>NC_140631.1:31641309-32241309 GCF_057382275.1 Copadichromis virginalis | reverse complement strand
TTCTGTTTCTGGGTTCTGGTTCCTGGTTGGATTTTATTCTTATTCATTTCTTGTGTTTGTAGTGTCCCAGTGTTTCTGTCTTTTCCTCTCTGTCTTGCCTTACGTTGGTAGTTTCTCCTCCCTGTGTGTCATCTCACTCATCTGTACTTTATCTCATCGTCTTCACTCACTCCTTTTCCATGTGTGACTTGTCTTCTCCTGTCTGAGTGTCCTTGTTTGCGATTGCCCGCCCTGTCTTAATTGTCTTGTTGTGTAATCAGTCCTCTGTATATAATTAGTCACGTCTTTCCTTTTGTCCTTTGTCAACAAGTCTGTTTTGGCTCCCGCTAACTCTTATGATCTGAAAACCTCATCCAGATCATAAGAGCCCAATTTTGTTTTACACCTTTGGACTCTTGAAATTGCATTTTTCTCCTTTTACTACTGAAGACCAAATTTACCACATCTTCACGTGACACTTTAACATCAGATTGTTTATATTTTACCCTCAACTCTTATGCAGTCAAATAACAACAACATTGCTGGGCTTCTTCTTTATTCCACAAATTCTGGTGCCTACATTACCCACAATGCAACAGTTGCTGCGGCTTTAGTGCAGAAATAAATCTAAAAATATCAAGGCATCCTGCTGTTTTAAAGTCACAAAAATCATATAAGGAGATTTTTGGATATTATTGCATGTTTGTATATTTCAATAACAGAACACTTAAGAACAGTTGTGCAAAGTAATTAAACCCAACATTTCAATAGTTCAACTTTAAATTTTTCAAAAAAAGTGATAAAGGTGATAAATCTTGTGGTGACCTGGCTGCATTATGGTGTACTATATGATTAAATGTTTGCATACAAATAAAGAGATAACAGTTTTAATCCTACCTGTGTGCCTCCTTTAAGATTTACTATAAATGTTAAAAATCAGTCATTATTTTAGTTAATCTTCTGTCTCTATTGAATTTAAGGCAAAAATGTAACCAGATGCTCGGAAATGCCATAGCATTGTAGTCTTATCAAAAACAAATACAAAGACAGTCAGAAGGTCATAGTTACATCTACAGTGACAGTGTCACCCTGAGGCGTTAGCCAACATCCCACAATCTGTCTGTACAGACTCTAACAAGGTTGGAAAACCTGCGTCTTAATGAGAGGCAACATTGAACCTCATCGCCACAGATGTAGATGCACTGACTCTTGGTGCGGTCACAGCCAGCAATATTATGCATTAAGATGTTAATATTGTATTAAAATGCAGCAGAACATTTTTGTATGAATCAGAGCCGATGCAAATGTCAACACAGAAGTACTACTCAAAAAAAATCGAAGCAACATATTTGACAGAGGCTATGCAGTAGTACTTTCTTCCAGTCAAAGATCTCAGTATCAAAATCTCGTCATGCCTCTGTTTCTGCTTCAACCTGTCAGCACCATGATGCGTCCTCTAGCTCTTCACCAAAACATCTCTGGGACGCTGAGCTGTGAGTGAGTCAGAGTTAACCACCATGAGCGCTGACACCGTCAGCAGGCCAGAGCTGGAATTGGAGAACAACGGCGAGCTTGCTGACTTGGTGGCAGCCATGAACGTGGCCGCCAACCGTTTAACCCCTCCTAATGGCTACAGGTCGGGTGGTCCAAGGACCACCAACACCAACCGAATTCGCCTCTCAGACAGGAAAATGTCTCTGCAGGAGAGAGGGAGTCGCATGGCCCGACAGCCAACCATTGAGACCAAACGTGTGTCAATCACTGGCATTGATGTGAGATATTCTTACATTATTTTCACATTATTTTTAAATAATTTGATATTTTACTGATCAGATAATGGAATTCTATCCTTCACTTATGTAGGACTGTATCCAGCTTAACCAGTATAAACTAAAGGAAGAGATTGGAAAGGTAAATTAAAATCATGATATAGCATATACTCTGGTAATACAGAAGTGAGGGAATGCGATTTATGAACCTTTTTACCTTTGGTGTTTCACTCCAGGGTTCGTATGGAGTAGTGAAATTGGCTTATAATGAAGATTCAGAAGAGCACTATGTAAGTCAAAAGATTAAACTATACTGAAGAATTTACATGTCAGTTTGCCTTTATTACCACAATTTGCTTTATTTAATTCATTTAGGCAATGAAAGTAGTTTCAAAGAAGAAGCTGATGAGGCAGTGTGGATTTTTGCGTGAGTGAATAAGTATTCTTAGTCATAAGTATTAATTCCCTTTTGGCATTTTTGCTGTGGTTTTAGTGGTTATGTGTGTGTATGTATGTGTATACATTCCAGGCCGCCTGCCAACCTCAGGGTCAAAGTCACAGCAGGATCCGTTCCCTAAAGCCGCCTTGCCTCTGGAGAGCGTGTACAAGGAGATCGCCATCCTGAAGAAACTGGACCATCATAATGTTGTCAAACTGATCGAGGTTGGTACGAGGACTCAGTCTTACAATCTCATTGGAAGCTTAGAACAACACAAATAAACACGACAAACATTTCAGCTTTGAATGAAAGTTGTGCTGAAGTATGCACGATATTGAATGCAATAAACACTTTATAATAGAAAAGTCTTTTTCTGCTTTTAATACAGAGCGGAATGCAACTTTGGATTGGATAATATGTTGGATTAAGGTTCAAGCAGAGATGCAGGGAAATGGTGGCTTACACAGAGTCACAGAGTGATTCCCCACAGAAATGACATCTTCAACATGCTTCGTATCATGAGCTGTTATTTGATCCAGGAAAAAGGCAGATATTAGATAGTGTTGGTGGGTGGTTTAAGCCCCTTCGCAATGGTACACACTAATGTATGTTAATATCAGGCTTTTGTCTTGAATTCTCCCAGTGGATTCACTCTGTAGTAATCACTGATATTTATTCTTTCTAGAAAACATAACGAGCAACTTCTAAAGTTGTCCCTGCTGTTGGCAGCTTCAAACCTCCAGCAATGGACTAAAAAGAATCTGCTCACATCTGGTTTTTGTCTTCAGTTCGGTACCATAAACATTGCTGGGTGAAATGATTCTGCATTAGTGACTGGTGTAAGGTCCAACTCCAGTCTGCAGTGATGGAAACATCTCACGGCTGATTTAGACTTCGGCAGTGAATCTTCGTAGAGCTTATGACGTAACCTATGTATGTGGTTGACGCGGTTGCCAGCATGCATCCCTGTGTGTAGTGTTAATTACATTGTGGTCACGGCCCAGTATTTTATGTGGTGCCAGCCACAATAGAAACAAATAAAAAAAAACCTCTGATGTATTTCCCTGGTGGGGCAGGTTTTTTTTTTTGTGTGTGTTTTTTTTTCTCTGGAGGAAAACATATCTATTGCTCAGGTTTTTCCACATCTTTGAACATTCCCTCACATTCACGTCAATCGTTTTTCAAAATCTCCCTTCAAGAATTGTGGACATATTATGCTGAGGCAATGTTGTTATTTTCTTACTGATACACTCAAAAACTGAGGCTGGAAATGCACAGGAGGAGTAGAAAATAGGCCAATTCAGCCTGAATCAATGAGAGGTGTAGGTACATTTTCAGAGCGCTGGACGTCAGGTTACATTTTAAGATTTTAGAGCGTCTTGGGGTTAAAACGTACCTACAGTGTAGATTTAACAGAGGCTAGTTACCAGGTGAGGGCAGCACTATTGCCTCACAGCAGTGGGTTCAAACCCGAGTACTGACCGCTCTTCTGTGTGGAGTTTGCATGTTCACCCTGTGCCTGAGCCCTGGTTGCTCTTGCCGATGAAAAACATGCCAGATTAACTGTGCCTGTGTCATCCCATCATTAATCTGATAATTTACACTTCCTGGTTGTATTAATGTAGAAAACCAAAACCATCTATTTCTTCTATCCCTGTTTGAGTCAGTCTTTGTAAAAGATGTTTAAAAACAAACAAACACTGTAACTGTGTCACTGGCCTTTGTGCTGCTTCCTTGTGCTTAAAATGTGCTTGTGGTGGACAGAACGATAGACTAGAAAAAGACTAAACTTTCTCCACTAGCAAAGGGAAAGGAGCCAAAGACTTATTATTTTAATAATGATGATGATGATGATGATGATGATGATGATGATGATGATGATGATGATGATAATAGTAGTAGTAGTAATAATGATGATAATAATAATGATAATAATAATAATAATATTACTATTATTATAAACATCAGTTACTGTGTCTTCCAGGTGCTGGATGATCCTGATGAAGATGGACTTCACATGGGTAGGCAATAATTTATATTTATTATAATTTATGAATCTATTTTGCTGCAATACTGTTTTCAATAAGAAGGCAAGAAGTCATTAAAATCTCATTTTAATCTGTCTTCAAGCCTTCGAATTGGTGACAAAAGGGTATGTTGTTGTGCTTTCATGTATTCTATTGAGCTCTGAATTGGGATTTTATTGAGTTGGGGATGCCACCATGATGATTAGATACAGCATGACTATTTAATGTAAGTTTCTGCTTTTGTGCACCTCTCATGTTGGTCAGACCGGTGATGGAGGTGCCTACTGACAACCCTCTAACGGAGCAGCAGGCTCGCTTTTACTTCAGAGACGTTGTCCTTGGAATAGAGTACTGTAAGTACACAGACTTTCTGACACATTTCTATCTGATTTTACATATCTGTTCAGTTGCATTCACTTCACTCATAAGCCTCAAGGCAGGAATGGGTGAATATCTGTGTCTACAATTTGTTTCCATATGAAATTAAGCCCAAATGATCGTTCCTGTCACAGCTACACATTTCAAAACGATTAGCAGCTTAACTAAGTTGATTTTACTAACTGCAAATATGTTCATCATGAGCTTTTACAATATCAAGCTGAGGTGTGTGGAGACCAAAAGCAGTCAGGATCTGTCTCAGATCCAGGAAGACACCCTGGACAGGAGGATGTCCTCAATTGTGTCTCTTCAGTAGCTTGGGAATGATTCAGTATCCTGCTGGAAAAGCTGGAGATGTCTTTGGGGCAGTGAAGTCTGGTGTTTCTGCTTTGACAGCTGCCCCATGATCTGGGTCAGATAAGCTGTTGGATAATATTTGACTTTAAAAGAAAAATATTTGAGAAAATATTCAAAGGTTAATTTTAAGCTGTTTTTTAACTTTAGAATATAAAACTGTACATAAATAATAAACTTAACAGGAAAAATGTAAATGTAATGTAAATTAATGTTAAATCTATATTTTTTTGTGCAGTACACTACCAAAGGATTATTCACAGGGACATTAAACCATCTAATCTGCTGTTGGGAGATGATGGCCACGTCAAGATAGCAGACTTTGGTGTGAGCAAAGAGTTTGAGGGGACAGACGCCCTTCTGTCAAGCACAGCGGGGACGCCGGCCTTCATGGCTCCGGAGATGATGACCGAACACGAGCAGAGCTTCAGTGGAAAAGTGAGACAATCTTTTCCCTATTGGTCATCAGTGATTTAACTATGCTTTGATTTTACATATCAGGCTGTGTTAGTTGAGAGAAAGTATCAAGAAGTGATGCTTAGCGAACCAGCTGAGAGCCTTTCAGTGGTGTCACTGTGATCATTTGTGTTTATTTGCCAGGCATTAGACGTGTGGGCGATGGGAGTCACACTGTACTGCTTCGTCTTTGGGATGGTAAGCATGTTTGCAGCATGATGCTTGTAGATTAATACACTTTTACATCAGTCGTTTAACATTTGAATCCCTTTTCTTCTATTTTTCCTGCTTTAGTGTCCTTTTTATGATGAATACATAGTTTCTCTACACAACAAGATAAAGAACAAACCTGTGGAGTTTCCAGAGACGTAAGCAAACTGTAGGATTGTTCAGTAGACAATATCAGATTTTGACTTTCAAGGTTTGTGTAAATGTTCTATGTAGATACATAAGACTAAAATATAGTAGGACCAGTATGGGTTAAGATCGTAGTTTCTTATAGATTCATTGAATAGATTTCTCCTGAGATCAAGCAAAAAATGGGAACAAATCTATTTGCTTTTGGTCTCTGATCATTTATTTGATTATAATTTGTTATTTTCTTTATTCATAAGTGTTTTATCAAATCTAGTTAAAGGTAAGGAGTCAGTAATTTGTGTTTTTACTTTAATTCATTTATCTTCTGTCAGCTAGCTGTTTTTTTTCATCGGCGCTTTAAATATTTTATAAACTTGTGCTCACTTGTTTAGCATTTTGGAACTTACTGACATTCAGTCTATAATGATTTGATATTTAATATTATTGTATAATATATTATTATTCATCAGTAGCTTCATGTCACATGTTAACATACCTAAATGTGTTTAATTCCTATCCACTTATTTTTCTGACTCTTTTATTTTGACAGGCCATTAATAAGTAATGAACTGAAGGAGCTCATTGAAAGGATGCTGGATAAAAACCCTGAAACAAGAATCACCATCCCAGAAATTAAGGTGAGAAGGAAAATCTATCACATCTACATCCTAGAATCACAGAAACAACATCAATTATAATGAACATATGTGGTCCGGATGCAGCTCCATCCGTGGGTGACAGAGAACGGTGCAAATCCTCTCCCACTGGAGGAGGAGCACTGCACGGTTGTTGAGGTCACTGAGGAGGAGGTGCAGAACAGCATTAAACTCATCCCCAGCCTCTCCACTGTGGTGAGTCGCACACATCTGATTGATCATGCAAAGACCACAGTACCTGCAGCTGGCACTGTGGTCTTTGCAAAAAAAAAAAAAAAAGTAATGTATTGCGTGGCTGTAATTTGAATGTGTTAAAGTAACGCAACAACAACAATGAAAAGAAACAAAAACATCTCATCTGCATGTTTTAAATGGTAATCTGGTAGTAGAACTCAATTACTTCAGTCCTTTATGCTTCAAAACCACGCAAGAGAAAAGAGAGAAAGCACACAAAAGTAACAGTAAAATGGTTAAAAAAATCAGTGGGTTATTATGATTTTGAAGTGCTCAGACCTCCTGCCTCCAGAAGCATGCATTAGAAGACATATTGCATGCTTAACATTGCATGGGATAATTTTTTTAAATTATTTTTTCATTATATAATAGAATTAAAAACTAAGATTTGCAGCTCAACAGTTTACCAAAAATGTAAATCAAATGGGAATTCACTGATACTCTCTCTGATGTCCCTCAGATTCTTGTGAAGTCCATGCTGAGGAAGCGGTCTTTCAGTAATCCCTTTGAGTGTCAGGGCAGACGGGCGGAGAGGTCCATGTCTGCCCCTGGAGGTCTTCTTACGTAAGTAGCCTACTCTGCAAATCCTGCCTGCGCCGCTCTGCCAGACTGCCAGCTCTGCGATTAGGCCTCTAACAAAGCAAAGCAGCGAGCAGATGCTTGGATAAAAATAGATCAGTTCATATGTAGAGTCTCTTTCCCATATTACACATAGGAGATCTACAGTTCCAGCATATCAAGAGCATTAATCTTCAAATACCGAGTAGCTCTTACACTGTATTTGTTGTGTCCTTAAACGAGCAGCAGGCAGATAAAAGCATTTGTCCTCTCCTGATAAGCTAAGTGGGAGCCCCCGGTGGCAGCGGTAGTGGCTGCGCTGCTTTTGTTTTCCATTAACGGTCTGTGGGGGGCACAGCTAATTACGCCTCCATGAGAAGAGATGAGAAGCTACATCCTCCTCCACACTTACCCAGCTACCAGCAGTACAACAGCACAGAGCTGCAGTCTCCCACTCAGCAAAATATGTGAAGCCCATCTGACACATGTGATGAGTAAATACTGAAATCTTCTGATCATTTGAGCTAATAATGGCAACGCTTTTTAAATCAAATTAAAGGCAGAAATATTCCACACTCTGAAAGGTATTGATTGGCGCTCCAGCCAGCTTAAAGAAGATCAAAACTTTTTAGATTGATCTTCTTGGAGGGATGACGTAGTGCGGCACTTTGATCCAGGTCAGAATTAACTTCATGTTTAGCCTGAGCCAGGTTAATCTTCCAACGCATTATCATAGTATAATACTAACAAATGGGGTTGTTTTTTTTAGACATTTTTTAAAAAATTCCAGCACAAATTACAATATATTATTAATGGACGATCACAGAAGTAGATTTATTCTGTTTCTTCGTCTATTGCTTGATTTTATTTTGACTGCTTGTACGCTCAAGTTTTTCAGTCATTGGAAAAAAAACCTGGTGGGCAAAAATAGCTTAAAAAAGTGATCTTATTCATCTTATTTACGTATAACCACAAAATTAATGAACTGAACTCACTGATCTTTTTCTGCAGAGAACATGTCTATCAGTAAAATATGAAGCACTAGCCAGCAGCAAAAACAGCTACCATCACTCAAAATCTGGATAACAGCACCTCACAATCTTACACAGTAACACAATACATGTAAAAACTGAAATGTAAAAACAAAACTTTGCAAATGAATGACTTTCATTCTACACATAACACACCCAAAATCCACAACACGCTCTTTTGTACAGATTGAAAGAGTTGTTAAAGATTAAGGCTACAATTAAGATCAGCAGTTCCTGCACTTCTCTTGTATTTATGCTAAGCCAGTATCAGGCTGTAGCTTCACATTCATAAATATAAACAGACATATAGCTGTCATCAAATTTTTGATCTAACTCTCAAGCAAAAAAGCAATTTTCCCCAAAATTTCTGTCCACAACCAACTGCTGCGTTTCTAAAGTAAAATTTGTGTTTGTCATAAACTGCATTACAAACTTTAAATCCTGGCCTCTTACGTCACATCTCCTTCTTACAGTGGTTCTTGGGGCTTACTGGGGTCTTCGTCTCACCTTCATCCTTCCTTGAGGTAAATTTTTAAGCATTTAGGCTGAGCTCAGATGCTTCATACTTAGTGGAGCTCATCGGTTGTTTGTTCAACCTTAAGAGGATTTAGGAGGAACAAGACAACACAAATCTCTCAGCAACGAGCTGTACCAAAAATAAAAGGACACATGGCGTTGTTGACAACTGCTTTGTGTTGGCTTTTCCTCCCTCTATTGAGGTTGATGTTGGGGGGCAAGTGATAAGCTTTGCTGTGAAGGACGAGTACGCCATAACATTTGTAGTCTAGTGTGACCCCTCCTCCCTCCTCTTCCTCACATGCAATCTCACATAGTGCTGCACCTTCAACGACATGACTGAGCGTTTGTCGCCTGCAGGAAAGTCAGCAGAGAGGGAAGCAGAGAAGGAGAGTTGGAGGACTTGTATGAAGATGAAGCTTTTACAGAGAGTGCTGATTAATCTGGCTCACATGGATTTAAAACACAGAAAGTATGTTTTTGTACATTTATTTGTGTCTTTTTCTCTTAATTCTTTTGTTCGTTGTTGCTTTTGACATTAGAGGAGAAGATTGTGGTCATTTTGTAAATTTACTGAATATTCAAGTAAAGATTTGTAGTGCATGAAAATACAGAAAAAGATGATATTATCTTCCATCCAGGCTTAAAAAAGTAAATATACTCCATGAAGATGAAGATATTTTTACATTTTCCTACAGCTGTTGAAGATAACAAAATATAAACTATTGAAACAATGACTGAATCACGTTTCTTCTGTCACGTTTAGTTTTGTTTCGTTGACTATTAAACACTAGATGGCAGCCTTGAGAAAACCTATTATTTCATAATGACTTTTATTTGAATGTTTCTAGGTTGACTATCAGTGGCTGCTACAGCTGTGCACGCATGAATGCACACTTCTCCATTACCACTATTTCTAATGATTCTGTATATCGGCTGCTCTTCATGCTTTTGACCAGTAGAGGGAAGCATTATGCAGCAATTATACAAACTCAAACTCAACAACCTGCCCTGCTGAAGGACCCTTAAGCTATAGACGATTTAGCACCATGGACACTGCTATAACAATCAGCCGCAGATCCACCTCACCATTACAGTAGTTCAAAAACAGCTTTCTAAAATTTTATACGGTTATATGAGCGCTGAACTGGACACTTTATTATGGACACATAAACGTGAATACAGTCATTGCTTTGTGATCCATTATATAAATTTGCTGTAAATTGATCATTTAAGAAAAAATGATTCTCCCTATATTTTTCAGCTTAAGGATATATATATATGTGTGTGTGTGTGTATATATATATACACACGCACACACATATATATATATCCTTAAGCTGAAAAATATAGGGAGAATCATTTTTTCTTAAATGATCAATCACGTTTATTTGCCACTGTTAAGATGTTTTATCCGGAGTGTATTATATCACAACCCTCCTCTCTTCTTGTGCAGCAAAAATAGATGTTTCAGTAGTGAGGACGAGGCGTGATGCTGCAAAATTTAAAATCCCTGAGCAAGAGTGCCACTGCCAATCACCATCACAGCTTCACAGTAACAGCACAACGCCCTGATCAGCACAGATTTCAAGTTTATCGCACTGAGCTGGATTTAGAGAGGCAGGCTTCACCGTAGTACAGGTGGGCTGAAGGTTTTTCTGGGGTTGCGTGTAGTAGGTGGAACAATATCTCTGATAGTCTGAACAGCAGAATATGGAAAAGATACAAAGGCAACAAGTAGAGAGTAAAAAAAAAAGGAAAAGGTAAAGACCAATAAAAGAGATATGAGCTGGTACCATGTGATTGCGGTGGAGAAGCTCGAACACAGACCTCACATTGTCAAAGGAGCTCCAGATAAAGGTGTAGAGCTCGGGTTTGATGAGTTGTTGCTTGCTTCTAACTACATGATGAGATGTTACATTGGCTCTTTCAATAGATTATGAAGTCATCTGTCTCTCTCATCTTCATCTGTCTGACCATGTTAATCAGACAAAACGTACTCTTCGCATCTCTCTATTCTCCCTCTACACTGCTGTGGTAGAATACCTGATTTAGCACCCATGTTTTACAGGATGAACATCAGAGCTATTGATAATCTTTTAACATATTTTATTTCAAATAAAAAAGATGTTCCTGTACGTGTTTCTCAATAAAACCCCATTCATGTTCACCAATTATTTTGAGTCAGACAAAGGAAAAGTTAAATCAGACAGTGATATAATGCCATGAGTGTCAAATCTAATTAACAGTTCCATTTTCAAAACAAGAATAATAAAATTAAATATCAGGATGAGTTTGTCATTGTCCATTAAATAGGCTTGATTTCAAGTGGATTATTCTATTTCCTGACTTGCAGAAAAAAAGTGGCACAGTTTAAAGTACAACATTATAAATAAGAGTTAAATCTTAAAGAATAATAGAGAGAAATTGTCACCAGAGCGTGAACAGCTAAAGCTAATTAACCCCCTTTTCTTTCAATTAATAAAGATACTTTAATGCTCCAGAATCTTAGTAACTCTGTTTTAATATTACATAACAAAAAACAGCTGAATCTCAGTTTGTAACCAAAAGAAAGACTGGCCCGATTAATCGTGTTAATCTTTTTGCTCACTTGATGACAATTTATACTCCTTGTTATCACCTGTTATTCATAAAAATGTATGGTAGTCTTTATATATTTTTAGCTGACACTAATCTGTTACATTTTAAAAATGCAATAGCAGTGATATAAATTATGGCACAGAGAGACTGGTCCCATTACTGTCAAAAGTATTTTCTCAGTTTAGCTATGAGCTCACCATACAGGGAGTGCAGAATTATTAGGCAAGTTGTATTTTTGAGGAATAATTTTATTATTGAACAACAACCATGTTCTCAATGAACCCAAAAAACTCATTAATATCAAAGCTGAATGTTTTTGGAAGTAGTTTTTAGTTTGTTTTTAGTTTGAGCTATTTTAGGGGGATATCTGTGTGTGCAGGTGACTATTACTGTGCATAATTATTAGGCAACTTAACAAAAAACAAATATATACCCATTTCAATTATTTATTTTTACCAGTGAAACCAATATAACATCTCCACATTCACAAATATACATTTCTGACATTCAAAAACAAAACAAAAACAAATCAGCGACCAATATAGCCACCTTTCTTTGCAAGGACACTCAAAAGCCTGCCATCCATGGATTCTGTCAGTGTTTTGATCTGTTCACCATCAACATTGCGTGCAGCAGCAACCACAGCCTCCCAGACACTGTTCAGAGAGGTGTACTGTTTTCCCTCCTTGTAAATCTCACATTTGATGATGGACCACAGGTTCTCAATGGGGTTCAGATCAGGTGAACAAGGAGGCCATGTCATTAGTTTTTCTTCTTTTATACCCTTTCTTGCCAGCCACGCTGTGGAGTACTTGGATGCGTGTGATGGAGCATTGTCCTGCATGAAAATCATGTTTTTCTTGAAGGATGCAGACTTCTTCCTGTACCACTGCTTGAAGAAGGTGTCTTCCAGAAACTGGCAGTAGGACTGGGAGTTGAGCTTGACTCCATCCTCAACCCGAAAAGGCCCCACAAGCTCATCTTTGATGATACCAGCCCAAACCAGTACTCCACCTCCACCTTGCTGGCGTCTGAGTCGGACTGGAGCTCTCTGCCCTTTACCAATCCAGCCACGGGCCCATCCATCTGGCCCATCAAGACTCACTCTCATTTCATCAGTCCATAAAACCTTAGAAAAACCAGTCTTGAGATATTTCTTGGCCCAGTCTTGACGTTTCAACTTGTGTGTCTTGTTCAGTGGTGGTCGTCTTTTAGCCTTTCTTACCTTGGCCATGTCTCTGAGTATTGCACACCTTGTGCTTTTGGGCACTCCAGTGATGTTGCAGCTCTGAAATATGGCCAAACTGGTGGCAAGTGGCATCTTGGCAGCTGCACGCTTGACTTTTCTCAGTTCATGGGCAGTTATTTGGCGCCTTGGTTTTTCCACACGCTTCTTGCGACCCTGTTGACTATTTTGAATGAAACGCTTGATTGTTCGATGATCATGCTTCAGAAGCTTTGCAATTTTGAGACTGCTGCATCCCTCTGCAAGATATCTCACTATTTTTGACTTTTCTGAGCCTGTCAAGTCCTTCTTTTGACCCATTTTGCCAAAGGAAAGGATGTTGCCTAATAATTATGCACACCTGATATAGGGTGTTGATGTCATTAGACCACACCCCTTCTCATTACAGAGATGCACATCACCTAATATGCTTAATTGGTAGTAGGCTTTCGAGCCTATACAGCTTGGAGTAAGACAACATGCATGAAGAGGTTGATGTGGACAAAATACTCATTTGCCTAATAATTCTGCACTCCCTGTATAGCACTCAACATATACAGCCATGTAAACGAGAGAATCTGCACAGCACCCTGTGTTAAAAGAAATCCTTACAGCTACGAGAGGTATTAGGAGGGTAAGTAGCAACCAGGTGCTAAAAATCAAATCCACTCGATTAATTAGTCTTCAGCAAGTGAGCACCTCTAAAAAAGCAGAAATGTTGTCAGTTTGCTGGTCTGGAGCATTCAGGTGTGTTACACAATCCCACAATCTTCAAAGATGTGGATATTCCAGCTCAGACTGTGCAATACTCAGAGAAACTATTACTATCCAAACTTAGACTCTACAGTGCTCAGTTAGCAAGTTAAATGTTAAAGTTCATAAAACTGCAATTAGAAAACAGACTGAGGAAGTATGGCTTCTCTATGAAAACAACATGGAAGCATACCTGAGATTTGCAAAGCTGCATTTGAACAAACCACAAGACTTCTGGAACAATGTCCTTTGGACAGATAAGGCCAAAGTGTTTGGCCATATTGCACAATGCACAGAGACTGATAAAGTCATACAGAAACTGATTACTTCAAGATATCACTGCTAAAGGTGGTTCTACAACCTACTGAATCATTGGTGTACTTTGTTTTACACAGGATTGCATAAAGTCCTGTGGAAACTTTTTTTCATGTGACGGTGACTCCCTAAACACATGATAGAGAGTGGTCACTGACTACAGGATCTTTCAAAAACCACTGTTAGCAGTAAGTGCCAAGTTGGCAGCAAAGCTAAGCCCCTCCCAGGAATGCTTAGTGTTGAGAATATTATATCCAAACTTTGATAGAAGTGGAGTAGGAAAATTTCCGTAAGAGACAAGCCAGTCTTAAGAAAGAAGGCACACCAAATTATACAAGAACTGCAATAAAAGTCAGAGACAAGATGTCTTGGAAAATCCAAATTTTTAATTTCTGATTTACACTGTCATCAGTACGGAGGAGGTCAGGATAAAATACAACAGTGCGTGTGTTTACAGCCAGGTGTAAAACACGGTGGAGGCTCTGTCATGGATTGGAGCTGCATTTCAGTCAGTGGTGTTAGAGATCTTGTCAAAACTGATGGAGTTATGAACACGGAAAAGTATCTGATTTTGATCCACCATGCAATACTATCTAAAAAACCATCTGATTGGCAGCAGATTCATTCTTCAGCGGGACAGTGATCTTAAACACACTAATAGTATGGATGGTAGAACAACAAACCATTTAATTGCATCTCCAGTTATGATTAAACATCTTTGAAACTAAGGTTTCCTAATATATTAACAAACAATAGCTAAATCTAAAATCATAATGCAGACCAAGAACAGTCTTCCTAAATGCTAGCAACCCTTACTTGAGAACCCTTACTGTAATTTCCACTCGAGCTTCAAGGTTTTGATTTTGGAGCAGAGAGGTAGCACTGTGGTGCTACAGCAGTTTCCAGTTCATGGCATGCTTGAGTCTTGGTGGTTCCTGGGTTGTTTCTAACCAATTTCCTCTCACCTGAGGGTGACAGATTGGCTCTTCTTCTAGATCTTAGCAAAGTGGTGACAGATCCAAATAACTTGTACTTTTATACGGTTGTCTGAACTGATGATGGGATCTTCGGTTATTTAGTAAGGGTTCAGAGGCCTACAACACTTTTCCTTAAATCTCCCTCGGACTTTCCCATTGTTCGGAGTATCGGTCAATCCAGTGAGTGCTGTCGAACAAATCCTTTTTTGCTGGCGATGACAAACTACTAGTTGCGGTTAATCAGGATCACTAATGAGAAGTTAACAGGTCTTGACTTCACACTGTAGAACCTTCATCTCCATTGATTAAAAGATTTCAGTGAGTTTATGCATATATTTGAGGCTATATATATACTTTTGGTCCAGCATGGCTAAGAGAAAATAAAACCTGTGTGCCAAAATCATGTTTTTTAAACTCACTAAAGATGAATGCTGTACAGTCATTCCACTCTGTAAAAGAACAGTTTCAAGACATCAGTAAAACCCCCAAATCACCATAACATTCATCCTCATTATGAGTGTGTGCAAACTTCTGACCACAACTGTATATCTTAATGTCAGGTCAGTATACAAGGCATAAAATTAATGCTTTACAAATTCTCTGTCTGTTATGTAAGTTCATAACGAAGGGCCTTTAGTCTAGAAAGAACGTTTCATTTCTTTAATTATTGCCTTCATTGTAGAAACTGCACATTTTATCCTATTATCCTAACTGCACATTTTGTCCTATGTCCAATGTGGACTGTATCCACTAATACAGTGCAGTCATGATACAGAAATGGTTGGGATGTGAAATACAACAGAAGGCTAGACTCCAGGTTACATCTTCTGCTTTAGCTTCCCTGTAAAAACAACTCTTTAGCCCCTGCAAGCTAAAATGGTTCATTTGTATTCCTGCAGTCAGCCCATTTTTCTGCTCGCTGCAGTTATGTGAAGACCAAAGAGGAGTGTTTCTGAGCAAAGATTTCTGTGGAAACTGTTGCCATGCAACAGCACAATACTGCTTTCATACAGAGTAGTAACTTCACTGTATGACTGCTCATCTTCCTCAGCTCCCACTGCTGAGAAATAATGTATGTAATCTGTTTTTCTATTCTATTCTATTCTATTCTATTCTATTCTATTCTGTCTGTTTCAGAGTGTAATGGAGCCAGTATTTTGGGTTGTAACTGTACAGTCATTGTTTCATTTCTGGTCAGGGGAAACTTTGCTTCAGTGTCTACTTCCACACCCACACTCCCTTTAGTTTCCACACTCAGAGCCAGCTGCATTTCAGCCCCCTCTCCCCGTTAATCTCCTATTCCTATCGCCATGCTATGTTTCACCCCTTTAGACCCAGGGAGCTCCACGTCACCCTCTCTGCCTTTTATTCACCACAACTGACCCCACTGCCCTGCTGTCAGTGGAACTGTACATCCCCTTGAGGCTGCACCGTGAAGGAGGGGGTTTTCTTCTACTTCTCTACACCGAGGGGAATCCCCTGAGCCCACATACATACTGACTCACTGGCTCAGACACCAGACAGACCCACAAACACTGTAAGGTATAATTATACCTTACAGTGTTTGTGGGCCAAATTTGGCACCAAATATTTGGCACCTGGAGAGCTGATTGTAATAAAGCAGTGCTGAGTAGAACCTGTTCTAATAAGCAGACACATCAGAAACAGATATTTTAAAAACAACAACAACAAAAAACAAACAATCTAAATTACATAATAAAAGCATGCAGAAGTCAAAAGACTTTATGAAATATTGCCAGCCATTTGTGCCTTCAGTCTTTTCTCTCCTCTGCAGGGTGGCAGTGAGCAATGCTCAACTTTTAATTAACCAGGAAGTCAAACTCTTGAGAATAAGAAGGGAGGGATCTCTTTTGTCCTTGGCCAGACAGGCAACATTAACTTAGCATGCATTTTTCAGTGGCAGTAGTCCACAAAACAGCCCCCACAAAGCACTGATCTATATTTTGTAGTTACTAACAACATTACAGTGACATAAGCTGTTAGCCAAATATCTCCTGTCTTGGATAACATTGGTTTATTCATCCAAACTTCTGGGCTGATCTGGCTGTTAAATTGCTTGCTTTTATTTAGATCAGCTAACAGCTAACTACCAAATAACCCTAAACACATTTATTCATACATTGCTAAGATACAGCTAAGTGGCTAATCTGCACATATTAGTCCCCAGTCACACAAACTTAAAGACCAGTCAGTGGTTGATAGAGGATGATATCTAGTCCCCGGTTGACAAGTGGTTGCTGGCAATCATTAGGTGAAATTGGTAATAAAGTGGGTGCTGCACTGAAGACCTCCCTGTGATTGCTTTGGTGCCCAGCAAGCTGCCACATACTTGTTTGTAAATGCTTGCAAACGTCTCAGCTAGTGGTAGTGAAACTGAAAAATGCTACCTAAACCAGAAACAGAGAACCTTTGCCTTTACAGAAAAATTTGTGTCATATCAATGTAAGTGATTCTGTACATTTTAAAAGTCACACTTTTCACAGTGTGAAAAGTGCACAGCATGCAAACGGTGTTGTAGCGTCACCTCCACATCAACTTGTCATTTTAATTATGCCCAGCATTACAGTAAATACACTCGTGTCTGCTGTCGCCGTGGACCTATAACATATATGACTCACAGTACCTGTGTAGTTCCATCAGTCACTTCTTTGAATCCTGAGCTGACTTGAAGGCTCTTTTACTTTGCCACGATTCAATCGCTAAGTGCTGATCAAGCTTGTGGCTGTAAACTGGCTCTAAAATGCCAAAAGCTAAAAGCTGTTCCTTTAATGCCAACTTGAGGCAAATCACTGGGACCATTTGGACCCAGAAACGTCTTTTAAACCAGACTTAACACATGGATGCACAGAGAGTTCAAAGGAAATGTTGTGCACCAGGATTGTTTCATTGGCTGAGCAGCTCCTATAGGTGTAGGTGGTCCATTATTTTTGTCCATGTAATGAATTTTAACAGCTTTTATTGGAAGTGAAAATTTTATTTTAACTTCCCATAAATTTGTATTTCTGCTAACAAACAATGGATAAATCATTAGGTGGCAACAGACACCAGCACTGCTTTCACAAAGACCAGATTGCTTTCTGTTTCACAACACTGATCGACCTATTTAAGATAATGCAAACTGAATATCTTCCCAAGTCCCAAAAAGGGCAATCACACAGGAATCAACTAGCACTGACGTGGCAACCAGAGTCCATAGAAAGTCAATGATATTTAGTGGGATCAACCAAAGTTAAACCTTACTTAACTTTGAGGTAATTGAATCAGCTACTACTGAAAGCAAAAGATACCATTCACAAAGTGGTAAATACATTAGAGGTTACTTAGGCAACAGTAGCCTGGAATATCCACTAGTAACAAAGCATCATGCGCAAGTGAATTGCTTCATGTGTAGATGCTCCTTAAAGCCCCTCATTGTTTTGCTTTTGATTCCAATCACTTAGAGGAGCCTTCTTCATCTCCTCCATTAGCAGGACTGTATTATTTTTGCCATAGTGCCAGCACACCATTTCACCACCCTGAGAAAGTCCAAATGGGAAAACTATCCATTGAAATTATAACTCTACCCTTTGCAGTTAAAGAGAATAAAATGTAAAGCTTAAATAAGGAAGTCTGAGCGAATAGTTATGTTAATGGCTGTAATGTTCCTGAAATTTAAGCCCCTAACCAAACATGCAGACAGCAAATGGACTGGATTAATTTTACAAACTTTTGTTGATAATGCTATACTCTGCAGGTTGAAATAATGCCTTAGTATTAAAAGAAATTGCAGGAAAGCATCTGTAACCAAATAATTTTTTAAAAACTCCAGACAGCCAGATGGAGAGGTGCAATGTATCTCGGACTGTTTGGGGACGAGTGCTCCCTAAAATAGTCGCGTAAAGCCTTCAGCTGAACACTGTGGCACTTTTTGATAAATAATACAAAGTCTAAATGTTAGCCTGAATAATTTATTTTGCAGCAGCCATGCATAACAGCTGTCTCTGTGCCCAAAAGAGTCTGTAGCTTTCTGTGACTTATCATAACTTAATGACACCAGAAAACATAATAGCACAATGGAATGAACTTCAAGAAAACAGATCAGAGCTGATTGTTTGTATAGTCTGTGTTATTTCCAAGCTGTTTTCTAGTTTGCTCGGTTGGGGGTAAAACTGATGAATCAGAGTGTTTTAACCACGGATATGAACTCTTACCACTAAAACAGAGGCAGATAGTCTCTACAGCGGAGGGGCTGTCACACTGATGTCTCTGGTCTACTCACTGTCTATTCACAGGCTGCAGGGAGGCCTATTTATAGATCTGTCTCTGTTCTCTGCTTCTACATCAGTCCCCTCTTTCTCACTATCTCTCTTTTCTCCCTCCTTTTCTACCTCTAATGGGTTGGTATTTCTGGAGCTGTACAGCTATTATCTTCTTTGCATCTTTTGAGATGCAGATCACGTTGAGCTGGATCATAAACTTTTCAAAATCTGACATGTCTGTGCGGTGAACTGCTCAGAAATATATTCTTACTGTGTCTGGCATTGCTGCTGGAGGAAAGTGATTCAATTCAGCATTAATCTAAGGTTTTATTTATTGGTGTTGGGCTGAGAGGTTTCAGCTATGGTCTTTCAGTCTCACTTAACCCTTAGTCTTTCCCTATTCTTTTAGAGAATGTCTTACGTTTTAATTACATTTCTGATGTGCTATTTTTTAGCATGGTGCTGCTGCTGCTGCTGCTGCTGCTGGTTCACAGAGCTGCCACGTCTGTCCCACAGTCCTCAAATGAGCCATGAAAGCTTTGGGGTTTGGCTGATGATGAATGAATGGGTCAACAATGACTGTGAGAAGCATGGACTACAGGAGGTTAACTGCCTTTTAGTGCAGAAATTTGCAGACAGCAGAAAATGCTGCACTCAGTGTAGAGTGCAGCCCTGTGAAAGGAAATCAATAGACTGCAACCAAGCTTAGACTTTGTGATGACCTTTTGACTAAAGTCACTGACAGATGTGAGGCCTCAAATAATACAATGTTAATACAATAGCTCTGTTTTCCTAACATCTACAAGGTAGCATGTGAAAGTGCTAATACTCTACTGTTTAGCAGACATTTTCTTTCTTTTTTTTTCTAACCATGTTTAATATGTTAGATTAGGATTTGGTAGATGGTATAAATTGCCTTCATAATTTGCTAATTCAGAGAACAGCAAACCAAATATGTCTCATCCTCTTGGGAGCAAGAATAACCAAATGCACCAATGTAATGGTAAACCATCCAATATTCATTCATTCAAAATTGTGGATGAAATAACAATGCCATTTGTGCAAGCATGGCTAGAAACTGGTGTTTTCTTTTTTCTTTTTCTTTTTTTTTTATACTTTTTCTTTATTTAGGAACATTTTTATGCAGAAAAAAACAAACAAAAAAGACAAAATATTATGAGGTCATGGGAAGACAATATATGCCCTTGTATACAGCTGTACATCCACACATACATATATCAATACTTTGGTATTGCAAGTTCTATGCATTAAAGAGTGCTGCCACAATTTGTAAAGCCCAGCCATTTTCTCCAACGTCTCCTTCCCAAGTCTCCCTGGAGTCGCAGGGTGAAAGTCATACATTCCATCAATTTGATGTCTTCCACTATAGAGGTAAAAAGTATTATAGTGGGAGGGTCTTTACAAAGCCAGCGTTTTGTTATAGCCTTTTTCGCAGATGCCAAGAAAATTCTCAGGAGATAAACATCGTCTGTAACTAAATCTTCTGCAAAATATCCCAGATACAATGATACGAATGTACATGTCACATTGAATCCCAGTACCTTTGTGATTATTTTTGCAACTTCCGTCTAGAAGGGTCGTATGGATGGGCAGGACCAGAATATGTGTCCATGATCTGCCATGACTTCCCCACAATTTCTCCAACAAAGCGCAGGTGTAGCACTGAATTTCGACTTTTGTTTAGGTCTTATGAAAAAGCGTATAATGTTCTTCCAACAAAAGTCCCGCCACATGTTGGAGTTAGTTGTGGTAAACTGTGTTTCCCAAATCCGTGTCCACCCATCTTCTGTAATCTCAATGCCCATTTCTTTTTCCCATTTCTGTTTTATGTAAATTGTCGAGTCCCTTTTGAGCTTAGTCATACATTTGTACAGTTTACTTATCAGGGCTTTGTTACTCCCGGAGTCATAAGCGTCAATGAAGATGTTAACAATCGAGAAGTCTCCAGGGACACAGCTGTTTATTCTTTTGCCAATATAGTCATGGAATTGCAAGTATCGGAAAAAAGTCTTGTTTCTCAAGGCCGTAAGTCTTGCATAAGGTATCAAAAGCCAAAATTTTAGATTTTGAGAAACTGGTGTTTTCTTGATGTTTAAGAAAAGTAGTGTAAAACCTTACCTGAGCTAAGACAGACTGGAGTTTCCTGTCAACAAGAAAACCTGCCAATTAATCCCATTCATATTTTAATTGCATTAGTAACTAAAAATATAAAAGTCACGATTATTAGAAAAATCCTTCTGTGCATGTGTTTGCACTTGGCAGCCTCCAGGTACACGTTTAGCAGGTTATCTTTTAAATTAACTTAAGTTTCAGTATTTATATACAGACATAAAAACCTGAATCACCAGTCAAATCTGATTAAAAAACAACAACAACAACAAAAAAAAAAAAAACCACAGCTTCACAAATTTCCTGACTTTTCTTGTCCTGTTAGATTGCTGGAATTATCAGAGCAACCCTTACCAATCAGTGACTGGCTACAGCAGCCTGTGCCAGCACACCTGTCAACCAAAAGGGTCAACATCCCTAACTTTAAGCCTTAATTAATATTCAAATGGATAAGGTAAAAAAAAAAAATGCTCATCACCAACATGCAATTTAGTGCTGGTTAATTTGGAATTTTAACACGAGTGTCTGTGTGGACTGAGTCTGTTTTAAAGCTGGCCTCAAAGGGTCTACGCCAAGAGCTGCCATTTGCATC
Organism: Copadichromis virginalis; assembly: GCF_057382275.1. Classification (NCBI taxonomy): domain Eukaryota; kingdom Metazoa; phylum Chordata; class Actinopteri; order Cichliformes; family Cichlidae; genus Copadichromis; species Copadichromis virginalis. The sequence goes on along the minus strand of NC_140631.1, from coordinate 32,219,703 downwards.
TCTTCTGTGTTTGTTTGCCCCTGAAGTTGCTGCTTTACACATTTAAGTCTAAAAATGGTTTTGTTCTTGTTCCCATCAAGCATTCCTATTATAATACACCAAATCTCTGTCTGTCTGTCTGTTTCTTTGTCCACTAACTCCTATCAGGAATTAAGCAACCAGACTTGACACACAGGTAAATCTTGGGCCACCCAAGGTTCTTATCTATATCATTGTTACGCAGAGAGGTGTGGTGAGGAAAACATCAGACATCACTCTATCTTAACCGAAGTAATTACTTTATTGTCTCTTGCCAATATCTTGCACATACAGACAGCATTTCCTGCCAGCTTTAAATACAATAGAGACCACACCTTCTCAATTCAGACTGGCCTATAAAAGAGCTGCAACTGAGGCGGCCTCCTCTTTACAGGGAAAACAAGATGGCCACCACAGAGGCAACCTGCGAACACCTTGTTGCATTAGTGCTTCCCAACAATCATATATATTATCAGGCTAAAATGATGTGTGTCAGTATTTATTTACCTGAAAATGTTACATACAAAAGAATTGCATTGTTTCTCATTTCATGACAGTAACATTTGATTTACATCCACAAAACCTGCAATATAACGACATACGATAATGCCATCAGGTTGCCTGGCAACCACCTAGAGAGGGGCTAAAATCACCTGTTTAAAGCATTTATGTGCCTACTTTTATAAGGTAAAGCACCTTGTAAAAGCATTGTATTATTTTAACTTCATGGCCAACAGCACAAGCAGTGCAAACAATCCTATACCACAAGGATGTACTAAAAATATCCAAGGTACTGGACACACTGGGAGTGCAGTGCAGGGAGTTTTAGTTATTTTAAGATAGCGCTAGGCTAACTCTTTCACTTTAATTTGCTGGAAAGAGATGAGAATAGTGAAATAAGACATATAAGCATATTTATAAAATGTCTTTAAATTCAGTGTCTGTACTTTCAGTTTCCTCTTCTATGCGTTACGTACATAATCTAAATAAGTGTGTAGACAGCTACTTCTCTACAACCTTGAAAGAGCTTGTGAAATTCAGAGAGGACAAAAATAACCTGCCCCTATCACTACAAGCCTGACTTCCAAAGTTTATTTTTAATCCGTCATCAAAGGTATACATTCTTTTGTATCACCAGAAACGTCTCAGGAAATCTAATTGTGGCCCTCTGTTGATGATAACGATTCAGTGATTTAAAAGACATTTTGATGGCATGACAATGGCTCGATGATACCTAACTGCATCGTCATCCTGGACTCATCAGGGAAATGATGCTTCCTGTAATGACAAAGCAGTTGTTGTGGATGTGGAAGTGATGCACAGTTAAACAAATGTTTCCCGTGCATAGGGCCTTTAATACCTAATGTAAATAACTAATTTAAATGAACATATATGTATGGAAAACTATATGTATATGTATGCATGTAAAACTATTGAGTTTTATTCAGATTTGAAAGAATTTGCCATGAGTGGTACTAAATTGAATTTGTAGCTACTGGAGATTCAATTACACGTCCATCAGCAGGCCCCAGAGTGTTTTGGGATGCATAATGTCAGCAGCATTTACCAACAACTGTGACACCGGTGTCCCTGAAAGTGTGGCACTGAGTGCATTGAAGCACCAGCATGAAGATAGGTTGGTGCTGAATCCTAATGCCTCCTGTGCGCTCTGAGCTTTCATTTTTTACAGGATGCAATAGGTACTGGGCTGCTAGTGGGGTACTTATTATAGCCCTAGCAACAGGAATAGGATTGGTGACTGCAGAGAGTAAGCTTGTCAGCTATTGGCTGGTGAAGAGGACCTTTCAAAGCAGAGAATTTCATCTCATGAAAGGTTCAGTGCAGCAAGCTGCAGCGAGAGGCTGCAGTCCGGGGGTGGGCGAGCCAGCAGCTTTATCAGCGACATTGGGTTGACAGATGTGCATAAATGCTCAGATAAACTCGACCTTTGGGTGTCAAAAAATACAACAGGGAGGTGAATTTAAAAGCCTAAGGGATGGTGATTCTCCATCCTTGCCCAACATTAGATCCAGGACTTTGTTTTATTGCTGCGGTCATAAAACCTCTAGTCTTTTCAAGAAATATTCTTTGATCTATGGCCTAATTTAGTTAATGATTAGCAAAGCGGCCTGAAAAAGAGCCTCATATAAGACATACTGCAGTAAGCTGTATGTGCTGGCAGCATCTCTGCACTGCAGCTAATACAGACTCCATCTCATAAGTTCAGCACATGGAACAGCACAGTTGCATACACACGCATACTCACCAAGATATGGATGCAAACACTTGCACATACCACATACACGCACCAGTTATGTGACCCACAAAAGGTTATATAAGGTCAAACTGGTTTCCTGTATTAATGTGTGGGCAGAAATGTTGAGTATTGGAATGAAAAAGAATGAGCTGTGGTGGTTTTGGCATGAGTGTAACAGACAAAAAGAAAAAAATATAGAATAATACTGATAAACAAATAACTTTAATGGGCAACAGATGGCAACCAAAAATTCCTCAGAGGATACAGTTTGTACTGTTTTCAGTAATCAACCCCTGACCCCCAACTCTGACTAATTTGCAGCAGCTCAGCTCTTTTATTTTTAATCAAATTTGTAATTTATCTGTAATTTCTGCATGTTTTCATGTCATAAAAACAAAGATCAACTGCCAAATAATGAAAACTTAAAAAGAAAAACACAAAGCACTGGGAAAATAAAACAAATTAATTTAAAAAGGGAACACAATGCATGTTTTCTTGACAATGAGTGAAAGTCTTTCAAAAAAATCCAAACAAAAATAAGTGACAAAATTCCCTTTCTACTCATTTCCACACACAACACTTAAAAATTAAAGCAAAGGACTGAACTCCATTTTAATATCGGTGACATGCGTGAGCAGTTGTGCCGATTAGGATTTCATGCTTTTTGAGTGGCGAGTTTTTCAGCGCCGTCAACTTTTAAACTGCGTTAAAAATAAATCAAAGCAGCTGTAACATAAAGTGTGAGCTCATGGAGGCTGACTCATGATGGTGACATAACCGGCATACATGAACAAGGTTGTATGACTGACCTTAAGGCTTTAGGTTTCTCTCTCAAGTCGTCACATCTGAAATAAAAAAGGTCTCCCAACCTGCCATGCATTAAGAAAAAACTAAACTTCCATCTGTGTGAATATATTAATACTCTAAAGAACTAGCAGCATTGTGACTGTAAACCCGTTCAGCAGCTTTCTGTCCTCTTAAGCAGCTTCTAAGTGTTTATTTAAAGTTTGTTCTGAAGACGTGTAGTCGCTAATCGATAACCAACACTAGCGAACTGACTGTGCTCTCCCTGTGACTGTTGGTGATGATTATTCATACCCATGTGCTGTACAGACAGCAGAAACGTGAAAATGAGAAAACACTGAAGGGAAAATATTATCTTTCACACATCCTTGCAGGAAAGTAAAATACTGGCAGATAAATCTTTTTTTTTTTCCCCCATTAAAGGTCAACTTGCAAACGAGGCATCTTAAATAATACAGGCACGCACAAAAAGAAGCCAGTACTGTACTCAGGGCACAAAACAATAGTGAAACATTTTTTTCCTATGAAATGGTTTTCTTTAAGAACAAATTTACTTATGGGTGACGATACAACAATACACTAGACCACCATGGAAATGGTGCATGTATAATTTAGTCATATTTTTTTTATTATCATAGCTATTATTTCGGTTCTTGTGCAACTGCTACATAATGACTCACATTCAAGATATTTTGTCACTCAGGAACAGCTAAAAAGTATAAAAACAAACAAACAAAAAAAAATGTATACTGTCAGAAATAAAATATGGTCCATGTCTGTGAATTCATAACAGAAACATTGAGCTTGGAAACTTCACCATTATTAAAACTGGCTAGCATGACAGAAAAAAGTACTTAAATACTGTTCAAAGAACAAAATATATCATAATCATACTTCAATGTGACAAACACCAGCTGATAAGATTAGGTGATCACTGGTGGGTTTTTATCTTCCTTTTTTTTCTTTCATTAACAAATTAAAATACACATATTGCATGTCACTATAGCAACGCCCATTACAGGTCAATTTTTACGATCAGCATTTTGGTATAGCAAATCAAAAACCATAACAAAATGAAATAAATTAGAAATCAACATCAGACAAAGCCTGTTTTTCTCAATCATATGAATACTTAACACCCACAGTATAAGTTAATAAAGTCAAGCTACTGTATATAAATACATCACCGGCATGCACAATATTGAATAATCGATATTATTGTTGTCATCATCTTACACTGAAGAAACAGTATAGTAGGCAAGTGCATTTAATAAAACAAACACAGAAGTAAACCACAAACTCTGAAGCTGCTTTTATTTTGTATTTTTTGTCTTTTTTTTCGTTTTATTTTGTTAAGTCTCTGCCTTTTAGTAATCTTCACCTCCAAAGGAATCGATGGTTCCAGCGACAAAACGGACTAATAGAACGAGGGGAATTAAATTTAACTAACCAATCCTCAGATATTTTCACTCCCGTCTAATTTAACCTCTAAAATTTGGGGGACTTGACTGGTTTGAAACTTTCTCTTTGTTTGCTAGTGTGAGTTTAAAGCATCAGTGGCTTTCAGGGCTCTTTCTCTTACGTAGACTACTACTGGAACCAATGCAAACTAGTTTTGTGAGGCATTCCCATTCAAGCATTTTCTCTCTCAAGTGACTCAAATGCATCTCTATCACGCAAAAACCTAACTAAGCAGCTTATCTTGACAGAACAAGTTCAGTTCCTACGCCAGTGTGAGGCTGCCATTTCAATCCAACAACAACCACTTCAGGCTGATTGACTGACATATCAGTGGTTTTGGCAAATGTCAAAGAGAAAATCAAGAAGACGGAGGCCCCTTTCAACTGTATATATATTTCTATATATATTTAAACTAAGATTTAACCTCCACTCTCACCTCTCTTTTGATTCTTTTCTTTTAACACATGGAAAAATAAAGAACTGCTGCTGCGGTAGTATCATCGGCAAAAGCGGCTGCCAAAGTCCACCGGCCCTTCATATTTTTTTTTTCGAAGTGCGGTTTCTTTTTAATTGTTGCCCTCCCCTCCCTCGTCATCCTGCTGGTCACTTGTCCACAGTGTCAAGTTGTCTCGGAGCAGCTGCATGATGAGAGTGGAGTCTTTGTAGGAGTCCTCGTTGAGGGTGTCGAGCTCAGCGATGGCGTCGTCGAAGGCGGTCTTGGCCAGATGACAGGCCTGCTCGGGGGCATTTTGAATCTCGTAGTAAAACACAGAGTAGTTGAGAGCTAAGCCCAGGCGGATGGGGTGGGTGGGCTGCATGTGCTCTTTGCTGATCTCGTGAGCCTCGTTGTAGGCCTTCTCTGAAGACTCCACCACGGTGGCCCTCTTCTCTCCCGTGGCCACCTCAGCCAGGTATCGGTAGTAGTCGCCCTTCATCTTCAGGTAGAACACTTTGCTCTCGTGCTGCGTGTCACTGCAGTTCTTGATCAGGAAGTTGTCCAGGAGGTTGAGCACATCCTGGCACACGGCCTCCAGCTCCTTCTCAATCTTCTCCCGGTAGGCCCGCACCATCTCAATCTTTTTCTCATTGCCGTCGGCCGAGGTCTTCTGCTCAATGCTGGAGATCACCCTCCAGGAGGAGCGACGGGCACCCACCACGTTCTTGTAGGCCACAGACAGCAGGTTCCTCTCCTCATTGGACAGGGCTTCGTTCAGCTCTGTTACCTGGAAGAACAAGAAAAAGAAGAAGAAGCAGATGGACTGTTAAATAACAGCACCAGACTACATTCACTTTGTGGGAAAAAAAAAAGTTAAAGCAAGAACATTTCATCCAAGAAATGACCTCAAGAAGTCAGTAATATGATTTAGTAAAAATGACAAGGCTGTTGCTGTTTAACGGTTGCATCTTCTCAAAACAGGGTGATTTTGTGCTCTTTAGTGGTTTGTAATGGAAGCATAGAACTCCATGAAATTTTTAATTGTAAAGACTAAACAAATGTAGAGATCAACCAATAACAAAAACAGCTGTTAGTTGCAGTCCTAATTGCCACAACTCGGGCTTCTTTTGCATGAAATAACCTGGGTTAATGGGGCCATCCGCAGCAAAGAAGATGAGCAATATTTCACGTCATGTGCAATTCCAGTTTCCATGGCAATCCATTCATTTAGTGCACCAGTAGCTTCAGCTGCCACGTGGACAGCTAATGCTAGTTAGTGAGAAATGATATTCAAGATAGTTGGCAGCAGTGGGGGGTTGGGAGAGGAAAGGAGGACTGGAGATGGCTAAAATGTTCCCACGAGCACTCGGGGGCAGCTGCACTGTAAATGAAAACCATCACTGCTCAGGCGGTTCACATGTCCCAGTGACCTTCTCCCCAACTGAAACTGACCTTTTTACCTGTCTAAAACACCACACGGTGACATCACTCTGAGTTAGGCTGTTAATTTGAGATTTTGATGAATCCGAATGCTGGCCAGGCAGTCCTCAAAGAGACTGGGTTATGTAACTCGAGGCTTTTATATTGGAAACGTAGTTTGTGCCGGTACATGGACTCTTGCAGATCAATAATCGGTACGAAACATGGTGCTTAGGCTTATCATAACCTTTCACCAAGAAAAGAAGAAAGAGCTTATTGCAATTTTTTTGCAGGTTTTACTCAAAAAGCTTTTCGTTTTGTGCAAACATTTCTCCTGAGCAGGTCTGACATTCTCTGCTCAGGCAGAGGAGCACAAACATGGCGCAGACTCGCTGATGTCACAGCGATGGAGAGCAAAGCTCTCAACTCATAGGGATTGAGTGGCCTTTGCTCTGCTTGTTCAAAACTGTCACACAAACCCAGTGATACCATCAGACTGCAGATGAAAAACACACAAAACAGTCAAATGAGGTAGATTACTGCTAATCTGATGACTCAACCTATGTGGGGGGGTTTTGTTGTAAAAAGAAAGGAAACAGGTCACTGCTCTAATTATTGTGATGCTTCCAACTGGAACTACACTAGTACACTATATATAAGTATAGTTATACTATTATATATGTACAAAATAAAACAAATACCTCATTGCTGATAACATGGTCATAAAACAAGACAAGAACGACTGAGGTTGATACAGAGTTATCAATCAGTCGTTTAAATGTTTTATCAGGCAAAAATGCGATCAGCTGTGAAAAGAGTTCTGTGCCAGTTCTGTCTTTTGGGCTGTCTATCAGCACTGGTTGGGAAACTTTTGAAGGGCATTTCTTGTAATTATTCACATTTCTGCCTACATTTTTCACGAGGAACTGAACGGTGACAGCCTATCATTTGTCTTCTCTGGCTGCAACGGCGAGGGATTCCCTTTGATTAGAGAGGGAGAGTACACACCCCTGCAAAAGGGCCCACTTTGGACCGCACTGACATGGCAGATTGCTTAAAGAGAAAGGAATCCCTCCCCTGCACGCACATCATCCCACCTCCTGCAACCAGAAACCCTCGATGACAAGTGCTCCACGGGGGCTCAACCCATCTCGCATAAGGCAAAATGTTCCTCGTTTTAAAAAGTGTGGGATGATTTTAATCCGTGTGTGAGCTCACGGACGCTGTGCTGAGACTACCGGGATGTTGCTGGTTCCAGTATGAGCTGGTGTGACACAGCAGTTTTTTTTAAAAAAAAACCTGTTACTGAATCCACTTCCCAGAATTTCTTAAGGGGCCAGAGAAACAAAAAAAAAAGGCAGACAAAGGCTCTGTCCTCAGCACCATCCATTAAGAGCTGAGAAAGCTACAGTGAGGCAGGCCAGCATGTCATCTTCTTCACATCAAATATTACACCATTAACCAGGGTCATTAACCAAAAATGGCATTAAAATGCTACCAGATATCAGCCCTTGATACACAAGCAGCATGCACAGAAGGTGATATCTGACAAATAAAGTAATAAATAGGAAGGAAATTCCTGTAATCAAATCTGACCACACTGACTCACTGCAATATGACAAAGAATATTCTAGAGAGATTCTGCTGCCTCCTACGTTTGTTTGGAGGAGAGCGTTTAGTTTATGAAAGCTTTTTCTTTGTCCAAAGCAATCATGCTCCAATTTATCCTCCAAGCCTCGAGTAGAAACATTAAAATGATCGCCATCATTCTTATTGTTTTAATTTATGTGACAAAGAGAGAGGAGAGGAGGCGGCGGAGGAGGAGTGGGAGGAGAAGAGGACGAGGAGAAGGGGGGGCAAGAGCAGTTGATAGGCTTTTTCCTGAGCAACCTCACATGGCTCCCAGCAGCAGAAGCTCTTAGAAATTCAGCAAATTGGAGGAATGGGAGGTGTGGTGGTGAAAGAAGGGGAGAGAAAAAAGGAAATCAGCAAATGTGTCAGAGCAGAGCCGTTCCACGATTCGAGTCTCTTCTTAGCCTGAGAGTGAAAGCTCGGGCCTGCATGCGTTTCATTGTAACGCGCCCTCAATGAGCGGCACGGCCGATAGAAAGGCACCGCCCAAGGAGGAGCCGATTTGGACGGGAATCAGAAAAAAAGCCTCTGAGCTGTCAGTGAACTGGCGACAGCACAATAAACACAATGAACGTTATTTCAGAATGACCCCCAGATGTAGTGCTGTAATATCGAGAGCCAGTTGTAACCGCAGCTTTACAGCTGCGAGCCTTTACGCAGGGCGAGCCTTTACGCAAACGCAGCAGCTTTACACCGATATTCACGCACATGTAAGCCACAGTTATCATCTTTCTTTTTTTGTATTTTACTGTTATTTTGAATTGACTTACCGATTTCATAGCAGCTGCCATGTCATCATATCTCTCAGCCTGTTCAGCCAGCCTGGCTTTCTGCACCAGCTGCTCGCGATCAACCATTTTTTAGATGATGTTTGGTTGCTTTGTCGAGCTGCTCTACGTGAAGTTTGGGGAAAGAAATTACTTAAATTTTAAATCGCAATGCAGTGAAATCCTACGCGAACCTAATGCTGCAGCTGTTCCCTGCTGTCTGTCTGAGCTCCGTGCAGACGGGACACCCTCTCCTCTCTCCTCGCTCCCTCCCTCCCTGCCTTTCCTCCTCCTTCTCCCCCCTCCTCCTCACACACACACACACACACACACACACACACACACACACACACACACTCTTCCCGGGCTGCGTCATCACTGGAAAAGGTGGGTGTCTGTGCCAATGATGTAACACTCCATACATGGGAAGTAGAGGGCCAGGCCTATGGGGATGGATGGATGGGAGCAAAGGTGAGCTATAGATGAATTATGGGAAATGGGGTCCCCAGCAGAGCGACAAAAAGGCCTGCCTAAAGCACAGACTGTATAAATGATGGACATACCGCGGTGACGTCACCCACCGGTTTTGGACTGTGTATTTTCCGCGCTGTTATGTTAGTTTTTCGGATCCAGTATAGTGCCCATACTTGAATGAAAAGGTGGAGTGCAGCTGTATCTTGCATCTTGACATCACACAGCTGAGGCCATTGTATTGCAAGGATAGACAATATAAAAGATGGGTGTAGCTTCTGGGACTGAAAAGTGAAGTCATTGCAGTGCCTTAAACTGCATTCTTTTTAGAGGCCTCCAGGGTGCGATAGCTTTGGCTGCAAAACAGAAGCCTACAAAAAAAAACAAACAAAAAAAAAACAACCCAGCCCTTTGCCCTAAGCAAAGAAAACACTTTTCCAGTGAGTTTAATGGCACAGTCACTAGTTTTGGGTCATACTTATAAAAAATTAAGTCCATTTTGAAAATTCTGGTCATTCCTAGTGTCAGAAAGGTGGGACATCCAGGTTACAATTATTGACAAGCCATTAACCAATGAGTACACAGGTTCACAGCCTTGCTTGTTAGCCTTAATTTCAGCAAACATGACTTTAACATTATTATGTAGACACTATTTTTTAAGTCAGTTTTGTAACTTCAAAGGTTTGTGATGTATACACTGCATCCACACTTCGCCATCTCTGCACTAAATGCTTGATCCAAACACAGATAAAGATGAATTCATCCACTATAATCACATGACCCTATTATTTTGAACTTTCCATTTTGAAACCTTAACGTTAGCATTTTGGCCTCCTTTATTTGCCAGCTGTTTAAGATGGTCAGAGTCAGAAGCTACCATATTTGGACAAGATTTCGAGTTATCAGCCAAAGTTAGCCAGCTTGGTTAGAAAGCGCTATTCTTTAACCAGTAACGTCCAAGAAAGCTACACTATATATCAAATAATCACATTTCAAAGCTCCAAACATAGTAAAGAGGTCTTTCAAAGAAAAGGGTATTTTAACATGAGTGACACCATACAGAACAAAGCAGGCATCACTGATAACAGATTGGTTTTATTCAGTCAGGCACAACATGAAAACAAGGAGATGAGGTGCAGGTGGGTTGCAAAGCAGCTTGTAGATGCACAATAGGCAACTGTAGGCAAGATAAATCAGTAAAGCTATCACTATAGGTAGGTGTAATTACATTTGTGGTCTGGCAGGGAAGGTGGTCACCATGACACAGCATGGTAATGACTGATAACATTGCTCACTGGCCAATTCTTCCCCCAAGGAGAGGAAATACCTCAATAAAGTGTAGTAAGAGTGAGACTCAAGCATAAAAAAAGCTTTGTAAAGTTCCAATCAAGGGAAAAAGCATATCAAGCTCTCCAGTATTCATCTTATTTATGTTTAATACAGGATTAAATGCCCTCTTGACCGCACTCACATTGGTAGAATATGGACAGTAACTACACTCACCTACAAGGCAGCATGATAAAGTGCCTTTAAATAAAGGAGATGCAATGCAGTGTCATATGAGCTGCTGTTGTAATTATGGGGGAGGTATGAAGAAGAAGTGGAAAAGATGTGATCCATTGTGCCTCTAACATGCCTAAGTGCAGAACTGGGTGCTATTTCAAGTGAGTAAAAACACGATTAGTGATTATTAGGGTGCTGTCACGTGTGAGAGAACATGATGCCATGATGAGTGCTCTTGCAGTGAACGAACACAAGGTGAACAGCCCTTCTGATGAAAAACAAGAAATGCTGTGCCCTTTACAATGCCCTTATGTTGGACTGGTCTGACCATTATGGTAACAATTACACCCTTAAAACATTTTTTTTGTTGTTGTAGTTGGCATTTATTAATGTAGATGATTTTAAAACCACGTCAGTACAACTAGTGGTTTGCCTTTATATGTCTCTCTTCTCTTTTGGTCTATGCAGTTTTTTTCCAATTTAAAACACGAATGACACCATACAGAACAAAGACGGGAACAAATACTATCAGGTAGTAATATTTACCTGATAGTATTTTTTTTTCGACAATATAGAAAAAATGCACCATCTCTGCACTACAAGCATAGCAGTTCAACAGCATTCTCTTAACCTACTAGTTTTTGGTAGTTTTATTTGTAAAAGTGTTTTAAAATTTTTACACGCTCTTTTCTGTTGGACATCCTTCTCTCAAAATGCTGTTGCAACTTTTCATCTTGAATTAATCTACACTTGTAAAGAGGGAGATTAGCTCTGGGTTAGCCAGTGGTGCTAGATAGATAGAGAAAAATGATATTAATACAAACAGATTTGCAGAATCTAACAGGAGACAGGCTTTTTTTGTCAAAAGGTTGAATCAAAAGCTGCAAAAGCAAGGGCTTAATGAGAAAGCTCAAGTTTAAGGTTTTATAACCTTCATCCATACATTTTCTTAACAACTTAACCAAATTAGGATTGGAGCCAGCTCTCAGGCCAAGAGGCAAGGAACCATTCCACACAGGGCAAACATAGAAAAACAGACATAATTTACTTTCACATCCAACCCTTCGGCAAATTTATAGTCAGTCACTAACTAGCTTAACCATATATCTTTGGTCTGTGGCACAGGGAAAATACCGGGAGGCCCGAGCCAAGGGGCAAGTTCAAACCAAGAACCTTCTTGCTCTGAGATGATATTACTAACCCCCGTTAACTATGCCACCTGCTTTGATGGTTTCTATTTTATGGTTATAAGGTACTGACTTATTATAACAGGATAAGGAATTCCATTTTATTTCGTTTGAGAGTGCAATCCAAAACTTCTGACACAATATCGCAGAAAGTTGATTCTGCTCTTTTACATAAACAGGAAAACCATGTTCACATTAGACAAAATCAAACTTTTCTCTCAATGAATCAATGTTGACCCTAAAGTTCTCCTGGCTTATGTGCTGACCCTACCATTTGCTAATGACCTAACCTAGCAGCTGGCCTACTAACCTTTACTTGTTTTGCAGCTAACATCAATATCAGATTCCAATCAAGGAGACTGGGTCACACCTGAAATGACTGGAGCACACAGCTAAGAGAGTATTGTGAACACGCACTCAGTTTTCATATAAAATGCACTAAATTGTTGTATTTTGCTACACTGGTAAAAGTATTAACAAAATAAAGAGTGGCTTGCCAAAGTTATGATTTTAATTACAGCAAGCTCTCCACACTTGAATAAAAGAAGGGCACTAAATAGTTCTGTTGATATTAAGTATAAGTTTTATATACAAAAATTATTAGAATAATTATAAAGCAGTGTAAGAAATAATGGCCCAAACTGTATGTAAGCGAGTATGAGGTGAAACCTTTTTGAAAGACTTAAAACATATACAATCGCAGTGAAAGCTTTTTAATTATTTAATTACAACAGTTATTAAAGGATATACATGAATACCAGAGGGGGGGGGGATCTGACTCTCAATAGTTATTCGGATGCTTTAAGTACATTTATATGCAATTTAGAGTGATATGCATTTATAAGGACAGCAGTTCTTAGTATAGGTGTCTGTGTATGTACCTATAAGTCAATATGTATCTAAAACTTTGATGTCACATGAATTTGTTAAACTGACTAATTTTACAGCAGACTCTTTATTATACTTAGAAACATGCAACAGCTCCCTCTTCTGGGCAAACATAAAAAATGACAAGAGAACAAGTGAGAATGAGAAATGTTTTCAATTTGTTGCTCACTGAAACCAAGAGTAATTTTTGGAGCCTGCTTTATTAAATCCTTTAAGAGGTCTCAAGCCTGTGACTTTGGAGCCACATGTGGGCACATGTGGCTCCCTCCAGGGGTGAGTGGTCAGTTTGGCTAAACGAACTAAATGATGTTAGCAAGTTGGTGTTTTTTCTTTTCTATTTTTGTTATACAAACAATGAGTTTAATTCAAAATTTAATACAAAAATGACCTAATCTTAGGCATCCATAGAAATAAGGAACGAATAAAATCGTTCCTTATTTCTTTCTTTCTTTCTTATTAATCTATTTATTTATATCTTTAGAGCTACATAAACTTGGCCTATACATCCTTCTTTTCCATCTATTAGGATGTGTAATGAGAAAAAAGCAAACAAATTTCATCATTGTAGTTACATGATTTCATAAATGCGAGAAAAATTGTAGTATTCCAGTAAAAATGCAAAAATAATCCAAACCAAATCAAAAATAAAACCTACTAATCATACATAGCCCTCCGCAGAGTAGTGGGGTGTGGTTGATATGCTGATTTATACTGAATAGACTGCACCAACTCCCTGAACCTGCTTTACACCTCCATGTAGATTTTTCTGATTAATAATTATTAAAAATGGTTCTTTTGTTAGTTAAGAAAACAAGATTCTGTCACACATCACCAACAGTCAACCTGGTCCCTGGGTCCAGATTTGTTTTTGATAATTTCGTGATAACAAGAAGGAGATGTCTACCAACATTTCTTATTTCAGTTTAATGTGTATTTGTCAAGTTATGCTCTATTTCTTATTGGGAAAGAATCTATGTTAGGGCTAGCTTTATCTCTGGTAAAGATTTCATCTAAAACTGTCTGTGGCTTTTCTTTAGCTGCTAGCAAACAGATAAACAGACAAACTAATCATATAATCGTTTGGAAGCAAGTAACAGAACCTGAATCATTTAACTCAAAATAATCAAAGATGTTAATTGGAAAGCCTGCTTGGCTCATAATGTAAGAACAAAATGATCCAAAAGAGCAAAAATAATAAAGAGGGCATATGAGAACAAATGACTGTCTGAATGAAAACTGACTTTTGAAAAGCCTAACTAACAACTGAAGAGGACAAAAAGCAGTGAGTGCACATGTTCGCTGGTTCTTCTTTTAATCATCAACATTAAAACACAGATTTTGTCTCTCAGCAGTAAAACTGAAACATAATTGGGCACCAGTTTAGCTCATCTGGTTGAGGTTTGAGTCCATTTTTTGCATTTCACCCTCTCTCTCGCTTCATTCCTGTTTACTTTCTACACTGTCCTGTCAAATAAAGGTGAGACAAAATAAATCAGATGGGGAATAATGGGAAAATGAGGGCTGAGTAAGCTAAAGTAATGAATAGTGGCAGTTAATACATAAAGAAAGATAATATTCTTCAGTCTTTACAGAAAAGCATTTCTCAAAGTCCAAAACATACACAAACAAAAAAACAAAAACTGAACAAAATTAATGAAGTGAATAAAATCAACAACACCTGAAGCTACTCAGCCTCAACTTCCTCAGATACAACTTTCAGTTATTCAAACAACATAGCGCCAGTTAATGGTTGGAAGAGTAAACAGCAGCAATGGCTCAGATGTGTTTTCAGTTTCTGCCTTACCATTTTTTCAACAAACACACAGATGATTGATAATCTCTGCTGGAGGAGATTATCACCTGCTGACTTGGCCACAGGTGAAGAAAGGAAGTGTCGACTTTCAGCGATGAAAACTGGGTCATGTCAGGAGGAGGAGGAGCAATAAGACGAAACAAGAAAACAAGGCTACTTCCTTAATTGAGCAAGGCTTGATAGTTTAAGGAAGCAGAGCCACATATAAACTATACACTCTACACTGTACACAACCAGCCACACTGAACTATTCACACTCACACTGATAAAGGGCTTTGTTCTCCAACCAGAACCATTGTTTTACTTAAAAGAAAATAAATTGCAACGCTTCAGAAGAAAACCAGAGCAACCAGATAAAACCCACCAGTATCTCTGGCGAGGCCTATGAGACGAGGACCAATGCAAAAGAAAGTATATAAAAGAAAATAAATATTACGAACAGAGCTACAGTTAAACGTATCTATGTGTCATTAAGAAATATTTTTTTAAAAAGGTCTGTTTTCTCTACTTTTGAACTTCTCCTTTCAAGTATATTTGGAAGCATTTTTGCTTTTCAAATATCTGCATTAAAACTAAAGTTATTTCATCTTGTGCTCCTGTTGCTTTGCACACAGTGCAGTTTGGCAGTGCTGAACTAATGAATCTATCTACTTGCTTCAAAGAGGATTACTGTTCCTTGTGCTTAGCTTAGTTACCTCACATTAGGTTGAGGCTAAGGAGAGGTCTGCTGTCTACAGTGGCCATCTGTCTGCCAGGTGGACAGTCGAGCACTCACTTTGCTGTAAATGGAGACAAGGCTCGAGTTGGATGTTTTGATATACCCAGATGAAGTAAGGATCGCTACTCCGGAGGATCTCAGGGACTGGGAGCTGGAAACTGCGAGCCAGGTGTCCATACCCACCGTCCGGCTCTTTGTTGCACTTTACCCGTACAACCCGGCTGCCATGTCTCCAAACCACGAGACAGCTGCAGAAGAGCTGCCCTTTGTGCCAGGCCAGATCATCAAGGTAAGATTAAGTGTAATTTCATGCACTCTGTACAATACTAAACCGAAGCGCTTCTCTGTGTTTGAGTTGCGTTTCATCTCTTCATCAGTTCAAAATGTTCTTTGAAAGAACCTATAGTGTTTCCTGTTTGTGCTGGAGTCACGACAGTTAAATGTGTAAGAAGACAATAGGTTTTTTTTCTTCATTTCCTGTCACCTTTTTCATCTGATTGATGTGATTTACCGCCTTTTTTCTCTGAATCTGTCTGCTGCTGCATCACATAAATACAGACAAATACATGTATGCAATAAATACACTCTTTTATTCAGAAACCAAGCCTAAAGTTATAAAAGTAACTGCTGGTGCTGTTTTTTTTTAGGTTACTGGAGACAAAGACGCAGATGGGTTTTATCATGGTGAGTCTGGCGGGCTTTCTGGCTATGTGCCGAGTAATATGGTGGCTGAGATCCCAGTGGATGATGAGTATCTGAAGCATCTACTCATGCAGCAGGGATTCCTCCCCGTGGACCACACAGGTATTAGCCTGTTTACTGTAACACGCTGGCAAAACAGTGTTGCTGGGGTAACTGAAGTATAATTGAAAAACAATTATTGTGGCATAATTTGGAACGAGGCCGTTCAGAGATGATCTGTGAGAGGATGTTTGCAATGAGCTCCTCCCTACAGGAAGTTTACAACAGATATTAGGACAAATAACAGTGAATAAAATTATCACGCACGTCGCTTAGAAATGTGAATGCAAAATTTACTGATTGTAAAAATATGACACTACCACTGTCACTGCGTGGAGTGTTTGTTTATCTCCTATGTTAGCATGAAAGCTTCATTGGGACGTTTGCTTTTCGTACTGCAGGCATGTCTCTAACACCAGACCTGAGCGATGTCACCAGTATCCCTGACAGTGGGGCTGTTAGACGAATGGTAGCCTTATTTGACTATGATCCATGGGAAAACTCACCCAACATGGACAGTGAAGTAAGCACTGTGAAGTAACATTACCATATATTATATATTTAAAATATGAAGATTAATCTACTGTTTAAGTCTACTGTTAATCTACTGTTTTACACAAACTGGTTTTGACTTGCTCTGTCTTACAGGCTGAACTCGGCTTTCGTTCGGGAGATATCATATATGTTTTAGGTGACATGGATCAAGATGGGTTTTACTATGTAAGCATCATCCTTGCACTTACAATACAGTGACTGGTGTTTAGTTTTCATACTGATGTCTGTACAGAAGCTAAACTTTAATTTCAACTTCAGGGAGATCTTCACGGACAACGAGGTTTGGTTCCATCAAACTTTCTGCAGCTGTTTCCCTGGGATTAGAAGAAAATGCACGCTAAGCTGTTTGCTACAAATGCCAAGTCACAGACGCAGTGAGAAACCAGAAGTTTCTATGTAAAATATGGCTAAAAGGACACTTCATATATCAAAAAATAGTTTATTTTATTTTTATATTCTACTAACTGCATCCGTTTTAGACTGAAAGTAAGCAGCTAATGAACCCCTCTGTTAGTATCAATAAGAATGCTCAAAACTAAAAAGAGTTCAGACCTTTGTTTAAATGTTTCTTTATTGAAATAACAGATACTTACAAACCCTTTGATGCAAAAAAAACCCCCAAAAAAACCAAAAAAAAAAACATGAACAACAAAAAAACAGAATATTTACAATAATGCATATTTTGAAAATTACAGGTAAGATACTAAATGTTTTGTCTGGCAATTTTTGCTTTAGGCGCTTTCACAAAAACACAAGAACTGACTTGCTAAATAAATTACCTGATGGGAATGGATAAATTATTTTAGCCTTAATAATACACAATTTACAGATTTCTTTCTCCCCAGTGTTTTGATATAGCATTTCCATTTTTTGCCTTATGCCCTGTGTATATATTTTCTATCACTGGCTTATTTCATATAAGTTATTTAAAAAGAAAAAAAAACATTTTGAATTTGGCAGCAATTTTTTGTAAAAATAAAGAGACTCTTGTTATAACTGAAAAAAAGTTTTAATCATGTAACAAATGTAAGAGCTGTAGTTAAACTGAAAATAAACTGTCCTAATTCTTACTTTCCTTACCTGATTTTTCTTTTTAACAATGGACCAAAAATTGACATTCAGTTCTTTTCTTGTCTGGTAAATACATTTGTTGTAATAAAAAGAAATACAAAATTTATTGGTTAAAATAACAAAGAAGTTCAGCAGGTTTTCAAATGTTCATATAGTCGGTCTGGTTTCTTCTTTTACTTTCCTCTGCAGCAAACAGTATACTCATCCATAAAGTAGGAAACACTACACTGTGTAGTAAAGTTTAGTAGTGCTTTCTACTTTATGGGTGACAACACTGTACATCAAGTAGCTTCTGGTCGATCCACCGCAAATACTGAAAACTGAAGGTTAATCAAAGGCAAGGCTTCACAAACTGAACCGAACACACGATCAAAATTCACGTTATCATTCTTGATAAAAAGAAAGAAAAACATTCAAAAGACTTGACATGTTGCTCAAAATTAGGCTGAAATGAAGTAGTAATGTCTTAGTATGTTAGTGTGTTTAAAAAACGTTGATCATCAGATTTTCAAGTTGTCATCAGGGTCTTACCAGCGTTTGGAGTCCAAGGAAGAAAGAAAACCCAGAAGTGAGCGTGATCTTTTTATTAACCCTGTCTGAGCCACGTGGTTTACACAGGAAAAGCCCCAACAGTTTCTCACACACACACACAAAAAATACATGCATGCAAGTATATGCAGATGTGCACACACACATGCACACCCACAAAGACACACGTACGCACACACACCACACAGTAGTTGAAATAGTATTTGCACATTTCCTTAAGATAAAGCAGGAATTATTAGTTGTATTAACAGCTTTTTGTAGAGATTTTTTAAATTTGATGTGTATGTAATCTTATGAACCTGTAGCTGCTGTTAGTCCAACTACCTCGTACACACCTAAACATGTACTTGTACTATACTTCATATTTTTTTTTTGTCATCACACTAAGTAAAAATATCAGATCAATCTATTTTCACAACCTAAAAGTACCTCTGAATTTAACGTCGTTTATCTTAGGAGGTCTAATTTAAGTGTTTATTTGCACATCTGCACACACAGACACAACCACAAGCGCGCACACACACATGCACATATGCAAATTCAGAGTGTACACCCAGGTCCTGGCCGACTGCACCGCTGCTGCCAAGCGTGATCTCAACCCTTTTAAGGACATACTTTTACGAGGTGGCAACTGCTTTTAAAACAAAAGTCAGTCTCTGAAGCAGATAGATATTGATCTTGATAATAATTTATGTGGATGTGTACCAATGATCTCGTAGCTCTTTGCCAATGCAGCACTAAGGATTGACTGAAATAGCAATGTAATGATAAAAGATCAAAGTGAGTCAAAGTAGACTTATTGATTGAGGGAGCTCACTTTGGAGATGCTGAAGCTCTTAAAGGTTTATGTTAGCAAAGGGAGAGCGGTGCTCCTCAGCACGGTCCTCAAAAGTCAGACATTACTGTCTTGCAAGTCTAAAACATTGTGTATAAATTACAGGAAGCACTTTGTATCTCATTTATAATTCTGAGAACTCATTCACGCCTGCATGTTTGTGACAAGGTGTGGGTGGGGGATGGTGGTGCAAGGCTCTTCCCCTATCCCAGCAGCAAATGTGCAATATGCTTGCAACAACAGAAACTTTGCAAACAGAATAGAGATGGGCCTGTGTCCTCTGTTGTCACGACAACCCAAACCTCAGAGTCACACCAAGTGAAATAAGAGGAAGTGGGGGATGGGTGGCGTGCACAAACCGAGAAAAGATGTCCTCGTTAGAAGAAAACGGAGCCAGAAACAAGCAGAAAGAGAGTAATGGAGAAGATCATCAAAATGCAACACCAGACAATAAGTTTCTTTTTATGCAAGTCATCAAATATTAAGCCAGCCAGCATACACATACACACTCACACATACAGATACACACACACACACACACACACACACACACACACACACACACACACACACACACACACACACACACACACACATAGGTTGTACCTTTGTGAAGGCTGAAAAAAACAGCAGTGAGTCTTTGCAGCAGGCCAGCATGACTGTGCATCTCTCTGATTATCTCAGCACTGTTGCACCAAAGGCTGACCTTGCATCAGCCATCTATCCCTGTGCAACATGGGATTATATCCTAAGTGAGTCCTTAAAGTACTTAGGGTGATATAGATAGCGTCAAGGGGCCAAAAACGAGCACAGCACCTAATGACACCGGTAGGTATTATCCTCCCAGCAGGGCTTTAATTGAATTATGTTTTACCTTTGACCATTGAGCTCATGAGAGCAGCTGTAAATAAAATATAAACAACTCAGAAGGCATTAGAATGAGCAACAGGGCGGCAGATATAATCTGAATCTGTCAAGAAAAGTTCACCTTTCCTGTTTCTCTCTCATTTTAGGCATCTAGATTTCTTATTATCATCACTGTTGGTTTGGTTCCATCCCCAAGGATGGAAGAAATTAACTGTCCGAGAATCCTCTTGCACTTTCTTAAACTCAGTATGTGCCTTGTGTTGCTGCTGCTAGTCATGCACCTGATCAGTGCTGCTATACAGTCAAGAGATTTTGATGAGAAAAAAATTTCAGTCACTTTCATGTACTTGCTCTGTATTTAGTTATTCAGTATCTCAAAAGAAAAAAGAAACAAGGATTTAGGACTACACAGATCAATGAAATAACATCTTATTCAGTTCAGTTGTATATATCTAGCACCAAATCACAGCAACAGTTGCCTCAAGGCGCTTTGTACTGTAGGGGAAAAGGCCCTACAATAATACAAAGAAAACAGAGAAAATCCTAAAAGTTAAATGCCCCCCTGTGAGCAAGACAAGAGGTGTATGAACACATAGTGAGTGAAAAAGGTGAATGAAGAAGGAACATTCAGTGCATCATGGAAATCCCCTTGCAGCCTAGACCTATTGCACTGTAACTAAGGGAGAATTCAGGGTCACCTGATCCAGCCCTGAGACAGGATGTTTCTAATTTTAGAGATATTGCACAAATAGAAGAAAACACACATATATATTAAAACGTAGTTTAATATGTGCATTGAAGGACATATCCTGGTCAAAAATGACAGGATATGTGTTACTGGCCCAACAGTGTTACTGGAGGCCAAGGAATACCATCCAGTGTAAAAATCTGGTTAGATACCATATTTCTGAGATATTTCAGTTTTAGCTGAATTTAGAAGCAAAACATTAGAGGCAATCCGGGTCTTTATGTCCTAAAGACATTCCTGCAGTTTAAGTTGGTGTGTGTGTGATCTGGCTTCATGAATGGATAAAGTTGGGTTTCATCTGCATAGCAGTGAAATGTATGCTATACCTTCTAATGATAATGGCTAAGAAAAGCATGTATAATGAATACAGAATTGGTCCTAGCACAGAACTCTGCAGAAATCCATAATTAACTTAAGTGTGTGAAGAGGACACTCCATTTACACCTATTGGATCTATTAGATAGATCTGATTCAAACCACTACAAGTACCTTGTACCTTCAATACCTAAAGCTGATGGTTTGGGAAAAGTAATTACTGAAGTTAACCCAGAAAGGTTAATTTGGGGTAAAAAAGAGTAGAAATAGTAAAATTATTAATATGATAATCTGCCTCTCTGGAAGTAGCCCTCAGATAGCTAGTCTGCACTGTGTTAGCACAAGGTATTGGACAAGATGTCAGTGGATGAATTATACCCTTAATCTTAGTTACAGCACTTTCAGAAAGACTTCCACTGCTGTGTAATCCATCATTGTAAATGTAAATGCTATTAGGAAATGATCAGACAAAAGAGGGTTTTCAGAAAAAGAATTTAAATGTTTAGTTTCTAACAAGAAACACTAGAGTGTGATTAAAAAGGCAATTGAGTCTAATAATAGACTAAATGCTATCTTGAGGCTAATATTTTTAGTATCTACAATAATTGCTTTATCTGAGCTGAGCACTAAATCAGATAAAAAGTCTGAGAAATCAGACAGAAACCAGCCGGGTGAACAACAGATAATAACAAATAAGACTTATGAGTTTTCCAACTAGGAACAAGGGTAAGCATCAGACTTTCAAATGAATTAAACCCCGTCTGGGTCTTTGGTTGATTAACAATCTGGAGTGGGAGACTGTAACTCTAGTTACTGGTCCCAATTCTGGATAGTCACATTTTAAAAACTTTCCCATGTGTGGGACTAATAAATGTTTATCTTGTCTCTTATCTTATTCTGGGCAGTTTAATGAATTTTGCCAGATTTCTACAAATGAGAGGTGCTGGGATGGATGTCATCTCTCCTAACAAGTTTCTCAATTATCTATAAAGCCCACATCACTCAGACAGCGAGCAATTTAAGGGAAACATGTGGCTAAATATGTCACTCCTGATCTGATTGGAGAGGGGACTAGACAAGCCAGCAGTGTTATGGTTACAATGTTGTTACAATATTAATTTTAGTGACCTCTGATTGACTTAACCAGGTGTTATTACATCTTAGTATCTTATCTGTCTAATGTGTGTAGGGAATGTCAAAAGTTCCAGAAATGATTGCTCATCAAACAACTTGTAATAGCTGTGCTGTGGAAGCAAAATGTCTGATAAACTGACCATAAATCTTGTGTGTATTTATTATCTTTTATCAAGCAGTTTGATTGGCCTCCTATGCTGGGAGGCTTTTTTTACCAGATGAGATCATGAGATCAATAATTACTGGAAAAGGACATTTGAAAAGAAAAATTGGTGATGATTTATACAAATTCTAATTAATTTTTGAGTGTTTTGGTAAAATATTGATCCTTTTCACCTCTTCAAAAGCTAATCATTCATGTGGATATGTGGCACGTAGCCACATTGTTCAGCTGTCTTGGCTCAGTCTTTATCTAACAAAGACCATAAATAAGCAAACAGACTGTTTAATCTTACTTTTTGAATTTGGCGATTGCTGCTGTTCGTTGCTCTTGTGAAGCAGCACGTTGAAATGTATTTCTGTTCTGACACAAGGGCCGCTCTCATTCAAAAGGGTTTATTTGTCGTGTGTGGTTAAATTGGTTTATTAAGAAGTTATCGTTTGGTGAGCAGTCCTTTGTATATTGGAAAGCATGACTGATTTGGATTAAAAGTGTATGATCCAGGAAAAAACATACAGGAATATGCCATGAAATCTTTAATCGTGACTTTATTTGATTATTAATGACATTACAAATGACAAAGAATTGATAGGTAAAACATACCTTAATAATACACATTATAGTGTTAACACGTGTCTGTATTTTAAATAAATATGACACTTTTAAGTCAGAGTTTAGATGTTTCCAGAACAGTAGGAAAGCATGTAATAGAATGCATCATGATATTTATCAGAAATATTATATCAGCACAAGTGAATACATGTGAATCAGAATCAGAATTCTTTATTGCTATTCTGCTGAAAGCACAATGAAGTCATATGTTGTCCCATTCAGTGCAAAGAAAGCAATCTAACTATCCTTAAACATTTAGTCTATGTCCCCCAAAAATGTGTGTAAATTGTAGTGAGATCATCATTGTGAAACATTTAAAACCAAAAGTAACTAATTTACTTATTTGTCAATAACATATTTTGTTGTAGATAAAATCTTACATATCTTACATATTCCGATTCAAATAAGCATGTAGTGTTTGATACATGTTGTTTTGAAGCATCTATTGAATTTACATCCTTTACTTTTAAATATACACTACATTATTTTTTTCTTCTTCTATTTGAAAATCAACAGATGTCACAAACAAGGGTATTTGTGCATAAAAATTGATTAAATTAAATAAAGCTTGCACTGGATAGCAGCACTGACTTGGTGAACAACACACAGCTGACCAAAGCAAGTTGGCCACTGGAGTAATACACCTCTCTTCCATTCAAAGGCTGTACTGGTCTGTAGTTGTTGACCATTTTCTGTCCATCATAAAACAGAAGTTGGCTGAAAGCAGTGAGCTGTAACAAAAAAAATAATTAAACAGGCAGTTAAACATGTACTTTTATTAAAAATAGTATGCAAGGGGCATGCTATGATAGAACGCTTTGCTAATAAATACAGCTATTATCAATGATAACTAGGCAACAGAGTGTGTCTCACTAAAGTTAACTTGCTGCTTTACTATACTTGTTCTACTATAACTGCAGTTTTTTCATATAACTGTTTGAGACCAGTACAGAAATAAACAAAGAAGTACACTTGTTTTACATTAAATGGGTTGTTGAATGTGTAATATTTCAATAATGTTTCAGTAATATAAATTAAAATTAACACATTTTTCATATAGACAGCATAATTTCAAGGTTTATCCATTTTGAAATACATTTTTGGGTAATTTGGGAGCAGTGGAAACAACTGTAATTTGTTAGCAAACAACTCAAAGAGCCACATTAGCATAGGCTTGTGTTACGTATTACATATAAGCCCTGTATTCTTTTTCTCTGATCTCATTTCATGTCCCTATGCTTTCTTGGGTAAAGTATATGCCTCATTAGCACTTAAATACACTGCTTTTTTTTTTTACCCATAAGGTATGTGTGAAATTATTCTTGTTATTTTTAACATTAAGTTTCCATTGTAACAAATTTACAATGACCAACTACTACCATCTAGTGGCTATAGTTATTGTAGCAAACACCTTGGGTTGCCATAACGTTTAATATTGGTCTAATATTTGTCTGTGATTCTGGTTATACCTTTATTAGTGTCAAATGTAGCCAGTTTAAATAAATTTATTCAGAAACTATTTACAATTATCATTTGGGGGTTATAAAAAGTTTCCAAGAAAAAGTTATTAAAAGTTGCCTTAGTGTTACACTAAATTAAATTTCAAGGATA
The DNA here is from genome assembly GCF_057382275.1 of Copadichromis virginalis. Taxonomy (NCBI): domain Eukaryota; kingdom Metazoa; phylum Chordata; class Actinopteri; order Cichliformes; family Cichlidae; genus Copadichromis; species Copadichromis virginalis. The sequence goes on along the minus strand of NC_140631.1, from coordinate 32,195,131 downwards.
AACTCATTACAATCCTCTTCTTTATAGATTCAGTACGATGTAGGGAATGATACCTGATTCCTGCTGAGAGGAATAGTGCTTTCAAACAGGGTCCAGACCACAGCTTCAGCACAGTCAGGTGTGGTGAGGGAGCCCTTGTAGCGAAAGTACTTGGTCCTGTTAATTTCAGAAGGAATGAACATGTCCAGGGAGACACCCACCAGCGTTACATTCGTTTCTGGTTTGATGAAATGTTAACAAGAACATAAAGTCAGAAAGTCAGAAAAGACTTCAATCATCACTAATCCTCAAAAAATCTTCAAAAAGGTTTTATTGTGTTGTTGTGGATGTTATATAACATTGTGTTATCTAATAATAGATGCCCTTTAGCCTAGTGTAATCAGCTACATATTTAGGACTCTATATGGAGGGTGAAAAGAAGATTATTATCATTTTTCAGAAGATATAACTTACTAGGTTGAGATATGTATTTCAGTGCACTGATAAGATGATCATACTTCTCATTTGCAGACTCAGACTCCTAAAACGAAAGAATAAAATGTTAACCGTCATACCAAAAGCAGCTTATAATTAAGAAAACAAAGTTAGTACAACATACAGGAGCTAATTTGATTTAAAGACACACTAAAGCTCAAATTATACAGGACATGTGATCATTCAGCAGCTGGAGGGTTGTTCAGTCTGACGGCAAAGGCAGTCCTCTGGAATGTTTTCTGATGGGTCCACATTTATGTAATAAATAATCAAATACAGCAGATTATTTGCATTTGGGAGCAGTATAATTAGAAAAGCTTTAACTCTTGCTGTTATTCTTTTTGTTGTTTATAATCTGCCATTTTTTTAATGGTTAGTCTATTTTTCCTTATTATGGGAACATTATACCTGTATGCTGTTTTAAAATGTGCCTTTTGCAAATGTTGTTTTTTTTTTTTTGTGGCTACTAACTAAACTACTGGTTTGGGCTGGATGCTGGACATTTTTTTGAAATGATGTTTACCAAGTACCTGAAAGAAAAATCCCAAAACAGCCACACCCATACTGTCTTTTGAAGCCTCAGCTAACGAGTCATATTCTTCTTTTATATGGACGATATGCATCTACAGATAAAAGAAAGCACTGCATTAGAATAATTAGGATCTATTTGAATCCAATACATAAAATTACTTAAATACATATAGTGTCAATCACAAAATATTTCTACTGATTTATGACATACTGTACCTCCATTGGAAACTTTTCTCCATCAATTGTGTGCTCAGAACCAAGTCCTCCATCTTTGCCCCAGTGCAGGTGAAACTGAATTGCCTTGTATTCATCAACCAGATTTCCTCCTTTGATTTGTATACTGGAAGGCAAATTTAGCTGAACTGAAATTCAGAATTAAAAAATAAAAATAAAAACCATTAGACAATCTTCCATGGATGCTCCCATTATTTCAGTTACAAATGATCACACATGACACACATGACACATGCTTTTGCACATGACATATTTTAAAAGGTATTTTTGTTACATGAGACGCTTGGTTGCTATTATTGTCCATTTTACCACCTCCTCCTCCCTATACTTTTATCCATGTTATCTACAGATGGGGTAATTGCATTTTTACAGCCAGAATTGACATCATAGTGTCAAACTGTCTTCCTCAAATAAACTTGCAATTATAATTAAGACATACCACTGTGGCCATTGTTTATGAGGCTCCCATAAAAAGTCTCTTTATAACCGGTGAAGTGAAAAGGAGTCAGGCGTTCATCTGGTAGCACTTTCCTTGTGACAATATTAACTGGAGACTGAGATCTGCCATTGCAGGTTTGTGAAACCAGTCCCCACAGCTCTGGACCTGTGAGGAGAAGAATAGAAACAGCTCCACTAACATGCCTCCTTTGTTTAACCATTCATTTGGCTTGTTTTATTTTTATTTTTATTTTTTATTTTTTTTTTAAGTTTACCTGTGCAGGTGTGGTTGCATTGAAGTTGGGAATAGTAGCAAAAATCTAAAAGATCAGGTTTGGAATATTTAAAAAGAGAAAAGAATTATTCATCTGTAGGTTATGAGGTATTAATTTTTGAGCATTTGCAATCACAATCGCATGTGACTTTATCTAATCTATCTAAACTTTTAATACAATTTTAGATATCTGGTTGAATTAAATTGACCCTATTGGTCACAAGCACATTTATATTAATGATTAATTATTTCAATAAATACACTTTTGATTTTATGTATTTCAGTTGTATTGTAGTCAACATTGTTTACTGAAGGCAAATAAAATCTATCATTTTTTGCGTGCAGTATCCAATGTCATGCAACTTATACACAAATTAAAAAAACAAAGAAATATAAAACTCACACCTGCCCCTGAGACGAGACTCACAAAAAATGTGAAGAGAAATAAAACAGATCTGAGCAGCATTGTGAATCCACTTATAGTGTAGATTCTTCCAGCACTGACTGTTTTCAAAGATGATGCCTGAATCAAAGTTCAACCAGACTATCATTCAACTGGGAGCCCCACCTATCACCCCCCGTTTTATAATGCACGCTTTAGATTTATGACACCTAATTTGTGAGGACAGTGACACACAGCAAGAGATATCTCGGCGTTCATATTCTTGAGATAATGAATGGACCCTAACGCTGAAGGTGTCTTCCTCCAGAAATGAGCCCACAGGTGATTTGTCCAAACTGCAAGCTACAGTTACATTTTTGAAGTTAAGGGACCTCTAGTGGTGATGTGAAAAAATGCAAGTGACATGTTTGCGGGTGTCGTTACCTTTAAGAAAAACTGCAAAGTAGATTTATTAACCACGAGAAGTGTCATTTTTTGGGATTAGATTTGTGATACTATTTATGAGTTAGGATTGTTTTTATCACTCTTTTCTACTATGTCAGGGTCACATGAGACAGTGAGAGACTGGATGAGAAGTTCATTGTTCATTCAGCAGTTTGCACACAAAATTTAGTTCATTTGAGTTCATTCCAGGTTTTGCAATAATTAGCCAATTAAAAAACTCTATTTCATGTACCATGTTGAATCACTCTTTAGAGCTCTGCTGTGCTGAGAACGGACAAATCCACCAACAAATCAATGATGGGCCAGAGCAGAAGAAATCATTGGGTTCCTGCTCACCAAGAACAGCAATATCAAGCTAAAGTGGGCAAACCAGAAAGAAAGTAAAAGATAAGTCTGCAGATGGTAGGTTCATAATTTGGCAGCAGGAGTCCATGTACCAAATCTACCTTGTATACAAATTGCTGATGATGATGGTTTAATGTTTTTTTGAGTTCCTCAATATCACTCAATCATAGTTTGGATTCCATGCTTTATATTATAGGAATGAATTTGTAGCTGATCTGCAGAAATGATGTGATTTCTATGGTGCTAATATTTTAGTGACTGTAATGTGCTCTGTCTCAGAGTATAAATATAACAAATTACAAATGTTTGGGGAAAAAACAAAAAAAACAAACAAACAATTTATATGGTGTTATGTCCCCACGATGAAGGTCTAGGGGTGTGTGTGGGGACTGGTAACAAATGGGTCCAGAATGGAATGAAAGGAAAACAGACAGAGGTGTTTAGTAAATAAAATAGTTTTTAATCTTAACATAAAGAGCCAGCAATGCCGTTTTTCCAGTAACACTAGAAAAAGAAAAAGGTTGCAACAACAAAGAACACAAGTCCACACCACGAGGAGGTACTTCCAGGGGCCCACAAGCCATCCCTGTCACTAGCAGCAGCAAGTTCCACTGCTGCTGCTGTTGAGGGCCACAGGCCCACACTACTCACATGAAGCAGCTACTCTCCCCACTGCTCCTACAACTCCACGCCACAGGCAGGACAATCACACAATAGGGCCGCTTTTGACACCTAAAACACAAACAGGAAACACCAGAGAAATCTGCCTCCCCTCATCCAGTTCATGCCCAGCTTATATGACCTCAGAGAGGTGATTGCTGACTGGGCCCAGGTGGTAAACAAGGCCAACAAACAGCAGCTGTGTCCTGCTAGGACCATAACATATGGCTTTCACTTGCTGAGCAATTAAAGTTTGAGAATGAAAATCTCTGTTGGCCAAATATGATCACAAACAGAGAAGAGTGGAAAGGCATAAGACAGAAATGGTCACTCGTGTATTTTAGGTGATATAAAAGAGTAGAAGGAAAAGGAGGTAAAGGAGGAAAAAACAAACCTTTTTCACCACGTGAGGCAAAAACACACTGTTGAACACAGCCAGGCTATAAAGGAGGTGATACTAGCAGCTGGTGTAACACAAAAGGAAATGAGTGTTTCTGGACCACTCGCTAGTTTCACTCCATATGACCGAAAGAGGAAATGGTGGATAAAAATTTCTAATGTGTACATGGTGGTAAAGGAAGGTCTTAAAAAAGCTCAAAAATATAAAAGCAGCTGAAGCCATGAAGTTGGCCAAGCTGGCTGGGTATGAAAGTGGAGGGCTGGGCAAGGGACATATGAAAAATCCAGGTTTGCTCAGAAGTGGAAAAAAATAGTTTCTGCAAAGAGTATGTTAACATTACCTGACTCTATGAAAAAATAAATTTTGATGTTAAACTTGCTGTTGGCTAACATCATATAGGCAGGTTATTATTGTAAATATACTGGTTTAACCACTCAGTAACAACAAAATATCTATTATAAAACAGACCTATACTACATGTAAAAGCTAATATTTAATAGTTTTTCTGACTTTAGTCCCATACAGAAATTTGATAGCTGGACATTAACTTTTTTTTACGACTCTTATCAAAGTTACACTAAGTGTATTTAATTTGTAAAACTTGTTTTTTGAACTCCAGAGTTTTCATTTTAAAGTAATTTATTAGAAAAGCAGATCATTGTGGTTGGTATGCTTCACACTGATTTTAATGAAGGCCAGTATACTGTTGTAAAAACAGGGATCATGCCTAAATTAAAAGTCATGTAAAATTGGAATGCAATGATTTGGATTTTTTTTTTTTGTTAAGGCAAGTAAAAACGTTGTGACACTAATGGAGGCGTGATGAGATAAAAGCATTGAAATTACCCTGACTGTCTTTAAATATTCAAACAGATCCCTTTTGTAGGATAGAAACAGGTTTAACCAGCAGAGGGCAGAATATGCATATCCAGGAGCTGGGGTCTATTGACAAGAATTTGTAGAGATGAGCCAGAGAACCATATTTGACATCCAGTGCTGAACTTCCCAAAGAGACTCATTAAGACAACTGTGTATATTCAGTGTCAGATGAAATACCAACTGGTAGGTAGCTATATCTGAGTGCCATCAACAAAAATAATGAATAGATACACTGTGTCTCTGAGTTATATACTCAATAGGGAGAAAGCATAAAGAAAAATAAACTGATGATTGAGTTAGAAGTTCTTTAGAGAAACAGAACCTCCTATTTGAAAAATAAGAGTTTCACTCAAATTTGTCAAATACTGCATTTAAGCTGCAGCAGTTTGGGCCACAAACATCATCAAGTACTCTTCTCATCCTAACCACCACCTTTTCACACTGGTTCCCTCTGGAAGGCAAGTCTTTATAGAGCTCACAAAAAGTTTTTACTTTATGTGTCAAATGTGAATTGCATTTGAGACTAATGCAGCCCTGACTGGAACCTCTCAAAGATAATATTACTGTTTAGTGCATGGAGCAATTGTGGTATTTTTTAAATAAAATTTCTGCTATAAAAGGTTATTTAGAAATTGGTCTAAATGGTCTAATGGCACCAAAACAAGTGTGACTTGACCAACGAGGAGGAGTTTCTGGGATTTCTTCCCAGCAGAACATTGCGTTGAAAACAGATGATCACTTTAGTTTAGTGATCCTTAGTTGTTGATATTTCAGAAGGTTTGCAAATGAATGTGTTAAAACAGCCAAAACATGAACAACAACCTAGCTCATTAAAATAAATAAGACATCACAAACACAATAGATGAGAAAGATAAACTGTTACACAAAAATGGCTAAAAATGGTTTCCTCTTCATTGTTCCCATGGACACATGAAGCTACAAGTACATGTGCCAGTGTAGAGAGGGTGTTGATTACAGACAGTGTTTTCTTTTTTTCTACTCTTGCAGGTGAGCATTCTTACATTGAGTTTCTGTGAACGTGAAGCGTATCAGTCAATGAAAGTAAGAAATGTGGACGATGGGCACATCATAAACATAAACAGGTGCAGTTTTAATTACCGAGGGACAGTAACAGACATGGTTGTGAAGCCTGTAGATATAATCATCAGGTAAATATCTTTTTATAGAATCTTCATCACGATTTAGATAACGATTATGAAGATAACTTTTGCAAACACTGTACAAAGACATTTCAAAGACTGAGGCCATGCCTCTTAACTGGAAGGTTGAATCGGGTTAAGCAGGGATTATACTTTCTTGCATCCGGGAGTCCACTAAGGTCCGCTGCAGTCACAGTCACGTGAATTTCGTCAGACAGCGTGAGGGTCCTTGTAGATGTCCATGTGGCTGCCTGTTTTTTGTGGCGTTACAGGCTGTGGAGAATTGACATTACAGTGCACCAAATATTCATGTTCCATACTTCATGTTTAAGACTTAAATAATTGATGATAAATTATATACACATTTTTGAGACTTTAGACCTGATACAGATTTTCTTGAATCATTCAGCCAGATACTATATGACTGCAATATTAAATAATCAATTTTAGTCAATTAGGCTTTCGTATTAAGTTCTGAGATCTGATCAGAATATGCTGATAAATGCTGATCTTCTTCTGTGGCAGCTTAAGTGGTCATAAAGTTTTTTTCTGCTGCTGATATGATTTTCTACAATGCCACCAAGTATGCTGTAACTGCTCTGACTGAGGGCCTGGGGCAGGAGCTGCATGCAGACTTTGTAGAGACAGAATTTGAACACAGCTCTACAGGGAATATCCTGATAAAGGAGCATAAGGTAAAAGTATTATTCCTACATGTAAGGTACTGTTAAGATGATTATACACATACAAAATATTTGTATTTTATACAAATACTTTTTACTTCTCAGACAGCCTATGAAAGCAATAGATATTGCCAGTGCTGTCATATACGTGCTCAGTGCCCCCTTCATGTTCAGGTTGGTCATTTTCTCTTACTGTTAACCTTTTTTTATTGTGACAAATTTTATGTCTGTTATGTTTACTCATAATGAATTCATCAAATTTTTCTTTCAGGTTGGAGACATTCTGTTTGAAGGTGTGTTGCAGGTGAAGCAGAGTTTGTTACCCTGGCAACTACAGTGCAGGAACCCATAATAGCTTTACATTAAAGTGGTGTGATTGATTTGCCTCACTACTCAACTCTGCCAAATTGTAGTCAATTCACAGCAGACTGAAAAGAAAGAAACTCATCCAGCTGTTAACTCTTCTTCTCAAAGCCTCACCTGCTATCTGCTCAGAAGTGCTGTTGACCAACCAGGATTACCCAGGAAAACACTTTAATTAATGACAACTTCCTACTTATTATATTAAATCTTACTTGTTGGATAGTTTTAAACCAGTAAAAGGTTTGTTTTGTTGTTGTTGTTTTTTGTTTTTGTTTTTGTTTTTTTTACAGTTAAATCAATGTTAACTGGTTAAAACCTTATTGGTTAGACACACACAGTGTGCATTTTCACATCACTGAGAAGAGGCTACTGGTATGAAAACCTTTCAGTCAAACCTAAAAAGTACTCTCTTGATTTGTGTGATATGCAGCAGACAGTGATATTTCGGCAGATAAAGGATATATGGAATATCCTCCATCAGAAATCATTTTCATAGCTTTTTCGTGCAAACTATTAGCAAGAGCTACAGTTACATTTTGGAGTTGGAGTTTTAAGTTGCAAACTGTAGTAGGTGTGTGAAAAGTAAATTTACATTGTGTAGCTGGTTAGATATTTTTGTTTCATATTTTGCCTTTGTCTTTTTTACACGACTGTACTACGACCTCTAGTGGTTAACATTATAATGGAAGTTAAAGCAGAGCTGGTTTGGTTTCAAAAACTGGCAGCAGAGTGCTGGCCAGCCCTTTCAAGTGTGACTTGACCAAATAGCAGGAAATTCTGTCCACGACTGTACTACGATCTCTAGTGGTTAACATTGTAATGGAAGTAAAAGCAGAGCTTTGAAATGCAAAATGATGATGAACTTCAGTGGTCTGTTTTCTTGGGACATTTGTGCTCTTCATTAACAACCAGCCATGGTTTAATTTCCATACATCAGTATTGCCATGTTTATACCAGTGTTATCTTATTATGAGTGAACTGCTTGTTTAAAATGCAATTAAAATGAAAGTTCAATAAGTCACAGTAAAAAACATGAAATAAGAGAAAATCACAAATCTGAATATGCAGAGAGGCATCTGAGAAGAGAAAGAGCTTAGCCGTCATGATGTGTGTCGGTCTACCAATCTACAGACAAACTCGACATGTCTTTTCTCCACAAGTCTTCCTCAAACAGAAATCATATTTAAAATAAACCAACTACTACTGCCACAAATAATAATAATAATGATAAGGAGGTTTATTCTGCTGTGTCATGCTGACATGAGACCAAGAAACTGGGCGGGCAGCCAGTTTATCCTACTGTAAATACATTAATAAAACCGGTTAGTTACAATTCATCTTCCATTATAACACTGTAAACCTGACTCTATGTAAAATGTAACAATTTTTGGTGTAGTGTTTTTTATTTTATATGGGTTATTTATGGAAGCTCGTCCCCCGTCAAAAATAAAAACTACAACAAACAACAAACAACCTTCATGGTCCAAAATTCAACTTCCTCAGAAGTTTGGATTTATTGGAGTCACAATTCTGGTATAAAGTAATACCAAATAATGCCTTCTTTCCTTCTTTGTTGTTGAGTTGTGTAATGTGAAATGCTTATGACCTTCACAAGTTTTCCATTTCTGCAAATTCACTCACTTTAGTCTTTATCAGAGGTGGGACCAAGTCATTGTTTTGCAAGTCTCAAGTAAGTCTCAAGTCTTTATCCTCAAGTCTCAAGTCAAGTCTCAAGTAATGTCAGGCAAGTCAGAGTCGAGTCTCAAGTCACTGGTGTAAAAGTCCGAGTCAAGTCACAAGTCTGAAACTTTGAATTTCAAGTCCTTTCGAGTCTTTAAAAAAAAAAACGAAAAAATAATGTTGCAGTTATGCTAAATGTAAATATTAGACCATGTAATTTTAAAATCTGTGTTTTTCTCAACACATGACAAAATAGTGAACTTAGAAAATATACACAAATTGTGAAATTGCACCTCTTTAAAATGCAGCTCAATTAAACCTAGCTCCAAGAATAATTTTCACCGACAGTTCTGAGATACGCTGCATGTTATTCTTGGATGCGGTTGTAGGACCAGCTTTAAAATCGCATGACAAAAATATCATACATATTAAAAAAAACTGCATCACCAACGTAGCCTGGACAACATTTGCTAGTTAGATGAAGTCAGCTATCTCATTGTAGCATATTTATATGCATATTTATAATCATACGGTTCTTGGAGTGAGTGCATACACTCGTGAAGTTTAGTAACTTCAGGTCACTGCAACAAGTCCAGGTACAGTTTACCGACGGATGGGTGCAGGACCTTGAAATGCACCGTGTAGAACGAAAGACCATCGTACATATCATAAGTTTACCAGTCTCACAAATTGTCGTCATAAATACACATTCGTTAACCGTTTATTAATAGGACCTTTGAGCTCAAGGGTAATTAATTAGTAGTGGAAATCATTTCTGGTAGCATCACAGAAATGTAGCAGTGACAACAATATTGTATGCTGTAATCGCACTGGGCAATTAGTGATACAAAAAACCTGTTTTATCCTGTGAATAAAAGTATATGTTTTTGTTAATGTACCATAATAACAGAAGCGAAACACAATATTGTGTCAGGACAATTCACTATTTATGCACAATAAACACAGGAGCATAGCGCGACAATTTCTGTTCAGCGCCAGACTTGCTTGTAACCTATATCACTAATTATGTTATGAAAATGACGTATTAACTACTAAAAAATACTGACCTTCGTGTAAATGCTTGGAGCAGACTAACCTGTGAGCTGGAGTGTTCTGGGACGTTATATTTGATCTTTGAATGGCTGCAATCCAGGCCATCCGTCGCGTCTTTGTTACTTCGGAAACATGGCTTGAACAATTTCTCTTCAACGACGTAATCCGATAACAACCGATCTCTTTACCCGTCGGCTTCCCGTGGCTGTCATGCGACCGGCTATTGCAGTTAATAATACAACGGCTTCTTGACATTTTTGTGTTTCTTTTTATCGCTGTGTGACTGATTTCAATTGAAAGCCTGCGTGCGCTACTACCGCTTGCCACGAGTTCCCAGAATCCTTTGCGGTTCTACCCGTGAATGACGTCACATTTTCAATCTCTATATAATATGCATGTTAAATTTTATATTTTGGGTAAAATATCAAGTCTTTTCAAGTAAACCGGTTCAAGTCCAATTCAAGTCCCAAGTCATTGGTGTAAAAGTCCAAGTCAAGTCACAAGTCTTAGAACATTTTTTCAAGTCAAGTCTAAAGTCATAAAATTAATGACTCGAGTCTGACTCGAGTCCAAGTCATGTGACTCGAGTCCACACCTCTGGTCTTTATTGTCGCAGTCACGGTGTATGGTGCATAGAAGGAGAGTGTGCTGACACAACTATGATATTTTAGTTTGAGATAATAACTTTTGTTTGATAAAGAACTTGCTTTGTAGCCAGTGATTCAGCTGAAATGAAGTGGTTAATCAGTCAATGCGTTCCATTCGTTGGCGTCCCGTGAAGTCTGCACCGGGACTTAAGACGTTCCAATATATATATATCTATAGATGGATGGTTAACAGGCACAAGACAGTTGGCGCTCACTGTCACTGAGACTCCTCATCACTCTCTTCATACTTTAGGTGCTTTCGTCTGTGTAGCAGGTTACCGGTGTCTGTGATGGAGCGCTGGCGGGGCAGAGTAGCTCTGGTGACCGGAGCCTCAGTCGGGATCGGTGCGGCTGTAGCGGTAGAGCTGGTCCGGCTCGGCATGAAAGTGGTGGGCTGCGCCAGGGACGTCAGAAAACTCCAGGTTTGTTCTGAACTAACAAACTGGATTTCAACAGAGATTATTTAATGTAAAACTCTAATGAAAAGGAATTTTTAATTTGAAGCTCTGTCAGGCAAACATCATATTGGGGCTGTCGAGCAGACAGACCCTTTGTTTTACTGTGAATAAATTATAAATACTTTAATTCTTAAAACAGGTGCATTAGTTTATGATAAAGACATTTGAGGGGAGTTATTATTTCCATCTATGCACCAAACCGATTTCAGCTGAAATGGATGGAGCAATAACAAATTGCATAAGGCAATCCTATTGATGTACGCTTCAAAGAAGAAGAGTTGAGAGAAGCAAAAAATAAAGAAACAAATAAAGAAAAACATAGTTTATGCGGTATATATTGGTCTATATGCATGGGTTTCATCTTGATGAATGGAGCTGTCCAAATCCACAAAGAGCAGTAAACCTCAGGTCAACAGCCACAGCACAGGTCAGCTGATCACAACCTGTACACAAAGAAATCTGCTGGAGCTTATTATGATTAATTTACTCATGCTGCAATGATATATATAAAAAAAAAAAAAAACACCCAGCACGCCCCTGTGGGCGGTTTATCCTTCAAGCTCGGGTCCTCTACCAGAGGCCTGGGAGCTTGAGGGTCCTGCGCAGTATCTTAGCTGTTCCCAGGACTGCGCTCTTCTGGACAGAGATCTCCGATGTTATTCCCGGGATCTGCTGGAGCCACTCGCCTAGCTTGGGAGTCACCGCACCTAGTACTCCGATTACCACGGGGACCACCGTTACCTTCACCCTCCACATCCTCTCGAGCTCTTCTCTGAGCCCTTGGTATTTCTCCAGCTTCTCGTGTTCCTTCTTCCTGATATTGCTGTCATTCGGAACCGCTACATCGATCACTACGGCCGTCTTCTTCTGTTTGTCTACCACCACTGTGTCCGGTTGGTTAGCCACCACCATTTTGTCCGTCTGTATCTGGAAGTCCCACAGGATCTTAGCTCGGTCATTCTCCACCACCCTTGGGGGCATCTCCCATTTTGACCTCGGGACTTCCAGGTTATACTCGGCACAGATGTTCCTGTACACTATGCCGGCCACTTGGTTATGGCGTTCCATGTATGCCTTGCCTGCTAGCATCTTGCACCCTGCTGTTATGTGCTGGATTGTCTCTGGGGCATCTTTACACAGCCTGCACCTGGGGTCTTGCCTGGTGTGATAGACCCCAGCCTCTATGGATCTTGTGCTCAGAGCTTGTTCTTGTGCTGCCATGATTAGTGCCTCTGTGCTGTCTTTCAGTCCAGCTTTGTCCAGCCACTGGTAGGATTTCTGGATATCAGCCACCTCCTCTATCTGCCGGTGGTACATACCGTGCAGGGGCCTGTCCTTCCATGATGGTTCCTCGTCTCCCTCCTCTTTCTTGGGTTTCTGCTGCCTGAGGTATTCACTGAGCACTCGGTCAGTTGGGGCCATCTTCCCAATGTATTCTTGGATGTTCGTTGTCTCATCCTGGACTGTGGTGCTGACACTCACCAGTCCCCGGCCCCCTTCCTTCCGCTTAGCATACAGCCTCAGGGTGCTGGATTTGGGGTGAAACCCTCCATGCATGGTAAGGAGCTTTCTTGTCTTTATGTCAGTGGCTTCTATCTCCTCCTTTGGCCAGCCTATTACCCCAGCAGGGTACCTGATCACGGGCAGGGCGTACGTGTTGATGGCCCGGATCTTGTTCTTACCATTCAGCTGACTCCTCAGGACTTGCCTGACCCTCTGCAGGTACTTGGTGGTTGCAGCTTTTCTAGCGGCCTCTTCATGGTTCCCATTCGCCTGTGGGATCCCCAAGTACTTGTAACTGTCCTCTATGTCTGCAATGTTGCCTTCTGGTAGTTCAATCCCCTCAGTTCTGACTACCTTCCCTCTCTTTGATACCATCCGACTACACTTCTCCAGTCCGAACGACATTCCAATGTCATTGCTGTATAGCCTGGTAGTGTGGATCAGTGAATCGATGTCTCGTTCACTCTTGGCATACAGCTTGATGTCATCCATGTACAGGAGGTGGCTGACAACTGCTCCGTTACGTAGTCGGTATCCGTAGCCAGTCTTGTTAATGATCTCACTGAGGGGGTTCAGGCCTATGCAGAACAGCAGTGGGGACAGAGCATCTCCTTGGTAGATCCCGCACTTGATGGTGACTTGAGTTGAGTTCCTGATGAAGGCTCTTAGGGTCCCATTGATCTTGTACAATTCTAGGCATTCCAGTATCCAGCTGTGGGGCATTGAGTCATAGGCCTTCTTGTAATCAATCCAGGCAGTGCACAGGTTGGTCAGTCTGGTCTTGCAGTCTCGGCTGATTGTTCTGTCTACCAGTAGCTGGTGTTTTGCGCCTCTGGTATTCTTGCCAATTCCTTTCTGTGTCCCGCTCATGTATTGACCCATGTGCCTGTTCATCTTAGCCGATATGATGCCTGACAGGAGCTTCCATGTAGTACTGAGGCAGGTTATTGGTCGGTAGTTGGAGGGGACCGGTCCCTTCTTGGGGTCCTTGGGGATCAGGACCGTCCGGCCTTCAGTTAGCCATTCCGGGTGTCTCTCGTTAACTAGCAGCTGGTTCATTTGTGCTGCCAGACGCTCGTGGAGTGCAGTCAGCTTCTTCAGCCAGTAGGCGTGAACCATGTCGGGCCCTGGTGCTGTCCAACTCTTCATACTGGAGACCCTTTCTTGGATATCTGCCACTGTGATGGTTACTGGACCCTGTTCAGGGAGGTCACTGTGGTCAGCCCTCAGATCCTCTAGCCACTGAGCATTGCCGTTATATATATAGCAAATTATATAGCTGATTTAAGCAGGAGATGCGCATGGATATATATAGCAAGTTATATATATATATATATATATATATATATATATGGTCTGCCCTCAGATCCTCTAGCCACTGAGCATTGCCGTTATGGGTTGCGTCCTTCTCCCATATGCTCTTCCAGTATTGCTCCGTCTCCAGCCTTGGTGGTGCTGTTCTCTTATTGTTCCCTTGCCACTGAGAGTACACCTTTGCTGGTTCTGTGGAGAACAGCTGGTTTATTCTCCTGCCTTCTATCTCTCTGGTGTACCTCCTCAAGCGGCTGGCCAAGGCTGTGAGTCTTTGCTTGGCAGTTTCCAAGGCCTCAGGTATGGACAACTTGCTGTATTTCTTAGGCACCTTATTTGTCGCACCTTTCTGCAACTCCGTTAGTTGGCTAACCTCCCTCCGTGCTACTTTGATCTTGCCCTCTAGCCTCCTTCTCCATGGAGGGTACTGCCCCTTGTGGCTGTTCAACTTGTAGCCAAGCATCTCACTGATCACTGCTGCCGTATTGTAGATCAGCTTGTTAGTGTCGGTAATCGTGGTTGTAGGTATTGCCCGTAGTGCTGCATTAACATCATCTAGCAGACCTTCTGGGGGTACTTCACGTAATCTTGGTAACCGGCTACGGGGGATCCAGGTTTCAAGCTTGGCCATGATCCTATTTTTCAGGTCAGTTCCTCTCGCACTCAACGATCCTTCTCCTATCGCACTTGGGGCTATGTACCCAATCTCGGGTGGGGGTGATGATATCTCCCCCCTGACCTGGCGTCCTGACTCCTCCTTGCCGTAGCATTTGTGTTGTACCTCGTCAATCTCTAGCTGTGAGAGCAGTCCCTTCTTTCGAATGTTGGAACACTGAGCTACTAGTTGTTTCGCCGTCATTGTGGATGTTGGGTATTGAAGAATCCATAGGTCCCTCATCCTATTCATGTAGCCCCTTCCGCCGGGGTTACTTGCGTAGTAGCATTCCAACAACGCCCTGTTTTCGTCCCTTGCCCACCGATGCCTTCTTGTTCCAGTAGCCCACTTTTCGTCAGGGTGCCCTGGTTCCTCAACACCTGACGCGGACCTTGTTGATCCGGGCGACGTCCGAGCCGGCATGCCTTCATATTTATCTGTCTCGCTCATGTCTGCGGTAGGCTTGCTTAGCATAGGGGGTCTAGCCTTAGGACCCTTACTGGATACAGACGCCCCAGGCAGGAATCGAACTTGCGATCCTCTGTTCCAAAGGCGTGTAGTTTAACCACTACGCTATCCAGCTGCTATATCCAGTCCAGTAACCATCACAGTGGCAGATATCCAAGAAAGGGTCTCCAGTATGAAGAGTTGGACAGCACCAGGGCCCGACATGGTTCACGCCTACTGGCTGAAGAAGCTGACTGCACTCCACGAGCGTCTGGCAGCACAAATGAACCAGCTGCTAGTTAACGAAAGACACCCGGAATGGCTAACTGAAGGCCGGACGGTCCTGATCCCCAAGGACCCCAAGAAGGGACCGGTCCCCTCCAACTACCGACCAATAACCTGCCTCAGTACTACATGGAAGCTCCTGTCAGGCATCATATCGGCTAAGATGAACAGGCACATGGGTCAATACATGAGCGGGACACAGAAAGGAATTGGCAAGAATACCAGAGGTGCAAAACACCAGCTACTGGTAGACAGAACAATCAGCCGAGACTGCAAGACCAGACTGACCAACCTGTGCACTGCCTGGATTGATTACAAGAAGGCCTATGACTCAATGCCCCACAGCTGGATACTGGAATGCCTAGAATTGTACAAGATCAATGGGACCCTAAGAGCCTTCATCAGGAACTCAATGGGGATGTGGCGTACAACACTAGAGGCCAACTCCAAGCCCATAGCACAAGTTACCATCAAGTGCGGGATCTACCAAGGAGATGCTCTGTCCCCACTGCTGTTCTGCATAGGCCTGAACCCCCTCAGTGAGATCATTAACAAGACTGGCTACGGATACCGACTACGGAACGGAGCAGTTGTCAGCCACCTCCTGTACATGGATGACATCAAGCTGTATGCCAAGAGTGAACGAGACATCGATTCACTGATCCACACTACCAGGCTATACAGCAATGACATTGGAATGTCGTTCGGACTGGAGAAGTGTAGTCGGATGGTAACAAAGAGAGGGAAGGTAGTCAGAACTGAAGGGATTGAACTACCAGAAGGCAACATTGCAGACATAGAGGACAGTTACAAGTACCTGGGGATCCCGCAGGCAAATGGGAACCATGAAGAGGCCGCTAGAAAGGCTGCAACCACCAAGTACCTGCAGAGGGTCAGGCAAGTCCTGAGGAGTCAGCTGAATGGTAAGAACAAGATCCGGGCCATCAACACATACGCCCTGCCCGTGATCAGGTACCCTGCTGGGGTAATAAGCTGGCCAAAGGAGGAGATAGAAGCCACTGACATAAAGACAAGAAAGCTCCTGACCATGCATGGAGGGTTTCACCCCAAGTCCAGCACCCTGAGGCTGTACGCTAAGCGGAAGGAAGGGGGCCGGGGACTGGTGAGTGTCAGCACCACAGTCCAGGATGAGACAACGAACATCCAAGAATACATTGGGAAGATGGCCCCAACTGACCGAGTGCTCAGTGAATACCTCAGGCAGCAGAAACCCAAGAATGAGGAGGGAGACGAGGAACCATCATGGAAGGACAGGCCCCTGCACGGTATGTACCACCGGCAGATAGAGGAGGTGGCTGATATCCAGAAATCCTACCAGTGGCTGGACAAAGCTGGACTGAAAGACAGCACAGAGGCACTAATCATGGCAGCACAAGAACAAGCTCTGAGTACAAGATCCATAGAGGCTGGGGTCTATCACACCAGGCAAGACCCCAGGTGCAGGCTGTGTAAAGA
The DNA here is from genome assembly GCF_057382275.1 of Copadichromis virginalis. NCBI lineage: Eukaryota > Metazoa > Chordata > Actinopteri > Cichliformes > Cichlidae > Copadichromis > Copadichromis virginalis. The sequence continues at coordinate 32,178,328 of NC_140631.1, read as the reverse complement.
TGCCCCAGAGACTATCCAGCACATAACAGCAGGGTGCAAGATGCTAGCAGGCAAGGCATACATGGAACGCCATAACCAAGTGGCCGGCATAGTGTACAGGAACATCTGTGCCGAGTATAACCTAGAAGTCCCGAGGTCAAAATGGGAGATGCCCCCAAGGGTGGTGGAGAATGACCGAGCTAAGATCCTGTGGGACTTCCAGATACAGACGGACAAAATGGTGGTGGCTAACCAACCGGACACAGTGGTGGTAGACAAACAGAAGAAGACGGCCGTAGTGATCGATGTAGCGGTTCCCAATGACAGCAATATCAGGAAGAAGGAACACGAGAAGCTGGAGAAATACCAAGGGCTCAGAGAAGAGCTCGAGAGGATGTGGAGGGTGAAGGTAACGGTGGTCCCCGTGGTAATCGGAGCACTAGGTGCGGTGACTCCCAAGCTAGACGAGTGGCTCCAGCAGATCCCGGGAAAAACATCGGAGATCTCTGTCCAGAAGAGCGCAGTCCTGGGAACAGCTAAGATACTGCGCAGGACCCTCAAGCTCCCAGGCCTCTGGTAGAGGACCCGAGCTTGAAGGATAAACCGCCCGCAGGGGCGTGCTGGGTGTTTTTTATATATATTTCAGTGACTGCTGCTTATACCACAGGTTAATACACGCTACTGATCCCTGATGGGAGAATCATCAATTTTGCCAACAAAGAAGCCTGGTGGATGTTTGTTTACAGTCTGATGATGGGACATCATGCTCTGCATCTTCAAAGTTTGCCTCCTCATTATTATTCATACCCAGTAATGTGAAGTATGCTCATATCTACTATAACCAACCTGGTGCTCTTCATTTATGGAGGCTGTTGAGTCTGAATGTTGGATGTTGTGTATCTTGTGTTCTCTGGGCTTTGTTGTCCTCAGTCTTTTTGCAGGATCAGAAAACAAAACCAGGAGGCGCGTAAATGTTTCTTCTCCATGATGTTTCTTCAAATGTTTCTTCTGGATGATGATAAGACTGTGACATGTGGTTTTAAAAGCAACACCTTTGGTCTTGTGATGAAGCAAAGCTCAGGAAGAAGTGTGATTAAATGGTACCCACATGTGTGCTGCTGAGAAGGATGTACAGGGGCACCTGCAGCCAAATCCAAGCCTCAGGTTAGTTGTAGTTGCAGAACGCTATAGACTGAGACAGCTGAGGCATCAAATGTTTGATTAAACGGATGAAAAAGAGAAGTTTCTTCCCTATAGTTATCACTTCTTAAAATCTGTAGCAACTTCAAGTCTGTCAGCATGCTGAGCATGCTCAGAATGTGACAATATATTTTTGTTCAATATTTAATTTCTTTCAGTTGCAATTGATAAATGAAAAATATATATATTCTTATAATTTAGCAAACTAATTTATCAAAAAAAAAATACATATATCTGTATTCGTTTTAATAAATTAATTTGACACCTGTATTGAAAATACCATATTGTATTCATACAGAATCAGTATGGTATCATTGTTTGTCTGCTCACTGATTGTTGAAGCTAAGAGCTACTTTGATCTGTTTAGATCTAAAGTATCCAAAGTTGAGCTCTGATGTTTCTTCACCCCTGTGTGTGTGATATGTGATTTCCTACATGCTGGCAGAGCAGAGCGGCAGTTTGTGCTCACAGATGGTGAAGGTGTGGAGAGACGGTGGTGTTTCCTCAGAAGAACCAGCAGAGTCACTTGCTGACTGATGTTCGTCTGCACTGCACAGAGGAAATCAACTGACCGAGGTTTGTCCAGTGACGTGTTATGAAATGTATATTTGTTTTATGCTTACAGATATGTTTTTCTTGACAGAGGCTCTGCAGAGGTTAGACAAAGCAGAGAAAACATGTGCTTTACATTTTACTGTGATTTATTGAGATATTTGTTGCCTGATGTTCAGCAGGAATAGAGAAATAGAATCAAAGGAAGATGTTTTTCCTGTTTTTGTAATGATGTAAGTAAATCTTCAATATTATTTATTTGCTTGGTTATATTAGGAGTGTTTCTGAGTGAGGGGGGAGGAGTCATCATCCAGGTAAAGTGACGTGGATCAGTGGATACACTTGTCTCCCCTTTAAAGGAGACGATCCAAGTCATCCTTAAATGTTAGTGCTTTCAAATACACAAACATTTTAAAGGACAAAAATGAACATCCAACTTTGACTGTAACACAAAATAAATCTTTGCATGTGTGTTTTCAAACTCTCAGATGGGCAGCATATCAGTCTTGGACTGTCTAACCTGCCGGAGCAGCACTGAATGACCACCACACATGAGCATGTTCCTGCAACATTCAGCATCTGATCCTTCATCTGTGTGCTTCTGCTTTTGGTAAGTAGAGTTACCCAACTCCAGTAACTCTAAACACATGCCATCCATTTCTAACGGCCTGGTTACTTCCTGTCAGTTACTGTAGAAACCATGTGGTCACCTGACCTAACAGTGTTTCTTCTTCTTCCCCTTAATGTTCAAGTGTCACATGTCAAACAGCTGGAGAGGAAACTACACCAGTGTCCTGAGATGTTTCACCAACACGTGCCAGATGCTGTTCCTTCATGGTGACATCACCAGAGACAGCCCCGCCCACCTCAGGACCTCGCCATTGATCATGATGATTATAATGATGACAGCGAGCGGAACTAAGACTGTAAAAATCCACGACCAGAATGTTTCTTTCTAATTATTAATGAATACTGAGAGCCTCTTTCTGTGTTTTGTATGTTTTGGGGTTGTTGTTTTTTTACCTCATTTGTTACTAACAAAGTTGACAAACTCACACAGTTTACATTCTGTATGTTTCCATCTTTACCAGCCACACTCTAACTGCATTTAAGAAAATAATCCTTAGAAATCGTCGTTTTTCTCTTTTGTAATTGATGATAATTCAGTGAATATACTGCGCTGCTTCCTTCTATTGCGTCACACATTGACGTTTTTCCAGTTATTTTTTACTGCTGTTTGAATTCTCTGTATGTTTGACCCTGTAGACTGTTTGATGGACTGCTTGTCTTCCTGTTTGTAACCGCCGCCTGTTTTTTAATAAAGATTTGGATTTCTGACTTCAACACAGCCTCTGCGTGTCCTCCCTTTGTGTCCTCTTCCTCTGTGAATGTGTTGCATGTGTCACAGATTCATTTTATTAACAGCTCTCCCACAGTGAGTTGCATCAGCATTCATTCACAGCACATTTCAGAAGGATTCAGATTAATACAGTGATCTTATAGTCAGAATGATCCTGACAGAGTGCCACTGTGAATGATCTTTCATCAGGTCAATTTTAAAGCTCAGTATTTCAAAGCAGGATTTATGAAGACTCATACTGGCATTAGGACTAATAATATGTACTTACAAAGTCAAAGTTTTTTAATTATGCTAGAATATTGGAAGACAATCAACTTTTAGTGTTTTCTGCATATTAATTATTCTGAAATAGAGACGTGACCCTAACTGTACAGAAGCACTAAACAACTGACAATCTAACAGACATCATTGGCCTGAGCTGTCATGCACAGTGAGTCTGATCCTTTGCTGTGAGAGTCTGACAAGCATGTTTCTGGTCAGTTTGGAAGAAATAAGATCACAATGTTGATCTTTTTTTCAATATTACTTCTCTTTTACAACATAAACTGTGATCAAAGGTACTTATGTTCACAGCATGTAATAATACTGACAGTCCAGGGCATTGTGGTCTGTTGAGCTAGGGTTAGGGTTAGGGTAAGAAATTCAGACATCTGTAATCAATATTAAACGTCTCTGACGTGGGCCACTGTCCGCAGTGTTGGGAAATCCATACCAGGCTGGAACGAGTCAAGGTAGGTGAGCATCCACGAGAAGACACAGCAGATGCATCCTACTAATACTGACAGGACCAGGAGACTCCAGAAACCGAGCATCTTCTTGATGCTTGAGTACAAGGTAACGTACACCCTGACCAGGTATCCAGTCTGTCAGAATTGTTTTCAATATTTGGTTCAAAAACATGAGTGACAACAAAAATCCAACTAGGATTCTTGCATATGATGAATGAAGTCTGTCTTTGACTGTATTGTCCAGCTGATCCATCAAACCCCCAGCAGGTGAACCTTATTCATGACATAACACGGCAACAATGTAAAAAATGAAACAGCAACAGTCTAAATGTAAAGTGCATTCTAAAGTCCTCTTCAATAAATCATATGCAAAGAGTCATTCAGGACTGTAAAACGTGAACTACAGAACCCAGAGTCTTCATCATTAAATCTCTGGTTGCTTCATTTTTCTATCCTATATCAGATACTTTAAGGTTAGGTTAGGTAAACTTGCATTCTCATGGTGAGGCAAAATGCTTTATGTGTGTGCGCGTGTCATGAACGGCTATAAAAGGCCTATAATTAAAGAACAAAGCGGGGTTTGAGTTCGAGTTGCGGCAGACTGTCACTACTTGTAAATGGAACGCAGCCTTCCTACGGCGGACAGATAATAACAGGAATCGGACGCGGTCCACCCAAGTCCACAGCAACCACCATAGCAACCGCCTAGCATGACCTTAAAAACATATTGTCTTCATAACTATCAAAAATGTGAAATGATTTGCAAAGTGTGAAAGTGTTACAGCTGCAGAGAGCTATGGTGGTATCTATGGAAGCTGTTTACATAGCTAATAATATACGATGTAACCATGGAGACAGTCACGTGAGCTAGCGGTGCATGTTTACTACAGTGAATAAGGTGATTGTGTGCACAGCGTCCACACGCTGCAGAGGGTAAAGACATTACTTCAATATTGTTTTATACTGATATATATTTGCCTTCTGTTGACCATCACCTCAGGTTCACCATTACAGTTTCAGCAGACAGATGCACACTGTCTAAATATGAACACATTCAAAAACTCATGTCTCAGAAATAAGCACAGCTGTTCATGTTTGTCATTAGAGTTTTATTTGTAAGAAAATTATGAACTTCATATTGAGCATCAAATAAAAGAACATTTCACAACTCTGAGTCAACAGAAACAGGTAACAGAAATGTCTCTAATGTAGACATGTACAGTGTAGTGTAAGCATTAAAAGATCATAAAGGAAACACTAACATTCATGTGAAACTAATTGTAATAAAAAAATGAGCAGGTGCTTTATAGATTTAAAAGAAAGAATCTGAAAACAACACTTTTTTGGTCTAAGTGATCAAAGTAGAAAACAGAACTGATGTTCAAGAACAAACCGTAGCTGCACTAATATTACACATCTCCATTGTTGTGGTGAACAGACATGTTGCTTTTAAAACCACATGCAGTGTGTGGCCATGACTGTTCACTGAGACCATGAACGCCACTTCGCTGAAGCCTTCGCCTTCTTCTTCTAAATTGGAAGCAGAAGGAGCACGAGCTGCTTTGATCTACTGAAATGAAAAAGCAGAACATCTGAGCTGAAACCAGTAAGACAGGAACAAATTCAATGCAGTGTCTCAGGTGGCTTAGCCTGTTACAACTGTTGATACAAGCTAAATACGGTTAACACACAGTGTCAGGGAGCTCCAGTGTGGGAACTAGTGGCTTTAGGTTTGTAGTCATTTAACTTTCATCCATTCATTCATTTAATTCAGGAGAAAGAAATGTCAGGTTGGTGCAGGCTGGTTACATGCATTTGGTCCCATGCTGTCTTTAACTAAATGACTTGGTTCACTTTATGGCTGGGCTGTATGTGGGGTTATATCATGTTATTTGGGCAGGAGTACCTGTCCTCTGTTAGACTTAGAAAGTTTCTCCATAAGTAGAGTTTCTAACTCTTCTAGCACATCTGTGGCTGACAGCTTTTTGGTGGCTCTTTTTACCCCACACTGGTTGTGAGTGTGTAAATAGCCCCACTAGTTCTTTTGGGTTGCAGTTAACTTGGGAGGAAGAGGTGGGTCTGCCATGACTAGATGAATAACAATTATCTGGGATACATAAATTTCATAATGCATGCATATATCTCTATAAACCTGGCCTGTGGGCTGCCATTTTTACATTCAGTTATTTCTTTGTTGAATCTAAATAATGAATGTGTTACAGTTAAAGTGACACTGATCAGTGTAAATGGCTCATTGGGACACAGAAACCTTTAAATTAAACCTGATATCGAGTGTCAAACAATATCAAAGCTGTAAAAGCTGTTTACAGTCAGAATTTATAAAACTATGATTGTAAATAAATTCAAACAAGTGAGCTTTTCTCTTTGTGCTGAACATCAACACTGTGGTTTCTTAGACTGTAAACTTTACTTCAGCACAACCAGTTGTAGAAGCCGTCACTCCAAATGTCTTTGATAACAAGAAAAAAATACCTTTTCAGTCCACGGCCTGAAGTTCTTCTCCGACATCTTCTGCCATCAGCTTTGTCTGCTGGTTTGAAGACAATAAACCACAAAAAAGATGATTTAGTCACTTTGTCTGCGTCATGCAGCTCGAATGTGTCGTGTAACGATGTTGAATAGCCGTCGTTATCCCTCTGCTGTGTCAGTAGGATTGTACTGTACAGCATCTCATTGATATGTGAGGAATGCTAATGTAAATCTCCATTTGCACTATTTGCCTATTTTGCACCACTATGCCTCCTTACTTGTATATTGTATATTGCATAGCTTTTTTTTTTGTTATACGTAAAATTGTATTGTATTTATTTAAATTTTTACTTTTTAATTATTTTATTTGCATTTTTCTAATCACTAGGGTTTGAGAGTAACGCAATTTCTATTCTCTGTATGTCCTGTACATGTGGCAGAATTGACAATTAAAGTTGACTTGACTTGACTTGAAACACGATAACAGACTTACATCATTAAAACATAAAGGACAGGAGATATTTAGATATTTTTATATTTATATTACATTTTATAGCTGACGGATATTACTAAATAGATAGAATTTACTAAATAGCTGGATGAACATGAAAAATATGGCTATAATAACAAATGACCATGAGAGCCAGTAGAATTAATTCAACTGGACACTTAAAAGATGTCCTTAAATGCTCTTTAAGTGGCAGAACAGATGAACAAACAGTTAATCGCTTACTTGAGATGAAATCTGCTCAGCTACTTTGAAAACAGCTAAGTGGTTCCTCCTTTAACAGGATGACTGCTCAGGGGTAAGGCCATCATGCAGTCCAGCAACCTTTATGGTTCTGCTTTGATTCACCAGGAACTATTAGGGAAACCTTCCAGCGCCTCCTGTGAAAGACACAGACATAAACACAAACATTTATTAACATGTTCCACAGTCTTCCAGTTTGATTTTCTCATCCTGTGGACAACAACGTACATGGATGCAGGTTTATTGTTAACTTTTGTAAGGTTTATTTAGTGAACATATCCAGCTGCAGCTCCACTGTGATCCTGGATAAGCACTTAAGGAAATGTGTCAATAAATGGACAAACATCAACTTACTATATTTATCCAAACAGATGGGACCAATAATACTTCACTGAGTTGGAGACTTTAATGTCTCTTCTATGTAAGAATGTCTCGTGCTGATATACCTGCAAACTTGACAACAAAGGTTTTTCAGACTGCATGTAGCTCTATGTCAGCTCACACATTTACATTTATGTCACACTTATTTCTGCTTTCCCATTTTATAATTATTACTTACATTTTGATTAGATACCTTGAGTTTGTAAATGATCAGATTACATAATTGGAATACAATGTATCCAATTCAGGGTTGCGGGAGGATGAAGCCTATCCCAGCTGATACAGGACAAAGACAGGCTGCCAGTTTATTGCAGGGCTAACACGATATGTGTAACAGAAAATCCACTTAAATGTTTGATATTTCTTATAATAATCATAATTATGACTATTATTTAAAGGTTTCTTTATAAATACATTTTGATTTTTTATAACCTCTAAAACATAAACCTGAGCTGTTTCAGATTCTGACCTCTGACCTCACTGCAGCTCCCTCTTGGAAGTACGTCTGCTTCTTGTCTACCCCCAGTGTTGACCGCCTGCCCTTGATATCACGTACTGTACCTGAGGAACAAAAAAGGACAAACACTTGCCTTCATTTAAGAAGTACATTCATACAGAGGTAATCTATGGAAACACACTAGTTCAACCTTTGGGAGAAATCAGCTCCTGTGAAACATTTCTGTAAATGAACATCATGTGGAGAATGAATGAAATGAGTTCTTCAGGTGACTCAGCAGTCCCACACTGACAAATGAAATCTAGTTAAACTATTAAGCATATTTGCTCTTCTGAAATCTGTTTTAAACAACAACAAACATAAATTAGTAACAAAAATACAGCTGAGTAGAGGCTTTACAAACCACCAGCAGCCATAATGCTAAATTTTAATCTTCAAATGTTTCTGAGCCGTCTTCAACCTGCTTTTAACACATTAAAGTCCCACAGTCAATGCAGCCTGACTCAATCCTAGATGTTCAGCACAGAGACACAGAGGTACCGTTTAAAGTTTAGTGATAACCTGAGTCACTGATCATTTGCAGTATTACAGAGTCTGGCAGTCTTTGCATGATGTCCACGTCACTGTAAGTTTCTAGCTCACTCTCAGGCGTGACAGGTGTGCCAGCAGGAAAGAGTAATAATAGCCTGCATCCTGAGGTTTGTCATGCAGGATTAAAGGAGCCAGGCTTTGTTCACACAGCTAGGATTGTATTTTACACTGACCCTGGGTCAGTATAAGTATCATACAGTTTAAACGAAGCACTGAAACTTGCACATATTTATTACAGATGCACTGAAGCTAATCGAGATATTTGCTGTCAATCTGTGGCTGCGATTAAACACTTTACTGGAAACTTTATTAACTAGTAACTTCATCAGTCATGACAGAAGCTAATATTTCTGTGCTAACATCGTTTAACCAGCAACAGCTTTACTCCAATATAGGCTAACGTTTACACCGTAACTTTAAGCTAGCACCATAAAGACGGTAAAACACGTAATAATATCTACAAATGCATCTTAAAGCTGTTATATTAGCACTCGGTGTATTACTAAGATAACCACATTAACATTACTGACACTCGCTGACTTTTAATAGTCATTCTATAAATGCTGTCCGTTTAAATGGTCTTACCTGTAAACACTGCATATCCACCGGATTCCAGCCAGAGTGGATTCTGGAGTCTTCCACGCTCCTGTTAGTGATCCTCCATCTGGATGGATGAGAACAACCTTCTGAACAATCTAGCAGGAGATGGCCCATATCTATGGGACTGGTTTGTGCTAATAACGCCCATTGTATGGACTGATAACAGCCGAAGCGGGTGAATAAAGTCACCCAGTAGCTAGCTGTGCCATTACCCAGCATACATCACTCCCTCCGTAAATGCAATAAACGATACAAAAGCATCGTTCTACCTGTTTTTCAGGTAGTTGTTTACATTATATAATTTATTGTGTTCTGTATACGTCACTACAATGTGATTTGGAAAATGTCTAAATATACCGACAGCAGGCACTTCCCGGCAATCTCTTCAATCGGAGAAACCTTCACGTCAATTCCCAACGCGAGAGGGGTACCCTGCGCGTCCACAAGTGCAGCAGAGGGAGCCTGACCATGCGTCACACGTTTGACGAGTTGGGAGTGAGAACGTGTTGTATGTTCTCATCCCTGAGGAGAAACTGTTGCATCTTTCATTTGTAGCCTCCTTTCAAAACAGTCTGTGAAACATTTACCATATCTGTGTTTTTTTCATCTCAGTGAGAAGTTGCAGCATGTCACCTTAATGTACCTTAATGTAATTTTTACTGACTTTATGTACTCATGAAAACACTGTATAACATTTTACTGATAATTTTCACTAAGGAATAAAATAAAAGGATTTTCAGGGAAATTTCTTTCATTGCAGTGCTCTTGTTGTGGTAAAGGATTTTAATGTGCTGTTTGTAATAGGACATTTAAATAAAAATGTCCTGTGGAGAATATCCAGTACACAAATATTTATATAAGAATAAAAACAAAGAATATATTTAAGGTAAAAGCAAAATATCTGAAAAAATTACAACAATTTCAATAAAATTACTTAAATATATTGTAATTAAGGTAAGTATAATACATTTTTTTTTTTTATATCTGCATAGACAAAACACCCAGAAGAATTACTATAACTAACTAGATAGCCAAGGAATTCCACCCTGTCTTTGGTTGAATACATATCAGAAAAACTGTTTCATTTCTTTCAGACACTGCTTACAGTACTTAGCAAATATAACATAAGCTGTCAAGGGGGGGTGGAAATCATGGAGCAACTGGGTAACTGGGAGGTATCCTGGGGGAACTCCCAGGTCTGGACCCCTGCATTACTGAGCTCCTGGACAGCCTGAGTTGCAACCTGGTGGCATCACATGGACAGAAATATATTGTCCCTGAAGTGTTCTGTTGGTTTTCTCTCAGGTGAATCTGGGGCCATTTGGCGGTATCAATTTATGCTCTTTATGTTCCTCCTTGCACAAAGGAGCAGATACCTGTCCAGCTAATGTTTTAAGGACCTACTGTCCTACTGTCTGTGCTTAAGGCTGTACACCCCGGGGTTTTGCTTTGCTTGTTTTCTGCTTTGTAATTCTCTTGCTAAATGTCTGTATGTATTTTTCCTGCTGTTCATATGATTCAGTGTATTAAACTCTGTTCCAAGAATTCTACTCTTTTCCAGAGCATCTTTTTGAGTGTCTTGATTTTAATTGGATCTAAAAGGGTTGGATCTCCACATCGTTGGTGGGAGAAGATTATCATGATGGCTTCAAAATTTGCGACCACAAAAGGTTTCCCTGAACAGAAACCCCATAATTCACGGGTTGTTTTATCATTGCCGCTCTAGTGCACCTGTTGTTAATTAACACCAAATGAGATTAACTTACCAGATCTTATCACAGAGCGGTGTAGTTACAAACTCAGCTGCAGGGAGCAATACCAGATGAAATGACTAACACGCCTATTGTTTATTAGTTATTAACCTTTCCCCCTTTATGTACTAGGTGAAGGGGCAGTTATGCTGACACAAACAGACCAAAGATGAAGAGCTGTTGTCAGCCTGTGAAGTTTTCAGGGACTAGCATTTGAGTTATTGTGGAAAATTTACCTACTAGGCAGTCTTTATGGAGAACACAGTATCAAGTTTATGTAGTGTGCATAGCAAATTCTGTTGGTGGGCTGTTTTGTATAATGAGATGAACCCACAGGTAGAGCAAATAACTGCTACAGTTATGTATGACGCCAAAGGTCATGAAGAAGTTACTCTCACAACTTGGCATCCATCCTTGCAACACTTCTGGTTACTTATTTGGGCAATTATTTTGAAGCAGTATCTAAATTAAAGTTAATTGTACTGGTCATAGGAGCTGCATGTATAGAATCACCAGTGAAATCTGATTGAAGAGGAAACAATGGTTGACTATGCTCCAAAATAAAAGATAAACTTCTACCACCATCTTTGCTGTTGAATAGATATCAATTCAGAGTTCCTTCAGTGCCTCATCTCTCTCTCATTCTGTGCTGATTTAAGCAGGAGATGCGCATGGATGACCAAATTAAACAGAGACTGATTTGCCATAAACATATTAAAAAGTAAAGTGAAGTTTTTCTGAATTTAAGAGCATATATAATGTGTGTTTGAATAATGTGTGTCTGTTTATCAGTCTACTCTTAAACTGTACATGTCTTTGTGTATTCAAAAAGAGATCTCGTTCTCAAAGACAATATATTTAAATGTCGGATTAAATACTGCTACTACTTCTACTACTGCTAATGCTATCATGATGATGGAGTTTTTTTCTGCTGTGTCATGCTAACATGAGAGAGAGACTGGGTGGGCAATTAGTTTGTCTTGCTGCAAAGAAATGAATAAACCAATTATTTACAATTTATCATCCATTTTTGTAAATATGACTCTGTGAAAAAGTTCACTGTTCACAACTGGTTTATAAATGACCAGGTTTATTCCAGTTTAAAACTACGGTGTTATGTTAAAACAGCATTTATGTGTTCAACTTTACAATGCAAGTCTTGTTGGATGTAGTTATTTATTTTTTGTTTACATAAAAACAAAACAAACCTTAGAAACTTGAATAAAGTTCATGCTCACAGGTGTACACACGGGTGATCACACCCACAAACTACACCCTTTTTGGCTCCTACCTCAAAGCACACTGTGTTCTGTTGATCTTATGTGCTGCACAATAATGTTTAATATTTAGTATTTACTGTCATATTCCCATATATCATTGTGATGTTGTTTATTCTATTACTCTTGTTCTCTTCTGCTTGTTTTCTTTTTTCTTTCTCAACAGGTGATCCAGGTGATTGATATATGCATTTTTTTTTCTGCCCATTCTGTTGGTTTTTGTTTTTTGCCCTTCTCCCCCGTCCCTCTTCTCAGCTGTTTTTCTTTCCCTCTTTCTTTCTCCCCTTCTTTCCTCCAGTCAAGTCTGTCCCGTATTCAGCAAGTGAAAATAAAATAAACAATAAAATGTGAATCAAATGGACCATTATGGCAAGGCTGGGATGGTCAGTTTGGTAAAGTAAATCCGTTGGGCATCTTTCTTTGCCTTTAGACAATAATTCTGATGGCAAAAGAGCCAAACGGGACAGGCAAAAAAAAAAAAAAAAAAGAAAAGAAACTTGAATAAAAAACTAAACAATATTCAAAGCTCTTTCCCCTTAAATTTAAACTTCTACCACATTCTTTGTTGCAGCATAGATTTTGATTCAGGATTCTTTTAGTGACACTTTCTCAGTCTATGGTGTTAGAGAGGAAACACCGATGATGGTCACAAACACATTATTATCCATTTATTGGACATTAAAGTGAAGCAACAGGTATAACTTACTCTGTAGACGTTATTGTGGCAGTGCAAGGTACAAAGAACTGTGCAGGGAGTACTAAAACAAGTATGATATGGAATCTTGAGATAAGAGATTTTGTTTGATTTAGCTTGGCAGTGTAACGAATAACAAGTGTTTAATCAATCACTGCTTTCCATTCATTGGCGTGAAGGCTGCACCAAGACTTGCAACATCTTTCTGTAATATATATATATAGAGAGAGAGATAGCTCACTTTAAAGGACAGTTTGAGCTCAAGGGTGACTATCCTGGAGACCCAGCGTCCCTCTCTTCATACTTGTTTTTCTTTCTTGCGTGTAGCAGGAATCCAAGCTGTGATGGAGCGCTGGCGGGGCAGAGTGGCTCTGGTGACCGGAGCCTCGGTCGGCATTGGGGTGGCTATAGCCGTAGAGCTGGTCCGACTCGGTATGAAAGTGATGGGCTGCGCCAGAGATGTTGGAAAAATACAGGTTTGTTCTGAAGTGAAAGACTCATATAATTTTTGATATGCAAATCATTTTTAATTGTGTCAGGCTGGAATGAAAACTCAGACTTTCTGCGAGAGTGCAAAGTATATTTTACACAAGATCTTCCAGCTGTGTCAGGCTTACATAAGTCATTTTATTTAACTGTAATTAAACCTGTTTTACAACAGGTCAGTCATTGTCGCACGACAATACAGACTGTGTGTAAAACTTGATTATTGATAGATGATCAATAGATTCATTGATAGATGTGGCACAACACTTTCAATTTCAATTTACTCCATTGCAGAAAAAGAAGGCTGGACACAACTGAACTGATGACAAACATCTGAATTTCAGTTTTATTTTTTTTTCTCGTCTCTACAGTTTTCACTAGAAAATAAGAAATTAATAAAAACGCTGATTTTAATCTTAATTCTTACCTTTCTAATCTTAAAGCTTATCATCTGCCATTTCCTTTTGGTTTCAGAAACTGGCAGCAGAGTGTAAGCGCGCCAGCCATCCTGGTGTTTTGGTGCCTTTCAAGTGTGACTTGACCAAAGAGGAGGAGATTCTGTCCATGTTTGCAGCGATCAAAAATCAGCACAAAGGCGTGGACGTGTGCATCAACAATGCTGGTCTGGCACAGCCAGAGCTGTTGATAAATGGCAAAAGCAGTGGATGGAAGAACATGATGGACGTAAGAGCTCAGATATTTTAGAAAACAATTATCTTGACTTAGACTTCAATAATATTTTGTGTGCGGTATGTGGAAATACATTCACTGGAATGTTTTCTTTGCAGAATATTGAATGAAATAAAATTATCACTTTTATGTAGCTCTAAAAGTTGGGGAATTATTCTGTTACAGCAGCAAAACACCAAAAACAATTTAGCCCATTAAAATAATAATAATAATTATAATAATTTTTACTTTTTATTTTTCTGCATGGTTTCTTGCAGGTAAACGTTCTTGCACTGAGCATGTGTGCACGTGAAGCTTATCAGTCAATGAAAGAGAGAAATGTGGATGATGGGCACATCATAAACATAAACAGGTGCAGTTTTATTTACTGATGATCAACGACGATTGAGATTATGAGCTTCTGTTGGTAACACTAATGGCAAACAAAGAACAATCAAAAGAACAAGATAAAATATACAAACAATAAGTTCACAGCGAACATGCAGACTTGAACAGAGAGGTTTTAAGTTGAGATTTCAACTGGGGGAGAGAACCAATGTTTCTTATATCTGGAGGTAGAAAGTTCCACAGGCTGGGAGCAGAGCAGCTAAAAGCTCTGCTTCCCATGGTGCTGAGGGGGAAAGAAGGCAAGCTGGATAGAAGAAGAAGATCGAAGTGAGCGGGCAGAAGAGGTAGTGCTTGACAGGTCAGAAAGGTAAGGAGGAACAAGGTTATGAAGGGTCTTGAAGGTAATCAGATGAAACTTGTATGCCATTCAGAATTTCATAGGGAGCCAGTGACATTCCTGAAGGATATGGATGATGTGCTGGTATGCGGGCAGCGCAGTTTTGAACCAGTTGAAGCTTATGGAGGGATTTTTGGGGGAAACCATGCAAGAGAGAATTACAATAGACAGTGTGGGATGTAACTATACTATGATCAAGAAAGGATACAGACTGGGTGGAAAGAGAAGGATACAATCGGTCCGTGTTGCGTAGATGGAAATAGGCAGAACAAGTGAGATCATTAATGTGAGATTTATAGGATAGTGAGCTGTCTAGGATGATGCCAAGACTCTTAACCTAAAGTGAATGGAAACTGTGGAGATTTCAATAGTGAGAATGAAAAGATTTGCCTTTATTCCCAATATTGGGAATAAATAGGCATATTTGTGCACATTTTTGTATATTCAATCCTGGAATTCAGTTCAGTAGATGAGTTTGAGATGAGGAGGAAGAGGGTGACATTTTATTAAGATGCCAGTGGCGCTCACTCGTTTCATTTCTTTGGTAAAGAGGACTCCTCCTCCAAGGATAAAACACAGATGTGATCCTGAAATCAGATAAAAAATATGTTGGTAAATGCTGACCTAGTGAAATGTTCTTCTGTTGTAGTATGGGTGGACATCATGTCTATCCCATTCCCGATTTACATTTCTACATGGCGACCAAGTTCGCTGTAACCGCGCTGACTGAGGGCCTGAGGCAGGAGCTGCGTGCAGAAAAAACTCATATCAGAGCCACGGTAAGGTTTTAAAGAACACTGATAAACCCAAAAAGTGCCCTTAAAACCAATTTCAGCTGCTATGAGACACATTTACAATACTTTCCGAAGTCGACACACAATCACACTTCTTTTACCTTTGTTTTTCTTTTGTTTTTTACAGAGCCTCTCTCCTGGTTTAGTGGACACAGAATTTGTATCACGGCTCCACAGCAATGAACCTGAAAAAGTAGCTGCTATGTACAGTGAAATTAAGGTATAATTATTAATCTCACAGTTTATAGATTGTTAATATGATTACTCTGATAAAAGTTATTAAGCATTTTTCACTTCTCTGACAGCCTTTGGAACCAAAAGACATTGCCAGTGCTGTCACATACGTGCTCAGCGCCCCGCCTCATGTTCAGGTTTGTAGGTTTTCTCTTATTTTCAACTTTTTAAATGTTCACTTATTGAATTTAGCTCATTAATATTGTAAATATCACCAGATTACTCAAAATAAGATAATATTTCTATAACTTTCCTTTCAGGTTGGCGACATTAACTTTAAAGCTGTGTAGCTGGTAACACAGTGCAGGCACACAATCCAGCCTCCACAACAAAGTGGTGTGAAACTCCTGACTGCTCAACACTGCTCTCCATTTATCCTCTGCTAAGAAAAAATAAATAAAAACCACCAACCATTACTGAGCACACTCCTACGTGATCCTAAAATGATAAAAAGCCAAGTCAAAGTTGAATTTTTCATCAAACAGAACTGTCAAAATGACTGTGAGAAAATTACCAAAATAAATTTTTCTAATGCGAATGAAGAAAGACTTGAGAATGTTTTTGTTCAATTCAGATGCACACTGACCTAAACTGAAATTGAACTCAACAGAATTAACAATAAACTGTTCTTATTAACTATGCCCTAGAGACTGGTAAGTGGCCTTTGTTCATTAATCTATGTTCTCCAACCAGTTGGTGAATGGTTGCTGGAAGTTTTTGGCAGTCACTAGGTAAAATTCGGGGCAAGGAGGTATATGGTGCTGTACTAAAAACTCTGTTGTGGTTCCTTTGTACGGTAGCAGATTTCTGCACTCTCCAACAGTTTGTGTGGATGATGCAAATATTTCTGAAAACACTCACCAAATCGCTGAGTGTCTTGACAATTTGACACTGCTCAGCAAGCACAATGCTCCATTGTCAAGGATGCAATAGAGAACTGTTTGCTAGTGTTAATTGTGGTTGTAATAAATAATACATTTGTTGTAAATAATTAAATGCAGGTATCTGAGAGAGTACACTTTTAAAGGAGTTGTCAATACAAAACTTAGCCTACCAAGAAATCATATAAGTTTGGTTTCAAAAACTGGCAGCAGAGTGTCAAAGTGCTGGCCACCCTGGTGTTTTGGTCCCTTTCAAGTGTGACTTGACCAAAGAGCAGTAGATTCTGGCCACGACTGTACTATGACCTGTAGTGGCTAATATTGTAATGGAAGTAAAAGCAGAGCTTTGAAATGCAAAATAGTGATGATCTTCAGAGGTATGTTTTCTTGGGACATTTTGTGCTCTTCACGAAGAACCAGCCATGGTTTAAATTCCATACATCAGTATTGCCATGTTTATATCAGTGTTATCTTAATATGAGTAAAGTGTTTGTGTTTAAAATGCAATTAAAAGGAAAGTTCAATGAGTCACAGTAAAAAGCATGAAATAAGAGAAAATCACGACTCTGAAAATGCAGAGAGGCGCTGAGCACATATTATGATGGCACTGGCAACATCTGTTTTTTCTAGAAGCTATCAGAGAAGAGAAAGCATGTCTGTCATTTCTCCACAACTGTTCCTAAAAGAGAAATCCAATTTAAAATACTCCAACTGCTGCAACTAATACTACTGCCACAAATAATAATAAATAAAGTTAATGATAATGAGGTTTTTTCTGCTGTGTCATGCTGAGATGACACCAAGAAACTAGGCGAGCAGCCAGTTTATGTTACTCTATAACCGAATTGCAATTCATCATCCATTATAACTCTGTACACATGACTCTGTGTCAAAGTTCATTTTTATCAGTATAATAATGTAACAATGCTTAGTGTAGTTTTATTTTATTTTATATGGATCGTTTATGGAAATTTGTTTCTACCCTAACCTAATTCTAACTACCGGTAAGTAACAAAGTAACTAATTACTTTTAAAAATAAGTAATCAGTAATTAGTAACTACTTACTATTTTCAAGTAACTTGACCAACACTGCTGATAACACATGAGAACAATAAACGTATCATTTTCAGTTGTAACCCACAAACTGAACGGTAATGTACACTCGTCTTTAGGTTTTTGATAGTTCGTCACTGTTTCTACGTCTAGTTGGTTGGAATGGAGGCGAAGTCAACGGGATCCGTTCTCCCTACCTAGTGCGCGCTCCCGACGCAGAGGAAACTAATTCTGTCGGGGATATCTATCTTGGCACGTCCCTCTCTTCAAACTTTTGGTGCGTGAGCTGGTTAGGGCTGTCTTTGATGGAGCGCTGGCGGGGCAGAGTGGCTCTGGTGACCGGAGCCTCGGTCGGGATCGGGGCGGCTGTAGCCGTGGAGCTGGTCCGGCTCGGTATGAAAGTGGTGGGCTGCGCCAGGGACGTGGGGAAATTACAGGTTTGCTCTGAAATAACAAACTCGATTTCGGAAGAGTTATGTTATGCCGGTGTTGTGCCAAAAAGTGATTGTCGGCCAAAAACTGATTTCCGGTATTTGCCAAAAACTGATTGCTCGTATTTAAACTGCTATAAGTAACTTGTTGGCCTATAATATGTGAAACATATGTCAAATGCATCCCTCATGGATGACACAAAGTCATATTGAGCCACAAACAACATTCGTGTAACAAGGTAGAAGCCGCAATCAGTTTTTGGCAGCGACTTTTATAGAACCTTTATTTATGCAGTTAAAAAAAATCTCATTAACATTAAAAATGTCTTTTGTAAGAGTAAGACAGCAGAAATGGCAGCAAATATTACAATAGTTCTGTAAAAATATTGTAAGTGGGGAAAAAGGACCGGATTGGTTATAATGTGAGTACAATAACACAGAGTTATAAAGATACTTGAAAAAACAGATAATCTTTTAATTAGTGTGAATGCTTGAAAAGCATTCACAGTATTGTTCTTCTAATCTTTATTAGTGTGAATGCTTGAAAAGCATTCACAGTATTGTTCTTCTAATCTTTATTATTATATTTTCTTATTCCGTACGTTTTTTGAAAGCCTACTCCTTCAAAACCGTTCAACTTAGAAAAACCATTCAAACATCGTTAGATTCCTATTATTTTGGACATGACTGCTTCTATTTTTCTCATTTTTAACATTTATATTTTTAATTTTATTCAACTTTATTCAACAAAAATTTCCCATGTATTTCAATGGGGAGACCCTTCAAATTCTCATTCAACTTACTCATTTTTAAACTCTTACTACTTCCACATACATTGACATAGAGCCACCATTCAAACTTTAAAACGAAGACAAGACATTCAACTATTCAACTTGTATTTATCTTTTCAATATCTATTATACTTTTTCTTCAGTTCCAGTTTAAGTTTCATGATGTTTTTTCACCCGTTTCAGAGTATATAATGGGTGTGTATGGGACGGAATGTTGGGGCTAGAGTGAGGCAGCTCAACTGCTAGAGTGAGAGGAGCAAAAAAATTAATCTTAAAATCTTTTTTAAAACTGCTGCTGTGTCCGCAGCGTTTGCTCTACAGGTATGATTTTACCCTCAAAACGTAGCCATGGCTGTCCTCTTTCATCCAATGTGTTTACTATTGTACTAGGTGTTATGGTTCTTTCATAAATGTCACCAATGCACAGCCTCCTCCCTCCAACTCTTCCATAGACTCTAATGTTAAAATGGCTCAGAAGGTTCGTTTGAAAATCAGAAGAGCATGGTGTCTTTCCACTGTCACCACGTCCATATAATAAGCTCCACAGGCATGAAAACTGAGAATTAGGTAGACTAGACATTGCTGTCGCTCACGGTGAAAGAATTTTGTCAATACGACTTTTACTTTTCATTTGGGAGCGATTTGTTTCGGCCTGACTTTTCTGTTCATTTTAAGCAGCAAAAGTGAGGTGCATGTCTGTGTCGTGTGTATGGAGCCATTGGGTGCGGTCACTATAGCAACCAGGCTCACACCTGCCTGCTTAACGAGCTCTGCCTGCCACTCTGCCAAAATTAATCTTAAACACTTCTCTTTCAACTGCTGCTGTGTCCACAGTGTTAAAGCCATCATTTTACCCTCAAAACGTCGCCATCGTTGTTCTCTTTCCAACACCGTGTCTTTTAAAGCTCACACTTTTAAATTTTTTAAACTGTGTGGATCAAAGTGGAGGGATCACATTTTAGTCATTCAGTGATTCAAAGAATATGAACTTTTAATATTCATTCAGATGTTTTCTGACTCTAAATGTTCTTTTCTCATTTCTTAGGTTTTTCTAATTTACAATTAAAACATTTTCAGCTTTTTTCCAACTTCTTCTTCTGTGTAACCTTCAGCTTTTAGCAGTTCAGCACTTTTGTTTTCAGGTTAAATTCGGGGTTTTTTTTTTATCTCATTCAATATTTTTAACTCAAAATTCAGCAATTAATTCATTTCAGTGCATACATTCAGATTCAAGCATTCACACTGCAGTTTCTTCAGAAAATGCACTTTCTAGTTATTGTGTGGATGCTTTAAGCATCCACACTATTGTTTTCCTGTTTCTCTTTATTCTTTATTATTATTATTGTGTGGATGCTTTAAGCATCCACACTATTGAGTTCCTGTTTCTCTTTATTCTTTATTATTGTGTGGATGCTTTAAGCATCCACACTATTGAGTTCCTGTTTCTCTTTATTCTTTATTATTGTGTGGATGCTTTAAGCATCCACACTATTGAGTTCCTGTTTCTCTTTATTCTTTATTGTGTGGATGCTTTAAGCATCCACACTATTGAGTTCCTGTTTCTCTTTATTCTTTATTATTATTATTATTATTATTATTCTAGTTGCTTCCGTACACTTTTTGGCACTTAACTACTTCCACAATTTTCAGCCGATTTTCACCGTTCAAATTTTAAACTATTCTGCTATTTTTGCTCTTTCTTGCTACGATTTTTGCTATTTTTAACTATTATACTTTTTAAAATATTCCACTTTTTTCCTTTAATTTGTCCCATTGAAATGAATGGGAAACTTCTGCAATTCTGCTAAAATTTGCTTGTTTTTGAAACTTAACTACTTCCTCATATTTTCACCTAGAACAACCATTCAAACTTTAAAATGTTCATAAATTATTGGGCTATTCAGGTATGATTCAGCTTTTTGAAATCTTTTACTGTTTTACTTTTATGCCTCTTAAAGTTTTGAGTTGCAAAATTGTGATTTTTCACAAAATACATGCGTTGTTATGGTTGCTATGCTCTTGGCTTCCAGTGTGCCACTGAAGGTTTTGCAATTTTCACTTCATGTCCGAACAACTTCTTGCTACTTGCTCAATTTTCACTCAACTTCCACAAATTATACATCAAAACGTAGGTATTTTTGCTGGCTTTCAGAAAATGTCACTATCATTGTTGTGGGATTTATAGAATTTTGGCAAATCTCCTCAGACCAACACAAGGTCTCAAAACTCTCCATATAAAGTCAATGGAGAGCTTGTTCAAAATCATCGCTGGATTTCTGTAATGAGAGGCATATTCGAATCGTCATATCTCCTTAATGAAGCGACTTTAAGACATGAGGCTTGTCCCCGAATATCTTCAGACACCCCTGACGCTCACAATTCAAGAATTTCTTTCTCACCTATTACCGTTCTGAAATGAGTTGGACTTGTTTGAGGGTAGGAAATTCGTCCTTCACTCAGATTTCTTCAGATTTAAAACTCTGGAAATGAACCACTTTTTTCTCTCGTCATAACTTTTTTTTGGATTTCCACAGAGACCTGAAAATTTCCATGACTGTTCACCAAAGCCTGCTGTCTCTTACGGTGAAAGAATGATATCGATACTCCAAATAGATTTCGAGTTACAAAGCGTTGTTTGAGGGCAAGTCAAGGCAGTTTTTGCTTCGCTCTACTCAGTTATGGTGCATTAGAAGTCAAATATCTTTAATAATTCATATTTTAATGATAAATTGTAAACACTGGAAGATTCCCCCATCTCTTCTGAACAAAACGGTGTAAGAATGACCGCTCTAGCCCCTACGGTTAGGAAATTATGGTCATTTGTTTGAGGGGAGTCCTCACTATGAGAAATAGGCTGCAATAATCCTGTCCCTCTCTGTCCTGCGTGTGTAAAAAGATGCACCTGTTTTGGCGGGAAAACGTAAACAGCCTCTCTGATTGGTGGATTCAAATTCAGCAGCTCCCAGGCTGACCTAGAAACTTAGTCCTCTCTCCCTGTGTGTGTGTGTGTGTGTGTGTGTGTGTGTGTGTGTGTGTGTGTGTGTGTGTGTGTGTGTTTAGTGGGAGAGAGAGGACCCTGCCCTTATTTGGCAGCATGTCATTGTAGGATTTAAATTGAATATAGTTAGACTGGTTGACTGGATTAGAGCCTGTGTTTGTGTGTCCCTCTGTGCATTTGTGTTTCAATATGCCTCCATTTTTGTAATTTTGTAAGTTATTACTATTCTGCTAAATGATACTATTTCTGCTTTTCATAAGATTTGTGCCTAATATAGTATTTCTACTAAATTATAGTATTTATTATTTTTATAGGATTTGTGCCAAACATAGTATTTCTGCTAAATTATAGTATTTCTGCTTTTTATACTATTTGTGCCTAATATAGTATTTCTGCTTTTTATAGGATTTGTGCCTAATATAGTATTTCTGCTTTTTATAGGATTTGTACCTAATATAGTATTTCTGCTTTTTATAGGATTTGTGCTTAATATAGTATTTCTGCTAAATTATAGTATTTCTGCTTTTTATAGTATTTGTGCTAAAACATAGTATTTCTACTAAATGTAGTATTTATGCTTAATAATAGTATTTCTATATATTTCTGCCAGGTCCCCAGGCAGCCAATCCTCTGTGAGGACTGAGACATTCAAATTTTCAAATCAGGGCCTGCACAGTTTCCCAGCCAATCAAATAAGTGTCCTGAGGCATTCAAATTTGCATATTGGGGCCTTCGTGGCTTCTAAGCCAGCCAATCATATCTGAGGGCTGAGGAATTCAAATCCACAAATCAGGGCCTGCACGGCTTCCCAGCCAGCCAATCACATATGTGGTCTCAGGCATTCAAATTTGCATATTGGGGAATTCATGGCTTCTAAGTCAACAAGTCATCCATGTCATATATCTCTAAAAATTCATATTTTAATATTAAATTGTCAACACTGGAAGATTCCCCCATCTCTTCTGAACAAAACGGTGTAAGAATGACCACTCTAGCCCCTACGGTTAGGAAATTACGGTCATTTGTTTGAGGGGAGTCGTCACTATGAGAAATAGACTGCAAAAATCCTGTGTCTCTCTGTGCTGCTGCGTGTGTAAACAGATGCACCTGTTTTGGTGGGGAAAAGTGCACAGCCTCTCTGATTGGTGGATTCAAATTCACCAGCTCCCAGGCTGACCTAGAAACTTACTTCTCTCTCCCTGTGTGTGTGTGTGTGTGTGTGTGTGTGTGTGTGTGTGTGTGTGTGTGTGTGTGTGTGTGTGACAGAGAGAGAGAGAGAGAGAAAGGCTTTTAATGGGATGATCCCATTGTAAGATTCAAATTCAATATATTTAGACTGGTTGACTGAATTGGATCTTGTGTGTGTGTCTCTCTGTGCATGTGTGTTTCCTCATGTGTACATATTTGTAATTGTGTGGCAGTCATAAATTTCTTTGCTGATTTTTGTCATTTAACAAGTATATTTGAGGGAACCTCAGCATGTTCAGCATTTTTTCAGCTGTCCATTTTGCTTTTCCAATTTTTCTGTTTAACTTATTACTATTGTGCTAAATCACACTATTTCTGCTATTTTATAAGATTTGTGCTTAATATACTATTTCTGCTTTTATAGGATTTGTGCTTAATATAGTATTTCTGCTTTTTATAAGATTTGTGCTTAATATAGTATTTCTGCTAAATGTAGTATTTATGCTTAATCATACTATTTCTGCTTTTCATAGGATTTGTGCTTAATATAGTATTTCTGCTAAATTTAGTATTTCTGATTAATTATAGTCTTTCTACTAAATCATAGTACAGTATTTCTGCTTTTTATGGGATTTGTGCTAAAACAAAGTATTTCTACTAAATGTAGTATTTATGCTTAATCATACCATTTCTGCTTTTTATAGGATTTGTGCTTAATATAGTATTTCTGCTAAATTATAGTATTTCTGCCAAATTATAATATTTTTGCTAAAACAGTCTTAATTTAAAATTACAATATTCATAGTTCATCACAGTGTCTCTGGTAAATCACAATATTTCTGCTCTGTTGTACTATTTTTCTAAATCATAGTGTTTCTGTAATGTTTAAGTATTTTTGGCTAAATATATTCTTTCTGTTATCTTATACTATTTCTCCTAAATTCTTGTATTTTTGAGAAGTTATCATGTTTCTGGTAAGTTACAATATTTCTGCTAAATTCTGCTATGCTATTGTATTTCTGCCAAGTATTATGTTTCCTCTAAGATATTGCAGTTCTGCTAAGTTATTCCATTTTAGCAAACTTCTTTTGCTTCTGCAAAGTTTTTACAATTTCTGCAACTTTTCAGCTTTTTCAGCTACTTTTTGCATACAGCTTCAGCTTTAAGCATCCACACTGCATTTTCGCAGGAAATGCAAATTTTTCTAGTTGTGTGGATGCTTTAAGCATCCACACTATTGTTTTCCTGTTTCTCTTTATTGTGTGGATGCTTTAAGCATCCACACTATTGAGTTCCTGTTTCTCTTTATTCTTTATTATTGTGTGGATGCTTTAAGCATCCACACTATTGAGTTCCTGTTTCTCTTTATTCTTTATTATTATTATTCTTAGGACTTCCGTACACTTTTCGCCGTTTAACTACTTCCACAATTTTTGTGCTATTTTCACCGTTCAAACTTTAAACTATTCAGCTATTTTTGCTAATTCCTGCTATATCTTTTGGTATTTTTAACTATTATACTTTTTAAAATATTCCACTTTTTTCCTTTAATTTGTCCCATTGAAATGAATGGGAAACTTCAGCAATTCTGCTAAAATGTGCTTGTTTTGAAACTTAACTACTTCCTCATATTTTCACCTAGAACAACCATTCAAACTTTAAAATGTTCACAAATTATTGGGCTATTCAGGTATGATTCAGCTTTTTCAAATCTTTTACCTTTTTACTTTTATGCCTCTTAAAGTTTTGAGTTGCAAAATTGTGATTTTTCACAAAATACATGTGTTGTTATGGTTGCTATGCTCTTGGCTTCCAGTGTGCCACTGAAGGTTTTGCAATTTTCACTTCATGTCCGAACAACTTCCTGCTACTTGCTCAATTTTCACTCAACTTCCACAAATTATACATCAAAACGTAGGTATTTTTGCTGGCTTTCAGAAAATGTCACCATCATTGTTGTGGGATTTATAGAATTTTTGCAAATCTCCTCAGACTAACACAAGGTCAGAAAACTCTCCATATAAAGTGAATGGAGAGCTTGTTCAAAATCACCGCTGGATTTCTGTAATGAGAGGCATATTCGAATCGTCATATCTCCTTAACGAAGCAAAGTTAAGACATGAGGCTTGTCCCCGAATATCTTCAGACACCCCTGACGCTCACAATTCAAGAATTTCTTTCTCACCTATTACCGTTCTGAAATGAGTTGGACTTGTTTGAGGGTAGGAAATTCGTCCTTCGCTCAGATTTCTTCAGATTTCAAACTGTGGAAATGAACCACTTTTTTCTCTCGTCATAACTTTTTGTTGGATTTCCACAGAGACCTGAAAATTTCCATGATTGTTCACCAAAGCCTGCTGTCTCTTACGGTGAAAGAATGATATCGATACTCCAAATAGATTTCGAGTTAGAAAGCGTTGTTTGAGGGCAAGTCAAGGCAGTTTTTGCTTCGCTCTACTCAGTTATGGTGCATTACAAGTCAAATATCTTTAATAATTCATATTTTAATGATAAATTGTAAACACTGGAAGATTCCCCCATCTCATCTGAACAAAACGGTGTAAGAATGACCGCTCTAGCCCCTACGGTTTGGAAATTATGGTCATTTGTTTGAGGGGAGTCCTCACTATGAGAAATAGGCTGCAATAATCCTGTGCCTCTCTGTGCTGCGTGTGTAAAAAGAGGCACATGTTTTGGCGGGAAAAAGTACACAGGCTCTCTGATTGGTGGATTCAAATTCAGCAGCTCCCAGGCTGACCTAGAAACTTACTTCTCTCTCCCTGTGCATTTTTTTGCTGATTTTTTCATTTAACAAGTATATTTGAGGGACCCTCAGCATGTTCAGCATTTTTTCAGCTGTCCATTTTGCTTTTCCAATTTTTCTGTTTAACTTATTACTATTGTGCTAAATAATACTATTTCTGCTATTTTATAAGATTTGTGCCTATTATAGTATTTCTGCTAAATTACAATATTTCTGCTTTTTATACTATTTGTGCTAAAACATAGTATTTCTACTAAATGTAGTATTTATGCTTAATCATACTATTTCTGCTTTTTATGGGATTTGTGCCTAATATAGTATTTCTGCTTTTTATAGGATTTTTGCTCAAACATAGTATTTCTACTAAATGTAGTGTTTATGCTTAAACATCCTATTTCTGCTTTTTATAGAATTTGTGCTTAATATAGTATTTCTGCTTTTTATATGATTTGTGCTTAATATAGTATTTCTGCTTTTTATAGGATTTGTGCTTAATATAGTATTTCTGCTAAATTATAGTATTTCTGCTTTTTATAGGATTTGTGCTAAAACATAGTATTTCTACTAAATGTAGTATTTATGCTTAATCATAGTATTTCTATATATTTCTGCCTGGTCCCCAGGCAGCCAATCCTCTGTGAGGACTTAGACATTCAAATTTTCAAATCAGGTCCTGCACGGTTTCCCAGCCAATCATATATGTGTCCTGAGGCATTCAAATTTGCATATTGGGGACTTCATGGCTTCTAAGCCAGCCAATCATATCTGAGGGCTGAGGAATTCAAATCCACAAATCAGGGCCTGCACGGCTTCCCAGCCAGCCAATCATGTATGTGGGCTCCAGGTATTCAAATTTGCATATTGGGGAATTCGTGGCTTCTAAGTCAACAAGTCATCCGTGTCATATATCTCTAAAAATTCATATTTTAATGATAAATTGTCAACACTTGAAGATTCCCCCATCTCTTCTGAACAAAACGGTGTAAGAATGACCGTTCTAGCCCCTACGGTTAGGAAATTACGGTCATTTGTTTGAGGGGAGTCGTCACTATGAGAAATAGACTGCAAAAATCCTGTGTCTCTCTGTGCTGCTGCGTGTGTAAACAGATGCACCTGTTTTGGTGGGGAAAAGTGCACAGCCTCTCTGATTGGTGGATTCAAATTCAGCAGCTCCCAGGCTGACCTAGAAACTTAGTCCTCTCTCCCTGTGTGTGTGTGTGTGTGTGTGTGTGTGTGTGTGTGTGTGTTTGTGTTTAGTGGGAGAGAGAGGACCCTGCCCTTATTTGACAGCATGTCATTGTAGGATTTAAATTGAACATAGTTAGACTGGTTGACTGGATTAGAGCCTGTGTTTGTGTGTCCCTCTGTGCATTTGTGTTTCAATAAGTTATTTCTATTCTGCTAAATCATAGTATTTCTGGTACTTTTCGGTACTTGTGCTAAATACAGTATTTCTGCTAAATTATAGTATTTCTGCTTTTTATAGGATTTGTGCCTAACATAGTATTTCTGCTAAATTATAGTATTTCTGCTTTTTATAGGATTTGTGCTTAACATAGTATTTCTGCTAAATTATAGTATTTCTGCTTTTTATACTATTTGTTCTAAATTATAGTATTTCTGCTTTTTATACTATTTGTTCTAAATTATAGTATTTCTGCTTTTTATAGTTTTTCTTCTTTTTATAATATTTGTGCTAAAACATAGTATTTCTACTAAATGTAGTATTTATGCTTAATAATAGTATTTCTATATATTTCTGCCAGGTCCCCAGGCAGCCAATCCTCTGTGAGGACTGAGACATTCAAATTTTCAAATCAGGGCCTGCACAGTTTCCCAGCCAATCAAATAAGTGTCCTGAGGCATTCAAATTTGCATATTGGGGCCTTCGTGGCTTCTAAGCCAGCCAATCATATCTGAGGGCTGAGGAATTCAAATCCACAAATCAGGGCCTGCACGGCTTCCCAGCCAGCCAATCACATATGTGGTCTCAGGCATTCAAATTTGCATATTGGGGAATTCGTGGCTTCTAAGTCAACAAGTCATCCATGTCATATATCTCTAAAAATTCATATTTTAATGATAAATTGTCAACACTTGAAGATTCCCCCATCTCTTCTGAACAAAACGGTGTAAGAATGACCGTTCTAGCCCCTACGGTTAGGAAATTACGGTCATTTGTTTGAGGGGAGTCGTCACTATGAGAAATAGACTGCAAAAATCCTGTGTCTCTCTGTGCTGCTGCGTGTGTAAACAGATGCACCTGTTTTGGTGGGGAAAAGTGCACAGCCTCTCTGATTGGTGGATTCAAATTCACCAGCTCCCAGGCTGACCTAGAAACTTACTTCTCTCTCCCTGTGTGTGTGTGTGTGTGTGTGTGTGTGTGTGTGTGACAGAGAGAGAGAGAGAGAGAGAGAGAGAGAGAGAGAGGCTTTTAATGGGATGATCTCATTCTAAGATTTAAATTCAATATATTTAGACTGGTTGACTGAATTGGATCTTGTGTGTGGGTCTCTCTGTGCATGTGTGTTTCCTCATGTGTACATATTTGTGATTGTGTGGCTGTAATAATTTTTTTTGCAGATTTTTGTCATTTAACAAGTATATTTGAGGGACCCTCAGCATGTTCAGCATTTTTCCAGCTGTCCATTTTGCTTTTCCAATTTTTCTGTTTAACTTATTACTATTGTGCTAAATCATACTATTTCTGCTATTTTATAAGATTTGTGCTTAATATACTATTTCTGCTTTTATAGGATTTGTGCTTAATATAGTATTTCTGCTAAATGTAGTATTTATGCTTAATCATACTATTTCTGCTTTTCATAGTATTTGTGCTTAATATAGTATTTCTGCTAAATTTAGTATTTCTGATTAATTATAGTTTTTCTACTAAATCATAGTACAGTATTTCTGCTTTTTATGGGATTTGTGCTAAAACAAAGTATTTCTACTAAATGTAGTATTTGTGCTTAATCATACCATTTCTGCTTTTTATAAGATTTGTGCTTAATATAGTATTTCTGCTAAATTATAGTATTTCTGCCAAATTATAATATTTGTGCTAAAACATAGTCTCAATTTAAAATTACAATATTCATAGTTCATCACAGTGTCTCTGGTAAATCACAATATTTCTGCTCTGTTGTACTATTTTTCTAAATCATAGTGTTTCTGTAATGTTTAAGTATTTTTGGCTAAATATATTCTTTCTGTTATCTTATACTATTTCTCCTAAATTCTTGTATTTTTGAGAAGTTATCATGTTTCTGGTAAGTTACAATATTTCTGCTAACTTCTGCTATGCTATTGTATTTCTGCCAAGTATTATGTTTCCTCTAAGATATTGCAGTTCTGCTAAGTTATTCCATTTTAGCAAACTTCTTTTGCTTCTGCAAAGTTTTTACAATTTCTGCAACTTTTCAGCTTTTTCAGCTACTTTTTGCATACAGCTTCAGCTTTAAGCATCCACACTGCATTTTCGCAGGAAATGCAAATTTTTCTAGTTATTATTCTTAGGACTTCCGTACACTTTTCGCCGTTTAACTACTTCCACAATTTTTGTGCTATTTTCACCGTTCAAACTTTAAACTATTCAGCTATTTTTGCTAATTCCTGCTATATCTTTTGGTATTTTTAACTATTATACTTTTTAAAATATTCCACTTTTTTCCTTTAATTTGTCCCATTGAAATGAATGGGAAACTTCAGCAATTCTGCTAAAATGTGCTTGTTTTGAAACTTAACTACTTCCTCATATTTTCACCTAGAACAACCATTCAAACTTTAAAATGTTCACAAATTATTGGGCTATTCAGGTATGATTCAGCTTTTTCAAATCTTTTACCTTTTTACTTTTATGCCTCTTAAAGTTTTGAGTTGCAAAATTGTGATTTTTCACAAAATACATGTGTTGTTATGGTTGCTATGCTCTTGGCTTCCAGTGTGCCACTGAAGGTTTTGCAATTTTCACTTCATGTCCGAACAACTTCCTGCTACTTGCTCAATTTTCACTCAACTTCCACAAATTATACATCAAAACGTAGGTATTTTTGCTGGCTTTCAGAAAATGTCACCATCATTGTTGTGGGATTTATAGAATTTTTGCAAATCTCCTCAGACTAACACAAGGTCAGAAAACTCTCCATATAAAGTGAATGGAGAGCTTGTTCAAAATCACCGCTGGATTTCTGTAATGAGAGGCATATTCGAATCGTCATATCTCCTTAACGAAGCAAAGTTAAGACATGAGGCTTGTCCCCGAATATCTTCAGACACCCCTGACGCTCACAATTCAAGAATTTCTTTCTCACCTATTACCGTTCTGAAATGAGTTGGACTTGTTTGAGGGTAGGAAATTCGTCCTTCGCTCAGATTTCTTCAGATTTCAAACTGTGGAAATGAACCACTTTTTTCTCTCGTCATAACTTTTTGTTGGATTTCCACAGAGACCTGAAAATTTCCATGATTGTTCACCAAAGCCTGCTGTCTCTTACGGTGAAAGAATGATATCGATACTCCAAATAGATTTCGAGTTAGAAAGCGTTGTTTGAGGGCAAGTCAAGGCAGTTTTTGCTTCGCTCTACTCAGTTATGGTGCATTACAAGTCAAATATCTTTAATAATTCATATTTTAATGATAAATTGTAAACACTGGAAGATTCCCCCATCTCATCTGAACAAAACGGTGTAAGAATGACCGCTCTAGCCCCTACGGTTTGGAAATTATGGTCATTTGTTTGAGGGGAGTCCTCACTATGAGAAATAGGCTGCAATAATCCTGTGCCTCTCTGTGCTGCGTGTGTAAAAAGAGGCACATGTTTTGGCGGGAAAAAGTACACAGGCTCTCTGATTGGTGGATTCAAATTCAGCAGCTCCCAGGCTGACCTAGAAACTTACTTCTCTCTCCCTGTGCATTTTTTTGCTGATTTTTTCATTTAACAAGTATATTTGAGGGACCCTCAGCATGTTCAGCATTTTTTCAGCTGTCCATTTTGCTTTTCCAATTTTTCTGTTTAACTTATTACTATTGTGCTAAATAATACTATTTCTGCTATTTTATAAGATTTGTGCCTATTATAGTATTTCTGCTAAATTACAATATTTCTGCTTTTTATACTATTTGTGCTAAAACATAGTATTTCTACTAAATGTAGTATTTATGCTTAATCATACTATTTCTGCTTTTTATGGGATTTGTGCCTAATATAGTATTTCTGCTTTTTATAGGATTTTTGCTCAAACATAGTATTTCTACTAAATGTAGTGTTTATGCTTAAACATCCTATTTCTGCTTTTTATAGAATTTGTGCTTAATATAGTATTTCTGCTTTTTATATGATTTGTGCTTAATATAGTATTTCTGCTTTTTATAGGATTTGTGCTTAATATAGTATTTCTGCTAAATTATAGTATTTCTGCTTTTTATAGGATTTGTGCTAAAACATAGTATTTCTACTAAATGTAGTATTTATGCTTAATCATAGTATTTCTATATATTTCTGCCTGGTCCCCAGGCAGCCAATCCTCTGTGAGGACTTAGACATTCAAATTTTCAAATCAGGTCCTGCACGGTTTCCCAGCCAATCATATATGTGTCCTGAGGCATTCAAATTTGCATATTGGGGACTTCATGGCTTCTAAGCCAGCCAATCATATCTGAGGGCTGAGGAATTCAAATCCACAAATCAGGGCCTGCACGGCTTCCCAGCCAGCCAATCATGTATGTGGGCTCCAGGTATTCAAATTTGCATATTGGGGAATTCGTGGCTTCTAAGTCAACAAGTCATCCGTGTCATATATCTCTAAAAATTCATATTTTAATGATAAATTGTCAACACTTGAAGATTCCCCCATCTCTTCTGAACAAAACGGTGTAAGAATGACCGTTCTAGCCCCTACGGTTAGGAAATTACGGTCATTTGTTTGAGGGGAGTCGTCACTATGAGAAATAGACTGCAAAAATCCTGTGTCTCTCTGTGCTGCTGCGTGTGTAAACAGATGCACCTGTTTTGGTGGGGAAAAGTGCACAGCCTCTCTGATTGGTGGATTCAAATTCAGCAGCTCCCAGGCTGACCTAGAAACTTAGTCCTCTCTCCCTGTGTGTGTGTGTGTGTGTGTGTGTGTGTGTGTGTGTGTGTTTGTGTTTAGTGGGAGAGAGAGGACCCTGCCCTTATTTGACAGCATGTCATTGTAGGATTTAAATTGAACATAGTTAGACTGGTTGACTGGATTAGAGCCTGTGTTTGTGTGTCCCTCTGTGCATTTGTGTTTCAATAAGTTATTTCTATTCTGCTAAATCATAGTATTTCTGGTACTTTTCGGTACTTGTGCTAAATACAGTATTTCTGCTAAATTATAGTATTTCTGCTTTTTATAGGATTTGTGCCTAACATAGTATTTCTGCTAAATTATAGTATTTCTGCTTTTTATAGGATTTGTGCTTAACATAGTATTTCTGCTAAATTATAGTATTTCTGCTTTTTATACTATTTGTTCTAAATTATAGTATTTCTGCTTTTTATACTATTTGTTCTAAATTATAGTATTTCTGCTTTTTATAGTTTTTCTTCTTTTTATAATATTTGTGCTAAAACATAGTATTTCTACTAAATGTAGTATTTATGCTTAATAATAGTATTTCTATATATTTCTGCCAGGTCCCCAGGCAGCCAATCCTCTGTGAGGACTGAGACATTCAAATTTTCAAATCAGGGCCTGCACAGTTTCCCAGCCAATCAAATAAGTGTCCTGAGGCATTCAAATTTGCATATTGGGGCCTTCGTGGCTTCTAAGCCAGCCAATCATATCTGAGGGCTGAGGAATTCAAATCCACAAATCAGGGCCTGCACGGCTTCCCAGCCAGCCAATCACATATGTGGTCTCAGGCATTCAAATTTGCATATTGGGGAATTCGTGGCTTCTAAGTCAACAAGTCATCCATGTCATATATCTCTAAAAATTCATATTTTAATGATAAATTGTCAACACTTGAAGATTCCCCCATCTCTTCTGAACAAAACGGTGTAAGAATGACCGTTCTAGCCCCTACGGTTAGGAAATTACGGTCATTTGTTTGAGGGGAGTCGTCACTATGAGAAATAGACTGCAAAAATCCTGTGTCTCTCTGTGCTGCTGCGTGTGTAAACAGATGCACCTGTTTTGGTGGGGAAAAGTGCACAGCCTCTCTGATTGGTGGATTCAAATTCACCAGCTCCCAGGCTGACCTAGAAACTTACTTCTCTCTCCCTGTGTGTGTGTGTGTGTGTGTGTGTGTGTGTGTGTGACAGAGAGAGAGAGAGAGAGAGAGAGAGAGAGAGAGAGAGGCTTTTAATGGGATGATCTCATTCTAAGATTTAAATTCAATATATTTAGACTGGTTGACTGAATTGGATCTTGTGTGTGGGTCTCTCTGTGCATGTGTGTTTCCTCATGTGTACATATTTGTGATTGTGTGGCTGTAATAATTTTTTTTGCAGATTTTTGTCATTTAACAAGTATATTTGAGGGACCCTCAGCATGTTCAGCATTTTTCCAGCTGTCCATTTTGCTTTTCCAATTTTTCTGTTTAACTTATTACTATTGTGCTAAATCATACTATTTCTGCTATTTTATAAGATTTGTGCTTAATATACTATTTCTGCTTTTATAGGATTTGTGCTTAATATAGTATTTCTGCTAAATGTAGTATTTATGCTTAATCATACTATTTCTGCTTTTCATAGTATTTGTGCTTAATATAGTATTTCTGCTAAATTTAGTATTTCTGATTAATTATAGTTTTTCTACTAAATCATAGTACAGTATTTCTGCTTTTTATGGGATTTGTGCTAAAACAAAGTATTTCTACTAAATGTAGTATTTGTGCTTAATCATACCATTTCTGCTTTTTATAAGATTTGTGCTTAATATAGTATTTCTGCTAAATTATAGTATTTCTGCCAAATTATAATATTTGTGCTAAAACATAGTCTCAATTTAAAATTACAATATTCATAGTTCATCACAGTGTCTCTGGTAAATCACAATATTTCTGCTCTGTTGTACTATTTTTCTAAATCATAGTGTTTCTGTAATGTTTAAGTATTTTTGGCTAAATATATTCTTTCTGTTATCTTATACTATTTCTCCTAAATTCTTGTATTTTTGAGAAGTTATCATGTTTCTGGTAAGTTACAATATTTCTGCTAACTTCTGCTATGCTATTGTATTTCTGCCAAGTATTATGTTTCCTCTAAGATATTGCAGTTCTGCTAAGTTATTCCATTTTAGCAAACTTCTTTTGCTTCTGCAAAGTTTTTACAATTTCTGCAACTTTTCAGCTTTTTCAGCTACTTTTTGCATACAGCTTCAGCTTTAAGCATCCACACTGCATTTTCGCAGGAAATGCAAATTTTTCTAGTTCTTTATTATTATTATTCTTAGGACTTCCGTACACTTTTCGCCGTTTAACTACTTCCACAATTTTTGTGCTATTTTCACCGTTCAAACTTTAAACTATTCAGCTATTTTTGCTAATTCCTGCTATATCTTTTGGTATTTTTAACTATTATACTTTTTAAAATATTCCACTTTTTTCCTTTAATTTGTCCCATTGAAATGAATGGGAAACTTCAGCAATTCTGCTAAAATTTGCTTGTTTTTGAAACTTAACTACTTCCTCATACTTTCACCTAGAACAACCATTCAAATTTTAAAATGTTCACAAATTATTGGGCTATTCAGGTATAATTCAGCTTTTTCAAATCTTTTACTGTTTTACTTTTATGCCTCTTAAAGTTTTGAGTTGCAAAATTGTGATTTTTCACAAAATACATGCGTTGTTATGGTTGCTATGCTCTTGGCTTCCAGTGTGCCACTGAAGGTTTTGCAATTTTCACTTCATGTCCGAACAACTGTTTGCTACTTGCTCAATTTTCACTCAACTTCCACAAATTATACATCAAAATGTAGGTATTTTTGCTGGCTTTCAGAAAATGTCACCATCATTGTTGTGGGATTTATAGAATTTTGGCAAATCTCCTCAGACCAACACAATGTCAGAAAACTCTCCATATAAAGTGAATGGAGAGCTTGTTCAAAATCACCGCTGGATTTCTGTAATGAGAGGCATATTCGAATCGTCATATCTCCTTAACAAAGCAAAGTTAAGACATGAGGCTTGTCCCCGAATATCTTCAGACACCCCTGACGCTCACAATTCAAGAATTTCTTTCTCACCTATTACCGTTCTGAAATGAGTTGGACTTGTTTGAGGGTAGGAAATTTGTCCTTCGCTCAGATTTCTTCAGATTTCAAACTGTGGAAATGAACCACTTTTTTCTCTCGTCATAACTTTTTGTTGGATTTCCACAGAGACCTGAAAATTTCTATGACTGTTCACCAAAGCCTGCTGTCTCTTACTGTGAAAGAATGATATCGATACTCCAAATAGATTTAGAGTT
Source organism: Copadichromis virginalis (assembly GCF_057382275.1). Lineage (NCBI taxonomy): Eukaryota > Metazoa > Chordata > Actinopteri > Cichliformes > Cichlidae > Copadichromis > Copadichromis virginalis. The sequence goes on along the minus strand of NC_140631.1, from coordinate 32,143,040 downwards.
AGAAAGCGTTGTTTGAGGGCAAGTCAAGGCAGTTTTTGCTTCGCTCTGCTCAGTTATGGTGCATTAGAAGTCTAATATCTTTAATAATTCATATTTTAATGATAAATTGTTAACACTGGAAGATTCCCCCATCTCTTCTGAACAAAACGGTGTAAGAATGACCGCTCTAGCCCCTACGGTTAGGAAATTATGGTCATTTGTTTGAGGGGAGTCCTCACTATGAGAAATAGGCTGCAATAATCCTGTGCCTCTCTGTCCTGCGTGTGTAAAAAGATGCACCTGTTTTGGCGGGAAAACGTAAACAGCCACTCTGATTGGTGGATTTAAATTCAGCAGCTCTCTCCCTCTGTGTCTGTCTGTGTGTGTGTGTGTGTGTGTGTGTGTGTGTGTGTGTGTGTGTGTGTGTGTGTGTGTGTGTGTGTGTGTGTTTAGTGGGAGAGAGAGGACCCTGCCCTTATTTGGCAGCATGTCATTGTAGGATTTAAATTGAATATAGTTAGACTGGTTGACTGGATTAGAGCCTGTGTTTGTGTGTCCCTCTGTGCATTTGTGTTCCAATATGCCTCCATATTTGTAATTTTGTAAGTTATTACTATTCTGCTAAATCATACTATTTCTGCTTTTCATAGGATTTGTGCCTAATATAGTATTTCTGCTAAATATAGTATTTCTGCTTTTTATAGGATTTGTGCCTAACATAGTATTTCTGCTTTTTATAGGATTTGTGCCTAATATAGTATTTCTGCTTTTTATAGGATTTGTGCCTAATATAGTATTTCTGCTTTTTATAGGATTTGTGCTTAATATAGTATTTCTACTAAATTATAGTATTTCTGCTTTTTATAGTATTTGTGCTAAAACATAGTATTTCTACTAAATGTAGTATTTCTGCTTTTTATACTATTTGTGCTAAATTATAATATTTCTGCTTTTTATACTATTTGTGCTAAATTATAATATTTCTGCTTTTTATACTATTTGTGCTAAATTATAATATTTCTGCTTTTTATACTATTTGTGCTAAAACATAGTATTTCTACTAAATGTAGTATTTATGCTTAATCATACTATTTCTGCTTTTTATAGGATTTGTGCCTAATATAGTATTTCTGCTAAATTATAGTATTTCTGCTTTTTATACTATTTGTGCTAAAACATAGTATTTCTACTAAATGTAGTATTTATGCTTAATCATACTATTTCTGCTTTTTATAGGATTTGTGCCTAATATAGTATTTCTGCTAAATTATAATATTTCTGCTTTTTATACTATTTGTGCTAAAACATAGTATTTCTACTAAATGTAGTATTTATGCTTAATCATACTATTTCTGCTTTTTATAGGATTTGTGCCTAATATAGTATTTCTGCTAAATTATAATATTTCTGCTTTTTATACTATTTGTGCTAAAACATAGTATTTCTACTAAATGTAGTATTTATGCTTAATCATAGTATTTCTATATATTTCTGCCAGGTCCCCAGGCAGCCAATCCTCTGTGAGGACTTAGACATTCAAATTTTCAAATCAGGGCCTGCACGGTTTCCCAGCCAATCATATATGTGTCCTGAGGCATTCAAATTTGCATATTGGGGCCTTCATGGCTTCTAAGCCAGCCAATCATATCTGAGGGCTGAGGAATTCAAATTCACAAATCAGGGCCTGCACGGCTTCCCAGCCAGCCAATCATATATGTGGCCTCAGGCATTCAAATTTGCATATTGGGGGAATTCGTGGCTTCTAAGTCAACAAGTCATCCATGTCGTATATCTCTAAAAATTCACATTTTAATGATAAATTGTTAACACTGGAAGATTCCCCCATCTCTTCTGAACAAAACGGTGTAAGAATGACCGCTCTAGCCCCTACGGTTAGGAAATAATGGTCATTTGTTTGAGGGGAGTCCTCACTATGAGAAATAGGCTGCAATAATCCTGTGCCTCTCTGCTGCGTGTGTAAAAAGATGCACCTGTTTTGGCGGGAAAAAGTACACAGGCTCTCTGATTGGTGGATTCAAATTCAGCAGCTCCCAGGCTGACCTAGAAACTTACTTCTCTCTCCCTGTGCATTTTTTTGCTGATGTTTTCATTTAACAAGTATATTTGAGGGAACCTCAGCATGTTCAGCATTTTTTCAGCTGTCCATTTTGCTTTTCCAATTTTTCTGTTTAACTTATTACTATTGTGCTAAATCATACTGTTTCTGCTATTTTATAAGATTTGTGCTTAATATAGTATTTCTGCTTTTAATAGGATTTGTGCTTAATATAGTATTTCTGCTTTTTATAGAATTTGTGCTTAATATAGTATTTCTGCTTTTTATAGGATTTGTGCTTAATATAGTATTTCTGCTAAATTATAGTATTTCTGCTTTTTATAGTATTTGTGCTAAAACATAGTATTTCTACTAAATGTAGTATTTATGCTTAATCATAGTATTTCTATATATTTCTGCCAGGTCCCCAGGCAGCCAATCCTCTGTGAGGACTTAGACATTCAAATTTTCAAATCAGGGCCTGCACGGTTTCCCAGCCAATCATATATGTGTCCTGAGGCATTCAAATTTGCATATTGGGGCCTTCATGGCTTCTAAGCCAGCCAATCATATCTGAGGGCTGAGGAATTCAAATCCACAAATCAGGGCCTGCACGGCTTCCCAGGCAGCCAATCATATATGTGGCCTCAGGCATTCAAATTTGCATATTGGGGGAATTCGTGGCTTCTAAGTCAACAAGTCATCCATGTCGTATATCTCTAAAAATTCACATTTTAATGATAAATTGTTAACACTGGAAGATTCCCCCATCTCTTCTGAACAAAACGGTGTAAGAATGACCGCTCTAGCCCCTACGGTTTGGAAATTATGGTCATTTGTTTGAGGGGAGTCCTCACTATGAGAAATAGGCTGCAATAATCCTGTGCCTCTCCGTGCTGCGTGTGTAAAAAGATGCACCTGTTTTGGCGGGAAAAAGTGCACAGCCTCTCTGATTGGTGGATTCAAATTCAGCAGCTCCCAGGCTGACCTAGAAACTTACTTCTCTCTCCCTGTGTGTGTGTGTGTGTGTGTGTGTGTGTGTGTGTGTGTGTGTGTGTGTGTGTGTGTGTGTGTGTGTGTGTGACAGAGAGAGAGAGAGAGAGAGAGCCTTTTTATGGCATGACCTCATTCTAAGCTTCAAATTCAGTATATTTAGACTGGTTGACTGAATTGGATCTTGTGTGTGTGTCTCTCTGTGCATGTGTGTTTCCTCATGTGTACATATTTGTGATTGTGTGGCTGTTATAGGTTTTTTTGCTGATTTTTTTCATTTAACAAGTATATTTGAGGGACCCTCAGCATGTTCAGCATTTTTTCAGCTTTCCTTTTTGCTTTTCCAATTTTTCTGTTTAACTTATTACTATTGTGCTAAATCATACAATTTCTGCTATTTCATAAGATTTCTGCTTAATATACTATTTCTGCTTTTTATAGGATTTGTGCTTAATATACTATTTCTGCTTTTTATAGAATTTATGCTTAATCATACTATTTCTATATATTTCTGCCAGGTCCCCAGGCAGCCAATCCTCTGTGAGGACTCAGACATTCAAGTATACAGATCACAGCCTGCACGGCTTCCCAGCCAGCCAATCATATCTGAGGTCTCCCGTTTCCTCTCTCGTCATATCTCAGCGATAGATGTACAGAGAGCAATGAAAATCGCACTCAAAGTACACCGCTGATTCACCCAGTAGAAGAATTATGCTTCTAGTCCACCTAGTTTTTGAGTTACACAACGTTTTGTAACTCCAAAAAACGGTGTTTTTCGCCTCTCACCGCGATCTAATTCTGACTCCTCATCAGCCTGTTTTTCCAAAGCGGCCGCTCTCTTTCCCAGTGGCGCAGTTGGTAATGACACGGCTCTGCAAGCCAAAGATCGTGGGTTCGATTCCACCTTGGTCAACATGTTTTTTTTCCCTACAAATTAATACACTGTCACAGACCAGTAATTCATATTCATCATTTATTACAATTCTGCAAACTTTTATGATTTTACCAGCTTTTGATAATATGGACCTCACATTCTTGTTAACACTCCATGGCACAAATACTCTTCCCTTTAGGCTCTGTGTATGTGTGTGTGTGTATCAATATTTCTCCCATTTTAAAGTATTACTCCTCCATAATTGTATTTCTGTTCAATCAAAGTACTTTTACTACATCTTAGTACTTCTGCTCAATCATAGTATTTCTGCTAAATCATAGTATTTTTGCCAAATCATGATTTTTGTGCCAAATCATAACATTTGTGTTATGTTAAAGTATTACTACTAATTGGAGGAATTTCTGTCATGTTACAGTATATGTGCTAAATATAGTATTTCTGCCAAATCATACTATTTCTACTATGTTATATTTTTCTTTCTAAATACAGCATTTCTGCTATATAATTGTATTTCTGCTTTTTATACTATTTGTGCCTAACATAGTATTTCTGCTAAATTATAGTATTTCTGCTTTTTATACTGTTTGTGCCTAATATAGTATTTCTGCTTTTTATAGGATTTGTGTTTAACCTTCAGAGGTCCTTAGGGACATTTATTGTCTTTTGCATTTTTAATTTTAATATAGTATTTCTGCTAAATTATAGTATTTCTGCTTTTTATAGGATTTGTGCTAAAACATAGTATTTCTACTAAATGTAGTATTTATGCTTAATCATACTATTTCTATATATTACTATTCTGCTAAATCATACTATTTCTGCTTTTCATAGAATTTGTGCCTAATATAGTATTTCTGCTAAATTACAGTATTTCTGCTTTTTATACTATTTGTGCTAAAACATAGTATTTCTACTAATGCTTAATCATACTATTTGCATATTGGGGAATTCGTGGCTTCTAAGTCAACAAGTCATCCATGTCATATATCTCTAAAAATTCACATTTTAATGATAAATTGTCAACGCTTGAAGATTCCCCCATCTCTTCTGAACAAAACGGTGCAGTGACCGTTCTAGCCCTTACGGTTAGGAAATTATAGTCATTTGTTTTGAGGGGAATCCTTAATGGATAATGTTTATATATATATATTTGTCTTTAAAACATCTTTGCAGACTGACTGTCCTGGACTGGCTGTTGTTTTGTTTTTTTCAGGTCTGGTGAACTCAGCTCTTTGGTGTTGGTGTTCAGGAGTAGAGCCTTCTAATAATATTTATTCAAGTTATAGATTTAAAGTTCTGCGAGTTTTTTCTGTAGCAAATAAATATTGTATAGAATATTTAAAATCACCTACATTTTTGATGTTTACAATGCCCATTGTGTGTAATACTGGAATTTCCTACTACCCGTGAACGCCTCATCTTTTACCTGACTGCCGGACATCCGCCTTTCCGCACACTTCGCTGAGTCCGCTCTGGGTGAGTGCAGCTGCTCTGCTTCTCCTCTTCTCTCCTAAATGTTTATAGTCTGTTTGTGCGATTTAACGAGTTCTTTTAGTGATTTATAAAGCCAACCGAGGTATAACTCATATTAGAGTAACACAGTGGTTGCTTTTTCTTAGTGAAACTTTGTCATTTTTGTATGTAAAAGGAGTGTTTGATGAGCTAACAACCCGATGCTAATGCCTAGCGCTCCTTTGAGCCCAGTGTGAAATGAAGATTTGACGGTAAACCACGGTTATTGTGTTGTTTTATTAATTACATTTGGTGTGTTCGTGTTTGTCAGTCTGTTACATAAGGTGCAGTTAGTTCTCTTCACAAATCAGTTGGTTAAAACAGCCTCATTCTTTATGCTGTAAAGTTTTTAACGAACCGCCATCTTAGATTCAGTGTCAGCTGTCGGCAAGATCAAAGGAGCCATTTTACCGCCTCTGACCGAACACGGGAGAAAAAGAGTCACGTGTGTGCAGGTCTTGTGGGTTAATTAAGACAAAGGAGGGGGGGAGAAACTGAGGATTAAACATAGGCTATGTCCCCACATACACGGGTATTTTTGAAAACGGAGATTTTCCGTTTCTGTTTTAAAAAACAATCCCGTCCACACATAAATGCAGAAATGAAGGAGAACGCTGCTAGGAACATGCCAAAGCAGCAGGTGGCGCTATATTCCTAACCGTGTAGAAATGTTGGCCAATCAGAAGTCTAGAAGCCTCGGTGGGAAATGGTAAACAAAGATGGGGCATAGAAGCAGAACCGAGTCATATCTGTGTGGGGACAGTAACTGTGTGCGCATATGTAAGCATTTAAACACTGCAGAGAGAACAATTAACAGTAACCGTATTGTAGAAATGCATTTCACCGAAACAATAACGTGGCGCACAGTGTGACGTCAAAAAAGGCGCTGCGTTTTCTCCGTTTCCCTGTCCACACATAAATGCAAAAACGGAGTTTTCGAAAATATTCTGGCAAGCGTTTTTAGTTTTTCAGTGACCGAAAACGCCGTTTAAGTGTGGACGAAAGGTGCAAACGGATAGAAAAATCTCCATTTTCAAAAGTACCTGTGTACGTGTGGACATAGCCCAAGAATAATAAGAACTCCTAATATGTAGACTTTAATTTTTAAGAACTGTTTAACAAAGGCTTGTTTGTGCCAACCTAAATCTGCAGCACAGTTTAAATTCTCACTTTGTGGGAAATTAATGAAATAAACAACAGCCCACCTTCACATAAATAAAATATGGCAGTATATTATTATTAGTATGGTACATAGATATTTATTTTAAAACTACAGCATATTTACTATGATACTATGTGCAGTTGGTAATATTTTAGGAAGTAGAATTTGAATGCAGACCACCTCAAATATTAAAGCCTTAAAAATATGTCGTGCAGTTTTTCATGTATGAGTGTTTTGCAATCTTAAATGAGATGTAGACCAAAGAAAACAGAGGAGAGTTGTTGTTTGTATTCCAGCTGTAGTAAACAAAGAAGTTTAGTGAATCTTTTTGACAACAGAGAGTGATGCAGTATTGATGCTGATTTGAGTTTTCTGATCCTGTATTTTTGTTCTTTGTCTTTTGTTACACAGAGTGAAATAAAGCTTGGTTTTGCCTTTGCTGGTAAGTAAACAGTGATTGTAACTGAAGCAATATGAAATTGGGATTGTGTAACATTTTTAGCAATTTACATACAATAGTTTGGCTTTTTGTGATATCTTGCCATTTGCTCATGGGCAAAAACACATTTAGGATTTATAAGCAGTAAAGCCCCCCCCCCACTAGATCTCTGAGTGTCCCTAAAAATGTCCCTGAAGTTTAATAGGCCATTTATGTCTAATTTTAAAGGCTTATCAAAGCATTTCTGTAGTAATTATTGTTTTTATTACACATGTTAAGGCCATTTGAGACTCTGCAATTAAATTTTGCCCTCTTTAGACTAAAGTGAGTTCATTTTGTCTGAGGTACAGTGCTGGGAAAAGTCTTTCTTCCTTGCAGATTTATTTTGTTTATGCTTTTTTGTCACATGTTTCAAATCATCTAACAGGGATGATATGAATAAATACAAAAAAGCATTTTAAAGTGATGATTTCACGTATGAAGCAGAGAAAACCAAACCAGAGCTATCTGTTCTAATGTGAGAACATGCTGGTCTCTAATACCCAGCTGTGGAAGCCCTGATACGAAGAACTACCATCAAGCATTTATAGTATCAAGTATTATTTGTGATTGTTGCACGCTTTGAAACTGTGATGTTATCATTTGATCAAGTGTGCAGTGCGAGCAAATCATTGCTTGTGGTATCTGCTGTGTTATGTAATAGCACCAAAGTATTAGAGCTTTACGTTCATGAGGAATTTCTGTGGAATTGCAGATGGATAAAACGACACATCACCTTAATAAAGACAGAAATCTTTAATAAGGTGCAGAAAGAGAAGATGGGGTGTTTATAGTAAAGCTGTTGTAAACAAAGAATTTAACAGATTTTTTTTTTCACTACAGATTGTGATGCAGTATTGACTCTGATGCTGATTTCAGTTGTCTGATTCTGTATTTTTGTTCTTTTGTTACAGAGTGAAACAGAACTTCGGTTTTGCCTTTGCTGGTAAGTAAGCAGCAATTGTAACTGCAGTAATATGACATTGTCACTGTGTAACATGTTTAGCAACTTACCTAACGTAGTTTGGTTTTTGTGACATTACCATTTACTGATGGGCAAAAACAAATGGTCAGAATTTATACCTTGTAGCAGCAAAGGCCCCACACATGACCTCTGACTGTCCCTGAAGTTTAACAGGCCATTTGTGTCTGATTTTTATGTTTGAACACAAACAACTGTTTTTATACAGTTGTTCATGTTCTCCGTTTGTTTATGGATTTACCTAGCAGACATAACTATGAACGCATTTTAGGTGAGTTAGTGTAAGTGGTAGCTTAAACACTTAAGAGCACCACAGTTGTTGATTTATATCTTCACTCATATTCTGCTTATGTATTACATTAAAGTCAGACCACTATAGAAGTATTTTTGACTGAGTGAACAGAAGTGGTACGTTAAACATTTAAGCAATAATAAAAGACTAAGAGAACCAGAGTTGTGAGTAGGCAATGTTGTGTATGTTAAAGCCTGTGTGTAATTTATGTACACTAAGTTTAAATCAGTTTCTTAATAAGTTGCTTGATACAATGTGTTTGAAAATTATATATAAAAGGGAAATATTGCAAAATACAAAAAGATTCCTGCCAACAGGTACAATGGAAGGACTTTTTATTATAATTTTTAAGAAATTAATTGCAAAAATGGCGTGCCACTGTTGTTACTATAACATGTCAGAATTGACATGTATTTTAGGATTTACATATTCAGATCAGAACTAAAACCTAATGAGGTTTTCCGTTGATTCTAACAGTTGTGGTTTTTCCACACTTTATTAAGCACTGACTTGTGATAGAAAATGATGGAGCTAAAAAGCCATAATCTGTACCAACAAATATTGGTGCCTCTTCTTTGCACTTCTGTAGTATGCATGCCTTTATTACACATGTTATCGTCTTGTGAGACTCTGTAACTGAAGTTTGTCCTCTTTAGACTACAGTGAGTTCATAAAGGCTTGAAGAAATTGAGGATCTTACTAGTTATTTCATGTCACAGTAAATTGGATTGTGTGTGAAGAGGTTCAACAGTGTAAGTCATTAAACAGTGATCTGATGTGTTGTTTCCTTTCTCTAGGATACTGATCTGATCGTCGCAAGTCTGGTAAGTAAAGGTTTTGTCTGCGGTACAGTGCTGAGAAAGGTCTTTCTTCTTTGCAGATTTATTTTGTTTATGCTTTTTTTCACATGTTTCAAATCATCTAACAAGGATGACCTGGATAAATACAAAAAGCAGTTTTAAAGTGATGATTTCATTTTTGAACCAGAACAACCTGGTCTAATGTAAAAACATATTGGTCTCTAATACCCAGCTGTGGATGCCCTGATAGCAACAATTACCATCAAGCATTTACAGTAACTGGTAATGACTGGTTTACATCACTGGTTGATTTTGGTCCACTATAATTTCAGAATTGTCTTAATTAGATCCAAACAGGACAGGCAAAAAAAGAAAAGAAAAAAGTCTTAATTAAGGCCCAATATAGGGTTTTCAAGTCATACCAAGTACCACGGTGGTTAGCACTGTTGCCGCACAGCAAGAAGGTCCTGAGTTTAATTCCAACATCAGGCCGGGGTCTTTCTGTGTGGAGTTTGCATGTTCTCCCGGTGTTTGCGTGGGTTCCCTCCGGGTACTCCGGCTTCCTCCCACCGTCCAAAGACATGCAGCTTGTGGGGATAGGTTAATTGAATAATCCAAATTGTCACTAGGTGTGTATCTGCGAATGAATGTGAGTGCGAATGGTTGTCTGTCCCTGTGTGTTGGCCCTGCGACAGACTGGCGACCTGTCCAGGGTGTACCCTGCCTCTCGCCCTATGACAGGTGGGATAGGCTCCAGTGCCCCCTGAAAAGGATAAGCGGAAGCGAATGGATGGATGGATGGATGGATGGATGGATGGATGGATGGATGGATAGGGTTTTCAAGTCATACCAAGTATCTTAATTTCATTAAAGTCCAGACTGATTCGTTTACACCAAGTGTTTTGTTTCATTCATTCAATTGGACTTGCTTGTGTGCTTCAGATCCTAAGTGTGATTAAACTTAAGCCCAGGACCTGATGAGTTGATGTAGGTCCTGAAGTAGTAAAGGAACTCTGGGACATCACAGTAACAGCACCATGTTTGACTTTAATGCTGGTGTTTTTCTCTCACTATAGATGATTCAGTTTAGTGCAGTTAGTCAGCACAGCTCTTGGTTATCATTGAGATATTATTAGGCAACTTGTTTTTGCCTGTTCAGCTACAACGTCTGGGAGGGTTTCTGTTTTCTGGGGTCTCCAGATCCTTAGAAATCTCTTTGTAAACCTTTACAGAACTATATGTGTTTGTTTCACATTAGAGCAGCTCACGACTAGCAGTTTAGGGACAATTAAATATTCACATAGGGCAGGGGTCTCAAACTCCACTCTTCAAGGGCCGGTGTCCTGAAGCTTTTCCACGTGTCCCTGTTACAAAACACCTGAATAACATTTGTAGGTCATTAGTGAGAGTATAGAATTTGACTGTGTTGAAGTGGCATCCCCGAAGACTGTTCAAATTTAAGTAATTTAAGTGTTTGGAAAAATGTACTTCTAAAAGTACTTTCATTGCATCATGTTCATTCACTCATGAGCTGCTATAACATGAATCAAATGGCTGAATTACCACCTCAGCATGCAGTCACGTTCTGTAGAGTTTTGCTAATGACCTACTAATGTTATTCAGGTGTGTTGCAACAGGGACACATAGAAAAGTTTCTGGACACCAGGCCTTAACGACCAGAGTTTGAGACCACTGGTGGTAGGGCATGGTGGATTTCAAAAGCTTCTTCCCTTAAATCACTGCCTAAAAACTGCTTTTTGTAATTTGTCATAATGACTTGCAAAATATAGGTGGGATGAAAACATAAACATAAGACATTTTATAGTGGCCTGATATTTTTATCAAGGCTGTTTTTTGAAAATAATCCTGCCCTAATTTACAAAAGATGAACTGTCTGAAAGTCATGTTTGTTTGTTTGTTTGTTTGTTTAAGAAATGTGGGAATGTCCAGCAAAGATCTTACATGCAACAGCTCAGATACAGCACTCACTTCTGTTCTTTTTATCATGAAATGATCTACAAAGAAATTATCATCATACTAAATTATGGTAATTAGGCCTTTATATCAGCTATGATAAGTTTATTATAGATTTAGTGTAGTGCTTATTGCTGTGTATCAAACATGCCCCAAATGTGACTGAAATATGTAGAAACTGCTGTGTAGAAACTAGCTGTCTCCAAATTTCTCATTTTGCCAAAATTCATACAGAGTGGCCTGAAACTGTCTGCTCTAACCTCAGTGTGTTGGTTTTGTTGGACCATATAATATTTACAGTAAGTTACTGTAGCAGCACGTCTTGGTTTGAGTTTAGACTTAGTTTATTGTTTTAATAGAACGTAAAAATGTCCTTATAACAGTTCCACCATCATTTGTTAAACATTGTCATTCTGTTCACTCGAATAATTTACTGTAGAAGTCTTTAGTATTTAAAGCCCTACATGTACTGTATTTTTGAGATTATAAGGCATAATGTCAATAAACAAGCCTGTTTTTAAGGCAGATTAAGCCGAACAAACAGTCAGATAAGTCCAACTTTATTCAAGTCATTCACAACAACTCTCAACACTGTTCAGTTGTAACACATAAAATACAGAACAATACACTCACTTTTTCAGTTCATTCCTCATCTACAAATCCATCAAACTCTTCATGGGTTGATCAGTTTGAAATCTGCTTCATAAGCATGTCTCTTAGCACGTGCCAGGTCCTTGTACACACACCATAATGTTATGTTGAAGCACCGTACGAATTACTCTGCGAGGGTCCTGACTATGGTAGCCATAATGCTCTGACAATACATCAAGCAGCGCAGCTTTGTAGCTTACCGAAGTATTACTAAAATATTTCACAGAATTTTGAGCGCTGTGTACCACAGAAATCCCGTTTGAGGTCAGTAAGCATAACCAGAATCGATACACTAGGCACATTGTATATTTTTGAGAAAATGACAGGATTTTAGGTGTGCCATATAGTCTGAAGAATATGGTAAATCCAAGCATATTGGAAATACGACTAATTCCAGTCCTTTTGTGTCTTACAGGTGACCTGCTGCAGAAGATCCTCTCTCTCTCTATCATTATAAGCAATTCTGTCTATCCTATCACTCTCCCAACTCTATCTAATTTGAAAGCCATTCTATCTTGTATCCCTCTATCTCTACCGCTCTATCTAATTTGAAAGCCATTCTATCTTGTATCCCTCTATCTCTACCGCTCTATCTAATTTGAAAGCCATTCCATCTTGTATCCCTCTATCTCTACTGCTCTATCTAATTTGAGAATCCAAGTTTTGAGAATCCTTTCAGAATCCAATTTTCAGAAATCCAAGTTACCAGAACTTGATCTATCTGTTACAGAATTCTGAGAGATCTCTGCTCTCACTGCTCTTTCTTTCCTGTCTTTAAACTCTCTCACATTCAGTCATTTTGCTGGAAATTACAAGTTGAATATACAGTAGTAGAATTACAGTACAGTAGAACTTATAGTAGAAACTACTTACACAGCCCTACATTTGTCATTTTAATTTTGCATTAGACTTTAGTTTGGACTGCTAGTTTGGCTTACTTTGATCAATTGTATAAAATATCACCTTTTTATAAGTTTATTTGTAATAAGATAATCTGGTTATTTTGTAATACATACATTCAGATAAATAATAAATTAGATCCAGTCTGTTAGTCTGTTTCATTGGCTATAACATTTGACTGCAAGTTTATAGTACTATTATTTAAGGACAAACCCATTTTGTCACTCAGTGTAAGTATTCAGTTAGTATTGTCATCGAGAAGCGCCTGAGGACTTCCTGTTTCCTGACTGCTGCAGAAAATCCAGCTGGAGAATCCTCATCACCAGTCATCTTATCACCACACCACCAAAGCTCCATATATTTGATTTCAATTTTAGATATCTGAAAGATTTACATAAACTCCCCTAAGAGCTAAGACTTTTAATATAGCCTGTTGATTGTTGAGATTTATTCTGCATATCATTTTACAGAAGTTGTAATTATTTATCAGTCTGGTTAAAAAAATATAAGTAAAATTATACAGTTTCAAAAAGAGCTACAATAAAACGGATCAAATTGTTTCCAGAGAACTTTGAATTTCCTTTATTTTGAGTTTGGAGTAGAAAATCAGCTTTTTATATATAATAGTACATTTCTCAGATTTAACAGTAATTTGAGGAGTTATACGTTTTTCTGTGTTTCAAGGTTCAGTTTTGTTTACATTTGTGTATAACCACATATAAGCTCCAGGTTGTACTTCAGCAAAATGCCAAGAAAAGGTCAAAGGTCTCAGTCTCAGAAGCTTAGACGTCAGAAGGAGAAAGAACAGCTGAATGTTTCTCAGAGCAGTGAGCAGGTAAAGGTGTGTGTTTCAACTTTTCCCAGCACTGAAGTGCAGAGCAGTGTTCAGACAGCCACAGTGTCTTATGCAGATGTGGTAAAGAAAGGTGTTCCCTCAGTGTCTGTCCCAGAGCCTGAAGTTATGCAGCTAATCCAGACTGAACCCCAGCTAACTGTACAAACACAGCATGATGAAGAGACAGCCACAGTGTCTTATGCAGATGTGGTAAAGAGAAGTGTTCCCTCAGTGTCTGTCCCAGAGCCTGAAGTTATGCAGGTAATCCAGACTAAACCCCAGCTAACTGTACAAACACAGCATGATGGACACGCTCCAGTACAGTCTCATGTACAGGTTACAAACAGTGAAAGTCCACGAGTGAGTAGCGTCTGTGCTTCCCGAAGCCAGGCCGCTCCTAGGTATGGAAAGTACCGGAATCAGCAATGCATGGCTAACAGTTTGGTTTTCCTGTCATTCTTACATGAGGATGAATTTATTACCAGAGCAGATCTAAACCGTGTGTTGGACAAAGGCCATGCCGTCTATTCAGATGCCAGACTGAGGTTTGTGAACAGTGTGTTTCTAGCCTGCGATGAACTTCCCTCAGTTGTTACCAGCCGCAGACACGAGTATCAAGTCGACATGTCTCAGTTTGCTCATTACGGCACATTTGATGGTACAGATCACTTTCCGAGCCTTGAACAGGGATTACAGTGTTTGGCTTCAGACGTTCGCTATGCTTTGCTAGTCATGGGAGGAACAGTCATCGCTGTTAGCAGGCTGACTTCAGGTGAATATGCATATTTTGACCCTCACCCACGTAAGTCTACTGGTATGCCATTGTCGCTAAGTGTAAGTGGTGGAACTGCAGTTATGTTGAAATTCACACGTCTTAATGACATGATTGACAGGATCAAACGTTTGTACAGAATGTTCAGCATCGCACCAAGCTGCACTTATGAACTACAGCCCATCGAGTTTCACAGTGAAAACGCTGCTGACCAAAGAGATGCTAATCAAACCACCGAATACAGACCAACAGCTACAACTGTTACAGCACCAGCTTTAAATGAAGCCGTTCATGAAATAAACTCCCAAAGATCTACTGACCAGACACAGAAGACTGTGAGAGACACTTTAACGACTGAAGTGACATCATCCAGAGTGGATTATTCAAATGAGACAGCTGCTACTGAAAACAACCATCTTCCTTCTGAGTATTTAGAAATAGAAACCTCTGCATCTTCTGTAAGAGACACTCAGGTAACATCAGATTCTGTTCCTCAGAATGATTCAAACAGTGCCTCCAGTTCAACTAAGATAACAGAGGAACTCTCAGATAAACTGCTGAAATATAGTAAACATGAAAGGCAAAAAATGAGGAGAAGATTATTGACCCAACAAAAGCTACCACAGAGAAAGGAAAATCAGAAGACGAAAGAAAGGCAGATGTACAGGTTTGATGAAAGCTTCAAGACAAAGAAAAAAAACTCAACTAAGAAGTGTAATGATCCTGATCACAGACAGAAAAAGAGTCTGTACAAAAATGAGCTGTATAAATTAAATGCTACCTATAAGGAGAAACACAGAGAACATTTGAGAAAGATGTATAGAGAAAGTGCTAAAATTAGAGAGAGAAAAAGAGAACGTGTCATAAGGACATATAGAGACAATCCCCTATTCAGAGATAAGCAGAAGGAACGTATAACAAGAACGTATAGAGAATCTCCCATATTCAGAGATAAGCAGAAGGAACGTATAACAAGAACGTATAGAGAATCTCCCATATTCAGAGATAAGCAGAAAGAGCGTATAAGAAGAATATACAGAACTTGTGCTGGATTCAGAGAGAAACATAAAGCTTACATGAGGTCATATGTATATAACCTATATAAAAAAAGCGAAGATTTTAAACAGAAAAAACGATCTTATATGACTAAGCGGTATGGAGAAGAAAAACAATTTCAGCAACAACACAAGGACAATATGAGAGAACGAATGAGAGTAAAATATTGGAACGGTTTTTCTTTCAGACAGATGCATAATATCAGATGTGCAATGAATATAAAACGGAAATATCGCCAGATGCATCGACCAGCTGAGACTTTACAGTGTCATCCAGAGAACACTTTAATGAATGAGGCCATATCTCGTTTCAGATCAAACATTAAGTCAGCACCATCTTATGTTTGTACTGTTTGTCTAAAAGCTTCTTTTCCTAATCAGGTAAAAATCTGCAAAAGACAAAATTACTCAAAACACCAGACTGTAGCTCATCAGTGTCTAACTGGTAAATATGTTCATGTGTGTGATGAAGCATGTAATGATCACTGCAGCTTTCCTGTTGAGAGAAAAAAAGAGTATATCTGTCACACGTGTCACAGTTCCCTCAAAAGTGGATGCATGCCCAGGCTTGCTGCTGTTAATGGTTTAGAACTGCAGGATATTCCAGCTGAACTTTGTGATCTCAACATTCTGGAGAGACATCTGATTGCCAAATGCATACCATTTGCTAAGATTATTCCTCTTCCAAAGGGGAGACAGAGACTCATACGTGGTAATGTGGTGTGTGTACCATCTGAAGTCCAACAAACAGTTGACAGTTTACCGAGGATCAGAAGCCAATCACAGATCATGAGGATAAAGCTGAAAAGACGACTGTGCTACAAAGGCCATCAGCTGTTCCAGACTGTCACCTGGTCTAAACTCATTCAAGCTCTGCGTAAACTGAAACAAATTCATCCACAGTACACAGATATTGTTATCAGAGATGATGCATTGCTTTGTGATCCAACGTTACCTGATGATGACAGCAGTGATGAAGCCAGCATGGCAAGTGATGATTATAATGAAGCAGATTTAATGGAAATTGACAACTATGAAAAAGATGCCCTTTTGTGTGAAAGTGAGTCTCAAAGTGACCAAGATATTAATATGCAATCCTGTGATGAACAACCAGAGGAACAAAATCCAGATGAACCAGAAAGTGATTTGAACAATGGAGGTTTTGCTCTAGAAAGTTGTCTGCAGCCTGTAGACATTTCAGAAGAGATTCTCTGTTTCACTGATAACACATATTGTGTGGCTCCTGCAGAAAGAAACAATCCTGTTAGCTTCTTCAGAACTCCTCATTTGGAAGCCATGGCATTTCCTGTGCAGTTTCCTACTGGTCAGAATACACTGGATGAAAAGAGACGTCTTAAACTCACACCAAGTGCTTACTTCAAGTCAAGGCTTTTCAACATCGATGCAAGATTTGCTAAAGACACAAATTACCTGTTTTTCTCACAGTTTGTCACTGAAATACACTTGGCTAATTCCAGCATGACAATACAGCTAAGGAAAGGTAAAACTATGACCAAAGATGGACGCAAAATCACATCAGGAATGTTACAAAGTAAGACAGAAGTAGAGAAGCTGGTAAGAAATAAAGATGCAATCAGATTTATGCAGCCACTCAGAGGAACTCCAGCTTACTGGCAGAAAACTACCAGAGATCTATTCAGCATGGTTCGCCAAATAGGAACACCTCAGTTCTTTGTCACTTTCTCTGCTGCTGAGATGAGATGGCCTGAAGTGATTCAAGCAATAAAGAGACAGCAAGGTGAAGAGGTTGATTTTGAAGCCCTGGACTGGTCAGAAAAGTGTGAAATTCTAAGATCAAATCCAGTAACCACCATGCGAATGTTTGATAAACGTGTTGAGGCTTTGTTCAGAGATTTGCTTTTTTCTCCTGCACAGCCCCTTGGTGAGATCATTGATTACTTTTACAGAGTTGAGTTCCAGCACAGAGGTAGTCCACATATACACATGTTGCTGTGGATTCGAGAAAAGGTAGAAGCAGATGTGGATGATGACCAAACTGTCTGTGACTTTGTGGACAGATACATCTCAGCTCAACTCCCTGATCCAGAAAAACAACCTGAACTGCACAAAAAAGTCACTGAGCTACAAAAGCACAGCAAAAACCACACAAAGACATGCTTTAAGAGTGTGAACTCTGGTTGTAGATTTGGGTTTCCCAAACCACCAGCCACAAGAACAATGATTGTGAGACAGGATGAGGATTCAGACACTGAAGCTGCAAAAGCCAAACTCAGACCTTTGTTGAACCTGCTGAAGGAACCTGAAGCTGCTTCCCTCACCATAGAGCAGATTCTGTCACGATGCAACTTGACAATGAATGAGTATGAACAGTGCCTCCAAGACATAAACAAGAAAACAGCTCTGATTCTGAAACGTGACCCAAATGAGTGTTGGATCAACAATTACAACCCAGACCTGCTTGAAGCCTGGAACTCTAATTTAGATGTCTCATTCATTTTGAATGCCTATTCATGTATAGAATACCTCTGTAAATATATAACAAAGAAAGAATCTGGCCTCTCTGAATACCTGAAGACAGTTATTGACAACTCTGATAAGAACACCGTCAATGAATGTGATGAAATGAGAGCTGTGATGCAGGCTTACTCAAAAAAGAGAGAAATCAGCGCACAGGAGTGTGTGACTCGAGTCTGTGGCCTAAAAATGAAAAAATGTTCCCGCAGTGTTGTATTTGTACCAACAGATGATAACCCAGTAAAAATGAGTCGCCCCATGAGCTTCCTGGAAAGCACAACACATGACAGTTGTAATATTTGGATGACAAGTTTGAGTGATAAATACAAATGCAGACCTGAGACCCCAGAATATGAGGAAATGTCACTGGCTGATTTTGCTGCCTTGTGCAGGTTGGTGAGTGGTCCAAATGAAGGAAAAGATGTGCTTCCTCTTCTAAACCAGCTTGGATTTGTACAAAGGCGAAAGAATGATAAACCAGCTATAATCAGGTATTACCACTGTTCACAGGAAAAAGATCCTGAGCAATATTATGGTCGACTGTTGAGACTTTACCTTCCACACAGATCAGAGCAGGAACTGAAACCACAAGGGTTCCAAACCTATCAGTCCTTCTACAACTCAGGTTTTGTACGACTTCCATGTTCAGACCACAGTGAGTCTGTGAAAAGGGTTGTGAAAAGAAATAAAGACAAGTATGAGAAGAACTCTGAGGATATTGAGAGTGCACTGGAAGAGTTTGAACAAAATAGGGATGTTGTGATTGATGAATGGTGTAATCTTGCTCCTGAATCTGAAGTTGTGAGGCTGCAATGTGATGAGAATCTTCCTGAGAGACATTCTGATGATGAGAACGAACAGGAGAATGTTCCCGACTACAGTCGTCAGTCTGATGCTGTAACAAAGATCAGAGCCATCAGAGAACAACCTGCAGTAGATCCAGCCGTGGTACGTGTAATGTATCAGAATCTGAACCAGAAGCAGGCCTGCGTGTTCTATGCCATAAGAGACTGGTGTATTCAGCGAGTTTGTGGTTTGAACCCAGATCCATTTTTCTTCTATATCAACGGTGGTGCAGGAACTGGAAAGTCACATCTGATTAAGTGTATTCATTCTGAAGCATCAAAGATCCTGAGCAGACTGCCTGCTAATGCAGAAGAAGCTGACATATCAAATCCAACTGTTTTACTGACTTCATTTACCGGTACAGCAGCTTTTTCTATCAGTGGCTCTACGTTACATTCTCTACTGAAACTACCCAGGAGTCTGAAACCACCCATTCAAGGACTTGGTAACCAACTGGATGAAGTCAGATCTGAGCTGATGAATGCTGAAATTATTGTTATTGATGAGATTTCAATGGTTTCAAAACCCCTTTTTGCTTATGTGGATGCAAGACTGAAACAAATCAAAGGCACTCAGAGACCTTTTGGTGGAATGTCAGTTTTAGCTGTTGGAGATTTTTACCAGCTGCCACCAGTGCGACAGTCTAAACCTCTCTGTGTTTACGATCCAGAACAGATTGACCTATGGCAGGAACATTTTCAGATGATCACTCTAACCGAGATCATGCGTCAGAAAGATGATGTGGCCTTTGCAGAGATGCTGAACAGGATTAGAGTCAAAGAAAAGACGGATGAACTTTCTCAGTGCGACAGAGATTTGTTGTCACAGGCTGTGACTGCACCAGAAGAATGTCCAACTGAGGTCTTACACATTTATGCCACCAACAAGAATGTGGAATCCCACAACACAGATACCCTGAAGAAGCTTCATTCAAACATCATAATAATCAATGCAGACGATTTCCAGAAGGATAAATGTACAGGCAGAATGGAACGAAGAGACAAACCATTTACAGGTGGGCGAAATGATTTACCTGACACTCTGAATGTTGCTGAAGGAGCTCGAGTCATGCTGACCAGAAACTTGGACACACTAAACGGTTTAGTCAACGGTGCTTTTGGTATACTGGTAAAGGTGGTGAGATCTGAAAATGATGGACACATAATTAAACTGGGGCTCAGGATGGACAACCGGCAGCCTATGAGACACAACCGCAGTGCTAATGCAGCATCTGATGATCTTGTTTACATTGAGAGAGCAGAGGAGAGTCTGAAGTTTAAAGGAGCAGTACGCAGACAGTTTCCTGTAAAGCTAGCATTCGCCTGCACAATTCACAAAACTCAGGGTCTTACAACACAGACAGCTGTAGTTTCAATGAAGAACATTTTTGAACCAGGTATGGCTTACGTTGCTCTCAGCAGGGTGACGTCTCTCAGTGGACTCTATTTGCAGGACTTGGATGAGAAAAAGATTTACGCCAATCCCGAGGTAACTGCAGCACTCCAAACCATGAGACAAGCCAGTGTTGAGGAAATGATGCCTCTTCTTCAGGTCAGAGAAACAGCCAGCAGACTTGACACTCTTACACTGATCCATCACAATACAGAGGGTTTGCCATCTCACATCAGTGACATCAAGAGTCATCATGAAATGTGTTTAGCAGATGTTTTGTGTCTCACTGAGTCTCACCTTCAAGGCTCCTTTGTTGCAGACAGTCTTCATTTGGACGGCTACACCATGTTCAAACGCAACAGACATGTGTCCTACACAAACTTTCCTCACATGGCCAGCAGAAGTGGTGGGGGAGTTGTTGTGTATTTGAGGAATCATTTTCAGGTTCAGGTAAAACAGTATCTGCATAATGTCACTGATCTTGAGTTTTTAGTGTTGAAGGTTCAGGCTCCATTCCCTGCACTCATTGCTGTTGTGTACAGACCCCCTGACTACAGTTTGACACCATTCATGCAAAACCTGGTAAGTCTTTTAGATTCACTTGAAATAATGGACTGTCACCCAATAATTGTGTGTGGAGATTTTAATGAGAACCAGTTGCAGAGTGGAAGAAAACAGATTCTGGAGCAGTTTCAGTCGAGAGGGTATTCACAGCTGATCACTTCTGCCACTACAGACAAGAACACCCTGCTTGACCTCATTTTTATTTCTCAGCCACAGAAATGTCTGTATTCAGGTGTTCTGAGATCATATTACAGTTACCACAACCCTGTCTTTTGTGTCCTGTCCTCGAGCCAATCATGAAGTCGTCTGGTGAGTTTTGAAACAATTACAGATCATGTTTGTTACAGAGTTTACTGATTGTAGAGCATGAAAAAGATTTTTCATTGAAAAAAGGGTCTTCCCTACTCTGTCTGTCAGAAGACCCTTTCTTATTGCAATGTTATTAATCATTTCACCAAATTATTGCTGAACTTCATGCAGAGCAGAGAACATCTGCTATCATGCACCTCTGATCTGAAATGTGCTGCAACATTTGATAAACCAACATCATGTTTTAAATGACTAAATCTTTTTACTATGACGTATGTAGCTCAACAAACGAGATCTTCCCCTCCAAGGGCTTTAAAATATGAAATAGTAAATAAATAAATCCCAGATAAATGCAGGTATATATTATGATGACATACACGAATAAATACAGACAATTATATTTTCTTGATTATAGTAGATTTTGTAGAATCAAAAGTTTTTGTGATGAATGAGTTTTTGCTTATCATGTTTTACAGGTAAAAAATGTCAAAAGTTTTAAACTATCTTTAGGCTACCAGAGATGTCTATAATGATACATTATGTAGAGAAAAACATTAGTACAGCTTACAGAATGTGTATAAAAACTGATGTAGAAGTAAATGGATAGTTTTCTGAAAGTTCCCGACTACAGTTTAACACCACCCACCCAGCTCAGCCCCCAAGTGTCTATGTAATGCTGGTATGGTGTGTGAGTTTGACTTGGCCTTTATCCGGGTGGGTTTGGGTTTGGGTGGATAAAGGCCAAGTCAGAATGCTCTGAGCAGCTGGAAAAAGCTGCTAATAAACAAAGACATCAGAAAGTGTGGGCTTTAGGTGTAGCCCCCGCTTTCTGATGCACTAATTAAACTTAGTAACCGACACCCCATACCAGCATTACATAGACACTTGGGGGCTGAGCTGGGTGGGTGGTGTTATAAGCACGTGTTTTGTTAGATATATTTTTTCAGATAGGGCACAGTCTCCTTTGTGGGAAAACCTTCAAACTTCACCATCCTCAGCTGAAACAACAACATCTTAACACCATCTTCATGAACTGCTGAGCCAAACCTGATCCATCAGTGCTGGACTGCACAGATAACTACATGCCACAAGGAGACTGCTGTGTTATGAACTGCCATACCAGTGTGTCTTCAATGGAGAAGATGACACACCCATCACCTGACCTCCTGCCTGATCATGCTGCCACACTACAACCTCTGAGACCATCAATGATGACTCATACTGAGGAAACTGTATTTCCTGTCAGAGATGCTCAGTGATCCTCAGAGCAGAGAGAGGTATGATTCTTTATCTTTGATAAAAAATGTCAGTGTTTTTAATTCAATTAATTAATTAAAATCTTGTTTATTGCATAAATAATTCCACACTCAAATGATTATACTTGTTGACACTTTTTGAGTTTTAATTGACATTATGGATTACAAATCTATGCTTTTTCTACTCTGTCTCTCTGTGCAGGTATTGCTGTCTTCTGAGTTCTTCAGTGTCCCAACTGAGACATTCAAACCTCCCTGCAGAGCTCATGTCTTTCCTCACCATCATGCGAGTGTGAGATTGCTCTGGATTCTGGTTATGTGGCCCACAGCACCTATAAGGTATTTCAATATTGTTCATTGTATAACTTATTTGTAGTTTTTAGGGTTTGTACAGACAAATAAAATGTTCCTTTTTCTGTATTTTTTAGAACAAGCTCGTCCAGTGTGCCTGCATTCCAGCTTCTTAGACTCTACGCAAGTGGACAGAGTATCAGTGTTTGACCACTCTTACAGACACTGACTTCTGTCAACTCACTGCTACTGATCAGGCACTTCATCCAGGAAGACAGAGGGCTGCAAGCCTGTCATCATTTCCAGTGTGGCTTTGTATTCTTGGGGTAGCATCAGATTTTTCCCACAAATATTCAAAGGTAACATTTATTTTAAGCTTAGTTATTAAATCAAAAGTCTTCTCTTGTGTTATGTCTGTGAAGGTTCTCATGGTGTCCTTTGATGTAGTCTCTCTCTTTACTTGCATACCCACTACGGAGGCCGTGGAGACTGTCAGAAAACGACTACAAGAAGACAGCTCCTTGGAAGACAGGACCAACTTCACACCCGATCAGATTTGCACACTGTTAGACCTCTGCCTTACCACTACATATTTCAAATACAACGAGGGTTTCTACAGACAAAAACATGGCTGTGCCATGGGCTCCCCCGTGTCACCTATTGTAGCCAACCTTTGCATGGAGGAAGTGGAAAGGAAGGCTCTTGGCTCTTTCAAAGGAAGAGTACCCAGCCACTGGTACAGATATGTAGACGACACCTGGGTCAAAATCAAAACTCAAGAAGTGGAATCCTTCACTGCGCACATTAACGCCGTGGATAAAAACATCAAGTTCACCAGGGAAGACACAAAGGACGACTGTTTGCTTTTCCTGGACTGTGCTGTGCACATTGAAGAGAACGGCAACCTCAACATTGAAGTTTATTGGAAGCCCACACACACGGACCAGTACCTCCTCTTTGACTCCCATCACCCTCTGGAACACAAACTTGGAGTAATTAGGACACCCCCCCGGGCAGAACATGTTCCCTCTAAGCCTGAAGGGAAAAAGAAGGAACACAAACATGTAAATGAAGCACTTAAAACATGTGGCTATCCTAATTGGGCGTTTATAAAGTCAGCAAAGATGCACAGAAAAGAAGACCAGACACCAGCGAGGGAGGATAAGAAAGACAGATGCAACAACATTGTCATCCCCCATGTACTAATTAGACTTAGTAACCGACACCCCATACCAGCATTACATAGACACTTGGGGGCTGAGCTGGGTGGGTGGTGTTAAAAGCACTTGTTTTGTTAGATATATTTTTTCAGAAACGGCACAGTCTCCTTTGTGGCAAAACCTTCAAACTTCACCATCCTCAGCTGAAACAACAACATCTTAACACCATCTTCATAAACTGCTGAGCCAAACCTGATCCATCAGTGCTGGACTGCACAGATAACCACATGCCACAAGGAGACTGCTGTGTTATGAACTGCCATACCAGTGTGTCTTCAATGGAGAAGATGACACACCCATCACCTGACCTCCTGCCTGATCATGCTGCCACACTACAACCTCTGAGACCATCAATGATGACTCATACTGAGGAAACTGTATTTCCTGTCAGAGATGCTCAGTGATCCTCAGAGCAGAGAGAGGTATGATTCTTTATCTTTGATAAAAAATGTCAGTGTTTTTAATTCAATTAATTAAAATCCTGTTTATTGCATAAATAATTCCACACTCAAATGATTATACTTGTTGACACTTTTTGAGTTTTAATTGACATTATAGATTACATATCTATGCTTTTTCTACTCTGTCTCTCTGTGCAGGTATTGCTGTCTTCTGAGTTCTTCAGTGTCCCAACTGAGACATTCAAACCTCCCTGCAGAGCTCATGTCTTTCCTCACCATCATGGGAGTGTGAGATTGCTCTGGATTCTGGTTATGTGGCCCACAGCACCTATAAGGTATTTCAATATTGTTCATTGTATAACTTATTTGTAGTTTTTAGGCCTTAACACAAATAAAATGTTCCTTTTTCTGTATTTTTTAGAACAAGCTCGTCCAGTGTGCCTGCATTCCAGCTTCACAGAAAAGAACATCAGACACCAGCGAGGGAGGATAAGAAAGACAGACACAACAACATTGTCATCCCCTATGTAGCCGGTGTATCAGAAAAACTCAGGAGAGTTTTCTCCAAATACGACATCCCAGTGTACTTCAGACCCAGTAACACACTCAGACAGAAACTGGTTCACCCGAAAGACAAAACTCCTAAACACAAACTTAACAATGTGGTGTACGCTGTACAGTGCAGCGAGGAATGCCCAGACTTCTACATCGGAGAGACCAAACAGCCACTTCACCAGCGCATGGCACAACATAGAAGAGCCACCTCCACAGGACAAGACTCAGCAGTTCATCTGCATCTAAAGGACAAAGGTCACTCTTTGAGGATGCCAATGTTCACATTTTGGACAGATGGAGGAGTGAAAGAAGCCATTTACGTCCACTGTGAGCGACCATCTTTGAACAGAGGCGGTGGTTTACGACACCAACTGTCTGCCATCTATAATCCAGTTTTGAGTTCCCTCTCCAGACACCGTAACGTCCACTCACATCCTGGGAGTGGGCGTGGGTGATTTCCTGACCTCAGGAAATCACATGATAGGGTGGGGCCAGGTTTCACAATGAGCTCACCCGAAACCCTGGCTGATTGGGACCCACACCCACTTTCACACCTTGGCTCATGTGATTAGGTAGAGGATCATCAGGGGGTTCTTTGTCCCTCTTTGGGGGGAAACTCCCACTGGGTTTAAATCTGGGACTCTCCACCATTGACCCTTAGAACTGAAGAAGCTTCTCGGATGAGAGGTGAAACGTCTTCAAGGAACTCAAAGAAGTCCAGACGCTTTTCTTTCCAAGCTCCTTAGACTTCACTTGTGTTAATTACATTTTATTTGTTGTTGTTTTCTTTTAGATTTATATGCAGTGATTGGATGTGGTGGAGCTTTGTTAACCGTGTGGAAAACATCTGTTTGTGATGATATTTACAATGAGGCTTTAAGGTGACAGTTTCCATGTAATTTCAATCCTTTTACTAAGCAAAAACATGTTTGCAATTAACATGTTTTTTCAGTTTTGTCTTTTGGATTTATGGTTAACATTCCTCTGTGACAGCAAATACTAAACTGGTCCAAGTAACCAGCATATCATTGGTCAAAGGCAAAAAGGACCACATGTCACACTAGCAATGAATTTTTGACTTTGTTTGTGTTAGTATAGAGTAGGTCTAACAATGGTTTTCCACATCTGCTCTAATATATATAGATAATGGGTCAGACATATAAAGTCATTTTGAAAAGTTCATAAAGGTCATTTATATGTGTTCCTCTTTATCATTTTATATCAGGTCACACAGCTGACTTGAGTTTTGATCAGAGTAGAAGCATAACATTCATGCTAATGGTTCTACTGTTTACAGTTACTTTATGATGGATTTCACCCTGGTCACAGCACTATGTGAAAAGCTGTTAGAGGTAAAGTTAAGCCAATTAATACATCATCATAAGTCACTCTCTAACGCAGGGCAGTGATTATTATTCACTGTAATTTATTCCACAACAATGTTCTTTATTTGATTCTTTAAATATGCACATCGATTGTTTTAGCTCTGTGACTCTCCACACCTGAAATATATCACAATGTGGACTTCATTTCGACAGTATTTTGTAGATTGGTACCATATTTATCATCGAATCATCTTGTGCACTTATTAACTAAATGTTGTTTGTTTTTGTTTTTTTGTTTGTTTGTTTGGGGGTTGTTGTTGCCATTTTTACCTTTCACCAACTGTGTAAATTCTGCAATTTTACCTTGGTTTTGTTTCACATCAGTTTATCTGCTGGCTGGTATTCCTGTCTTCCTTCTCTCACCCCAACCGGTCGCAGCAGATGGCCGCCCCTCCCTGAGCCTGGTTCTGCTGGAGGTTTCTTCCTGTTAATAGGGAGTTTTTCCTTCCCACTGTCGCCAAAGTGCTTGCTCATAGGGGGGGTCATATGTCATATGATTGTTGGGTTTTTCTCTGTATCTATGAAGCGCCTTAAGGTGACTTTTGTTGTGATTTGGTGCTATATAAATTGAATTGAATTGGTTTTCTTTCTTTTCTAATGTTTCTGGTCATTTTTCACAGTTAAACAAGTAACTTTGAGGTTACGTCATCGTTTTCAGCTGTTATCTGTATACATTTTTTTCCTAATAATTACATTTCTGCAAAATTATAGCAGTTCTGGTAAGTTGTAATATTTCTGCCAAGTTATTAATTTTTGACTAAATTATTACATTTCTGCTAAGTTGTAGCTTCTGGTAAATTACAACATTTCTGCTGAATTGTTATGTTTCTTCTAAGTTATTGCATTTCTGCTAAGTTATTACATTTTTGCTAACTTGATGTTGTTCTGCAAAGTTATTAAAATTTCAACAACTTTTTAAACACTGACTTTGATTTCTTCAGCTTCTTCAGCTATTTTCAAGTATTTTCAGCAGACAGCTTCAGCTTTACAGTTTCCTCTAAGTGATTGCAGTTCTGCTAAGTTATTACATTTTAGAAAAGTTCTTTTGCTTCTGCAAAGTTTTTACAATTTCTGCAACATTTCAGCTTTTTCAGCTACTTTTTGCATACAGCTTCAGCTTTAAGCATCCACACTGCATTTTCGCAGGAAATGCAAATTTTTCTAGTTATTATTATTATTGTGTGGATGCTTTAAGCATCCACACTATTGAGTTCCTCTTGGGACTTCCGTACACTTTTGGCACTTAACTACTTCCACAATTTTCAGCCGATTTTCACCGTTCAAATTTTAAAATATTCTGCTATTTCTGCTAATTCCTGCTATGTCTTTTGGTATTTTTCACTATTATACTTTTTAAAACATTAAGCTTAATTTGTCCCATTGAAATGAATGGGAAACTTCTGCAATTCTGCTAAAATTTGCTTGTTTCTGAAACTTAACTACTTCCTCATATTTTCACGTAGAACAACCATTCAAACTTTAAAATGTTCTCAAATTATTGGGCTATTCAGGTATGATTCAGCTTTTTCAAATCTTTTACCGTTTTACCTTTATGCCTCTTAAAGTTTTCAGTTGCAAAATTGTGATTTTTCACAAAATACATGCGTTGTTATGGTTGCTATGCACTTGGCTTCCAGTCTGCCACTGAAGGTTTTGCAGTCTTCTCTTCATGTCCGAACAACTTCTTGCTACTTGCTCAATCTTCACTCAACTTCCACAAATTATACATCAAAACGTAGGTATTTTTGCTGGGTTTCCGAAAATGTCACTATCATTGTTGTGGGATTTATAGAATTTTGGCAAATCTCCTCAGACCAACACAAAGTCGCAAAACTCTCCATAGAAAGTCAATGGAGAGCTTGTTCAAAATCACCGCTTGATTTCTGTAATGAGAGGCATATTCGAATCGTCATATCTCCTTAACGAAGCAAAGTTAAGACATGAGGCTTGTCCCGATATATCTTCAGACACTCCTGATGCTCACAATTCAAGAATTATTTTCTCACCTATTACCGTTCTGAGATGAGTTAGACTTGTTTGAGGGAAGGAAATTTGTCCCTCGCTCAGATTTCATCAGATTTCAAACTCTGGAAATGAGGCACTTTTTTCTCTCATCATATCTTTTTGATGGATTTCCACAGAGCCCTGAAAATTTCCATGACTGTTCACCAAAGCCTGCTGTTTCTTACGGTGAAAGAATGATTTTGATGCTCCATATAGATTTAGAGTAACCAAAGGTTGTTTGAGAGCAAGTCAAGGCAGTTTTTGCTTCGCCTCTACTCAGTTACAATGTATTACAAGTCATATATCTTTAATAATTTATATTTTATCTCTGAATTATGAAGACCTGAAGATTCCCCCATCTCTTCTGAACAAAACGATGTCTGAATGACCGTTCTAGCCTCTACGGTTAGGAAATTATGGCCATTTGTTCGAGGGGAATCCTGAATGTCAGAAATACACTGAAGAAAACTCACACCTCTCTCTGTGTCTGTGTGTGTAAGGGCTGACTACAGCAGGTGCAGCTAATTTAACTGACCTACATATACCAAGCCCAGACTCTCAACAGCTCCTGTTCCCTTTACTGTCTGTGTATGTGCAGGGCTGGACTGGGACAAAAAATCGGCCCGGGCATTTTGACTAGAGACCGGCCCACCAGGATAAAGATTGAAAATGTGACGCCATTCAGGGGTAAAACCGCAAAGGATTCTGGGAACTTGTGGCAAGAGGTACTAGCGATAAAAAGAAACCCAAAAAATGCCAAGAAGCTGTTGTATTATTAACTGCAATAGCTGGTCGCATGACAGCCATGGAAAGCCGACGGGTAAAGAGATCGTTTTTTTTTATCGGATTACGTAGTTGAAGAGAAATTTTTTAAGCCATGTTTCCGAAGTAAGAGCCGACGGATGGCCTGGATATACCAAATATAATGTCCCAGAACACTCCAGCTCACATGTTAGTCTGCTCCAAGCATTCCCACAAAGATCAGAGTTTTGTAGTAGTTAATACGTCCTTTTTCTTAACATAATTGGTGATATAGGTTACAAGTCTGGCGCTGAACAGAAATTGTCGCGCTATGCTCCTTTATTTATTGTGCATAAATAGTAAATTGTCCTGACACAATATTGCGTTTCGCTTCTGTTATTACCATGGTACATTGACAAAAACATATACTTTTATTCACAGGATAAAACTGTTGTTTTGTATCACTAATTGTCCAGTGCGATTACAGCATACAATATTATTGTCACTGCTACATTTCTGTAATGCTGCCAGAAATTATTTCCACTACTAATTAATTACCGTTGAGCTCATAGGTCCTATTAATAAACGGTTAACGAATGTGTATTTATGACGACAATTTGTGAGACTGGTAAACTTACCTTTGTTCGTACGATGGTCTTTCGTTCTACACGGTGCATTTCAAGGTCCTGTACCCATCCGTCGGTAAACTGTACCTGGGCTTGTTGCAGTGACCGGAAGTTACTAAACTTCATGAGTGTATGCACTCACTCCAAGAACCGTATAA
The DNA here is from genome assembly GCF_057382275.1 of Copadichromis virginalis. Classification (NCBI taxonomy): domain Eukaryota; kingdom Metazoa; phylum Chordata; class Actinopteri; order Cichliformes; family Cichlidae; genus Copadichromis; species Copadichromis virginalis. Next base: position 32,113,460 of record NC_140631.1, on the reverse strand, counting down.
TTATAAATATGAGCGTGGTGAAAGTTGGGCAGCACGCTAACGTCTTTTGTCCCTCTGTGTGCTCGTAAGGGTCTGACACTTTCACTCCTTTGTTTTTTCCTCGTATCTTTTCTTTGTCTTTTCGTCGAGTCTGTCTTTGTACGGACCGGCATTGTTCTCCTTTTGTTCTGTACATTCCTTTTTTGTGCGGCAAAGAAAAAACAAGAAGGTATTGGAACCGGAGAATGAACGTTTTGCGGTGCTGCAAACGCTTGCATTTGATGCGGTACTTGGATTGTTTTGCCACGAGTTCCCGGCATGCAATGCGCGAAAATCACGTGATTGCTAAACAGGGGGGAGGGTGCATCCGGCCTCCTCGGCTGTAATTGGTCCAGCCCAGAGTCGATCATGACCAATTGGCCAATCCAACACCTTTCATTATATATACCCTTCCTAAAAAAAAAAAAAAAAAAAAAATCCATCGGCCCATAAAAACAAAAAATCGCCAGCGGCCCACCGGGCAAATGCCCGGTATGCCCGATGGCCAGTCCAGCTATGTGTATGTGTGTCTGTGTATCAGTATTTCTCCTATGTTTAAGTATTACTCCTCAATCATAGTATTTCTGCTAAAGCAAAGTACTTCTACTACATCTTAGTACTTCTGCTAAATCATAGTATTTCTGCTAATTCATAGTATTTTTGCAAAAATCATGGTATTTGTGCAAAATTATGGTTTTGAGGCCAAATCATAATATTTCTGTTATTTTATAATATATGTGCTGAATATATTATATGTGCCAAATCATAGTATTTATCCCAAATTATAGTATTTATGCCAAATTACAGTATTTCTGCTAAAAAGCAGGAATTTCTGCCAAAAGATAGTATTTATGTTAAAACATAGTATTTCTGCTAAATCATAGTATTTGTACTGAAACATAGTACTTCTGCCCAATCATAGTATTTGTACTAAATGATAGTACTTGTGCCAAATCATAGTATTTGTGCCAAAGCATCGTATTTGTATGGAGTCATAGTATTTTTTCTAAATCATAGTATTTCAATCAAATCTCAGTAGTTGTTGTTAAAACGCAGTATTATTGCCAAATCATAGTATTTGTACCCAATCATAGTATTTCTGCTAGGGCAGGGATAGCTCAGTAGGTAAAGTGGTCGCCCCATGATCGGAAGGTCGGCGGTTCGAATCCACTTAACGGCTACCCTGAGGTACCCCTGAGCAAGGTACCGTCCCTACACACTGCTCCCCGGGCGCCTGCTTAGTGGGCTGCCCACTGCTTCACTGAGTGAATGGGTCAAATGCAGAGAAAAACAAGTAATTTCCCCATGGGGATCAATAAAGTATCCATTATTATTATTATTATTATTATTATTATTAAATCATAGCATTTGTGCCAAATCATGGTATTTGTGCAAAAACATAGTATGTCTGCAAAACCATAGTATATCTCTTATGTTATAGTATTACTACTAAGGCATAGTATTTCTGCCAAATCATAGTATTTGTACTAAATCATAGTACTTGTGCCAAATCATAGTATTTGTTGCACATCATAGTATTGGAACCAAAACATAGTATTTGTCCCAAAGCATCGTATTTGTATGGAGTAATAGTATTTCTTCTAAATCATAGTATTTCAATCAAATCTCAGTAGTTGTGTTAAAATGCAGTATTATTGCCAAATCATAGTATTTGTACCCAATCATAGTATTTTTGCCAAATCGTGGTATTTGTGCCCAATTAATAATTCTGTTATGTTATAGTATTACTACTAAGTCGTAGAATATCTGTTATGTTATAGTGTATCTGCGGAATATAGTATGTGTGCCAAATCGTAGTATTTATACCAAATCACAGTATTTGTGCTAAAACATAGTGTTTCTGCCATATTGTGGTATTTGTGCAAGAACATTGAACTGTTATGTTATAGTATTACTACTAAGTCATAGTATTTCTGCGTTGTTATAGTATTTGTGCTATAACAACACAAAAACATGTTTGAGGGGTGGAAATATGTCCTCCTCTCATTTTTCAAACTCCAAAAATGAAGCCGTTTCTTCTCTCGTCATATCTCCGCGACAGATATACAAAGAGCTATGTAAATCGCAGTCAAAGTACACCAAAGTCCGCTGATTCACCCAGTGCAAGAATTATGCTTCTATCCCACCTAGTTTTTGAGTTACACAACGTTTTGTAACTCCAAAAAACGGCGTTTTTCGCATCTCACCGCGATCTAATTCTGACTCCTCATCACCCTTTTTTTCGAGGCGCCCCGCCCCCTTAGAGGCGCCGCGATTGGTAATGACACGGCTCTTCAGACCAAAGGTTATGGGTTCGATTCCACTTTGGCCCACATGTTTTTTTTAACTACAAATTTATACACTATCACAGACCGGTAATTCATATTGATAATTTATTACAATTCTGCAAAGTTTAATGATTTTAGCAGCTTTTCTAATATGGACCTCAGATTCTTGTTAACAGTCTATGGCAGAAATACATACAAGTACACAGCCTGATGAAGCAGACAGAAGCAGTACCTCTGATTGGTTCAGCATTTTCACCTCTTATCAGCACAAATCTCTGCCTCTTCTGCTGTTTTCATTAGAATTTGAAGCTTTTCCACCTTTTTTCAGTTACGTGAGAACCAGTTTGGCTCAATGAGTAGCTGAAAAATATCAGCCTCTTGTGCTGTTTTAGCAGGATTTCAGAGTTCAGCTTTTTCACTTGTTTTAAGCACAGATTTCAGTTTCTTTACCTCATTTCACAACAAAGTTCTTCCTCTTCACCTCTTTTCTGCTAATTTGAGCTTCTGCTCCACAGTGCACATTTTCCGTCTCATCATATCTTTGCTTGTGACCAGAACTCGTTTGGCTCAGAGGGTAGGGCAGCTGCCGTGAGACCCGGTGGCAGAAGTTCGAATCCTACCTATGACAGTTGCTACACATGTTCCCTGCTTCCATGCGCTCTGCTTTCTTGACACTCTCCAGTGTGTCATTACACATACAGCCATCTGCAGCAAGCACTTCTGCTTCTACACCTCTTTTCAGCTCATCTTTTTGCTTCTTTACCTCTTTTCAGCAGAAATTCTTCTGATTCACCTCTTTTCTGCAAAGTCTTCAGCCTTTCCACCTCTTATCAGCACAATTCTGAGCCTCTTCTGCTCATTTCAGCACAATTGTCAGTCTCTCCACCTCTTCTTTGTGAGAAAGAGTTTTTTGTTTTTTCAACTTTTTCAGCTTTTTTCAGCAGACATCTTCAGCGTTAAGGCATCCACACAGCATTTTCGCAGGAAATGCAAATTTTTCTAGTTCTAGTTGCTTCCGTACACTTTTTGGCACTTAACTACTTCCACAATTTTCAGCCGATTTTCACCGTTCAAATTTTAAACTATTCTGCTATTTCTGCTAATTTACGCTACGATTTTTGCTATTTTTAACTATTATACTTTTTAAAATATTAAGCTTTTTTCCTTTAATTTGTCCCATTGAAATGAATGGGAAACTTCTGCAATTCTGCTAAAATTTGCTTGTTTTTGAAACTTAACTACTTCCTCATATTTTCACCTAGAACAACCATTCAAACTTTAAAATGTTCACAAATTATTGGGCTATTCAGGTATGATTCAGCTTTTTCAAATGTTTTACTGTTTTACTTTTATGCCTCTTAAAGTTTTGAGTTGCAAAATTGTGATTTTTCACAAAATACATGCGTTGTTATGGTTGCTATGCTCTTGGCTTCCAGTGTGCCACTGAAGGTTTTGCAATTTTCACTTCATGTCCGAACAACTTCTTGCTACTTGCTCAATTTTCACTCAACTTCCACAAATTATACATCAAAACGTAGGTATTTTTGCTGGCTTTCAGAAAATGTCACTATCATTGTTGTGCGATTTATAGAATTTTTGCAAATCTCCTCAGACCAACACAAGGTCTCAAAACTCTCCATATAAAGTCAATGGAGAGCTTGTTCAAAATCATCGCTGGATTTCTGTAATGAGAGGCATATTCGAATCGTCATATCTCCTTAACGAAGCGACTTTAAGACATGAGGCTTGTCCCCGAATATCTTCAGACACCCCTGACGCTCACAATTCAAGAATTTCTTTCTCACCTATTACCGTTCTGAAATGAGTTGGACTTGTTTGAGGGTAGGAAATTCGTCCTTCGCTCAGATTTCTTCAGATTTAAAACTCTGGAAATGAACCACTTTTTTCTCTCGTCATAATTTTTTTTTGGATTTCCACAGAGACCTGAAAATTTCCATGACTGTTCACCAAAGCCTGCTGTCTCTTACGGTGAAAGAATGATATCGATACTCCAAATAGATTTCGAGTTACAAAGCGTTGTTTGAGGGCAAGTCAAGGCAGTTTTTGCTTCGCTCTACTCAGTTATGGTGCATTACAAGTCAAATATCTTTAATAATTCATATTTTAATGATAAATTGTAAACACTGGAAGATTCCCCCATCTCTTCTGAACAAAATGGTGTAAGAATGACCGCTCTAGCCCCTACGGTTAGGGAATTATGGTCATTTGTTTGAGGGGAGTCCTCACTATGAGAAATAGGCTGCAATAATCCTGTGCCTCTCTGTGCTGCCTGTGTAAAAAGAGGCACATGTTTTGGCGGGAAAAAGTACACAGGCTCTCTGATTGGTGGATTCAAATTCAGCAGCTCCCAGGCTGACCTAGAAACTTACTTCTCTCTCCCTGTGCATTTTTTTGCTGATTTTTTCATTTAACAAGTATATTTGAGGGACCCTCAGCATGTTCAGCATTTTTTCAGCTGTCCATTTTGCTTTTCCAATTTTTCTGTTTAACTTATTACTATTGTGCTAAATCATACTATTTCTGCTATTTTATAAGATTTGTGCCTAATATAGTATTTCTGCTAAATTACAGTATTTCTGCTTTTTATACTATTTGTGCTAAAACATAGTATTTCTACTAAATGTAGTGTTTATGCTTAATCATCCTATTTCTGCTTTTTATAGGATTTGTGCTTAATATAGTATTTCTGCTAAATTATAGTATTTCTGCTTTTTATAGTATTTGTGCTAAAACATAGTATTTCTACTAAATGTAGTATTTATGCTTAATCATAGTATTTCTATATATTTCTATATATTTCTGCCAGGTCCCCAGGCAGCCAATCCTCTGTGAGGACTTAGACATTCAAATTTTCAAATCAGAGCCTGCACGGTTTCCCAGCCAATCATATATGTGTCCTGAGGCATTCAAATTTGCATATTGGGGCCTTCATGGCTTCTAAGCCAGCCAATCATATCTGAGGGCTGAGGAATTCAAATCCACAAATCAGGGCCTGCACAGCTTCCCAGCCAGCCAATCATGTATGTGGGCTCCAGGTATTCAAATTTGCATATTGGGGAATTCGTGGCTTCTAAGTCAACAAGTCATCCATGTCATATATCTCTAAAAATTCATATTTTAATGATAAATTGTCAACACTTGAAGATTCCCCCATCTCTTCTGAACAAAACGGTGTAAGAATGACCGCTCTAGCCCCTATGGTTAGGAAATTATGGTCATTTGTTTGAGGGGAATCCTCACTATGTGAAATAAACTGAAAGAAGCAGGTCTATGTCTCTGTGCTGCGTGTGTAAAAAAGATGCACCTGTTTTGGCGGGAAAACGTAAACAGCCTCTCTGATTGGTGGATTCAAATTCAGCAGCTCCCAGGCTGACCTAGAAACTTAGTCCTCTCTCCCTGTGTGTGTGTGTGTGTGTGTGTGTGTGTGTGTGTTTAGTGGGAGAGAGAGGACCCTGCCCTTATTTGGCAGCATGTCATTGTAGGATTTAAATTGAACATAGTTAGACTGGTTGACTGGATTAGAGCCTGTGTTTGTGTGTCCCTCTGTGCATTTGTGTTTCAATAAGTTATTACTATTCTGCTAAATCATAGTATTTCTGGTACTTTTCGGTACTTGTGCTAAATACAGTATTTCTGCTAAATCATACTATTTCTGCTTTTCAAAGGATTTATGCCTAATATAGTATTTCTGCTAAATTATAGTATTTCTGCTTTTTATAGGATTTGTGCCTAACATAGTATTTCTGCTAAATTATAGTATTTCTGCTTTTTATAGGATTTGTGCCTAACATAGTATTTCTGCTAAATTATAGTATTTCTGCTTTTTATACTATTTGTTCTAAATTATAGTATTTCTGCTTTTTATAGGATTTGTGCTTAATATAGTATTTCTGCTAAATTATAGTTTTTCTTCTTTTTATAGTATTTGTGCTAAAACATAGTATTTCTACTAAATGTAGTATTTATGCTTAATAATAGTATTTCTATATATTTCTGCCAGGTCCCCAGGCAGCCAATCCTCTGTGAGGACTGAGACATTCAAATTTTCAAATCAGGGCCTGCACAGTTTCCCAGCCAATCAAATAAGTGTCCTGAGGCATTCAAATTTGCATATTGGGGCCTTCGTGGCTTCTAAGCCAGCCAATCATATCTGAGGGCTGAGGAATTCAAATCCACAAATCAAGGCCTGCACGGCTTCCCAGCCAGCCAATCACATATGTGGTCTCAGGCATTCAAATTTGCATATTGGGGAATTCATGGCTTCTAAGTCAACAAGTCATCCATGTCATATATCTCTAAAAATTCATATTTTAATATTAAATTGTCAACACTTGAAGATTCCCCCATCTCTTCTGAACAAAACGGTGTAAGAATGACCGTTCTAGCCCCTACGGTTAGGAAATTACGGTCATTTGTTTGAGGGGAGTCGTCACTATGAGAAATAGACTGCAAAAATCCTGTGTCTCTGTGTGCTGCTGCGTGTGTAAACAGATGCACCTGTTTTGGTGGGGAAAAGTGCACAGCCTCTCTGATTGGTGGATTCAAATTCAGCAGCTCCCAGGCTGACCTAGAAACTTACTTCTCTCTCCCTGTGTGTGTGTGTGTGTGTGTGTGTGTGTGTGTGTGTGTGTGTGTGTGTGTGTGTGTGTGTGTGTGTGACAGAGAGAGAGAGAGAGAGAAAGCCTTTTAATGGGATGATCCCATTGTAAGATTCAAATTCAATATATTTAGACTGGTTGACTGAATTGGATCTTGTGTGTGGGTCTCTCTGTGCATGTGTGTTTCCTCATGTGTACATATTTGTAATTGTGTGGCAGTCATAAATTTTTTTGCTGATTTTTGTCATTTAACAAGTATATTTGAGGGAACCTCAGCATGTTCAGCATTTTTTCAGCTGTCCATTTTGCTTTTCCAATTTTTCTGTTTAACTTATTACTATTGTGCTAAATCACACTATTTCTGCTATTTTATAAGATTTGTGCTTAATATACTATTTCTGCTTTTATAGGATTTGTGCTTAATATAGTATTTCTGCTTTTTATAAGATTTGTGCTTAATATAGTATTTCTGCTAAATGTAGTATTTATGCTTAATCATACTATTTCTGCTTTTCATAGGATTTGTGCTTAATATAGTATTTCTGCTTTTTATAAGATTTGTGCTTAATATAGTATTTCTGCTAAATGTAGTATTTATGCTTAATCATACTATTTCTGCTTTTCATAGGATTTGTGCTTAATATAGTATTTCTGCAAAATTTAGTATTTCTGATTAATTATAGTCTTTCTACTAAATCATAGTACAGTATTTCTGCTTTTTATGGGATTTGTGCTAAAACAAAGTATTTCTACTAAATGTAGTATTTATGCTTAATCATACCATTTCTGCTTTTTATAGGATTTGTGCTTAATATAGTATTTCTGCTAAATTATAGTATTTCTGCCAAATTATAATATTTGTGCTAAAACATAGTCTTAATTTAAAATTACAATATTCATAGTTCATCACAGTGTCTCTGGTAAATCACAATATTTCTGCTCTGTTGTACTATTTTTCTAAATCATAGTGTTTCTGTAATGTTTAAGTATTTTTGGCTAAATATATTCTTTCTGTTATCTTATACTATTTCTCCTAAATTCTTGTATTTTTGAGAAGTTATCATGTTTCTGGTAAGTTACAATATTTCTGCTAAATTCTGCTATGCTATTGTATTTCTGCCAAGTATTATGTTTCCTCTAAGATATTGCAGTTCTGCTAAGTTATTCCATTTTAGCAAACTTCTTTTGCTTCTGCAAAGTTTTTACAATTTCTGCAACTTTTCAGCTTTTTCAGCTACTTTTTGAATACAGCTTCAGCTTTAAGCATCCACACTGCATTTTCGCAGGAAATGCAAATTTTTCTAGTTGTGTGGATGCTTTAAGCATCCACACTATTGAGTTCCTGTTTCTCTTTATTCTTTATTATTATTATTATTATTCTAGTTGCTTCCGTACACTTTTTGGCACTTAACTACTTCCACAATTTTCAGCCGATTTTCACCGTTCAAATTTTAAACTATTCTGCTATTTCTGCTAATTTACGCTATGATTTTTGCTATTTTTAACTATTATACTTTTTAAAATATTCCACTTTTTTCCTTTAATTTGTCCCATTGAAATGAATGGGAAACTTCAGCAATTCTGCTAAAATTTGCTTGTTTTTGAAACTTAACTACTTCCTCATATTTTCACCTAGAACAACCATTCAAACTTTAAAATGTTCACAAATTATTGGGCTATTCAGGTATGATTCAGCTTTTTCAAATCTTCTACTGTTTTACTTTTATGCCTCTTAAAGTTTTGAGTTGCAAAATTGTGATTTTTCACAAAATACATGTGTTGTTATGGTTGCTATGCTCTTGGCTTCCAGTGTGCCACTGAAGGTTTTGCAATTTTCACTTCATGTCCGAACAACTTCCTGCTACTTGCTCAATTTTCACTCAACTTCCACAAATTATACATCAAAACGTAGGTATTTTTGCTGGCTTTCAGAAAATGTCACCATCATTGTTGTGGGATTTATAGAATTTTTGCAAATCTCCTCAGACTAACACAAGGTCAGAAAACTCTCCATATAAAGTGAATGGAGAGCTTGTTCAAAATCACCGCTGGATTTCTGTAATGAGAGGCATATTCGAATCGTCATATCTCCTTAACGAAGCAAAGTTAAGACATGAGGCTTGTCCCCGAATATCTTCAGACACCCCTGACGCTCACAATTCAAGAATTTCTTTCTCACCTATTACCGTTCTGAAATGAGTTGGACTTGTTTGAGGGTAGGAAATTCGTCCTTCGCTCAGATTTCTTCAGATTTCAAACTGTGGAAATGAACCACTTTTTTCTCTCGTCATAACTTTTTGTTGGATTTCCACAGAGACCTGAAAATTTCCATGATTGTTCACCAAAGCCTGCTGTCTCTTACGGTGAAAGAATGATATCGATACTCCAAATAGATTTCAAGTTACAAAGCGTTGTTTGAGGGCAAGTCAAGGCAGTTTTTGCTTCGCTCTACTCAGTTATGGTGCATTAGAAGTCAAATATCTTTAATAATTCATATTTTAATGATAAATTGTAAACACTGGAAGATTCCCCCATCTCTTCTGAACAAAACGGTGTAAGAATGACCGCTCTAGCCCCTACGGTTTGGAAATTATGGTCATTTGTTTGAGGGTAGTCGTCACTATGAGAAATAGGCTGCAATAATCCTGTGCCTCTCTGTGCTGCGTGTGTAAAAAGAGGCACATGTTTTGGCGGGAAAAAGTACACAGGCTCTCTGATTGGTGGATTCAAATTCAGCAGCTCCCAGGCTGACCTAGAAACGTACTTCTCTCTCCCTGTGCATTTTTTTGCTGATTTTTTTCATTTAACAAGTATATTTGAGGGACCCTCAGCATGTTCAGCATTTTTTCAGCTGTCCATTTTGCTTTTCCAATTTTTCTGTTTAACTTATTACTATTGTGCTAAATAATACTATTTCTGCTATTTTATAAGATTTGTGCCTAATATAGTATTTCTGCTAAATTACAATATTTCTGCTTTTTATACTATTTGTGCTCAAACATAGTATTTCTGCTAAATGTAATGTTTATGCTTAATCATCCTATTTCTGCTTTTTATGGGATTTGTGCTTAATATAGTATTTCTGCTAAATTATAGTATTTCTGCTTTTTATAGTATTTGTGCTAAAACATAGTATTTCTACTAAATGTAGTATTTATGCTTAATCATACTATTTCTGCTTTTTATGGGATTTGTGCCTAATATAGTATTTCTGCTTTTTATAGGATTTTTGCTCAAACATAGTATTTCTACTAAATGTAGTGTTTATGCTTAATCATCCTATTTCTGCTTTTTATAGGATTTGTGCTTAATATAGTATTTCTGCTAAATTATAGTATTTCTGCTTTTTATAGTATTTGTGCTAAAACATAGTATTTCTACTAAATGTAGTATTTATGCTTAATCATAGTATTTCTATATATTTCTGCCAGGTCCCCAGGCAGCCAATCCTCTGTGAGGACTGAGAAATTCAAATTTTCAAATCAGGGCCTGCACGGCTTCCCAGCCAATCATATATGTGTCCTGAGGCATTCAAATTTGCATATTGGGGCCTTCATGGCTTCTAAGCCAGCCAATCATATCTGAGGGCTGAGGAATTCAAATCCACAAATCAGGGCCTGCACAGCTTCCCAGCCAGCCAATCATGTATGTGGGCTCCAGGTATTCAAATTTGCATATTGGGGAATTCGTGGCTTCTAAGTCAACAAGTCATCCATGTCATATATCTCTAAAAATTCATATTTTAATGATAAATTGTCAACACTTGAAGATTCCCCCATCTCTTCTGAACAAAACGGTGTAAGAATGACCGCTCTAGCCCCTATGGTTAGGAAATTATGGTCATTTGTTTGAGGGGAATCCTCACTATGTGAAATAAACTGAAAGAAGCAGGTCTATGTCTCTGTGCTGCGTGTGTAAAACAGATGCACCTGTTTTGGCGGGAAAACGTAAACAGCCTCTCTGATTGGTGGATTCAAATTCAGCAGCTCCCAGGCTGACCTAGAAACTTAGTCCTCTCTCCCTGTGTGTGTGTGTGTGTGTGTGTGTGTGTGTGTGTGTGTGTGTGTTTAGTGGGAGAGAGAGGACCCTGCCCTTATTTGACAGCATGTCATTGTAGGATTTAAATTGAACATAGTTAGACTGGTTGACTGGATTAGAGCCTGTGTTTGTGTGTCCCTCTGTGCATTTGTGTTTCAATAAGTTATTACTATTCTGCTAAATCATAGTGTTTCTGGTACTTTTCGGTACTTGTGCTAAATACAGTATTTCTGCTAAATCATAGTATTTCTGGTACTTTTCGGTACTTGTGCTAAATACAGTATTTCTGCTTTTCATAGGATTTATGCCTAATATAGTATTTCTGCTAAATTATAGTATTTCTGCTTTTTATAGGATTTGTGCCTAACATAGTATTTCTGCTAAATTATAGTATTTCTGCTTTTTATACTATTTGTTCTAAATTATAGTATTTCTGCTTTTTATAGGATTTGTGCTTAATATAGTATTTCTGCTAAATTATAGTTTTTCTTCTTTTTATAGTATTTGTGCTAAAACATAGTATTTCTACTAAATGTAGTATTTATGCTTAATAATAGTATTTCTATATATTTCTGCCAGGTCCCCAGGCAGCCAATCCTCTGTGAGGACTGAGACATTCAAATTTTCAAATCAGGGCCTGCACAGTTTCCCAGCCAATCAAATAAGTGTCCTGAGGCATTCAAATTTGCATATTGGGGCCTTCGTGGCTTCTAAGCCAGCCAATCATATCTGAGGGCTGAGGAATTCAAATCCACAAATCAGGGCCTGCACGGCTTCCCAGCCAGCCAATCACATATGTGGTCTCAGGCATTCAAATTTGCATATTGGGGAATTCGTGGCTTCTAAGTCAACAAGTCATCCATGTCATATATCTCTAAAAATTCATATTTTAATATTAAATTGTCAACACTTGAAGATTCCCCCATCTCTTCTGAACAAAACGGTGTAAGAATGACCGTTCTAGCCCCTACGGTTAGGAAATTACGGTCATTTGTTTGAGGGGAGTCGTCACTATGAGAAATAGACTGCAAAAATCCTGTGTCTCTCTGTGCTGCTGCGTGTGTAAACAGATGCACCTGTTTTGGTGGGGAAAAGTGCACAGCCTCTCTGATTGGTGGATTCAAATTCACCAGCTCCCAGCCTGACCTAGAAACTTACTTCTCTCTCCCTGTGTGTGTGTGTGTGTGTGTGTGTGTGTGTGTGTGTGTGTGTGTGTGTGTGTGTGTGTGTGTGACAGAGAGAGAGGGAGAGAGAGAGAGAGAAAGGCTTTTAATGGGATGATCTCATTCTAAGATTTAAATTCAATATATTTAGACTGGTTGACTGAATTGGATCTTGTGTGTGGGTCTCTCTGTGCATGTGTGTTTCCTCATGTGTACATATTTGTGATTGTGTGGCTGTAATAAATTTTTTTGCAGATTTTTGTCATTTAACAAGTATATTTGAGGGACCCTCAACATGTTCAGCATTTTTTCAGCTGTCCATTTTGCTTTTCCAATTTTTCTGTTTAACTTATTACTATTGTGCTAAATCATACTATTTCTGCTATTTTATAAGATTTGTGCTTAATATACTATTTCTGCTTTTCATAGTATTTGTGCTTAATATAGTATTTCTGCTAAATTTAGTATTTCTGATTAATTATAGTTTTTCTACTAAATCAAAGTACAGTATTTCTGCTTTTTATGGGATTTGTGCTAAAACAAAGTATTTCTACTAAATGTAGTATTTGTGCTTAATCATACCATTTCTGCTTTTTATAGGATTTGTGCTTAATATAGTATTTCTGCTAAATGTAGTATTTATGCTTAATCATACTATTTCTGCTTTTCATAGGATTTGTGCTTAATATAGTATTTCTGCTAAATTTAGTATTTCTGATTAATTATAGTCTTTCTACTAAATCATAGTACAGTATTTCTGCTTTTTATGGGATTTGTGCTAAAACAAAGTATTTCTACTAAATGTAGTATTTATGCTTAATCATACCATTTCTGCTTTTTATAGGATTTGTGCTTAATATAGTATTTCTGCTAAATTATAGTATTTGTGCTAAAACATAGTCTTAATTTAAAATTACAATATTCATAGTTCATCACAGTGTCTCTGGTAAATCACAATATTTCTGCTCTGTTGTACTATTTTTCTAAATCAGTTCACCTAGAAACTTACTTCTCTCTCCCTGTGTGTGTGTGTGTGTGTGTGTGTGTGTGTGTGTGTGTGTGTGTGTGTGTGTGTGTGTGTGTGACAGAGAGAGAGAGAGAGAGAGAGAAAGCACGGCCTCCCAGCCAGCCAATCATATCTGAGGTCTCCCGTTTCCTCTCTCGTCATATCTCAGCGACAGATGTACAGAGAGCAATGAAAATCGCAGTCATATATCATATATATGTCATATATCTCTAAAAATTCACATTTTAATGATAAATTGTCAACACTTGAAGATTCCCCCATCTCTTCTGAACAAAACGGTGCAGTGACCGTTCTAGCCCTTACGGTTAGGAAATTATAGTCATTTGTTTTGAGGGGAATCCTTAATGGATAATGTTTATATATATATATTTGTCTTTAAAACATCTTTGCAGACTGACTGTCCTGGACTGGTTGTTGTTGGTTTTTTTTTCAGGTCTGGTGAACTCAGCTCTTTGGTGTTGGTGTTCAGGAGTAGAGCCTTCTAATAATATTTATTCAAGTTATAGATTTAAAGTTCTGCGAGTTTTTTCTGTAGCAAATAAATATTGTATAGAATATTTAAAATCACCTACATTTTTGATGTTTACAATGCCCATTGTGTGTAATATTGGAATTTCCTATTACCCATGAACGCCTCATCTTTTACCTGACTGCCGGACATCCGCCTTTCCGCACACTTCGCTGAGTCCGCTCTGGGTGAGTGCTGCTGCTCTGCTTCTCCTCTTCTCTCCTAAATGTTTATAGTCTGTTTGTGCGATTTAACGAGTTCTTTTAGTGATTTATAAAGCCAACCGAGGTATAACTCATATTAGAGTAACACGGTGGTTGCTTTTTCTTAGTGAAACTTTGTCATTTTTGTATGTAAAAGGAGTGTTTGATGAGCTAACAACCCGATGCTAATGCCTAGCGCTCCTTTGAGCCCAGTGTGAAATGAAAATTTGACTGTGAACCACGGTTATTGTGTTGTTTTATTAATTACATTTGGTGTGTTTGTCAGTCTGTTACATAAGGTGCAGTTAGTTCTCTTCACAAATCAGTTGGTTAAAACAGCCTCATTCTTTATGCTGTAAAGTTTTTAACGAACCGCCATCTTAGATTCAGTGTCAGCTGTCGGCAAGATCAAAGGAGCCATTTTACCGCCTCTGACCGAACACGGGAGAAAAAGAGTCACGTTTGTCCAGGTCTTGTGGGTTAATTAAGACAAAGGAGGGGGGGAGAAACTGAGGATTAAACATAGGCTATGTCCCCACATACACGGGTATTTTTGAAAACGGAGATTTTCCGTTTCTGTTTTAAAAAACAATCCCGTCCACACATAAATGCAGAAATGAAGGAGAACGCTGCTAGGAACATGCCAAAGCAGCAGGTGGCGCTATATTCCTAACCGTGTAGAAATGTTGGCCAATCAGAAGTCTAGAAGCCTCGGTGGGAAATGGTAAACAAAGATGGGGCATAGAAGCAGAACCGAGTCATATCTGTGGGGGGACAGTAACTGTGTGCGCATATGTAAGCATTTAAACACTGCAGAGAGAACAATTAACAGTAACCGTATTGTAGAAATGCATTTCACCGAAACAATAACGTGGCGCACAGTGTGACGTCAAAAAAGGCGCTGCGTTTTCTCCGTTTCCCTGTCCACACATAAATGCAAAAACGGAGTTTTCGAAAATATTCTGGCAAGCGTTTTTAGTTTTTCAGTGACCGAAAACACCGTTTAAGTGTGGACGAAAGGTGCAAACGCATAGAAAAATCTCCATTTTCAAAAGTACCTGTGTACGTGTGGACATAGCCCAAGAATAATAAGAACTCCTAATATGTAGACTTTAATTTTTAAGAACTGTTTAACAAAGGCTTGTTTGTGCCAACCTAAATCTGCAGCACAGTTTAAATTCTCACTTTGTGGGAAATTAATGAAATAAACAACAGCCCACCTTCACATAAATAAAATATGGCAGTATATTATTATTAGTATGGTACATAGATATTTATTTTAAAACTACAGCATATTTACTATGATACTATGTGCAGTTGGTAATATTTTAGGAAGTAGAATTTGAATGCAGACCACCTCAAATATTAAAGCCTTAAAAATATGTCGTGCAGTTTTTCATGTATGAGTGTTTTGCAATGTTAAATGAGATGTAGACCAAAGAAAACAGAGGAGAGTTGTTGTTTGTATTCCAGCTGTAGTAAACAAAGAAGTTTAGTGAATCTTTTTGACAACAGAGAGTGATGCAGTATTGATGCTGATTTGAGTTTTCTGATCCTCTATTTTTGCTCTTTGTCTTTTGTTACACAGAGTGAACTAGAAGCTTGGTTTTGCCTTTGCTGGTAAGTAAACAGTGATTGTAACTGAAGCAATATGAAATTGGGATTGTGTAACATTTTTAGCAATTTACATACAATAGTTTGGCTTTTTGTGATATCTTGCCATTTGCTCATGGGCAAAAACACATTTAGGATTTATAAGCAGTAAAGCGCCCCCCCCCCCACTAGATCTCTGAGTGTCCCTAAAAATGTCCCTGAAGTTTAATAGGCCATTTATGTCTAATTTTAAAGGCTTATCAAAGCATTTCTGTAGTAATTATTGTTTTTATTACACATGTTAAGGCCATTTGAGACTCTGCAATTAAATTTTGCCCTCTTTAGACTAAAGTGAGTTCATTTTGTCTGAGGTACAGTGCTGGGAAAAGTCTTTCTTCCTTGCAGATTTATTTTGTTCATGCTTTTTTGTCACATGTTTCAAATCATCTAACAGGGATGATATGAATAAATACAAAAAAGCATTTTAAAGTGATGATTTCACGTATGAAGCAGAGAAAACCAAACCAGAGCTATCTGTTCTAATGTGAGAACATGCTGGTCTCTAATACCCAGCTGTGGAAGCCCTGATACGAAGAACTACCATCAAGCATTTATAGTATCAAGTATTATTTGTGATTGTTGCACGCTTTGAAACTGTGATGTTATCATTTGATCAAGTGTGCAGTGCGAGCAAATCATTGCTTGTGGTATCTGCTGTGTTATGTAATAGCACCAAAGTATTAGAACTTTACGTTCATGAGGAATTTCTGTGGAATTGCAGATGGATAAAACGACACATCACCTTAATAAAGACAGAAATCTTTAATAACGTGCAGAAAGAGAAGATGGGGTGTTTATAGTAAAGCTGTTGTAAACAAAGAATTTAACAGATTTTTTTTCCCACTACAGATTGTGATGCAGTATTGACTCTGATGCTGATTTCAGTTGTCTGATTCTGTATTTTTGTTCTTTTGTTACAGAGTGAAACAGAACTTCGGTTTTGCCTTTGCTGGTAAGTAAGCAGCAATTGTAACTGCAGTAATATGACATTGTCACTGTGTAACATGTTTAGCAACTTACCTAACGTAGTTTGGTTTTTGTGACATTACCATTTACTGATGGGCAAAAACAAATGGTCAGAATTTATACCTTGTAGCAGCAAAGGCCCCACACATGACCTCTGACTGTCCCTGAAGTTTAACAGGCCATTTGTGTCTGATTTTTATGTTTGAACACAAACAACTGTTTTTATACAGTTGTTCATGTTCTCCGTTTGTTTATGGATTTACCTAGCAGACATAACTATGAACGCATTTTAGGTGAGTTAGTGTAAGTGGTAGCTTAAACACTTAAGAGCACCACAGTTGTTGATTTATATCTTCACTCATATTCTGCTTATGTATTACATTAAAGTCAGACCACTATAGAAGTATTTTTGACTGAGTGAACAGAAGTGGTACGTTAAACATTTAAGCAATAATAAAAGACTAAGAGAACCAGAGTTGTGAGTAGGCAATGTTGTGTATGTTAAAGCCTGTGTGTAATTTATGTACACTAAGTTTAAATCAGTTTCTTAATAAGTTGCTTGATACAATGTGTTTGAAAATTATATATAAAAGGGAAATATTGCAAAATACAAAAAGATTCCTGCCAACAGGTACAATGGAAGGACTTTTTATTATAATTTTTAAGAAATTAATTGCAAAAATGGCGTGCCACTGTTGTTACTATAACATGTCAGAATTTACATGTATTTTAGGATTTACATATTCAGATCAGAACTAAAACCTAATGAGGTTTTCCGTTGATTCTAACAGTTGTGGTTTTTCCACACTTTATTAAGCACTGACTTGTGATAGAAAATGATGGAGCTAAAAAGCCATAATCTGTACCAACAAATATTGGTGCCTCTTCTTTGCACTTCTGTAGTATGCATGCCTTTATTACACATGTTATCGTCATGTGAGACTCTGTAACTAAAGTTTGTCCTCTTTAGACTACAGTGAGTTCATAAAGGCTTGAAGAAATTGAGGATCTTACTAGTTATTTCATGTCACAGTAAATTGGATTGTGTGTGAAGAGGTTCAACAGTGTAAGTCATTAAACAGTGATCTGATGTGTTGTTTCCTTTCTCTAGGATACTGATCTGATCGTCGCAAGTCTGGTAAGTATAGGTTTTGTCTGCAGTACAGTGCTGAGAAAGGTCTTTCTTCCTTGCAGATTTATTTTGTTTATGCTTTTTTTCACATGTTTCAAATCATCTAACAAGGATGACCTGGATAAATACAAAAAGCAGTTTTAAAGTGATGATTTCATTTTTGAACCAGAACAACCTGGTCTAATGTAAAAACATATTGGTCTCTAATACCCAGCTGTGGATGCCCTGATAGCAACAATTACCATCAAGCATTTACAGTAACTGGTAATGACTGGTTTACATCACTGGTTGATTTTGGTCCACTATAATTTCAGAATTGTCTTAATTAGATCCAAACAGAACAGGCAAAAAAAGAAAAGAAAAAAGTCTTAATTAAGGCCCAATATAGGGTTTTCAAGTCATACCAAGTACCACGGTGGTTAGCACTGTTGCCGCACAGCAAGAAGGTCCTGAGTTTAATTCCAACATCAGGCTGGGGTCTTTCTGTGTGGAGTTTGCATGTTCTCCCGGTGTTTGCGTGGGTTCCCTCCGGGTACTCCGACTTCCTCCCACCGTCCAAAGACATGCAGCTTGTGGGGATAGGTTAATTGAATAATCCAAATTGTCACTAGGTGTGTATCTGCGAATGAATGTGAGTGCGAATGGTTGTCTGTCCCTGTGTGTTGGCCCTGCGACAGACTGGCGACCTGTCCAGGATGTACCCTGCCTCTCGCCCTATGACAGGTGGGATAGGCTCCAGTGCCCCCTGAAAAGGATAAGCGGAAGCGAATGGATGGATGGATGGATAGGGTTTTCAAGTCATACCAAGTATCTTAATTTCATTAAAGTCCAGACTGATTCGTTTACACCAAGTGTTTTGTTTCATTCATTCAATTGGACTTGCTTGTGTGCTTCAGATCCTAAGTGTGATTAAACTTAAGCCCAGGACCTGATGAGTTGATGTAGGTCCTGAAGTAGTAAAGGAACTCTGGGACATCACAGTAACAGCACCATGTTTGACTTTAATGCTGGTGTTTTTCTCTCACTATAGATGATTCAGTTTAGTGCAGTTAGTCAGCACAGCTCTTGGTTATCATCGAGATATTATTAGGCAACTTGTTGTAGCTGAACAGGCAAAAACGTCTGGGAGGGTTTCTGTTTTCTGGGGTCTCCAGATCCTTAGAAATCTCTTTGTAAACCTTTACAGAACTATATGTGTTTGTTTCACATTAGAGCAGCTCACGACTAGCAGTTTAGGGACAATTAAATATTCACATAGGGCAGGGGTCTCAAACTCCACTCTTTAAGGGCCGGTGTCCTGAAGCTTTTCCACGTGTCCCTGTTACAAAACACCTGAATAACATTTGTAGGTCATTAGTGAGAGTATAGAATTTGACTGTGTTGAAGTGGCATCCCCGAAGACTGTTCAAATTTAAGTAATTTAAGTGTTTGGAAAAATGTACTTCTAAAAGTACTTTCATTGCATCATGTTCATTCACTCATGAGCTGCTATAACATGAATCAAATGGCTGAATTACCACCTCAGCATGCAGTCACGTTCTGTAGAGTTTTGCTAATGACCTACTAATGTTATTCAGGTGTGTTGCAACAGGGACACATAGAAAAGTTTCTGGACACCAGGCCTTAAGGACCAGAGTTTGAGACCACTGGTGGTAGGGCATTGTGGATTTCAAAAGCTTCTTCCCTTAAATCACTGCCTAAAAACTGCTTTTTGTAATTTGTCATAATGACTTGCAAAATATAGGTGGGATGAAAACATAAACATAAGACATTTTATAGTGGCCTGATATTTTTATCAAGGCTGTTTTTTGAAAATAATCCTGCCCTAATTTACAAAAGATGAACTGTGTCTGAAAGTCATGTTTGTTTGTTTGTTTGTTTAAGAAATGTGGGAATCTCCAGCAAAGATCTTACATGCAACAGCTCAGATACAGCACTCACTTCTGTTCTTTTTATCATGAAATGATCTACAAAGAAATGATCATCATACTAAATTTTGCTAATTAGGCCTTTATATCAGCTATGATAAGTTTATTATAGATTTAGTGTAGTGCTTATTGCTGTGTATCAAACATGCCCCAAATGTGACTGAAATATGTAGAAACTGCTGTGTAGAAACTAGCTGTCTCCAAATTTCTCATTTTGCCAAAATTCATACAGAGTGACCTGAAACTGTCTGCTGTAACCTCAGTGTGTTGGTTTTGTTGGACCATTTAATATTTACAGTAAGTTACTGTAGCAGCACGTCTTAGTTTGAGTTTATAGACTTAGTTTATTGTTTTAATAGAATGTAAAAATGTCCTTATAACAGTTCCACCATCATTTGTTAAACATTGTCATTCTGTTCAGTCCAATAATTTACTGTAGAAGTCTTTAGTATTTAAAGCCCTACATGTATTGTATTTTTGAGATTATAAGGCATAATGTCAATAAACAAGCCTGTTTTTAAGGCAGATTAAGCCAAACAAACAGTCAGATAAGTCAAACTTTATTCAAGTCATTCACAAACAACTCTCAACACTGTTCAGTTGTAACACATAAAATACAGAACAATACACTCACTTTTTCAGTTCATTCCTCATCAACAAATCCATCAAACTCTTCATGGGTTGATCAGTTTGAAATCTGCTTCTTAAGCATGTCTCTTAGCACGTGCCAGGTCCTTGTACACACACCATAATGTTATGTTGAAGCACCGTACGAATTACTCTGCGAGGGTCCTGACTATGGTAGCCATAATGCTCTGACAATACATCAAGCAGCGCAGCTTTGTAGCTTACGAAGTCTTACTAAAATATTTGACAGAATTTTGAGCGCTGTGTACCACAGAAATCCCGTTTGAGGTCAGTAAGCATAACCAGAATCGATACGCTAGGCACATTGTATGTTTTTGAGATAATGACAGGATTTTAGGTGTGCCATATAGTCTGAAGAATATGGTAAATCCAAGCATGTTGGAAATATGACTAATTCCATGCCTTTTGTGTCTTACAGGTGACCTGCTGCAGAAGATCCTCTCTCTCTCTATCATTATAAGCAATTCTGTCTATCCTATCACTCTCCCAACTCTATCTAATTTGAAAGCCATTCTATCTTGTATCCCTCTATCCCTACTGCTCTATCTAATTTGAAAGCCATTCTATCTTGTATCCCTCTATCCCTACTGCTCTATCTAATTTGAAAGCCATTCTATCTTGTATCCCTCTATCCCTACTGCTCTATCTAATTTGAAAGCCATTCTATCTTGTATCCCTCTATCCCTACTGCTCTATCTAATTTGAAAGCCATTCTATCTTGTATCCTTCTATCTCTACCGCTCTATCTAATTTGAAAGCCATTCCATCTTGTATCCCTCTATCTCTACTGCTCTATCTAATTTGAGAATCCAAGTTTTGAGAATCCTTTCAGAATCCAATTTTCAGAAATCCAAGTTACCAGAACTTGATCTATCTGTTACAGAATTCTGAGAGATCTCTGCTCTCACTGCTCTTTCTTTCCTGTCATTAAGCTCTCTCACATTCAGTCATTTTGCTTTAAATTACAAGTTGAATATACAGTAGTAGAATTACAGTACAGTAGAACTTATAGTAGAAACTACTTACACAGCCCTACATTTGTCATTTTAATTTTGCATTAGACTTTAGTTTGGACTGCTAGTTTGGCTTACTTTGATCAATTGTATAAAATATCACCTTTTTATAAGTTTATTTGTAATAAGATAATCTGGTTATTTTGTAATACATACATTCAGATAAATAATAAATCAGATCCAGTCTGTTAGTCTGTTTCATTGGCTATAACATTTGACTGCAAGTTTATAGTATTATTATTTAAGGACAAACCCATTTTGTCACTCAGTGTAAGTATTCAGTCAGTATTGTCATCGAGAAGTGCCTGAGGACCCAGACTTCCTGTTTCCTGACTGCTGCAGAACATCCAGCTGAAGAAACCCCGTTTCTAAAAGAGGTACAATAAAACGCACCAAATTGTTTCCAGAGAACTTTGAATTTCCTTTATTTTGAGTTTGGAGTACAAATCAGCTTTTTAACATCTATTCATATATTCATAAAAACATTTTATAGTATAATAGTACATTTCTCAGATTTAACAGTAACTTAAGGAGTTATAAGTTTTTCTGTGTTTCAAGGTTCAGTTTTGTTTATATTTGTGTATAACCACATATAAGTTCCAGATTGTACTTCAGCAAAATGCCAAGAAAAAGTCAAAGGTCGCAGTCCCAGAAGCTTAGATGGCAAAAGCAGAAAGAACAGGTGAATGTTTCTCAGAGCAGTGAGCAGGTAAAGGTGTGTGTTTCAGCTTTTCCCAGCACAGAAGTGCAGAGCAGTGTTCAGACAGCCACAGTGTCTTATGCAGATGTGGTAAAGAGAAGTGTTCCCTCAGTGTCTGTCCCAGAGCCTGAAGTTATGCAGGTAATCCAGACTAAACCCCAGCTAACTGTACAAACACAGCATGATGGAGAGACAGCCACAGTGTCTTATGCAGATGTGGTAAAGAGAAGTGTTCCCTCAGTGTCTGTCCCAGAGCCTGAAGTTATGCAGGTAATCCAGACTAAACCCCAGCTAACTGTACAAACACAGCATGATGGACAAGCTCCAGGACAGTCTCATGTACAGGTTACAAACAGTGAAAGTCCACGAGTGAGTAGCGTCTGTGCTTCCCGAAGCCAGGCCGCTCCTAGGTATGGAAAGTACCGGAATCAGCAATGCATGGCTAACAGTTTGGTTTTCCTGTCATTCTTACACGAGGATGAATTTATTACCAGAGCAGATCTAAACCGTGTGTTGGACAAAGGCCATGCCGTCTATTCAGATGCCAGACTGAGGTTTGTGAACAGTGTGTTTCTAGCCTGCGATGAACTTCCCTCAGTTGTTACCAGCCGCACACACGAGTATCAAGTCGACATGTCTCAGTTTGCTCATTACGGCACATTTGATGGTACAGATCACTTTCCGAGCCTTGAACAGGGATTACAGTGTTTGGCTTCAGACGTTCGCTATGCTTTGCTAGTCATGGGAGGAACAGTCATCGCTGTTAGCAGGCTGACTTCAGGTGAATATGCATATTTTGATCCTCACCCACGTAAGTCTACTGGTATGCCATTGTCGCTAAGTGTAAGTGGTGGAACTGCAGTTATGTTGAAATTCACACGTCTTAATGACATGATTGACAGGATCAAACGTTTGTACAGAATGTTCAGCATCGCACCAAGCTGCACTTATGAGCTACAGCCCATCGAGTTTCACAGTGAAAACGCTGCTGACCAAAGAGATGCTAATCAAACCACCGAATACAGACAAACAGCTACAACTGTTACAGCACCAGCTTTAAATGAAGCCGTTCATGAAATAAACTCCCAAAGATCTACTGACCAGACACAGAAGACTGTGAGAGACACTTTAACGACTGAAGTGACATCATCCAGAGTGGATTATTCAAATGAGACAGCTGCTACTGAAAACAACCATCTTCCTTCTGAGTATTTAGAAAAAGAAACATCTGCATCCTCTGTGAGAGAAACGCAGGTAACATCAGATTCTGTTCCTCAGAATGATTCAAACACTGCCTACTGTTTAACTAATATAACAGAGGAACTCTCAGATAAACTGCTGAAATATAATAAACAGCAAAGGAGAAAAATAAGGAGAAGATTATTAGCCCAAGAAAAAGTACCACAGAGAAAGGAAAATCAGAAGAAGAAAGAAAGGCAGATGTACAGGTTTGATGAAAGCTTCAAGACAAAGAAAAAAAACTCAACTAAGAAGTGTAATGATCCTGATCACAGACAGAAAAAGAGCATGTACAAAAATGAATTGTATAAATTAAATGCTACCTATAAGGAGAAACAGAGAGAACATTTAAGAAAGATGTATAGGGAAAGTGCTAAAATTAGAGAGAGAAAAAGAGAATGTGTCATAAGGACATATAAAGACAATCCCCTATTCAGAGAAAAGCAGAAGGAACGTGTAACAAGAACATATAGAGAGTCTCCCATATTCAGAGAAAAGCAGAAGAAACGTGTAACAAGAACATATAGAGAGTCTCCCATATTCAGAGAAAAGCAGAAGGAACGTGTAACAAGAACATATAGAGAGTCTCCCATATTCAGAGAAAAGCAGAAGGAACGTGTAACAAGAACATATAGAGAGTCTCCCATATTCAGAGAAAAGCAGAAAGAGCGTATAAGAAGAATATACAGAACTTGTGCTGGATTCAGAGAGAAACATAAAGCTTACATGAGGTCATATGTATATAACCTATATAAAAAAAGCGAAGATTTTAAACAGAAAAAACGATCTTATATGACAAAGCGGTATGGAGAAGAAAAACAATTTCAGCAACAACACAAGGACAATATGAGAGAACGAATGAGAGTAAAATATTGGAACGGTTTTTCTTTCAGACAGATGCATAATATCAGATGTGCAATGAATATAAAACGGAAATATCGCCAGATGCATCGACCAGCTGAGAGTTTACAGTGTCATCCAGAGAACACTTTAATGAATGAGGCCATATCTCGTTTCAGATCAAACATTAAGTCAGCACCATCTTATGTTTGTACTGTTTGTCTAAAAGCTTCTTTTCCTAATCAGGTGAAAATCTGCAAAAGAGAAAATTACTCAAAACACCAGACTGTAGCTCATCAGTGCCTAACTGGTAAATTTGTTCATGTGTGTGATGAAGCATGTCATGATCACTGCAGCTTTCCTGTTGAGAGAAAAAAAGAGTATATCTGTCACACATGTCACAGTTCCCTCAAAAGTGGATGCATGCCCAGGCTTGCTGCTGTTAATGGTTTAGAACTGCAGGATATTCCAGCTGAACTTTGTGATCTCAACATTCTGGAGAGACATCTGATTGCCAAATGCATACCATTTGCTAAGATTATTCCTCTTCCAAAGGGGAGACAGAGACTCATACGTGGTAATGTGGTGTGTGTACCATCTGAGGTCCAACAAACAGTTGACAGTTTACCGAGGATCAGAAGCCAATCACAGATCATGAGGATAAAGCTGAAAAGACGACTGTGCTACAAAGGCCATCAGCTGTTCCAGACTGTCACCTGGTCTAAACTCATTCAAGCTCTGCGTAAACTCAAACAAATTCATCCACAGTACACAGATATTATTATCAGAGATGATGCATTGCTTTGTGATCCAACGTTACCTGATGATGACAGCAGTGATGAAGCCAGCATGGCAAGTGATGATTATAATGAAGCAGATTTAATGGAAATTGACAACTATGAAAAAGATGCCCTTTTGTGTGAAAGTGAGTCTCAAAGTGACCAAGATATTAATATGCAATCCTGTGATGAACAACCAGAGGAACAAAATCCAGATGAACCAGAAAGTGATTTGAACAATGGAGGTTTTGCTCTAGAAAGTTGTCTGCAGCCTGTAGACATTTCAGAAGAGATTCTCTGTTTCACTGATAACACATATTGTGTGGCTCCTGCAGAAAGAAACAATCCTGTTAGCTTCTTCAGAACTCCTCATTTGGAAGCCATGGCATTTCCTGTGCAGTTTCCTACTGGTCAGAATACACTGGATGAAAAGAGACTTCTTAAACTCACACCAAGTGCTTACTTCAAATCAAGGCTTTTCAACATTGATGCAAGATTTGCTAAAGACACAAATTACCTGTTTTTCTCACAGTTTGTCACTGAAATACACTTGGCTAATTCCAGTATGACGATACAGCTAAGGAAAGGTAAAACTATGACCAAAGATGGACGCAAAATCACATCAGGAATGTTACAAAGTAAGACAGAAGTAGAGAAGCTGGTAAGAAATAAAGATGCAATCAGATTTATGCAGCCACTCAGAGGAACTCCAGCTTACTGGCAGAAAACTACCAGAGATCTATTCAGCATGGTTCGCCAAATAGGAACACCTCAGTTCTTTGTCACTTTCTCTGCTGCTGAGATGAGATGGCCTGAAGTGATTCAAGCAATAAAGAGACAGCAAGGTGAAGAGGTTGATTTTGAAGCCCTGGACTGGTCAGAAAAGTGTGAAATTCTAAGATCAAATCCAGTAACCACCATGCGAATGTTTGATAAACGTGTTGAGGCTTTGTTCAGAGATTTGCTTTTTTCTCCTGCACAGCCCCTTGGTGAGATCATTGATTACTTTTACAGAGTTGAGTTCCAGCACAGAGGTAGTCCGCATATACACATGTTGCTGTGGATTCGAGAAAAGGTAGAAGCAGATGTGGATGACGACCAAACTGTCTGTGACTTTGTTGACAGATACATCTCAGCTCAACTCCCTGATCCAGAAAAACAACCTGAACTGCACAAAAAAGTCACTGAGCTACAAAAGCACAGCAAAAACCACACAAAGACATGCTTTAAGAGTGTGAACTCTGGTTGTAGATTTGGGTTTCCCAAACCACCAGCCACAAGAACAATGATTGTGAGACAGGATGAGGATTCAGACACTGAAGCTGCAAAAGCCAAACTCAGACCTTTGTTGAACCTGCTGAAGGAACCTGAAGCTGCTTCCCTCACCATAGAGCAGATTCTGTCACGTTGCAACTTAACAATGAATGAGTATGAACAATGCCTCCAAGACATAAACAAGAAAACAGCTCTGATTCTGAAACGTGACCCAAATGAGTGTTGGATCAACAATTACAACCCAGACCTGCTTGAAGCCTGGAACTCTAATTTAGATGTCTCATTCATTTTGAATGCCTATTCATGTATAGAATACCTCTGTAAATATATAACAAAGAAAGAATCTGGCCTCTCTGAATACCTGAAGACAGTTATTGACAACTCTGATAAGAACACCGTCAATGAGTGTGATGAAATGAGAGCTGTGATGCAGGCTTACTCAAAAAAGAGAGAAATCAGCGCACAGGAGTGTGTGACTCGAGTCTGTGGCCTAAAAATGAAAAAATGTTCCCGCAGTGTTGTATTTGTACCAACAGATGATAACCCAGTAAAAATGAGTCGGCCCATGAGCTTCCTGGAAAGCACAACACACGACAGTTGTAATATTTGGATGACAAGTTTGAGTGATAAATACAAATGCAGACCTGAGACCCCAGAATATGAGGAAATGTCACTGGCTGATTTTGCTGCCTTGTGCAGGTTGGTGAGTGGTCCAAATGAAGGAAAAGATGTGCTTCCTCTTCTAAACCAGCTTGGATTTGTACAAAGGCGAAAGAATGATAAACCAGCTATAATCAGATATTACCACTGTTCACAGGAAAAAGATCCTGAGCAATATTATGGTCGACTGTTGAGACTTTACCTTCCACACAGATCAGAGCAGGAACTGAAACCACAAGGGTTCCAAACCTATCAGTCCTTCTACAACTCAGGTTTTGTACGACTTCCATGTTCAGACCACAGTGAGTCTGTGAAAAGGGTTGTGAAAAGAAATAAAGACAAGTATGAGAAGAACTCTGAGGATATTGAGAGTGCACTGGAAGAGTTTGAACAAAATAGGGATGTTGTGATTGATGAATGGTGTAATCTTGCTCCTGAATCTGAAGTTGTGAGGCTGCAATGTGATGAGAATCTTCCTGAGAGACATTCTGATGATGAGAACGAACAGGAGAATGTCCCCGACTACAGTCGTCAGTCTGATGCTGTAACAGAGATCAGAGCCATCAGAGAACAACCTGCAGTAGATCCAGCCGTGGTACGTGTAATGTATCAGAATCTGAACCAGAAGCAGGCCTGCGTGTTCTATACTATAAGAGACTGGTGTATTCAGCGAGTTTGTGGTTTGAACCCAGATCCATTTTTCTTCTATATCAATGGTGGTGCAGGAACTGGAAAGTCACATCTGATTAAGTGTATTCATTCTGAAGCATCAAAGATCCTGAGCAGACTGCCTGCTAATGCAGAAGAAGCTGACATATCAAATCCAACTGTTTTACTGACTTCATTTACCGGTACAGCAGCTTTTTCTATCAATGGCTCTACATTACATTCTCTACTGAAACTACCCAGGAGTCTGAAACCACCCATTCAAGGACTTGGTAACCAACTGGATGAAGTCAGATCTGAGCTGATGAATGCTGAAATTATTGTTATTGATGAGATTTCAATGGTTTCAAAACCCCTTTTTGCTTATGTGGATGCAAGACTGAAACAAATCAAAGGCACTCAGAGACCTTTTGGTGGAATGTCAGTTTTAGCTGTTGGAGATTTTTACCAGCTGCCACCAGTGCGACAGTCTAAACCTCTCTGTGTTTACGATCCAGAACAGATTGACCTATGGCAGGAACATTTTCAGATGATCACTCTAACCGAGATCATGCGTCAGAAAGATGATGTGGCCTTTGCAGAGATGCTGAACAGGATTAGAGTCAAAGAAAAGACAGATGAGCTTTCTCAGTGCGACAGAGATTTGTTGTCACAGGCTGTGACTGCACCAGAAGAATGTCCAACTGAGGTCTTACACATTTATGCCACCAACAAGAATGTGGAATCCCACAACACAGATACCCTGAAGAAGCTTCATTCAAACATCATAATCATCAATGCAGACGATTTCCAGAAGGATAAATGTACAGGCAGAATGGAACGAAGAGACAAACCATTTACAGGTGGGAGAAATGATTTACCTGACACTCTGAATGTTGCTGAAGGAGCTCGAGTCATGCTGACCAGAAACTTGGACACACTAAACGGTTTGGTCAACGGTGCTTTTGGTATACTGGTAAAGGTGGTGAGATCTGAAAATGATGGACACATAATTAAACTGGGGCTCAGGATGGACAACCGGCAGCCTATGAGACACAACCGCAGTGCTAATGCAGCATCTGATGATCTGGTTTACATTGAGAGAGCAGAGGAGAGTCTGAAGTTTAAAGGAGCAGTACGCAGACAGTTTCCTGTAAAGCTAGCATTCGCTTGCACAATTCACAAAACTCAGGGTCTTACAACACAGACAGCTGTAGTTTCAATGAAGAACATTTTTGAACCAGGTATGGCTTACGTTGCTCTCAGCAGGGTGACGTCTCTCAGTGGACTCTATTTGCAGGACTTGGATGAGAAAAAGATTTACGCCAATCCCGAGGTAACTGCAGCGCTCCAAACCATGAGACAAGCCAGTGTTGAGGAAATGATGCCTCTTCTTCAGGTCAGAGAAACAGCCAGCAGACTTGACACTCTTACACTGATCCATCACAATACGGAGGGTTTGCCATCTCACATCAGTGACATCAAGAGTCATCATGAAATGTGTTTAGCAGATGTTTTGTGTCTCACTGAGTCTCACCTTCAAGGCTCCTTTGTTGCAGACAGTCTTCATTTGGATGGCTACACCATGTTCAAACGCAACAGACATGTGTCCTACACAAACTTTCCTCACATGGCCAGCAGAAGTGGTGGGGGAGTTGTTGTGTATTTGAGGAATCATTTTCAGGTTCAGGTAAAACAGTATCTACATAATGTCACTGATCTTGAGTTTTTAGTGTTGAAGGTTCAGGCTCCATTCCCTGCACTCATTGCTGTTGTGTACAGACCCCCTGACTACAGTTTGACACCATTCATGCAAAACCTGGTAAGTCTTTTAGATTCACTTGAAATAATGGACTGTCACCCAATAATTGTGTGTGGAGATTTTAATGAGAACCAGTTGCAGAGTGGAAGAAAACAGATTCTGGAGCAGTTTCAGTCGAGAGGGTATTCACAGCTGATCACTTCTGGCACTACAGACAAGAACACCCTGCTTGACCTCATTTTTATTTCTCAGCCACAGAAATGTCTATATTCAGGTGTTCTGAGATCATATTACAGTTACCACAACCCTGTGTTTTGTGTCCTGTCCTCGAGCCAATCATGAAGTCGTCTGGTGAGTTTTGAAACAATTACAGATCATGTTTGTTACAGAGTTTACTGATTGTAGAGCATGAAAAATATTTTTCATTGAAAAAATTGTCTTCCCTACTCTGTCTGTAAGAAGACCCTTTCTTATTGCAATGTTATTAATCATTTCACCAAATCATTGCTGAACTTCATGCAGAGCAGAGAACATCTGCTATCATGCACCTCTGATCTGAAATGTGCTGCAACATTTATTAAACCAACATCATTTCTTTTATTCTCATGTTTTAAATGACTAAATCTTTTTACTGTGACGTATGTAGCTCAACAAACGAGATCTTCCCCTCCAAGGGCTTGAAAATATGAAATAGTAAATAAATAAATCCCACATAAATGCAGGTATTTATTATGGGTCACATGAATAAATACAGACAATTATATTTTCTTGATTATAGTAGCTTTTGTAGAATCAAAAGTTTTTGTGATGAATGAG
Source organism: Copadichromis virginalis (assembly GCF_057382275.1). NCBI lineage: Eukaryota > Metazoa > Chordata > Actinopteri > Cichliformes > Cichlidae > Copadichromis > Copadichromis virginalis. The sequence goes on along the minus strand of NC_140631.1, from coordinate 32,083,540 downwards.
TTTTTGCTTATCATGTTTTACAGGTAAAAAATGTCAAAAGTTATAAACTATCTTTAGGCTACCAGAGATGTCTATAATGATACATTATGTAGAGAAAAACATTAGTACAGCTTACAGAATATGTATAAAAACTGATTTAGAAGTAAATGGATAGTTTTCTGAAAGTTCCCGACTACAGTTTAACACCACCCACCCAGATCACCCCCCCAAGTGTCTATGTAATGCTGGTATGGTGTGTGAGTTTGACTTGGCCTTTATCCGGGTGGGTTTGGGTTTGGGTGGATAAAGGCCAAGTCAGAATTCTCTGAGCAGCTGGAAAAAGCTGCTAATAAACAAAGACATCAAAAAGTGTGGGCTTTAGGTGTAGCCCCCGCTTTCTGATGCACTAATTAGACTTAGTAACCGACACCCCATACCAGCATTACATAGACACTTGGGGGCTGAGCTGGGTGGGTGGTGTTATAAGCACGTGTTTTGTTAGATATATTTTTTCAGACACCATCTTCATGAACTACTGAGCCAAACCTGATCCATCAGTGCTGGACTGCACAGATAACTACATGCCACAAGGAGACTGCTGTGTTATGAATTGCCATACCAGTGTGTCTTCAATGGAGAAGATGACACACCCATCACCTGACCTCCTGCCTGATCTGGAGACCATCATCATGCTACCACACTACACACCTCTGAGACCATCAATGATGACTCATACTGAGGAAACTGTATTTCCTGTCAGAGATGCTCAGTGATCCTCAGAGCAGAGAGAGGTATCATTCTTTATCTTTGATAAAAAAAAATGTCAGTGTTTTTAATTCAATTAATTAATTAAAATCCTGTTTATTGCATAAATAATTCCACACTCAAATGATTATACTTGTTGACACTTTTTGAGTTTTAATTCACATTATGGATTACAAATCTATGCTTTTTCTACTCTGTCTCTCTGTGCAGGTATTGCTGTCTTCTGAGTTCTTCCGTGTCCCAACTGAGGCCTTCAAACCTCATTGCAGAGCTCATGTCTTTCCTCACCATCATGTGAGTGTGAGATTGCTCTGGATTCTGGTTATGTGGCCCGCAGCACCTATAAGGTATTTCAACATTGTTCATTGTATAACTTATTTGTAGTTTTCAGGGTTTCTACAGACAAAAAAAATGTTCCTTTTTCTGTATTTTTTAGAACAAGCTCGTCCAGTGTGCCTGCATTCCAGCTTCTTAGACTCTACGCAAGTGGACAGAGTATCAGTGTTTGGCCACTCTTACAGACACTGACTTCTGTCAATTCACTTCTACTGATCGGGTACCTCACTCCAGGAAGACAGAGGGCTGCAAGCCTGTCATCATTTCCAGTGTGGCTTTGTATTCTTCGGGTAGCATCAGATTTTTCCCACAAATATTCAAAGGTAACACTTGTTTTAAGCTTAGTTATTAAATCAAAAGTCTTCCCTTGTGTCATGTCTGTGAAGGTTCTCATGATGTCCTTTGATGTAGTCTCTCTCTTCACTTGCATACCCACTACAGAGGCAGTGGAGACTGTCAGAAAACGACTGCAAGAAGACAGGTCCTTGGAAGACAGGACCAACTTCACACCCGATCAGATGTGCACACTGTTAGACCACTTTTTGAGTTTTAATTCACATTATGGATTACAAATCTATGCTTTTTCTACTCTGTCTCTCTGTGCAGGTATTGCTGTCTTCTGAGTTCTTCCGTGTCCCAACTGAGGCCTTCAAACCTCATTGCAGAGCTCATGTCTTTCCTCACCATCATGTGAGTGTGAGATTGCTCTGGATTCTGGTTATATGGCCTGCAGCACCTATAAGGTATTTCAATATTGTTCATTGTATAACTTATTTGTAGTTTTTAGGCCTTAACACAAATAAAATGTTCCTTTTTCTGTATTTTTTAGAATAAGCTCGTCCAGTGTGCCTGCATTCCAGCTTCACAGAAAAGAACATCAGACACCAGCGAGGGAGGATAAGAAAGACAGACACAACAACATTGTCATCCCCTATGTAGCCGGTGTATCAGAAAAACTCAGGAGAGTTTTCTCCAAATACGACATCCCAGTGTACTTCAGACCCAGTAACACACTCAGACAGAAACTGGTTCACCCGAAAGACAAAACTCCTAAACACAAACTTAACAATGTGGTGTACGCTGTACAGTGCAGCGAGGAATGCCCAGACTTCTACATCGGAGAGACCAAACAGCCACTTCACAAGCACATGGCACAACATAGAAGAGCCACCTCCACGGGACAAGACTCAGCAGTTCATCTGCATCTAAAGGACAAAGGTCAGTCTTTGAGGATGCCAATGTTCACATTTTGGACAGATGGAGGAGTGAAAGAAGCCATTTACGTCCACTGTGAGCGACCATCTTTAAACAGAGGCGGTGGTTTATGACACCAACTGTCTGCCATCTATAATCCAGTTTTGAGTTCCCTCCCCAGACACCGTAACGTCCACTCACATCCTGGGAGTGGGCGTGGGTGATTTCCTGACCTCGGGAAATCACATGATAGGGTGGGGCCAGGTTTCACAATGAGCTCACCCGAAACCCTGGCTGATTGGGACCCACACCCACTTTCACACCTTGGCTCATGTGATTAGGTAGAGGATCATCAGGGGGTTCTTTGTCCCTCTTTGGGGGGAAACTCCCACTGGGTTTAAATCTGGGACTCTCCACCATTGACCCTTAGAACTGAAGAAGCTTCTCGGATGAGAGGTGAAACGTCTTCAAGGAACTCAAAGAAGTCCAGACGCTTTTCTTTCCAAGCTCCTTAGACTTCACTTGTGTTAATTACATTTTATTTGTTGTTGTTTTCTTTTAGATTTATATGCAGTGATTGGATGTGGTGGAGCTTTGTTAACCGTGTGGAAAACATCTGTTTGTGATGATATTTACAATGAGGCTTTAAGGTGACAGTTTCCATGTAATTTCAATCCTCTTACTAAGCAAAAACATGTTTGCAATTAACATATTTTTTCAGTTTTGTCTTTTGGATTTATGGTTAACATTCCTCTGTGACAGCAAATACTAAACTGGTCCAAGTAACCAGCATATCATTGGTCAAAGGCAAAAAGGACCACATGTCACACTAGCAATGAATTTTTGACTGTGTTTGTGTTAGTATAGAGTAGGTCTAACAGTGGTTTTCCACATCTGCTCTAATATATATAGATAATGGGTCAGACATATAAAGTCATTTTGAAAAGTTCATAAAGGTCATTTATATGTGTTCCTCTTTATCATTTTATATCAGGTCAAACAGCAGACTTGAGTTTTGATCAGGGTAGAACCATAACATTCATGCTAATGGTTCTACTGTTTACAGTTACTTTATGATGGATTTCACCCTGGTCACAGCACTATGTGAAAAGCTGTTAGAGGTAAAGTTAAGCCAATTAATACATCATCATAAGTCACTCTCTAACGCAGGGCAGTGATTATTATTCACTGTAATTTATTCCACAACAATGTTCTTTATTTGATTCTTTAAATATGCACATCGATTGTTTAGCTGTGTGACTCTCCACACCTGAAATATATCACAATGTGGACTTCATTTCGACAGTATTTTGTAGATTGGTACCATATTTATCATCGAATCATCTTGTGCATTTATTAACTAAATGTTGTTTGGTTTTTTTTTGTTTGTTTGTTTGGGGTTTTTATGTTGCCATTTTTACATTTCACCAACTGTGTAAATTCTGCAATTTTACCTTGGTTTTGTTTCACATCAGTTTATCTGCTGGCTGGTATTCCTGTCTTCCTTCTCTCACCCCAACCGGTCGCAGCAGATGGCCGCCCCTCCCTGAGCCTGGTTCTGCTGGAGGTTTCTTCCTGTTAAAAGGGAGTTTTTCCTTCCCACTGTCGCCAAAGTGCTTGCTCATAGGGGTCATATGTCATATGATTGTTGGGTTTTTCTCTGTATCTATGAAGCGCCTTAAGGTGACTTTTGTTGTGATTTCTTGCTATATAAATTGAATTGAATTGGTTTTCTTTCTTTTCTAATGTTTCTGGTCATTTTTCACAGTTAAACAAGTAACTTTGAGGTTACTTCATCGTTTTCAGCTGTTATCTGTATAAATTTTTTTCCTAATAATTACATTTCTGCAAAATTATAGCAGTTCTGGTAAGTTGTAATATTTCTGCCAAGTTATTAATTTTTTAATCAATTATTACATTTCTGCTAAGTTGTAGCTTCTGGTAAACTACAACATTTCTGCTGAATTGTTATGTTTCTTCTAAGTTATTGCATTTCTGCTAAGTTATTACATTTTTGCTAACTTGATGTTCTTCTGCAAAGTTATTAAAATTTCAACAACTTTTTAAACACTGACTTTGATTTCTTCAGCTTCTTCAGCTATTTTCAACTATTTTCAGCAGACAGCTTCAGCTTTACAGTTTCCTCTAAGTGATTGCAGTTCTGCTAAGTTATTCCATTTTAGCAAAGTTCCTTTGCTTCTGCAAAGTTTTTACAATTTCTGCAACTTTTCAGCTTTTTCAGCTACTTTTTGCAGACAGCTTCAGCTTTAAGCATCCACACTGCATTTTCGCAGGAAATGCAAATTTTTCTAGTTATTATTCTAGTTGCTTCCGTACACTTTTTGGCACTTAACTACTTCCACAATTTTCAGCCGATTTTCACCGTTCAAATTTTAAACTATTCTGCTATTTCTGCTAATTTACGCTACGATTTTTGCTATTTTTAACTATTATACTTTTTAAAATATTAAGCTTTTTTCCTTTAATTTGTCCCATTGAAATGAATGGGAAACTTCTGCAATTCTGCTAAAATTTGCTTGTTTTTGAAACTTAACTACTTCCTCATATTTTCACCTAGAACAACCATTCAAACTTTAAACTGTTCACAAATTATTGGGCTATTCAGGTATGATTCAGCTTTTTCAAATGTTTTACTGTTTTACTTTTATGCCTCTTAAAGTTTTGAGTTGCAAAATTGTGATTTTTCACAAAATACATGCGTTGTTATGGTTGCTATGCTCTTGGCTTCCAGTGTGCCACTGAAGGTTTTGCAATTTTCACTTCATGTCCGAACAACTTCTTGCTACTTGCTCAATTTTCACTCAACTTCCACAAATTATACATCAAAGCGTAGGTATTTTTGCTGGCTTTCAGAAAATGTCACTATCATTGTTGTGGGATTTATAGAATTTTTGCAAATCTCCTCAGACCAACACAAGGTCTCAAAACTCTCCATATAAAGTCAATGGAGAGCTTGTTCAAAATCATCGCTGGATTTCTGTAATGAGAGGCATATTCGAATCGTCATATCTCCTTAACGAAGCGACTTTAAGACATGAGGCTTGTCCCCGAATATCTTCAGACACCCCTGACGCTCACAATTCAAGAATTTCTTTCTCACCTATTACCGTTCTGAAATGAGTTGGACTTGTTTGAGGGTAGGAAATTCGTCCTTCGCTCAGATTTCTTCAGATTTAAAACTCTGGAAATGAACCACTTTTTTCTCTCGTCATAATTTTTTTTTGGATTTCCACAGAGACCTGAAAATTTCCATGACTGTTCACCAAAGCCTGCTGTCTCTTACGGTGAAAGAATGATATCGATACTCCAAATAGATTTCGAGTTACAAAGCGTTGTTTGAGGGCAAGTCAAGGCAGTTTTTGCTTCGCTCTACTCAGTTATGGTGCATTAGAAGTCAAATATCTTTAATAATTCATATTTTAATGATAAATTGTAAACACTGGAAGATTCCCCCATCTCTTCTGAACAAAACGGTGTAAGAATGACCGCTCTAGCCCCTACGGTTTGGGAATTATGGTCATTTGTTTGAGGGGAGTCCTCACTATGAGAAATAGGCTGCAATAATCCTGTGCCTCTCTGTGCTGCGTGTGTAAAAAGAGGCACATGTTTTGGCGGGAAAAAGTACACAGGCTCTCTGATTGGTGGATTCAAATTCAGCAGCTCCCAGGCTGACCTAGAAACTTACTTCTCTCTCCCTGTGCATTTTTTTTGCTGATTTTTTCATTTAACAAGTATATTTGAGGGACCCTCAGCATGTTCAGCATTTTTTCAGCTGTCCATTTTGCTTTTCCAATTTTTCTGTTTAACTTATTACTATTGTGCTAAATCATACTGTTTCTGCTATTTTATAATATTTGTGCCTAATATAGTATTTCTGCTAAATTACAGTATTTCTGCTTTTTATACTATTTGTGCTAAAACATAGTATTTCTACTAAATGTAGTATTTATGCTTAATCATACTATTTCTGCTTTTTATGGGATTTGTGCCTAATATAGTATTTCTGCTTTTTATAGGATTTTTGCTCAAACATAATATTTCTACTAAATGTAGTGTTTATGCTTAATCATCCTATTTCTGCTTTTTATAGGATTTGTGCTTAATATAGTATTTCTGCTAAATTATAGTATTTCTGCTTTTTATAGTATTTGTGCTAAAACATAGTATTTCTACTAAATGTAGTATTTATGCTTAATCATAGTATTTCTATATATTTCTGCCAGGTCCCCAGGCAGCCAATCCTCTGTGAGGACTTAGACATTCAAATTTTCAAATCAGGGCCTGCACGGTTTCCCAGCCAATCATATATGTGTCCTGAGGCATTCAAATTTGCATATTGGGGCCTTCATGGCTTCTAAGCCAGCCAATCATATCTGAGGGCTGAGGAATTCAAATCCACAAATCAGGGCCTGCACAGCTTCCCAGCCAGCCAATCATGTATGTGGGCTCCAGGTATTCAAATTTGCATATTGGGGAATTCGTGGCTTCTAAGTCAACAAGTCATCCATGTCATATATCTCTAAAAATTCATATTTTAATGATAAATTGTCAACACTTGAAGATTCCCCCATCTCTTCTGAACAAAACGGTGTAAGAATGACCGCTCTAGCCCCTATGGTTAGGAAATTATGGTCATTTGTTTGAGGGGAATCCTCACTATGTGAAATAAACTGAAAGAAGCAGGTCTATGTCTCTGTGCTGCGTGTGTAAAAAGATGCACCTGTTTTGGCGGGAAAACGTAAACAGCCTCTCTGATTGGTGGATTCAAATTCAGCAGCTCCCAGGCTGACCTAGAAACTTAGTCCTCTCTCCCTGTGTGTCTGTGTGTGTGTGTGTGTGTGTGTGTGTGTGTGTGTGTTTAGTGGGAGAGAGAGGACCCTGCCCTTATTTGGCAGCATGTCATTGTAGGATTTAAATTGAACATAGTTAGACTGGTTGACTGGATTAGAGCCTGTGTTTGTGTGTCCCTCTGTGCATTTGTGTTTCAATAAGTTATTACTATTCTGCTAAATCATAGTATTTCTGGTACTTTTCGGTACTTGTGCTAAATACAGTATTTCTGCTAAATCATACTATTTCTGCGTTTCATAGGATATATGCCTAATATAGTATTTCTGCTAAATTATAGTATTTCTGCTTTTTATAGGATTTGTGCCTAACATAGTATTTCTGCTAAATTATAGTATTTCTGCTTTTTATAGGATTTGTGCCTAACATAGTATTTCTGCTAAATTATAGTATTTCTGCTTTTTATACTATTTGTTCTAAATTATAGTATTTCTGCTTTTTATAGGATTTGTGCTTAATATAGTATTTCTGCTAAATTATAGTTTTTCTTCTTTTTATAGTATTTGTGCTAAAACATAGTATTTCTACTAAATGTAGTATTTATGCTTAATAATAGTATTTCTATACTTCTGCCAGGTCCCCAGGCAGCCAATCCTCTGTGAGGACTGAGACATTCAAATTTTCAAATCAGGGCCTGCACAGTTTCCCAGCCAATCAAATAAGTGTCCTGAGGCATTCAAATTTGCATATTGGGGACTTCGTGGCTTCTAAGCCAGCCAATCATATCTGAGGGCTGAGGAATTCAAATCCACAAATCAGGGCCTGCACGGCTTCCCAGCCAGCCAATCACATATGTGGTCTCAGGCATTCAAATTTGCATATTGGGGAATTCGTGGCTTCTAAGTCAACAAGTCATCCATGTCATATATCTCTAAAAATTCATATTTTAATATTAAATTGTCAACACTTGAAGATTCCCCCATCTCTTCTGAACAAAACGGTGTAAGAATGACCGTTCTAGCCCCTACGGTTAGGAAATTACGGTCATTTGTTTGAGGGGAGTCGTCACTATGAGAAATAGACTGCAATAATCCTGTGTCTCTCTGTGCTGCTGCGTGTGTAAACAGATGCACCTGTTTTGGTGGGGAAAAGTGCACAGCCTCTCTGATTGGTGGATTCAAATTCACCAGCTCCCATGCTGACCTAGAAACTTACTTCTCTCTCCCTGTGTGTGTGTGTGTGTGTGTGTGTGTGTGTGTGTGTGTGTGTGTGTGTGTGTGTGTGTGTGACAGAGAGAGAGAGAGAGAGAGAGAGAGAGAAAGGCTTTTAATGGGATGATCTCATTCTAAGATTTAAATTCAATATATTTAGACTGGTTGACTGAATTGGATCTTGTGTGTGGGTCTCTCTGTGCATGTGTGTTTCCTCATGTGTACATATTTGTGATTGTGTGGCTGTAATAAATTTTTTTGCAGATTTTTGTCATTTAACAAGTATATTTGAGGGACCCTCAGCATGTTCAGCATTTTTTCAGCTGTCCGTTTTGCTTTTCCAATTTTTCTGTTTAACTTATTACTATTGTGCTAAATCATACTGTTTCTGCTATTTTATAAGATTTGTGCTTAATATACTATTTCTGCTTTTATAGGATTTGTGCTTAATATAGTATTTCTGCTAAATGTAGTATTTATGCTTAATCATACTATTTCTGCTTTTCATAGTATTTGTGCTTAATATAGTATTTCTGCTAAATTTAGTATTTCTGCCAAATTATAATATTTGTGCTAAAACATAGTCTTAATTTAAAATTACAATATTCATAGTTCATCACAGTGTCTCTGGTAAATCACAATATTTCTGCTCTGTTGTACTATTTTTCTAAATCATAGTGTTTCTGTAATGTTTAAGTATTTTTGGCTAAATATATTCTTTCTGTTATCTTATACTATTTCTCCTAAATTCTTGTATTTTTGAGAAGTTATCATGTTTCTGGTAAGTTACAATATTTCTGCTAAATTCTGCTATGCTATTGTATTTCTGCCAAGTATTATGTTTCCTCTAAGATATTGCAGTTCTGCTAAGTTATTCCATTTTAGCAAACTTCTTTTGCTTCTGCAAAGTTTTTACAATTTCTGCAACTTTTCAGCTTTTTCAGCTACTTTTTGCATACAGCTTCAGCTTTAAGCATCCACACTGCATTTTCGCAGGAAATGCAAATTTTTCTAGTTATTATTATTATTGTGTGGATGCTTTAAGCATCCACACTATTGAGTTCCTCTTGGGACTTCCGTACACTTTTTGGCACTTAACTACTTCCGCAATTTTCAGCCGATTTTCACCGTTCAAATTTTAAACTATTCTGCTATTTCTGCTAATGTGTGCTATGTCTTTTGGTATTTTTCACTATTATACTTTTTAAAATATTAAGCTTAATTTGTCCCATTGAAATGAATGGGAAACTTCTGCAATTCTGCTAAAATTTGCTTGTTTCTGAAACTTAACTACTTCCTCATATTTTCACGTAGAACAAGCATTCAAACTTTAAAATGTTCACAAATTATTGGGCTATTCATGTGTGATTCAGCTTTTTCAAATCTTTTACCGTTTTACTTTTATGCCTCTTAAAGTTTTGAGTTGCACAATTGTGATTTTTCACAAAATACATGCGTTGTTATGGTTGCTATGCTCTTGGCTTCCAGTGTGCCACTGAAGCTTTTGCAGTCTTCTCTTCATGTCCGAACAACTGTTTGCTACGTGCTCAATTTTCACTCAACTTCCACAAATTATACATCAAAACGTAGGTATTTTTGCTGGCTTTCAGGAAATGTCACTATCATTGTTGTGGGATTTATAGAATTTTGGCAAATCTCCTCAGACCAACACAAACTCTCAAAACTCTGCATAGAAAGTCAATGGAGAGCTTGTTCAAAATCATCGCTGGATTTCTGTAATGAGAGGCATATTTGAATCGTCATATCTCCTTAACGAAGCGACTTTAAGACATGAGGCTTGTCCCGGTATATCTTCAGACACTCCTGACGCTCACAATTCAAGAATTTCTTTCTCACCTATTACCGTTCTGAAATGAGTTGGACTTGTTTGAGGGTAGGAAATTCGTCCGTCGCACAGATTTCTTCAGATTTCAAACTCTGGAAATGAACCACTTTTTTCTCTCGTCATAACTTTTTGTTGGATTTCCACAGAGACCTGAAAATTTCCATGACTGTTCACCAAAGCCTGCTGTCTCTTACGGTGAAAGAATGATATCAATGCTCCAAATAGATTTCGAGTTACAAAGCGTTGTTTGAGGGCAAGTCAAGGCAGTTTTTGCTTCACTCTACTCAGTTATGGTGCATTACAAGTCAAATATCTTTAATAATTCATATTTTAATGATAAATTGTTAACACTGGAAGATTCCCCCATCTCTTCTGAACAAAACGGTGTAAGAATGACCGCTCTAGCCCCTACGGTTAGGAAATTATGGTCATTTGTTTGAGGGGAGTCGTCACTATGAGAAATAGACTGCAATAATCCTGTGCCTCTCTGTGCTGCCTGTGTAAACAGATGCACCTGTTTTGGCGGGAAAACGTAAACAGCCACTCTGATTGGTGGATTCAAATTCAGCAGCTCCCAGGCTGACCTAGAAACTTACTTCTCTCTCCCTGTGTGTGTGTGTGTGTGTGTGTGTGTGTGTGTGTGTGTGTGTGTGTGTGTGTGTGTGTGTGTGTGTGTGTGTGCGTGTGAGAGAGAGAGAGAAAGGCTTTTAATGGGATGATCTCATTCTAAGATTCAAATTCAATATATTTAGACTGGTTGACTGAATTGGATCTTGTGTGTGTCTCTCTGTGCATGTGTGTTTCCTTCTGTGTACATATTTCTGATTGTGTGGCTGTTATATATTTTTTTGCTGATTTTTTTCATTTAACAAGTATATTTGAGGGACTCTCAGCATGTTCAGCATTTTTTCAGCTGTCCATTTTGCTTTTCCAATTTTTCTGTTTAACTTATTACTATTGTGCTAAATCAAACTATTTCTGCTATTTTATAAGATTTGTGCTTAATATACTATTTCTGCTTTTAATAGGATTTCTGCTTAATATAGTATTTCTGCTTTTTATAGGATTTGTGCTTAATATAGTATTTCTGCTAAATGTAGTATTTATGCTTAATCATACTATTTCTATATATTTCTGCCAGGCAGCCAATCCTCTGTGCGAACTCAGACACATATCACATATCAGGGCCTGCACGGCTTCCCAGCCAGCCAATCATGTCTGAGGTCTTCCGTTTCCTCTCTCGTCATATCTCAGCGACGGTTGTACAAAGAGCAATGAAAATCGCAGTCAAAGTACACCAAAGTCCGCTGATTCACCCAGCACAAGAAATATGCCTCTAGTCCACCTAGTTTTTGAGTTACACAACGTTTTGTAACTCCAAAAAACGGCGTTTTTCGCCTCTCACCGCGATCTAATTCTGACTCCTCATCACCCTGTTTTTCAAGACGGCTCCTCTCTTTCCCAGTGGCGCAGTTGGTAATGACACGGGTCTGCAAGCCAAAAATCGTGGGTTCGATTCCACCTTGGTCAACATGTTTTTTTCCCTACAAATTAATACACTGTCACAGACCAGTAATTCATATTCATCATTTATTACAATTCTGCAAACTGTTATGATTTTACCAGCTTTTCTAATATGGACCTCACATTCTTAACACTCCATGGCACAAATACTCTTCCCTTTAGGCTCTGTGTATGTGTGTGTGTATCAATATTTCTCCCATTTTAAAGTATTACTCCTCTATAATTGTATTTCTGTTAAATCAAAGTACTTTTACTACATCTTAGTACTTCTGCTCAATCATAGTATTTCTGCTACTTTTTGGTACTTGTGCTAAATACAGTATTTCTGCTAAATCATACTATTTCTACTATATTATATTTTTCTTTCTAAATATAGCATTTCTGCTATATAATTGTATTTATGCTATGTTATAATATTTGTGCTAAACCAGAGTATTTGTGCTGAAACATAGTATTTCTGCCAAATGATAGTATTTCTGTCAAATTATAGTATTTGTGCTAAAACATAGTATTAATTTAAAATTACAATATTCATAGTTCATCACAGTGTCTCTGGTAAATCACAATATTTCTGCTAAGTTCTGCTATGCTATTGTATTTCTGCCAAGTATTATGTTTCCTCTAAGATATTGCAGTTCTGCTAAGTTATTACATTTTAGCAAACTTCTTTTGCTTCTGCAAAGTTTTTACAATTTCTGCAACTTTTCAGCTTTTTCAGCTAGTTTTTGCAGACAGCTTCAGCTTAAAGCATCCACACTGCATTTTCGCAGGAAATGCAAATTTTTCTAGTTATTATTCTAGTTGCTTCCGTACACTTTTTGGCACTTAACTACTTCCACAATTTTCAGCCGATTTTCACCGTTCAAATTTTAAACTATTCTGCTATTTCTGGTAATTTACGCTACGATTTTTGCTATTTTTAACTATTATACTTTTTAAAATATTAAGCTTTTTTCCTTTAATTTGTCCCATTGAAATGAATGGGAAACTTCTGCAATTCTGCTAAAATTTGCTTGTTTTTGAAACTTAACTACTTCCTCATATTTTCACCTAGAACAACCATTCAAACTTTAAAATGTTCACAAATTATTGGGCTATTCAGGTATGATTCAGCTTTTTCAAATGTTTTACTGTTTTACTTTTATGCCTCTTAAAGTTTTGAGTTGCAAAATTGTGATTTTTCACAAAATACATGCGTTGTTATGGTTGCTATGCTCTTGGCTTCCAGTGTGCCACTGAAGGTTTTGCAATTTTCACTTCACGTCCGAACAACTTCTTGCTACTTGCTCAATTTTCACTCAACTTCCACAAATTATACATCAAAACGTAGGTATTTTTGCTGGCTTTCAGAAAATGTCACTATCATTGTTGTGGGATTTATAGAATTTTTGCAAATCTCCTCAGACCAACACAAGGTCTCAAAACTCTCCATATAAAGTCAATGGAGAGCTTGTTCAAAATCATCGCTGGATTTCTGTAATGAGAGGCATATTCGAATCGTCATATCTCCTTAACGAAGCGACTTTAAGACATGAGGCTTGTCCCCGAATATCTTCAGACACCCCTGACGCTCACAATTCAAGAATTTCTTTCTCACCTATTACCGTTCTGAAATGAGTTGGACTTGTTTGAGGGTAGGAAATTCGTCCTTCGCTCAGATTTCTTCAGATTTAAAACTCTGGAAATGAACCACTTTTTTCTCTCGTCATAACTTTTTTTTGGATTTCCACAGAGACCTGAAAATTTCCATGACTGTTCACCAAAGCCTGCTGTCTCTTACGGTGAAAGAATGATATCGATACTCCAAATAGATTTCGAGTTACAAAGCGTTGTTTGAGGGCAAGTCAAGGCAGTTTTTGCTTCGCTCTGCTCAGTTATGGTGCATTAGAAGTCTAATATCTTTAATAATTCATATTTTAATGATAAATTGTTAACACTGGAAGATTCCCCCATCTCTTCTGAACAAAACGGTGTAAGAATGACCGCTCTAGCCCCTACGGTTAGGAAATTATGGTCATTTGTTTGAGGGGAGTCCTCACTATGAGAAATAGGCTGCAATAATCCTGTGCCTCTCTGTCCTGCGTGTGTAAAAAGATGCACCTGTTTTGGCGGGAAAACGTAAACAGCCACTCTGATTGGTGGATTTAAATTCGGCAGCTCTCTCCCTCTGTGTCTGTCTGTGTGTGTGTGTGTGTGTGTGTGTGTGTGTGTGTGTGTGTGTGTGTGTGTGTGTGTGTGTGTGTGTGTTTAGTGGGAGAGAGAGGACCCTGCCCTTATTTGGCAGCATGTCATTGTAGGATTTAAATTGAATATAGTTAGACTGGTTGACTGGATTAGAACCTGTGTTTGTGTGTCCATCTGTGCATTTGTGTTTCAATATGCCTCCATATTTGTAATTTTGTAAGTTATTACTATTCTGCTAAATGATACTATTTCTGCTTTTCATAAGATTTGTGCCTAATATAGTATTTCTGCTAAATTATAGTATTTATTATTTTTATAGGATTTGTGCCAAACATAGTATTTCTGCTAAATTATAGTATTTCTGCTTTTTATACTATTTGTGCCTAATATAGTATTTCTGCTTTTTATAGGATTTGTGCCTAATATAGTATTTCTGCTTTTTATAGGATTTGTACCTAATATAGTATTTCTGCTTTTTATAGGATTTGTGCTTAATATAGTATTTCTGCTAAATTATAGTATTTCTGCTTTTTATAGTATTTGTGCTAAAACATAGTATTTCTACTAAATGTAGTATTTATGCTTAATCATAGTATTTCTATATATTTCTATATATTTCTGCCAGGTCCCCAGGCAGCCAATCCTCTGTGAGGACTTAGACATTCAAATTTTCAAATCAGGGCCTGCACGGTTTCCCAGCCAATCATATATGTGTCCTGAGGCATTCAAATTTGCATATTGGGGCCTTCATGGCTTCTAAGCCAGCCAATCATATCTGAGGGCTGAGGAATTCAAATCCACAAATCAGGGCCTGCACAGCTTCCCAGCCAGCCAATCATGTATGTGGGCTCCAGGTATTCAAATTTGCATATTGGGGAATTCGTGGCTTCTAAGTCAACAAGTCATCCATGTCATATATCTCTAAAAATTCATATTTTAATGATAAATTGTCAACACTTGAAGATTCCCCCATCTCTTCTGAACAAAACGGTGTAAGAATGACCGCTCTAGCCCCTATGGTTAGGAAATTATGGTCATTTGTTTGAGGGGAATCCTCACTATGTGAAATAAACTGAAAGAAGCAGGTCTATGTCTCTGTGCTGCGTGTGTAAAAAGATGCACCTGTTTTGGCGGGAAAACGTAAACAGCCTCTCTGATTGGTGGATTCAAATTCAGCAGCTCCCAGGCTGACCTAGAAACTTAGTCCTCTCTCCCTGTGTGTGTGTGTGTGTGTGTGTGTGTGTGTGTGTGTGTGTGTGTGTGTGTGTGTGTGTGTGTGTTTAGTGGGAGAGAGAGGACCCTGCCCTTATTTGGCAGCATGTCATTGTAGGATTTAAATTGAACATAGTTAGACTGGTTGACTGGATTAGAGCCTGTGTTTGTGTGTCCCTCTGTGCATTTGTGTTTCAATAAGTTATTACTATTCTGCTAAATCATAGTATTTCTGGTACTTTTCGGTACTTGTGCTAAATACAGTATTTCTGCTAAATCATAATATTTCTGCTTTTCATAGGATTTATGCCTAATATAGTATTTCTGCTAAATTATAGTATTTCTGCTTTTTATAGGATTTGTGCCTAACATAGTATTTCTGCTAAATTATAGTATTTCTGCTTTTTATAGGATTTGTGCCTAACATAGTATTTCTGCTAAATTATAGTATTTCTGCTTTTTATACTATTTGTTCTAAATTATAGTATTTCTGCTTTTTATAGGATTTGTGCTTAATATAGTATTTCTGCTAAATTATAGTTTTTCTTCTTTTTATAGTATTTGTGCTAAAACATAGTATTTCTACTAAATGTAGTATTTATGCTTAATAATAGTATTTCTATATATTTCTGCCAGGTCCCCAGGCAGCCAATCCTCTGTGAGGACTGAGAAATTCAAATTTTCAAATCAGGGCCTGCACAGTTTCCCAGCCAATCAAATAAGTGTCCTGAGGCATTCAAATTTGCATATTGGGGCCTTCGTGGCTTCTAAGCCAGCCAATCATATCTGAGGGCTGAGGAATTCAAATCCACAAATCAGGGCCTGCACGGCTTCCCAGCCAGCCAATCACATATGTGGTCTCAGGCATTCAAATTTGCATATTGGGGGAATTCGTGGCTTCTAAGTCAACAAGTCATCCATGTCATATATCTCTAAAAATTCATATTTTAATATTAAATTGTCAACACTTGAAGATTCCCCCATCTCTTCTGAACAAAACGGTGTAAGAATGACCGTTCTAGCTCCTACGGTTAGGAAATTATGGTCATTTGTTTGAGGGGAGTCGTCATTATGAGAAATAGACTGCAATGATCCTGTGTCTCTCTGTGCTGCGTGTGTAAAAAGGATGCACCTGTTTTGGAGGGAAAGAGTGCACAGGCTCTCTGATTGGTGGATTCAAATTCAGCAGCTCCCAGGCTGACCTAGAAACTCACTTTTCTCTCCCTGTGTGTGTGTGTGTGTGTGTGTGTGTGTGTGTGTGTGTGTGTGTGTGACAGAGAGAGAGAGAGAGAGAGAGAAAGGCTTTTAATGGGATGATCTCATTCTAAGATTCAAATTCAATATATTTAGACTGGTTGACTGAATTGGATCTTGTGTGTGTGTCTCTCTGTGCATGTGTGTTTTCTTATGTGTACATATTTGTGATTGTGTGGCTGTTATAGATTTTTTTGCTGATTTTTTTCATTTAACAAGTATAGTTGAGGGACCTTCAGCATGTTCATCATTTTTTCAGCTGTCCATTTTTGCTTTTCCAATTTTTCTGTTTAAGTTATTACTATTGTGCTAAATCATACTATTTCTGCTATTTTATAAGATTTGTGCCAAATACCGTATTTCTGCCAAATACAGTATTTCTGATTAATTATAGTTTTTTCTACCAAATCATAGTACAGTATTTCTGCTTTTTATAGGGTTTGTGCTTAATATAGTATTTCTGCTAAATTATAGTATTTCTGCTTTTTATAGTATTTGTGCTAAATTATAGTATTTCTGCCAAATTATAATATTTGTGCTAAAACATAGTCTTAATTTAAAATTACAATATTCATAGTTCATCACAGTGTCTCTGGTAAATCACAATATTTCTGCTCTGTTGTACTATTTTTCTAAATCATAGTGTTTCTGTAATGTTTAAGTATTTTTGGCTAAATATATTCTTTCTGTTATCTTATACTATTTCTCCTAAATTCTTGTATTTTTGAGAAGTTATCATGTTTCTGGTAAGTTACAATATTTCTGCTAAATTCTGCTATGCTATTGTATTTCTGCCAAGTATTATGTTTCCTCTAAGATATTGCAGTTCTGCTAAGTTATTCCATTTTAGCAAACTTCTTTTGCTTCTGCAAAGTTTTTACAATTTCTGCAACTTTTCAGCTTTTTCAGCTACTTTTTGCATACAGCTTCAGCTTTAAGCATCCACACTGCATTTTCGCAGGAAATGCAAATTTTTCTAGTTCTAGTTGCTTCCGTACACTTTTCGCCGTTAAACTACTTCCACAATTTTCAGCCGATTTTCACCGTTCAAATTTTAAACTATTCTGCTATTTTTGCTAATTCCTGCTACGATTTTTGCTATTTTTAACTATTATACTTTTTAAAATATTAAGCTTTTTTCCTTTAATTTGTCCCATTGAAATGAATGGGAAACTTCTGCAATTCTGCTAAATTTTGCTTGTTTTTGAAACTTAACTACTTCCTCATATTTTCACCTAGAACAACCATTCAAATTTTAAAATGTTCACAAATTATTGGGCTATTCAGGTATGATTCAGCTTTTTCAAATCTTCTACTGTTTTACTTTTATGCCTCTTAAAGTTTTGAGTTGCAAAATTGTGATTTTTCACAAAATACATGCGTTGTTATGGTTGCTATGCTCTTGGCTTCCAGTGTGCCACTGAAGGTTTTGCAATTTTCACTTCATGTCCGAACAACTTCTTGCTACTTGCTCAATTTTCACTCAACTTCCACAAATTATACATCAAAACGTAGGTATTTTTGCTGGCTTTCAGAAAATGTCACTATCATTGTTGTGGGATTTATGGAATTTTTGCAAATCTCCTCAGACCAACACAAGGTCTCAAAACTCTCCATATAAAGTCAATGGAGAGCTTGTTCAAAATCATCGCTGGATTTCTGTAATGAGAGGCATATTCGAATCGTCATATCTCCTTAACGAAGCGACTTTAAGACATGAGGCTTGTCCCCGAATATCTTCAGACACCCCTGACGCTCACAATTCAAGAATTTCTTTCTCACCTATTACCGTTCTGAAATGAGTTGGACTTGTTTGAGGGTAGGAAATTCGTCCTTCGCTCAGATTTCTTCAGATTTAAAACTGTGGAAATGAACCACTTTTTTCTCTCGTCATAACTTTTTTTTGGATTTCCACAGAGACCTGAAAATTTCCATGACTGTTCACCAAAGCCTGCTGTCTCTTACGGTGAAAGAATGATATCGATACTCCAAATAGATTTCGAGTTACAAAGCGTTGTTTGAAGGCAAGTCAAGGCAGTTTTTGCTTCGCTCTACTCAGTTATGGTGCATTAGAAGTCAAATATCTTTAATAATTCATATTTTAATGATAAATTGTAAACACTGGAAGATTCCCCCATCTCTTCTGAACAAAACGGTGTAAGAATGACCGCTCTAGCCCCTACGGTTTAGAAATTATGGTCATTTGTTTGAGGGGAGTCCTCACTATGAGAAATAGGCTGCAATAATCCTGTGCCTCTCTCTGCTGCGTGTGTAAAAAGATGCACCTGTTTTGGCGGGAAAAAGTACACAGGCTCTCTGATTGGTGGATTCAAATTCAGCAGCTCCCAGGCTGACCTAGAAACTTACTTCTCTCTCCCTGTGCATTTTTTTGCTGATTTTTTCATTTAACAAGTATATTTGAGGGACCCTCAGCATGTTCAGCATTTTTTCAGCTGTCCATTTTGCTTTTCCAATTTTTCTGTTTAACTTATTACTATTGTGCTAAATCATACTGTTTCTGCTATTTCATAAGATTTGTGCTTAATATAGTATTTCTGCTTTTAATAGGATTTGTGCTTAATATAGTATTTCTGCTTTTTATAGAATTTGTGCTTAATATAGTATTTCTGCTTTTTATAGAATTTGTGCTTAATATAGTATTTCTGCTTTTTATAGGATTTGTGCTTAATATAGTATTTCTGCTAAATTATAGTATTTCTGCTTTTTATAGTATTTGTGCTAAAACATAGTATTTCTACTAAATGTAGTATTTATGCTTAATCATAGTATTTCTATATATTTCTGCCAGGTCCCCAGGCAGCCAATCCTCTGTGAGGACTTAGACATTCAAATTTTCAAATCAGGGCCTGCACGGTTTCCCAGCCAATCATATATGTGTCCTGAGGCATTCAAATTTGCATATTGGGGCCTTCATGGCTTCTAAGCCAGCCAATCATATCTGAGGGCTGAGGAATTCAAATCCACAAATCAGGGCCTGCACGGCTTCCCAGCCAGCCAATCATATATGTGGCCTCAGGCATTCAAATTTGCATATTGGGGGAATTCGTGGCTTCTAAGTCAACAAGTCATCCATGTCGTATATCTCTAAAAATTCACATTTTAATGATAAATTGTTAACACTGGAAGATTCCCCCATCTCTTCTGAACAAAACGGTGTAAGAATGACCGCTCTAGCCCCTACGGTTTAGAAATTATGGTCATTTGTTTGAGGGGAGTCCTCACTATGAGAAATAGGCTGCAATAATCCTGTGCCTCTCTCTGCTGCGTGTGTAAAAAGATGCACCTGTTTTGGCGGGAAAAAGTACACAGGCTCTCTGATTGGTGGATTCAAATTCAGCAGCTCCCAGGCTGACCTAGAAACTTACTTCTCTCTCCCTGTGCATTTTTTTGCTGATTTTTTCATTTAACAAGTATATTTGAGGGACCCTCAGCATGTTCAGCATTTTTTCAGCTGTCCATTTTGCTTTTCCAATTTTTCTGTTTAACTTATTACTATTGTGCTAAATCATACTGTTTCTGCTATTTCATAAGATTTGTGCTTAATATAGTATTTCTGCTTTTAATAGGATTTGTGCTTAATATAGTATTTCTGCTTTTTATAGAATTTGTGCTTAATATAGTATTTCTGCTTTTTATAGAATTTGTGCTTAATATAGTATTTCTGCTTTTTATAGGATTTGTGCTTAATATAGTATTTCTGCTTTTTATAGAATTTGTGCTTAATATAGTATTTCTGCTTTTTATAGAATTTGTGCTTAATATAGTATTTCTGCTTTTTATAGGATTTGTGCTTAATATAGTATTTCTGCTTTTTATAGGATTTGTGCTAAAACATAGTATTTCTACTAAATGTAGTATTTATGCTTAATCATACTATTTCTGCTTTTTATAGGATTTGTGCTTAATATAGTATTTCTGCTAAATTATAGTAATTCTGCTTTTTATAGGATTTGTGCTAAAACATAGTATTTCTACTAAATGTAGTATTTATGCTTAATCATAGTATTTCTATATATTTCTGCCTGGTCCCCAGGCAGCCAATCCTCTGTGAGGACTTAGACATTCAAATTTTCAAATCAGGTCCTGCACGGTTTCCCAGCCAATCATATATGTGTCCTGAGGCATGCAAATTTGCATATTGGGGACTTCATGGCTTCTAAGCCAGCCAATAATATCTGAGGGCTGAGGAATTCAAATCCACAAATCAGGGCCTGCACAGCTTCCCAGCCAGCCAATCATGTATGTGGGCTCCAGGTATTCAAATTTGCATATTGGGGAATTCGTGGCTTCTAAGTCAACAAGTCATCCGTGTCATATATCTCTAAAAATTCATATTTTAATGATAAATTGTCAACACTTGAAGATTCCCCCATCTCTTCTGAACAAAACGGTTTAAGAATGACCGTTCTAGCTCCTACGGTTAGGAAATTATGGTCATTTGTTTGAGGGGAGTCGTCATTATGAGAAATAGACTGCAATGATCCTGTGTCTCTCTGTGCTGCGTGTGTAAAAAGGATGCACCTGTTTTGGAGGGAAAGAGTGCACAGGCTCTCTGATTGGTGGATTCAAATTCAGCAGCTCCCAGGCTGACCTAGAAACTCACTTTTCTCTCCCTGTGTGTATGTGTGTGTGTGTGTGTGTGTGTGTGTGTGTGTGTGTGTGACAGAGAGAGAGAGAGAGAGAGAGAAAGGCTTTTAATGGGATGATCTCATTCTAAGATTCAAATTCAATATATTTAGACTGGTTGACTGAATTGGATCTTGTGTGTGTGTCTCTCTGTGCATGTGTGTTTTCTTATGTGTACATATTTGTGATTGTGTGGCTGTTATAGATTTTTTTGCTGATTTTTTTCATTTAACAAGTATAGTTGAGGGACCTTCAGCATGTTCATCATTTTTTCAGCTGTCCATTTTTGCTTTTCCAATTTTTCTGTTTAAGTTATTACTATTGTGCTAAATCATACTATTTCTGCTATTTTATAAGATTTGTGCCAAATACCGTATTTCTGCCAAATATAGTATTTCTGATTAATTATAGTTTTTTCTACCAAATCATAGTACAGTATTTCTGCTTTTTATAGGGTTTGTGCTTAATATAGTATTTCTGCTAAATTATAGTATTTCTGCTTTTTATAGTATTTGTGCTAAATTATAGTATTTCTGCCAAATTATAATATTTGTGCTAAAACATAGTCTTAATTTAAAATTACAATATTCATAGTTCATCACAGTGTCTCTGGTAAATCACAATATTTCTGCTCTGTTGTACTATTTTTCTAAATCATAGTGTTTCTGTAATGTTTAAGTATTTTTGGCTAAATATATTCTTTCTGTTATCTTATACTATTTCTCCTAAATTCTTGTATTTTTGAGAAGTTATCATGTTTCTGGTAAGTTACAATATTTCTGCTAAATTCTGCTATGCTATTGTATTTCTGCCAAGTATTATGTTTCCTCTAAGATATTGCAGTTCTGCTAAGTTATTCCATTTTAGCAAACTTCTTTTGCTTCTGCAAAGTTTTTACAATTTCTGCAACTTTTCAGCTTTTTCAGCTACTTTTTGCATACAGCTTCAGCTTTAAAGCATCCACACTGCATTTTCGCAGGAAATGCAAATTTTTCTAGTTATATTTTATTCTGTATTCCGTACGTTTTTTGAAAGCCTACTCCTTCAAAACCGTTCAACTTAGAAAAACCATTCAAACATCGTTAGATTCCTATTATTTTGGACAACATTGCTTCTATTTTTCTCATTTTTAACATTTATATTTTTAATTTTATTCAACTTTATTCAACAAAAATTTCCCATGTATTTCAATGGGGAGACCCTTCAAATTCTCATTCAACTTACTCATTTTTAAACTCTTACTACTTCCACATACATTGACATAGAGCCACCATTCAAACTTTAAAACGAAGACAAGACATTCAACTATTCAACTTGTATTTATCTTTTCAATATCTATTATACTTTTTCTTCAGTTCCAGTTTAAGTTTCATGATGTTTTTTCACCCATTTCAGAGTTTATAATGGGTGTGTATGGGACGGAATGTTGGGGCTAGAGTGAGGCAGCTCAACTGCTAGAGTGAGAGGAGCAAAAAAATTAATCTTAAAATCTTTTT
This sequence comes from Copadichromis virginalis, assembly GCF_057382275.1. Lineage (NCBI taxonomy): Eukaryota > Metazoa > Chordata > Actinopteri > Cichliformes > Cichlidae > Copadichromis > Copadichromis virginalis. The sequence continues at coordinate 32,061,083 of NC_140631.1, read as the reverse complement.
TAAAACTGCTGCTGTGTCCGCAGCGTTTGCTCTACAGGTATGATTTTACCCTCAAAACGTAGCCATGGCTGTCCTCTTTCATCCAATGTGTTTACTATTGTCCTAGGTGTTATGGTTCTTTCATAAATGTCACCAATGCACAGCCTCCTCCCTCCAACTCTTCCATAGACTCTAATGTTAAAATGGCTCAGAAGGTTCGTTTGAAAATCAGAAGAGCATGGTGTCTTTCCACTGTCACCACGTCCATATAATAAACTCCACAGGCATGAAAACTGAGAATTCAGTAGACTAGAAGCTGCTGTCGCTCACGGTGAAAGAATTTCGTCAATACGACTTGTACTTTTCATATGGGAACGATTTGTTTCGGCCTGACTTTTCTGTTCATTTTAAGCAGCAAAAGTGAGGTGCATGTCTGTGTCCGTGTGTATGGAGCCATTGGGTGCGGTCACTATAGCAACCAGGCTCACACCTGCCTGCTTAACGAGCTCTCTCTGCCACTCTGCCAAAATTAATCTTAAACACTTCTCTTTCAACTGCTACTGTGTCCACAGTGTTTGCTTTACAGCCATCATTTTACCATCAAAACGTAGCCATTGTTGTTCTCTTTCCAACACCGTGTCTTTCAAAACTTAGAGATGTAAACTTTTTGAACTGTGTAGATCCAAGTAGATAGATAACCTCCTAACTGACCCATAGAAATACATTGTTTTCAGTCAGGAGTTTGTCTCAACAGCAGAAAAGACCCCACCTTTTACATTACTCCTGTGACCACATTTTTGACAGCGGGAACATAAAGAACATGCTGTTGTGTAGAAAAATTCCTCTGGATCTCCATGGTTTAAAAGCTGGCTTGACAGGAATCTTGGATTTAGAAGCAGTTTTTCCAATAGATGCCATTAAGCAGATTTGAAAGGGGTCACAGAATAATAGTGTCATTGTCCAGAGTCTGTGACTCCGTGTTTATGTTTAAGTTTATTATTATTATGGGTTTTTGTGCTCCTTTTTCACATTTCATGTTCCTATGTTCTGTGTCCCCCAGTCTGTGTTAAGTTTGTGTGGGTTTTGTTCTGTCGGTGTGTTTCCTGTTTTACTGTCAAGGTCCGTGTCTAATCTCAGTGTGTTCAGTTTACATTTCCCCTGTTATGTCTGACAGGGAAAATGTCAGACAATCATGTCTGATTACTCCCAGCTTTGCCCTCCTTCTGTGTCTCATTTCCTCGTTATCCCTCTGTGTCTTTAAGCCTTGTGTTTGCCTCTGTTTGTGGCTGGTTCATCTGTGTATCGTCCTCCGTTGCCCTGTGTGGCTTCCCTATGTTTTCTACGTCTCCCTGCATCTCTGTTTCATGTTTGTTTTTGCTTAGCCTTTTCCAGTTTAGGTTACTCTTAGGTGTTTTTTGTACACCACGTTCCTGTTTGTTTCGCCTTCGTGTTTATAAAGCTCGCTCTCTACTTAAGCAGTCTGCATCTTGGCTCCGTTAATAATTCAGACAAATAGTATGTCAGTAGTTAGTGTAGGCCAACTGAATAGAGCATTCTGATTGCCCTGCTAAATTCAAGCTGATTGTGTATTGGTGGACTTGTCTTCTGCACACAGGTTTTTCAGATCTGGAGTCAGTTGATGACTTTAAAATAATCTTTTCTGACTGGATAATTAAAGCTCACAGCATCTACCTGTCTGTAGTGGATTTTCCCACATCTTAAATAATCTAATCTCATTTAATGTCTCTGTTTTTAGTCTGTATAGTTTATCTCCCCACGAATACACTCAAAGTAGTCTTAAAATAAAACCCATAAAACAGTTCAAGATGACATACTTTTTATTTGCTCGTTTAATGCCAGTTGCCCTCTTTCTCTGTGCGTCACTCATTCGCTTATACTCGGGCAAAAAGTACCCATTTGTATACTAGTCTAGTGTATTTTTCCCTCTCTCTCTATGTCTCACACACACAGACCAACACACAGTCATGTATATGCTCATTAATGCTGTTCAACCTGATGATCAAATTTCCAAGCACCACCTGAACGCCTCATCTGTTTTTAACCCATCACTGGACCAACTGTCGTCATTCCGCTTTGCTCTCTGCTGTGGTAAGTATAGTACACTCAGTACTGCAGTGTTTTATTTTTATGATGGTAAAAATACATTTGACATTTAAACTCAGATATCAAGTCCAACAGAGTTCAAAAGAGTTCAAAGAATAAAGAAGAAAAAAAAAAGAATAACCTTTACTATCATTTATACAGGTTTATGATGTTTTGCTGTTAGCAGCAGTGCTAACGCTAGCTTCAATGCTAATGCTAACGCCAGCTATAGTGCTAACACTAGCCTTAGCGGTTGTTAACTGACAAAAAGAATATTCCTGTGATATTTATTGGCAGTCAGTGAGACAAAAGTAACAAATGAGCTTCATTATTGCCATTGTGGCTCAGTTTTAACACTAAGAATGCTAACGCTAGCTGCGATGCTAACGCTAGCTGCGATGCTAACGCTAGCTGCAGTGCTAACATTAACTGAAGTGCTAATGCTAGCTGGAATGCTAGCGCTATCAGCAATGCTAAGGCTAATAACAGTCTAACAGTAGCCTTACATAAGTGGCAATACTTCAGGTAATTAGTTTGAATTATAAAATGGTTGCTGTGTCTTTTAGTGTGCTGTATAACCTGTATAACCTGCTAATTATAAGTTCAGTGTATCATGGTGTGTGGGCTTTGTATTTCTGTTAGTCTGATAACACTGTACAGACAACTAACATATTATTTCTGCTCTTACACTTTCAGGAACTTGACTGACATCTGTGCTTTGCCTGGTAGGTGTGCACATACTGTAAGAGAAGTAGACCAAAATAAAAAAAATAATCGGAATAATATAAACTGTAAAGTGTGGGTTCAAAGTTTTTGCTAGACCTTTTAAACACAATTTTATAACAAATACACACAAGTACAGCTTAACAATTGGGCTAAAATATTTTTTTTCGTACATTTTTGTAGTCACACTACATGTGATTAGTTAATGATTCACTCAATCATATTTGTATTTAAAAATATTATTGCTGAATTTAATTAAATATTCTTTTAAAAAGTGCCCAATTATGCAACTTTTTGCACATGGCAGCCGACAACAGTTTAGCTTGAATATTTGTTTTGTCCTTTTTCAGTAGTCACAATTAGTTCATACAATTACCATGTGATATTATTTTAATAAAATTATTATATTTTTCTTGTTTTTTGTTCACAGTGTGAAGAAGAAGAAGAAGAAGAAGAAGGACCAGATCTCCAGTCTTCTCTCTTACATCCCAACCCCCCAACCCCTCTATCCTCTGTCCTGCTCCACCTATTGTCTCTGCCTTCTTTCCATCTGTATTTCACCCTGTGGTTTGTGAGAAATTTTGCCAAACCAAGAATCTTATTGCGGTTTGATTTCAAAGCCGTGTCTCTCCTGCTCTGTCTGTTCTCTCTGCTAAATTTTCTCTCTACCTGTTTTTCACTCTTGGCTTGCTGCTGAAAAACGCCAAGCCAATAAAGCAATAAAGAGTGCATATTTTGCCTCAACCTATGAACAAACTGAACAAACAAAGAAAACTCTGCGGTTTGATTTAAAGCCGTGTCTCTCCTGCTCTGCCTGTTCTCTCTGCTAAATTTTCTCTCTACCTCTTTTTCACTCTTGGCTTGCTGCTGAAAAACGCCAAGCCATTAAAGCAATAAGGAGTGCATATATTGCCTCTACCTGAGAACGAACTGAACAAAGAAAACTCTAATTCACGGTGTGATTGTGATTTCCCAACCGTGTCTCTCCTGCTCTGCCTGTTCTCTCTTCTAAATTTTCTCTCTACCTGTTTTTCACTTTGCGCTTGCTGCTAAGTTGTGCCAAGCCAATAAAGAGAGTGCATAATATTCTCTTGACTGAAGAACAAACTGTCAAACGAAAGACAACTGTTTCAGACAAATAAAAACTGAAATATAAAGACAAAGAGAACATCTCCTGCTGTGTGCCACTCTTATTTTATAAACATATTTTCTAAAGACTAAGAGAAACACTTGTGTAAAAATGCCAAGGAAGCAGAAAAAGTCACAAGCTGCAAAACAACGCTGGAAGAAGTTCCATGAGTTTCACAGTGTGCCAACATGTGAACAAGCTGAGTGTGATTTTCCTCAGAGCTCTGCAGAAGACAGTGTGTCTGCAAAGACCAATGCTGATGGTGTCAAACAGGCAGGTCAACATGTTCCTGCACATGTACAACAGGTATCTTATGCTGATGCTGTAAAGAGTGGACTGCAGCATAAAGTTAATGAACAACATGAGGTGTCAAGTGCCCCACAGGTGGGTTATGCTGATTTTTTGAAAAGAGGCTGTCACAATGATGTGGCAGGACAATCTCATGCAGAAAGAGAGAACCTTGAAAATCAGCCATCTGTTACACAGGTCTGTGCATCTCACAGCCAGGCACATCCTAAATATGGAGACTCCAGAAACAAGCAGTGCACATGTAACTCACTCACATTTCTTGCTTTCCTTCATGAGAATGATAACATGACTACAGCTGACCTTAATCTGGTCTTGGATAAAGGTGATGTGATGTACAAAGAGGCCAAGAAAAGATTTCCTAAAAATATTCATTTGGCAACCGATGAGCTGCCAGACAAAGTTGATGCTCGCAGGTCTATGTATGATGTCGACATGACACAGCCTTCCCGGTATGGGACATTTGAAGAACCTCCAGAGGAGGCAGTAGATACCTTTCTCAGCTTAGAAGCAGGACTGAGCTGCCTGTTGTCAGATGTGCAGTATGCCTTATTGATTATGAGTGGATTGTGTATCGCAGTGTTCAGATCCACATCGGGCAAATATGGTTTCTTTGATCCACACTCCAGAACAGCCAGTGGTCTTCCTCTACTACTACAGTCACGTAATCGTGGTACAGCAGTGATGCTGAAATTCACACTCCTCAGTGACATGATTAAGAGGATCCAAGATTCTTATGAAATGATGGAGATATCACCTTCTTGTAACTATGAACTGAAGCCTGTGCAGTTCTACAGTATGAGCACAGTCAACCTGAGTGATACTATCACAGACACAGTCTGCAGACCAACAGCTGCCACTGCTGTGGCACCTACTCACTCTGATACAACTGTTGATGAAGCAAACTCCTCTTCTCCAAGGAGAAACACAACCACTGATCTGACTGAGAACATCTTTTTTCAAATGTCCATTTGTACGCCACTGGTGGAACAAAAAGAAGACCATATGACTCAGTTCACATCATATGAAGATCAGAATGAACCTCCTAATATACCAACTGAAGAACTATGCAGTGAATTAAATTTCTTTCCATCGAATGATGCTTTTTCATGTCAATCAAATGCTGCAATAAAAAATGTTGCTGCCTGTGATGTTTCTGATATAGTTTTACAAAAACTGAAAAAAGTTAATAAACAACAAAGGCAAAAAATGAAAAGAAGATTAATGGCATCAGAGAAACCCAGAAATCAGAGAAAAGAAAACCAAAAAAGGAAAGAACGACAAAAGTACGCTTCAAATAAAGATTACAAAGAAAAGAAAAAATCTTGCACAAGCGAGGCATATAAAAACAATCCTGAAGTCAGACAGAAAAAACAACAGTATATGAAAAGACGTTATTGTGAGAATGATGAATTCAGACAGAAAAAAAACCAATATGTTAAAAGACGTTTTTCTGAGAATGCTACAGTTAGAAAGAAACAACAACAATATATTAAAAGACGCTACTGTGACAATGCTGAATTTAGACAAAAACAAAAAAACTATATCACTAAAAGGTATCAAGAAAACCCTGAATTCAGAGAGAGACAGAGATCTCGAGTGACTCAGCGTTATGCACGTGATGACGCATTCAGAGTAAGACACAGACAACTAATGAAACAACTAATGCGAGACAGGTATCAAAGTAATCTTGCCTTCAGGATTATGCACAATATGAGATGTGCAATGAAAATAAAAAGGAAATACAGATGGGTGAACAGACAAACCCAAGAGAGTGACAACAGTGTGATTAACGAGGCCATATCTGTGTTCAAATCACAAATCAAAGTTGGACCATCATACCCATGTACTGTATGCTTCAAGGCTTCATTTCCAAACCAAGTACGACCCTGCACAAGGTCAAATTATGTCAAAAACCCACATGTGGTTGCAACATGTTTGACAGGAAAGTTTGTTCATGTTTGTGATGAAAACTGCAGAAATGAGCAGTGCAATGTTCCCGATGAGAGAAAGAGAGAGTGGATTTGTCACACCTGCCACGATCATCTTAAAAATGGATTCATGCCAGCACTTGCTGTTGCCAATACACTGGAGCTTGCTGATATTCCACCTGAACTGTCTGATCTCAACATACTGGAGAGACATCTCATAGCCAAGTGCATACCATTTGCCAAGATCATTCCTCTTCCCAAAGGCAGACAAAGAGCAATTAGAGGAAATGTGGTCTGTGTCCCATCCGAGGTACAGGAAACTGTTGAAGCATTGCCTCGATTGAGAATTAATTCTCAGATCATGAGAGTAAAACTGAAGAGACGCTTGTCTTACAAAGGTCATCAGCTGTTTCAGACTGTAAGCTGGTCTAAACTTGTGCAAGCACTGCATAAACTCAAGCAGATTCATCCACAGTATAAGGATGTGAGCATCAGAGATGATGCTGAGCTGTGTGATCCAACACTTCCTGATGAAGATGATGATGATGATGATGATGAAAACATGAATGAGGACGATTATGATGAGGCTGATTTAATGGAAATTGACAGCTGTGAGAAAAATGCACTGAGTGAAGCACAAAATAAAAATGAACAGGACATTGACACGTTACCCTGTGATGGTGAACAATCGCATGAACAGATGAGAGATGATTCAGAGCAAGCAGATGGACTGACTAATGGTGGTTTTGCACTCGAGTCCTGTTTACAGCCCCCTGATGTGGCTGAGGAGATATTATGTTTCAGTGAAGGAATCTACTCTGTTGCTCCTGCAGAGAGAAACAATCCAATAAGTTTTTTCAAAACACCTAAACTGGAGGCCATGGCCTTCCCTGTGCAGTTTCCTACAGGCCAAAACACACTTGATGAAAGAAGGCTGATCAAAGTATCCCCCAGTGGGTATTTCAAATCAAGACTTTTCTGCATTGATGATCGTTTTGCCAAAGACACAAACTATTTGTTCTTTGCACAGTTTGTGACTGAAATACACTTGGCTACTTCCAGCATGACGATACAGTTAAGAAAGGCAAAGCCTCTGACCAGAGATGGGAGAAAAATAACCTCAGGCATGTTACAAGATAAACATGAGGTGGAGAAACTGGTGCGAAATAAAGACGCAGTGAGATTCATGCAGCCTCTGAGAGGAACCCCAGCCTATTGGGAGAAAACAACAAGAGATCTTTTTGCCATGATCAGACAGTTGGGAACTCCCACGTTCTTTTGCACATTTTCAGCTGCTGAAATGCGCTGGCCTGAAGTGATCGAGGCAATAACAAGGCAGCAAGGTGAACAAGTGAATTTTGAAGGACTCGACTGGTCAGCAAAGTGTGACATCCTGAGAAGCAATCCTGTCACAACAATGCGCATGTTTGACAAGAGAGTTGAAGCATTATTCAGAGATTTACTCTTATCTCCCGCAGAGCCACTTGGCAAAGTCATTGACTACTTTTACAGAGTTGAGTTTCAGCACAGAGGAAGCCCACACATACACTGTCTCCTGTGGGTAGAAGGTGCTCCTGTGTTTGAGGAGGATGATGAGCAAACTGTTCTTGATTTTATAAACAAATACATCACAGCTCAGCTGCCTGATCCACATAAACAACCTGAACTGTACAAGAAAGTAACAGAAGTGCAAAAACATAGTAAGAACCACACAAAGACATGCTTTAGGAGTTTAAGCTCCGGGTGCCGTTTTGGTTTTCCCAAACCACCCTGCAATGAGACAATGATCACAAGACCCAGTGAGGATGATGCACTGGAAGTAGAAACAGCAAAGAACAAGCTCAGACCACTGAACCAGCTGCTGAATGAACCTGAAACTGCTTCCATGAGTTTAGAGCAGCTCTTGGCAAGATGCAACTTGACACATGCAGAATATCAGAGATACCTGAATAAAATGAACATGAGGAGTACGATCATACTAAAGCGTGATCCAAAAGACTCTTGGATAAATGGCTATAATCCACATTTGCTTGAAGCCTGGAACAGTAATATCGACATAAGCTTTGTTTTAGATGCTTTTGGTGCTGCAAATTATTTAATGAAATATATATCAAAAAAAGAGGGCGGGCTATCTGAGTACCTGAAAACTGTCATTGAGAACTCCCATAAGGACAGTGTAAATGAGTGCGATGAAATGAGAGCCGTCATGCAGGCATATTCAAAGAAGCGAGAGATCAGTGCACAAGAATGTGTTGCTCGTGCATGTGGTCTTCACATGAAGCAATGTTCACGTGCTGTAATATTCATACCAACTGATGATAATCCTGTGAAAATGAGTCGTCCCCTGTCAGTTCTGGACAACACAACACCTGAGTCTTCCAATGTTTGGATGACATCTTTGAATGACAAATACAAAGCCAGACCTGAAACACCAGAGTATGAGGAGATGTGCATGGCAGACTTTGCTGCTACTTGCAGGATTGTCTATGGCCAACAGAAAAAAGGTAAAGATGTTTTGCCCCTTCTCAATGAGATGGGGTTTGTGCAAAGGCGCAAAAACAATAAGCCTGCTATCATCAGATTTCACCGCTGCTCACAAGAAAAACATCCAGAGCAATATTACGGAAGACTGCTTAAACTGTACCTTCCTCATCGTTCAGACCACGAACTGAAAACACCATCGTTGCCAACCTATCAGGCTTTCTATGGTGCTGGCTGTGTACAGCTACCAGGTACTGACCATCTTGAGTACGTGCAACACATTGTCAAAAGAAACAGAGAAAAATATGAGAAAAACAGTGAGGAGATCGAGAGCGCTGTTGAGGAATATGAGCAGAACAGAGGTGTGACTGACGAATGGTGTAATCTGGCACCTGAATCAGATCTCGTAAGGTTGCCACTTGTCGAACAAGAAAGAGAGCGAGACAATGAAAATGAACAGGAAGATGTGCCCGACTACAGCCGTCAGGCTGATGCTTCAACAGAAGTCAGAGCCATCAGGGAACCCCCTGCTATTGATCCCACATTGTTACGTCAGATGTTTCAGAATCTGAACAAGAAGCAAGCCTGCATATTTTATGCAGTTAGAGACTGGTGCATTAAAAGAGTCTGTGCTCTAAATCCAGAGCAGTTTTTCTTTTATATTAATGGTGGTGCTGGAACAGGAAAATCACATCTTATCAAATGCATCTACTCAGAAGCATCTAAGATACTGAGCAAAGTGCCCAGATATGCAGACGACGTTGACATATCAAAACCCACTGTCCTGTTAACTGCTTTCACTGGGACTGCAGCTTTTAACATTTCTGGAACAACACTGCATTCTCTTCTCAAGCTGCCTAGAAGCTTAAAACCTCCCATTCAGGGACTTGGCAATCAGCTGGATGAAGTCAGATCAGAACTTTTGAATGCTGAAATAATCGTCATTGACGAAGTGTCTATGGTGTCAAGACATCTGTTTGCATATGTAGATGCAAGACTCAAACAGATCAAAGGGACTCGGAGACCCTTTGGAGGCATGTCAGTCCTTGCTGTCGGAGACTTCTATCAGCTACCCCCAGTGCGACAGTCTAAACCTCTCTGTGTGCACGACCCGTTCGAGATCGACCTGTGGCGGGAGCATTTTCAGATGATCACTCTGACTGAGATTATGCGTCAGAAAGATGATGTTGTCTTTGCAGAGATGCTGAACAGAATTCGTGTGAAAGGAAAGTTGGATGAGCTTTGCGAAGCAGATAGAAATTTGTTGTCACAGGCCATAACTGAACCAGCCCATTGTCCAACTGATGCGTTGCACATTTTTGCAACTAATAAAGAAGTGGATGCACACAACTCTGCAACACTGGCTCTGCTCCACACTCATATCATTGACATCCATGCAGATGATTATAGAAAAGATCCTAGAACTGGCAGAATGGCACTTCAAGACAGACCATTGAAAGGAGGTAAAAACGAGTTACCAGACACACTGAAAGTTGCAGAAGGAGCTCGTGTCATGCTCACCAGAAACATTGACATACAAAATGGTTTGGTTAATGGAGCTTTTGGAATACTACTTAGAGTAGTTCACTCTGAAAACGACCAACACATCATCAAGCTTGGACTTAAAATGGATAATGAGACATCTGGAAAGAATAACCGCACACCAGCAGACGACATGGTGTACATTGAGAGAGCAGAGGAGAATCTGAAGCAGAAAGGAGTGGTACGAAGACAGTTCCCAGTGAAGCTGGCCTTTGCATGTACAATACATAAGGTACAGGGTATGACAACTACATCAGCTGTTGTCTCTCTTAAGAGCATTTTTGAGCCCGGCATGGCCTACGTAGCTGTCAGTAGAGTGACGTCTCTCAGTGGACTGTATCTTCTTGATATGGAGGAGAAAAAAATATTCACCAACCCAGAAATCACTGCAGCGCTTGAGAACATGAGACAAGCCAACCTTGATGACATGATGCCTCTTCTACACGTGAGGCAAACACTGAGCAGGTCAGAGGTTTTCACCATTGTTCATCATAATACAGAGGGACTGCCAGCTCACATTAATGACATCAAAAGTCACCATGAATTGTGTCTAGCAGATGTTTTGTGCCTAACAGAAACACACCTGCGGGGCTCTTTTGTCGCAGAGAGTCTCCACTTGGAAAATTACAATTTGTTCAAACGCAACAGACACCTGTCCTACACAAACTTTCCCCAGATGGCAAACAGAAGTGGTGGTGGAGTTGCTGTTTATGTGAAAAGTGACATTCAAGTGCATGAAAAACAGTACATCCATAATGTAACTGACCTTGAATTTCTGGCTTTAAAGGTTGAAGCACCAGTCAGTGCTCTGATTGCAGTTGTATACAGACCTCCAGACTACACTCTGAGGCCATTCCTGAAAAACCTGGTAAGCCTATTAGACTCATTGGAGATCATGGACTGTCATCCCATCATAGTTTGTGGTGATTTTAATGAGAATGTTTTATCCAGTGCAAACAAACCAATCCTGGAGCTGTTTGAGTCTAGGGGATACGCACAGGTCATCACTGCCCCTACCACAGAGAAGAACACACTGCTTGACCTAATTTTCATTTCTCAGTCAGATCGATGTCTCCATTCTGGAGTCATGAAGACATACCATAGTTACCATGACCCAGTATACTGTGTATTGTCCTGTGATGATTCATGATCTAGATCTTTGAATACAGTAAGTAATATCTATATTTTTGAATGACTTAAGAAAGTAGAGCGATATTTAAAAGTTGACGCTCTGCATTGCAGTATAATGGTTGAATTGTTTACATAAAATACAATTACATGAATTAAGTAATGATATCAGTAAAAGATGACAATTTTATTTATCACAGAAAATCTAAAGTTCACTAACAGTAACCTATAAATGTCAGAAAAATCAAATATAGCAGTTTAAAATGAATAGTGTAGGCATATCCTCTCTGCAGCCAGGCTTCAACATCCTGCCAGGCTGCCCCAGTCTCACTGTGGCTGGGAGGGAGGGAGGGTGGACCAGAGGATTGCCTACACAACACATAAATGTTCAACAGCTTCTTCATTGTTTCTGAGAGAACAATAATGACTAAAGGTTGCTTTTTAAAAAAACAAACAAACAAACAAACAAACAAACAAACAAACAAACCTAATTACAGCAATAATGACAGTTAAGCCACTTTATGTGTGCCTCTATTTTGAAATACTATTTACAAAAATGTTATTATTTTGGTTTGTTATAAACTTTAAACTTTTTCAAAAGTATACGATTATATTTTTGGACAAATCTTTCGATGAAACATACATTTTTATGAGCTTTTATCATGTTTCGGCCAGTGCAATCATCAGGGTGGGTCTGGGTTGATAACTGCACATTTCTGGCCAGAAATGTTTCAGCAGTGTTACATAAGTAGTACATATGTAACACTTGCTTTCTGTTACCAGCTGATACCCTACATTTGTATAGACATTGGATGGTGTGAGGTTGGGGAGTTGAGTGGGGGGGGGGGGTTTACGGTGGGAGCTGAGGGGGGGGGTGTTAGGTTTCCTTTTTTCTTTTTCTTTTTTAAGAGAGACACAGTCCTCCTGTGTCTTCTCCAAGCTTCACATGTAAGATCCAACAGTGTGAAGCACATAGCAGCTAGAAACTGTAATGCCACAGATCAGAGAGGCTTCATCATCACCATCTTCATCGCCGTACGATCAGAGCGTGAGACTTCACATCTGGAGCACAGGAGACATTCTGTGATAAGTCCTCCTTCTAGCTTGTCCCACAAGCAGTCGGTGAGATTTACTCACAACAAAAAGGGTTAATGACATAATTTCCATGAAAACATGTATTCATTCTTTGTAAAGTGTTTAAATTGTGTTTTCACTTGACCTTAGGAGTGTTAGAGTGTATTGTAATGTCTGTACTCAGGTGTTTCCCTCTGTGATCCATCCCCATCAGAGCTGAGACACTCAGGACTGAACAGACTGCACAGTTTCTGTGACTGAGCCTCCAAAACACCTTCTTTGAAACCACTCATGATAGAAGGGCTTCATATTTGCAGCAGCACTACTACAGGTATTCAGTTTATTACAGGATGTGTTTGTTTCTTAGGACCAGCTCTGAGTGCACACTACCTAACATATACACCTTTCTGTTCATTACAAACCAACTACTCTGGATCATATGGCCAGTTGGCAGGAATGTTGCTGCAGGAAAACATCCCTGGAGATCACCATCATTGTCAGACTGACTGTGCCTCCTCTGTGCAGTGTCAAGATCCTCTCTAAATGAGTGTGTAAGTTAACATTTTCATTATTTTATTCCCTTTGACAAGACAAGTATCACTGATATTTACATTTACAACTACATATGTTCCCGTTTTCTGCTCTTCTTTTAAAGTCCTCAGCTATCCTGCTTCTGTGCTGCTTGCCACACATCAAACACTGGCCGGATGACAGGGAGGATCCACTCTGAAGTCACTGGACGTGATGAGGATCATATGGGACTTCATAGTTTCACAGAAACATTGTGCTCTGTGATTACAGGTTTTAAATGGACATAATGACTGCCTCTCTCTGATCAACAGGCTAAAGGATTGTTTTCATTGTTAGTGCTCTGTACAATGTATGCTTATTTAGTATTTCATCACAGAGCAAACCTTTATTTATTTAACATATTTTTATTTTGTTTTAATGTTGAATTAACTGTGGGGATTTTTTTAAGTGGGCACTTGGGATGTCATATGACCAGAAATGTGGTAACTGGAATTCAACAGTATGGAAGAAAAAATCTGCTGAGAACGAAACACATACAAAAACCCCCAAGAAAATTCAAATTCATTCCATGTAATCCAATCTAAAACATTTTAAACTGCTGAACAGCAACACAAACAGTGTTAAAAAACAGTGTTAACAGAATGATTATGATGATTTTGTACCAAAGTTTCAGGTCACATGGCACACCTAGTGTGTAGTGTGGGGTATCAGCTGGTAAGTATAGGTTTTTTCATATTTGTGTCCTTAGAGTTTAGATAGATAAAGCCTTGTGTATAATAATTAGTCATAACCACAACTCAAAGTCAGGGACTAACTAAATTTGGGACTTTGTGTCTGAGCCCAGGTTAAAACAATGTGTAAAAAAGCATTTAGTGGCATGGCTGAACAATGCTGTATTGATACTTATTTATCCATGTTCACAAAAAGGACTAATGTGTTTATTTGATTATTTGCATGTGTTAAACTGTGTCACCACCTTAGGCTTTCATTTGAGTTTACTCACAAATCTCTATACAGTTCTCTTTTACCACTGTGTGGACTCTGTTTACATTAAAACATAAAAAAGAATGAGTAATAAAAAGATGTGTAGACAGATCAGAAGATTAAGTAGACCGATAGAAACAGCTGTTCAGCCATGTTCTAAGAAACCAACACAATTTAAAGGTTCAGGATTGTGGTTTTAAAAGTTGAATTTTCATGTATTTCATATGTTGCTCATTATTTTTTATTTAGTTATTTAATTTAGTTATTTTTCTTTATTCTACCAGTCCTTTTCAGAAAGAAGCTGTATATGACTTAAGATTTTTATGTTATTTTCTATGACATACAAAACAAATTGATGTATGTAATACTATTAAACATGATATACACATGTGTATATGTCTGAAAAACATCATGCTGTATATTAAAGTTCGTATTTTCTGCAGAATGTTTGTTCATCTTTTAAGTTCATTTCAATTAGAAGAATATGAACTTTTAATATTCATTCAGAGGTTTTCTGACTCTAAATTTTCTTTTGTCATTACTCATCTTTTTATTATTTACATTTTAAACATGCTTAGCTTTTTCCAACTTCTTCTGTGTGAACATCAGCTTTCAAAAGTTCTGCACTTTTATTTTCAGGTTAAAAATTCTGTATTTTCCAGCTCATTCAGATTTTTAACTTAACATTCAGCAATTAATTCATTTCAGTGCATACATTCAGATTCAAGCATTCACACTGCAGTTTCTTCAGAAAATGCACTTTCTAGTTCTATATATAACCCCTTTGTAAACGCTGTTCACCGAAGTCTATTTACCAACATACGTAAAGATATTACACATAAAAAATACACGGAAACATTGGAAATCACTTTTTGGCAGGCAAATCACTTTTTGGCAGTTTTCTCTGTTAGCAGTAGTTTACCGTTTTCTTGCGTCTTTTTTGTACATCAAGCTAGTTACCGTTACAACATTCACTTTCGGTCACACAGGAAGTTACCAAAATAAAAGCACAAACGTTCAAGGTTCAAGGTTCTTTATTTGTCACATGCATAGTTATACAAGTATAAGTTATACTTATACTTGTAACCCGTGTCAGGCTACATTTCACTGTATAACACACAGTGAAATGTAGCCTGACACGCTCCTCGACATGTGCAAAAATGGGGGGGAGAACATATAGTATATACATTGGGTGAATGTGCAGTAGTAGTAGCAAGCAGGTGAATTCTGTACATTAATATGAATAGACATCTGACATCTGACTATTTTACAGAATAGTTATATTACGTGTTGTTGAGCTAGCTTTACATATCCGCCGTTACACTGTTTGTTTTACAGTAAATCATTTATGCTGTATATATTGGTCTATATGCATGGTTTAAAATAAGCTGCACAATACCAGATCCAAGCTGTGTACTATGCAGTAAAATAAAAAAAATGGTATAAACAGTATGTTGGCACTTGGCAGTATAGGAGACGGAAGTCAGACATGATAACTTACATACTGATGAGTTGTGTAAATCCACAAAGAGCAGTATACCTCGGGTAAACAGCCACAGCACAGGTCAGCTGATCACAGCCTGTAGACAAATCTGCTGGAGCTCTCAATAGAGCCTATTGTGACTCCTGATTCCTTTCCACACACTGCTATAACCACTACAGTGATCTTAGGGTTCTCAAATCTGCAAATCCCATTTTAGCCCCTGACTATACTCATATAGTATATTAATAATAATTATATAATGATGTATTGTATTCATATTATTAAATTAGTATATGTATATTCTGTTTAGATGTAGAGGCAGACTCATCCATCTACAATGTAGGCTGCAGCAAATAGAGCTATAAGTTCATTTGTTTGTCTATGCTTGTGTTCTCACTATCGTTCAGGTGTTCATTAGAGTTTATGTTTAAATTAAGTTTTCATTTCCATGACTAATTTTGCTATTATGTTAAAGTTGTATGAGGTTGGGTTTCCTTTGTAAAATAATTGAAAACTCCTTATCTTCTTACTTTTTTGCTTTGAATTCATTTCAGAGTCTGGAAAATGTATCTTTTATCTTAGTAAAGAAGTTTAATCCATAATTCAACTTTTACCAGAGTATTTTTACCACAAGAATCTGAATGCAAAGGTGATTATCAAGGTATCGTCTTTTCCTTTTTGTTTTCAGAAACTGGCAGCAGAGTGTCAGAGCGCCGGTCACCCTGGTGTTTTGGTGCCTTTCAAGTGTGACTTGACCAAAGAGGAGGAGATTCTGTCCATGTTCGCCACGATCAAAGAGCAGCACAAAGGCGTGGACGTGTGCATCAATAACGCTGGCTTGGCTCATCCAGAGGTGCTGCTAAATGGCAAAACCAGTGGCTGGAAAAACATGTGGGATGTAAGAACTCAGAGTTATTTTAGAAAGAAAATATTCCTGGTTGGTATGCAATATAATATTGATAACATATGTTATATGTTGTTGTGTGCTACATATGAAAGCATTCACAGGAGTGGTTTCCCAGCAGAATACTGTATTCTAATGAAATGATAAATTGAGTCATCATCATTTTTTAGAATGAGATAGATGTCTTTTATTTATACAAAAAGTTGGATAAATAGTGTGTTAAAATGTCAAACTATGAAAATCCCCATCTGGTTAAAATAAATACACAATCACAATAGATGAGAAAGATAAAATATTATGCAAAACTGGCTAAAGGCTTTCACTTGGTGTTCGCTCTCTCTGCGTAGAGTATCACCTCCTGTTGCAACACACAGTGATGTTTTTGTGTAGCATATGTGTTGTAATAAAAACTGTATTTACTCGCTAAATTATGTCTCTGTATTCACTCACTGTGTCTTTAGGGATTCACTAGCTTAGCTTAGTTTTTAAATTTTTTATTTTAATGATATTGAATTCGAGACTCGGTTTTGCATCCTTGAAAACTCTCTAGCTAGCCAGCCTCCTGTAGTCAGTGCAGCCGAAGGTAGAAGGTAGCGCAGGCCCCATTAGGTGTCCCCCGGCAGACTGTCGAGTAGCTGGGGAAACAGGATGGCTGGATGACGGGGAGGACGTATCATAGCCCCCGGTACACTACCAACCTGTTCATGTGGCTAACTACTTTTCCCCACTCAATGACACACTCACAGGAGATCAGACTCTAGGAATTGGCGATTCTGTTTTAAGACATGTTGGCTAAGGGTAAATGCAAATTCAGTAAAATATTAAAAATCAACAAAAATCGACTTAAATGTTAAAAAAGTCACAAAGAAAGAACAATACAGTATCCTCATGAGCACCGAAGAGTAAAACATAAACATTAGGTCTCTCTCTTCCGAGTCTCTGTTAGTACATGAATTAATAATTGATCAACAAATCGATTTACTCTGCCTTACAGAAACCTGGTTACAGCAGGATGATTATGTTAGTTTAAATGAATCAACACTCCTGAGTCTCATTTACCATCAAAATCCTCGAGGCACAGGCTGGGGGAAGGTATGCCTGCAATTTTCCACACCAGCTTATTAATTAACCAAAGACCAAGACATACTTTTAACTCATTTGAAAGCCTGATGCTTAGCCTTGTCCACCTCAGCTGTAAAACTCAAAAAAACAGTCGTATTTGTTATCTTCTATTGTCCACCTGGGCCTTACACAGAGTTTCTGTCTGATTTTTCTGAGTTTTTAACTGATTTAGTGCTCTGTTCAAATAAAATAATTATTATGGGTGATATCCATGTAAATGTTACAAATGACAGTCTCAATCAACGTGGTATTTAATATTTTATTAGATTCAATTGGCTTCCCTCAAAAGGTGAAAAAATTGACGAAAAGCACCGTTGAGCAAAGTATTCCTTTAACGTCAACTAGGAATGACTTAATGAATTTATTCACAAATCAAATTTTAACAATTAGAGAAAAAATTACTCATAATGATCTCACAGATCTAACATTATCTACACATACTTTGAGTACCATTTGTATTTATTTAGTCTTTTTTTCCAATTGACCTTTCTGAGTTAACATAAGTAATTACTTCCTCCAAACCATCAACATGTCTTATAGACCCCATTCTTACAAGACTGCTGAAAGACTGTTGCCTATGTACTTCAGGCCTTCAAGCTGGCAGTAGTTAAACTTAAAAAGCCGTTACTTAAAAAGCCATCTCTTGACCCTGTGGTTTTAGATGTTTATAGGCCAATTTCTAACCTTTCATTTCAAAAATTGTCAAACAGCTAATAGATCATATGCAGACAAATGGCTTATTTGAAGAGTTTCAATCAGGTTTCAGAGCTCATCAAAATACAGAAACGCCTTTAGATAAGTCCCAAAAAATTGATTCTGATCATCTGGACGTAGCATCTCAGTGGGAGAAACGTTTCGTCACTCATCCAAGTGACATCTTCAGTTTCAGATGACCCAACCTCATAAACAGTACCTTTGCACAATGACTGAAACCAGCCCACTGAATGAAAAAAATGGGCTGTGAGGTCAGCTCCTGGATTATTACTATCCAAACTGGCATGACCAAAGATCAACAACCGCTGAACAAAGACCATCGCTGAACCAATTTTACAATGCTGTGATTGCAGCCATTTGCTAACTCACTTTTAGTGAATTTTACAAATGATCTTCTTGGCCCCTGACAGTAGTCAGTCTAGCTTATCCTGCTAGACCTCAGCGTTCGATAATGTTGACCATAATATTCTATTAGAGCGATTAGAACATGCTGTAGGTATTACAGGTACTGCACTGAAGTGGCATGTATCATATCGATCAAATAGCATCCAATTGTTCTGTAGTTTCTGTGCCAGGACCAGTTTACATGCTTCCCTTAGGCAGTATCATCAGAAGGCATAGGATGAATTTTCACTGCTATGCAGATGACACCCAACTTTATCTATGCATGAAGCCAGATAACACACCAATTAGTTTGATGTGTGTTAGAAAAATGTCTTAAAGGCATACAGACCTGGATGACCTCCAATTTTCTGTTTCTAAATTCACAAAAAACTGAGGTTATTGTACTCGGCCCTAAAATTCCTAGAAATATGGTATCTAACCAGATACTTACTCTGGATGGCATTGCTTTGGCCTCCAGTAACACTGTGAGGAACCGTGGAGTCATTTTTAACTAGGATATTTCCCTTAACTTGGAGATCCCTAAAAAAGACATCCACCTTGGTCCCTAATGGACATAAATGTCCATTCCCCAAAAAGTGCAATAAAAATCTTATGTATTAATATTTTTTTCCACTTTAAATTGGTCAGTCTTTTAAAACTACTTCTCCCTGAAATATTCATATAAAGTTTTAATTATATTTTCGTTGTTTTAACCCTTTAAATCCCAGTTGTATTACACGAGCGCCCTGTTTTTTTTAGCCCAAAAAACAAAAAAACTAAATATTTTCCAAAAAAAACATTTGAAGTAATATTTGATTGTTATTATAATTAGGCCTTTAGATGGTCCAAAGATTGGCACCAAAATTCATTTTGACCTGCCATTATTTTTTTTGCAGGAGCACATTAAAAAAAAAAATGCATCCACCTTTAAGCCTATGTCCATTCCCCAAAATGTGCAATAAAAATATTAAATATTAATTTTTTTTCACTTTAAATTGGTCAGTCTTTTAAAACTACTTCTCCTTGAAATATTCATGTCAAGTTTTAATTACATTTCGCGGATTTTAACCCTTTATATCCCGGTTTCGTCACATGAGCGCACTGCTTTTTTTGCCCCAAAAAACATAAAACTTGAATATTTTCCAAAAAAAACATTTGAGGTAATATTCAATTGTTATTATAATTAGGCCTTTAGATGGACTAAAGATTGGCACCAACATTCATTTCAATCGCCTTTTATTTTTTTTTTCAGGACCAGAAAATGGTCTCCAGGCGGCAAATGCTCCTCCTCTAGGCCGAAATAAGTGCATCTTGCCGGGGTAAGTCGCGACGATTACCGGGGCACGATCACCGGGGACCCCTTTTTCCAGCATACACGCCCGATACCACGTGACAACAAATACGTCATTTCCTGTTGACTAAAAAAAAAAATGCACCCTCTCATGGTCCTAGGGACCAAAAAATGGTCCCGCCCGATCAGCGGGCGAAGCCGCTGCTGCACGCCGGAGATGAGGCTTCATTTCCGGCAGGTCTGTCCAAGCAGCCCGCTGTTTTCCAGCAGAGGTCAAATGTGAAGCAAGGGCGCCACCCGGTGGACAAATAAAAAAATTACAACTCTAAGGCCTGTAGTCCAAAACGAAACCTAAGCTGGAAACCTGACGATCCCTTTGACCGTAATTTTTCTGGCGTGAAAAATAGCGTTTATAATGGGTTTCAATGTGGACATTTTTGTCCAAAGGGACTAAGGTGGATGCATTTCTGTAGCTTAGCCATTTTAGGCTAATTCAATGAATTTACACCACAATTATAAAATATAATTAAAAAGAAATTTCTTTGACAAATTTGGCTATATTCCACTCAACACAGTGAAAATGGTTTAAAATTAAAAATGCAAAAGACAATAAATGTCCCTAAGGACCTCTGAGGGCCCTTAATGTACATTTTAAACAAATATGTAGGACTGCTTTTTTTCCATTTGCACAGTATCTCTAAAATTAGAAATATCCTGTCTCAGAGTGATGCTGAAAAACTAGTTGATGCATTTATTACTTTTAGGCTGGATTAGTGTAATTCATTATTATCAGGAAGTCCTAAAAACTTCCTGAAAAGCCTTCAGTTAATCTAAACTGCTGCAGCAAGAGTACTGACAGGGACTAAAAGAGAGAGCATATTTCTCCTATACTGGCTTCCCTTCATTGGCTCCCTGTTAAATCCAGAATTGAATTAAAAAATCCTGCTCCTCACATACAAGGTCTTAAATAATCAGGCCCCATCTTATCTTAATGATGTCATAGTATTGTATCCTTGCATTAGAGCACTTCGCTCTCAGACCACAGGCTTACTTGTGGTTCCTAGAGTATTTAAAAGGTGAATGGGAGCCTTCAGTTTTCAGGCCTTTCTTCTGTGGAATATGGGAGACAGACACGATCTCTACTTTTAAGATTAGGCTTAAAACTCCTTTTTGCTAAAGCATATAGTTAGGGCTGGATCAGGTGACTCTGAATCCTCCCTTAGCTATCCTGCAACAGGTGTAAGCTGCTCTCTTCCACAGCATGTCTTTTATCCTGTTTTCCTTCTCTCACCCCACCTGGTCGCGGTCCCTGAGCCTGGATCTGGTGGAGGTTTCTTCCTGTTAGAAGGGAGTTTTTCCTTACCACTGTCACCACTTTGCTTGATCATAGGGGGTCATTGTATTGTTGGGGTTTTTTCTCTGTATGTATTAGGGTCTACCTTAAAATATAAAGCACCTTAAGGCGACTGTTGTTGCGATTTCGTTCTGTATAAATAAAATTGAATTGAATTAAAAGAATTTGTTCATCTTGAGTGCAAATAGCAACAAGGAAAAGTATCATTTTGATGCATTGATTACATATATTTGTTTTACCGTTTATTTCACTGCTGGTTTCTTACAGGTGAACGTTCTTGCACTGTGTATCTGTGCACGTGAAGCTTATCAGTCAATGAAAGAGAGAAATGTGGACGATGGGCACATCATAAACATAAACAGGTGCAGTTTTATTTTACTGATGGACAGTGATGGGTATGCTTGTGCAGTTTACACAAACATCTTATAATTCAGTCATTCTTTTGGCAACTCTGCACAATGGACTTTTCTCACAGCACACATTGTATCTCCCCCTTTAAGAACCCTACTATAGCCAATGAGTGTTTTTATTACTGGTAGGTCCAATAAAAATAAATACCAGACTGCTGTGTCAATAACAATATATTAGAACCAAAAGGGACATCTTCATATTGCTTTCATTGGCCAGCTAGCAGTTCAGAACTAAAAGATTTTTGAGTTTACTATGAAAATCATCAAGAAAAATGAAACCAAATCTAATTGCCAGAACCGAGAAATGTTTTGCTTTTTTTAAATCTCAAAACACAAGTACCTTCCTGGTTATACATTATATAGAAACCTTTAAATTACAGCACAACAGCATAGTGATGCAGTGGTTAACACTGTTATCTCACAACTTATCTCACAAATCCAGCATCTGGCCAGTGTCTTTCTCTGTGTAGTTTGCATCTTCTCCCTGTGTCTGCAGGAGTTCTCACCTTCCCACATAGTCCAAAGACATGCAGTAAGTTGGGTTAGTTTAGTTGAACTGTGTCTGTGTCTCTGTGTCCTGTGACAGACTTGGGACCTGTCTGTGCTGTACCTGAGGCTCCTGGACCCTGAATTAGATAAGCAAAAGAAAACAGGTGGATGTTAAACGATATAGAAACTGTTGCCATTGTTGTTATAACACTTGTAAATATCCTCTGTTGCAGTGTGTGCGGCCATCAAGTGTTTCCTAATGCTGACGGACATTTCTACACCGCCACCAAGTATGCTGTAACTGCACTGACTGAGGGCCTGAGGAAGGAGCTGCGTGCAGAAAACACTCATATCCGGGCCACAGTAAGCTTTTGAAAGACACTGTAACCAGCTCCAAAGTACCTTTAACACTAATGTCAGCTGTTATGAGATGCACACAGAGTACTTCTTGAAGAATCCTCATTAATAATGTCATTTTGCAGAGCATTTCTCCTGGCTTTGTGGAGACAGAATTTGTGTCACGCCTCTACAGAGATAATTCTGATAAAGCAGCTGCAGTATACACTGATTATAAGGTAAAATCATTATTCCTTCATTTCCTACAATCGCTACAGTATTGTTGATATGATTACTATTAAAATTTCATTAAGCACTTTTCACTTCTTTGATAGTCTCTGGAAGCAAAAGACCTCGTCCATGCCGTCACATATGTGCTCAGTGCCCCTCCTCATGTTCAGGTTTGAGATTTTCTCTCATTTTCCTCTTTTTTGTGACCTTTTGAACTTTTCTATAGAAAAGTTCAAAAGGTCACAATGACAATGACTAAACTGCTGATATTTAAAATGGAAAATATATTTTCCATTTTAAATATCAGCAGTTTAGTCATAAGAAAACATAAGATAACATTCATCTATCTTTTCTTTCAGATTGGGGAGATTTTGCTTGAAAGTCTGTAGCAGGTGTCATGCAACTTGGCCTTGAGACCCATCCCAATCTTTACATCAAAGTAGTGTGACCGGCTCTCCTTACTTCTCAACACTGTCAGATTGTAATCAATTCACAGAAGGATAAAATAAAGGAAACTCATCCAGCTGTTTTCTGTCTAATTGTCTTCTTATCAAAGGTCCCTGTGGTACCTTTTTACAAGCGTCCTACTGGCCAGCAAGGAATGCCCATGAAAACACTTTAATTAATGACAGCTTCCTTCTTATTGTAACAGATCTCAGTTGCTGGATAGTATTTAAGCTCTAAGAGTGTTTTTACTGTTAAGCAGATGTTCATTTCAGCAGGTTAGAACCTTAGCTGGTTTGGGGGGGGGGGGGGGGTGTCATGGAGCAACCGTACAAGTCATAAGGGCCTAAAGACTGATGAACAAAGGTCACTTACCAATGTATGTTCTCCAACCAGTTGGTGAATGGTTGCTGGAAGTTGTTGGCAGTCACTAGGTAAAATTCGTGGCAAGGAGGTATATGGTGCTGTACTAAAACCTCTGTGTGGATCCTTTGTATGGTAGCAGATTTCTACACTCTCCGGGAGTTTGTGTGGATGATGCAAATATGTCTACAAGCACTCACCAAATTGCTGAGTGTCTTGACACTTTGACACTGCTCCGCAAGCACAATGCTCCATTGTCAAGGATGCAATAGAGAACTGTTTGCTAGTGTTCATTTTTGGCTCTAATAAACAATACATTTGGTGTAAATAAACAAACGCAGGTATCTGAGAGAGTAAGCTTTTAAAGGAGCTATCATGTCAATATAAAACTTTGACTACCAAGAAAACATAAGTTTGACTTAAAAAACTGGCAGCAGTGTCAAAGTTCTGGCCACCTTGGTGTTTTGGTCCCTTTCAAGTGTGACTTGACCAAAGAGCAATAGATTCTGGCCATGACCAATGTTCCCTCTAATTTTTCATGTGTCTGAGCGACCACACAAACTCCCTGAGCGGTCCCTTGGACCACTGTGAGCAACATTAGACGTGTGCACTGTGGTTATGCCAGCATCGAATCCATCCAAGGTTTATTAAAATAATCAAATTACAGCATTTACATTTATGTTAGACTACTATTAATTAACTGCTTTAGCCCACTTACAATGAAAATTAAAAAAAAAAAATCTTGTTCATGACCTGTGTAGTATGTTAACACTTTTGGAAGTAAAAATAACTTGAATTCCAATTTTGAAAACAAAACTTTTTTTTTTTTTTTTATAAAGCTCTGACTTGAATTATGAGTATGGGTCTGTGTTCTGGGAGAGAGTCCTGTAACTCTGTCTGCAAAATACAGTATATAATGACCAATGTTGGACAATTAACAATTAAATGTTGGACAATTTATTTTTTTAAATAAACATTTCAAACTATTTACAGAACAATCAGCTGTTCTGCATTAAATCTGATGCCACACAAATTATTTGTGTCACTCCAAAAAATAATTTCTGTCCACTATGAGATAAAAGAGAACAACAGCCTGATACCTGCAGGCCTGACAACAGGAGATGTATCACTCCTGTAACACCTGTAACATTCAGCAGTCGCCTCATTGTTCTGACACACAAAACAAAACTATTGACTACACTACACACTAACTACACAAGATTTGCGCTAAACGTCGCAAATCTCTCACGTCTAAAAACACCGCCGTCACTCCTAAAACTTCCCCCTTCCTAAACAACTAAATGCCATGTTGCTTTATCATTTTTTGATTGGTCGACATGGTACATTTTTCAACCAATAGCAATAGGGGTTTTTTTTTGGTGTTGTTTTTGCTCACAGGCGGAGAGTGCTTTTGAGGTTTTCTTTATAAAACACAGTTTTTACTGTTTCTTCCCGCAGTAAATATAAACAACGATAGTATTGACTATGTGCACGTTAGCATATGCTACTTCCGGTGCGGAAACTCCTGTGGGGAGCTTTGCTTCCGGTGTCCTATTCGCGCCTGGTTTACGGTCCAAAACAAGTTAAGCAAATGAATCAAGTGGCGATTTACATTTCTATAGATGTCTTGGGCATTTACCCAATATATCTGTAAATGATGTTCATCGACTTGTCGATATTTTTCCCCTGCGCCTCAGAGCAAAAGAGAAAAGGGATTCAAATGTTATATTTCTCAGCTGTCCCTCGTTTATCGTGGGTGTTATGTTCTAAAAATAACCAGCAATAGGTGAAATCAAGTAGCCAATTTTATTTTTTGACAGTGCAAAACGTTTGGTGGACATGGTGGACATACAGTACTGCACCTCAGAGTCACACTGCTAGCGATCAATGCAGCGATTCTGTACTGTACAGGAGAGACGTCACGGAGGAGATCGTCTGCAGCGATCAGGACGCAGAACAAAATGTGATGTAAAAAAAAAAAAACATGCAAACTTGCACTAAAAAAATCCGTGAAACAGCGAGGTGAAAGGTGAACCGCGTTACAGCGAGGGACCGCTGTAATTTTGAAGGTAAGTCACAACATACCCTTCATAAATACTAATGTATAGAAACCGTTACCAGCAATCATTCATTTTTTGTGTGGCTTTTTTCACGGTTTGTTAACATGCCGTGTAGGCGTGTACTTGACTAGCTGATATCGACATAACGGGGGAAACATCTGGTTTGACTATTCTTCAGCTGTAGTTTGAATGCTGAACATTTGCCTGTTTAAATCATAAGACCAGTGACTATACAGAGATGTGCTTCTGAATGTGGACGATGTGTCTTCTGCTGCAGTAATGCAGTTCTGCTTGTGTTGAGTGATGTAAACAACTGATCGATCTAAACGCTTTAAACGTCAAAATTGATCATTAGATTTTTTATGACACAACAGCGGTGAGTGTTCCCACCTTCTCCTCTTTGTAACTTTCCGTTTTCGAGTTTTGGACATGATTTTGGAGTATATCTTCGCAGTAGCGATTGACCGCAAAGTAAAGCTACCGGAAATGCACTACCCCACATCCGGTCTCAAACCAGGAAGTTAGCATTGTCTCGTGCACATAGTCAATTCAGGAAGAAAACCAAACATTGCATATTTTTTTTTTATCATAACTCCAGTTTTACTTGGCCTATCAACACAATTTAAAAACTGGTATAAAGTTCACACTTTTTCTGTCAGTTGTTCCGTCTGTCCTGCTCACATCTCCAATGGTTGTACAGGTTGTCATTAACGTGGCTTCACTCCACATCAGCCACGCTGCTTTGCTAGCTAAAACACCGGTGTCGTCACATAAGGACGCTGTCATAGCCTGTCAATGACGTTCATTAGCTGCGTATATATATGAATGTGAATCGCATCATTGGCTGGACTATGGGATAAGGTGGCATCGTTCTAATCCCATACGGGATCAGCCAGTCACTTTCTGACTAACACTGCAAAACAGAATTGTTAAAGTATTTGTTTTAAGTTCAATTCAGGTTAGATTTTTTTTTGGTGCACAACGCAGATTTTCTGTGCGCAGAGACCGTGCCAGCAGTGCACAATTGCGCACGCACGCAGCTTAGAGGGAACATTGGCCAGGACTGTACTATGACCATAGCTGGACTGGCCATCAGGCATACCGGGCATTTGGCATCAGGCCGATGGTGATTTTTCATTTTTATGGGCCGGTGATTTTTTTCTTTTCTTTTCTTTTTATTTTTTTGTAACGGTAGAAACAATGAAAGGTGGTGCATTGGCCAGATGCTGGTCGATGTGTAAAAATAACTCAGTTGTTTGGTGGCGGCTATGGCGGAGCTTCCACAGAGGCCAGCATGTGGATGAGGGAAGGGGAGGCAGGAGAAGGAGAGACAAGTGTCAGGTGAACTGAACTTAGAGTAAGAAGTTATGACCTGCAGTCAGTCTGGGTCAGATATAAACCAAGTTTAGGTGGAGTTTATTTTCGTTCTGCTGACTTTTTACAGTCAGTGACAATAACTCGTACTGCGTACTAGCTAGCATGACAGAGTTTCTATACAGCTGGGTGGGTGCTATGATGTTACTGATGTAGCTTGCCATCGCCAGTGTGTGAATGGGTGAATGACTGAATGTAGTGTGAAGCGCTTTGGGGTCCTTAGGGACTAGAAAAGCGCTATACAAATGCAGGCCATTTACCATTTACCATTTACTGATAGTGAACTTTATTTTATTCATAAGGTTAGTTAGTAGAGTTGCCAACCGTCCTGTAAAAATTAAATCGTCCCGCATTCAGAGAAAATTTTGTGTTGAGCTGAAAAGGAACAGTTTGTCCCAGACTTCAGCTACAATAGAAAAAGACACAAAGCTGGAGTTATTCTGTCGTTAAGCTGCACAGTTGCCTCTTCTCCTCTCATTCTCTCCCCCTCTCTCTGTTGTTGCTACTTCAATCATGAAACTGACCAATGATCAGCTGATCGGCTTTTCTCTCTTGCTTGTTTATCTCCCACTTTGCGCCAGAAAGCGGAAACCGGCGGATGTCGTGCTAAACAACAGCAGCAAGTTTAAGATCAGCTGTTGTTAGAATTTATTTAATATTACTTTCTAGTATCAGCTAATGTTTGCTGGCGCCACAGCTGTAAAAGCTGCTGGTCATGATGTCGGTTTGGATATCCT
This sequence comes from Copadichromis virginalis, assembly GCF_057382275.1. Taxonomy (NCBI): domain Eukaryota; kingdom Metazoa; phylum Chordata; class Actinopteri; order Cichliformes; family Cichlidae; genus Copadichromis; species Copadichromis virginalis. Next base: position 32,033,476 of record NC_140631.1, on the reverse strand, counting down.
GGTGAGAGGGAAACATGAAGATGAAACCAGGAGATGTCCTTACTGAATCAGAGCTGAACTGTTTCTGAGAGACACATAACACCAGGATCCTTTTCTAAGTAGCTTACAGCTGGTAACTGTGCAGGGGTGGCTCTAGCAAAGTTTTGCCAGGGGGCCAGGTAGGGCATTAACAGGGAAAGGGGGGCACAAAGAAATACTTTTCTTTCTTATTCTCATTTAAAACATCTAGCTCTTATTAAATAGTTATCTGAATCTGGGGCAGGGATAGCTCAGTAGGTAGAGTGGTGGCCCCATGATCGGAAGGTCGGGGGTTCGATTCCCCTGAACAGCTGAGCAAGATACCATCCCTACACACTGCTCCCTGGGCGCCCAATGGCTGCCCACTGCTTCACTGAGTGAATGGGTTAAAGGCAGAGAGGACTTTCCACACGGGGATCAATAAAGTACACTTTCTGAATCTTACGACCAAAGTTTTTATCTGACGTAAAATGTATAGAAACCATACATTTTTTTTGTCCCAGTCCAGCCCTGACTATGACCTCTAGTGATTAATATTGCAAAGGAAGAACAGTAGGATGCAAAAGTTTGGGCAACCTTGTTAATAGTCATTATTTTCCTGTATAAATCGTTGGTTGTTACAATAAAAAATGTCAGTTAAATATATCATATAGGAGACACACACAGTGACATTTGAGAAGTGAAATGAAGTTTACTGGATTTACAGAAAGTGTGCAATAATTGTTTAAACAAAATCAGGCAGGTGCATAAATTTGGGCACCACAAAAAAAAAAAAAGAAATGAAATCAATATTTAGTAGATCCGCCTTTTGCAGAAGTTACAGCCTCTAAACGCTTCCTGTAGGTTCCAGTGAGAGTCTGGATTGTAGTTGAAGGTATTTTGGACCATTCCTCTTTACAAAACATCTCTAGTTCATTCAGGTTTGATGGCTTCTGAGCAAGGACAGCTCTCTTTAACTCACACCACAGATTTTCAATAATATTTAGGTCTGGGGACTGAGATGGCCATTCCAGAACATTGTACTTGTTCCTCTGCATGAATGCCTTAGTGGATTTTGAGCAGTGTTTCGGGTCGTTGTCTTGTTGAAAGATCCAGACCCACCGCAGCTTCAGCTTTGTCACTGATACCTGGACATTGGTCTCCAGAATCTGCTGATACTGAGTGGAATCCATGTGTCCCTCAACTTTGACAAGATTCCCAGTCCCTGCACTGGCTACACAGCCCCACAGCATGATGGAACCACCACCATATTTTACTGTAGGTAGCAGGTGTTTTTCTTGGAATGCCGTGTTCTTTTTCCTCCATGCATAACACCCCTTGTTATGCCCAAATAACTCAATTTTTGTTTCATCAGTCCACAGCACCTTATTCCACAATGAAGCTGACTTGTCCAAATGTGCTTTAGCATACCCCAAGCGGCTCTGTTTGTTCCTAACTGTGGAAACAGACAGCTTAAATCTGTGAGACAGCTTTCTGTATCTTTCCCCTAAACCATGATGGTGAACAATCTTTGTCTTCAGGTCATTTGAGAGTTGTTTTGAGACCCCCATGTTGCTACTCTTCAGAGAAAATTAAAAGAGGAGGGAAACTTACAATTGACCCCCTTAAATGCTCTTTCTCATTATTGGATTCACCTGTGTATGTAGGTCAGGGGTCACTGAGCTTACCAAGCCAATTTGAGTTCCAATAATTAGTTCTAAAGGTTTTGGAATCAAGAAAATGACAGCAGTGCCCAAATTTATGCACCTGCCTGATTTTGTTTAAACAATTATTGCACACTTTCTGTAAATCCAATAAACTTCATTTCACTTCTCCAATATCGCTGTGTGTGTCTCCTATATGATATATTTAACTGACATTTTTTTACTGTAACAACCAACGATTTATACAGGAAAATAATGACTATTAACAAGGTTGCCCAAACCTTTGCATCCCACTGTAAAAGCAGAGCTGTGAAATGCACAATAGTGATGACCTTCATTGGTGTGTTTTCTTGGGACATTTTGTGCTCTTCATTAACAACCAGCCATGGTTTAAATTCCATACATCAGTATGTCCATGTTTATACCAGTGTTATCTTATTATGAGTAAACTGCTTGTGTTTAAAATGCAATTAAAGGGAAAGTTCAATAAGCCACAGTAAAAAGCATGAAACAAGATAAAATCTGAAATCTGAACATGCAGAGAGGCGCTGAGCACATATTGTGATGACACTAACAACATCTATTTCTTTCAGAGGCAATCAGAGAAGAGAAAGCATGTGTGTTGGTCTACAAACAAACTTGATATTTCTTTTATCCACACGTGTTCTTTAAAGAGAAATCCTATTTAAAATACTCCAACTGCTGCTACTAATATACTGCCACAAATAATAATAACAATAATAATAATAAAATTAATAATAATGAAGTTTTTTCTGCTGTGTCATGCTGAGATGAGACCAAGAAACTGGGATGGCAGCCAGTTTATGTTTATATGTTACTATAAAACCGGTGAGTTGCAATTCATCATCCATTATAACTCTGTAAACCTGACTCTGTGTAAAAGTTCATTTCTATCAGTTGGTGCACAAAAATGGCCGTTTAAAGTTTTAATTGTTAAAACAGGGTTTCTGTATCCAATATAATAACAATGTTTGGTGTAGTTTTTTATTTTACAAAAAAACCTCAAAAAAACAAAACAAAACCTTTCATGATTAAAAATTCAACTTCCTCAGAAGTTCTTAATTTGCGAGTCACAATTCTGGTATAAAGTATTACCAAATCACGCCTTCTTTCCTTCTTGGTTGTTGAGCTATGAAATGCTGATGACCTCCACAAGTTTTTCATTTGTCCAAAATGGAAGGACTCATCCTAAAAAAGCATTTCCCCCTGAAAGTTAAATGTCTCTTTGCTGCTGTATAGAGCATGACTGAGGAATTATTGATTCTTCCCATATTGTCTCTAATCTTAGCGAGGAAATCCTTGACAGAGGCCGAATGGTCACAAATACTTAATATTATACAGAATGTTACAAATTAATTAGCTCACTCACTTCAGTTTTTATTGTGGCAGTCATGTCAAGGTAGTTGTCCCCGGCAGAATTTGTTTCCCCTGCGTTGAGAGCACAGGCTTGGTTGTCCAAATCACAGACAAACAATATAAACACCAAAAAAATTGCTTCTTTTACATGCCTGAATGTGCACAAAATAGGTTTAAATGTTACACAAATTTCTTCAAGTCATAGGTTGTTCCATATTATGTCACTTTTTGCTTGATGCAATGTGCATAAAGTTAAAAGATTAAAAATAATAAAACCAATTTTTAAAAGAGGATTTTTCAAGTGATCCAATTTTAGATGGATTATGCAGAAAAAAATCTAATTGGGCTGAAAGGTCTATTGCTTTATAACGTATTCAGGTTGTGTATCATGTTTTTAAAATGAAATAATTACTTTTAAAAATACGTAATCAGTAAAGTAACTGGATAACCTTCTTGGAGAAGTAATAGTAACTACTTACTATTTTCAAGTAATTTGGTTGGAATGGAGGTGGAGTCAACTGGATCCGTTCTCCCTACCTGGTGAGCGCTCACGACGCAGAGGAAACTAATTCTGTCAGGGATATCTATCTTGGCACGTCCCTCTCTTCATACTTTTGGTGCGTGAGCTGGTTACAATTGTCTGTGATGGAGCGCTGGCGGGGCAGAGTGGCTCTGGTGACCGGAGCCTCGGTTGGGATCGGGGCGGCTGTAGCCGTGGAGCTGGTCCGGCTCGGTATGAAAGTGGTGGGCTGCGACAGGGACGTGGGGAAATTACAGGTTTGCTCTGAAATAACAAACTTGATTTCAGAAGAGAAACACTTAATGTAAAACTCTAATGCAAAGGACTTTTTAATGTTATGCAAATATGCAGTTATGTAGCTCTGTCAAGTGGACATCATATAATGGCTGTCAAGCGACAGACTTTTTGTTTTACAATAAATCATTTATGCTGTACATATTGGTCAATATGCATGGGTTAAAATGAGCTGCACAATACCAGATACAAGTAGTGTACTATGCAGCATAATGAACAAAATTATAAACAGTATGTTGGCAGTATAGGAGACAGAAGTCAGACATGATATCTTACATACATAAAAAAAAAAACCAGTTAAAAACTTTACTGTTTAAACAAGCTTTCTGTTGACCAATGCTTTTTACATTTTTATATTTTTAATTTACATTTAAACTCTATATTGTGTATACTGTGCATTTTGCTATTTATCGTATCTGTGTGCAGCGCTTTGTGACTACCTGTCTATGAAAAGCGCTTAATAAATAAACTTTACTTACTTACATACTGATGAGTTGTGTAAATCCACAAAGAGCAGTAAACCTCGGGTCAACAGCCACAGCACAGGTCAGCTGATCACAGCCTGTAGAGAAAAAAATCTGCTGGATCTCTCAATAGAGCCTATTGTGACTCTTGATTAATTTCCTCACACTCTTATAACCACTACAGTGATCCTACGGTTCTCACATCTGCAAATCCCATTTTAGCCCCTGACTATACTCATATATTCATTATTTTCATTCCCATGTCTAATTTTGCTATTATGTTGAAGTTGTACAAGGTTATGTTTCCTTTGCAAAATAATTGAAATGTCCCTATCTTCTTACTTTTATGCTTTGAATTCATTTCAGAGCCTGGAATTTTTCTCTTTTAACTTAGTAAAGGAGTTTAATCGATAATTCAACTTTTACCAGAGTATTTTTACCACAAGAATCTGAATGCGATGGTGACTATGAAGGTATCATCTTTTGCTTTTTGTTTTCAGAAACTGGCAGCAGAGTGTCAGAGCGCCGGCCACCCTGGTGTTTTGGTGCCTTTCAAGTGTGACTTGACCAAAGAGGAGGAGATTCTGTCCATGTTTGCAGCGATCAAAGAGCAGCACAGAGGCGTGGACGTGTGCATCAACAACGCCGGCTTGGCTCACCCAGAGCCGCTGCTAAGTGGCAAAACCAGCGGCTGGAAGAACATGATGGATGTAAGAGCTCAGTGTTATCTCCTGGATTGGTCTGCAGCGATGTTTGTGATTTCTTTCAAAGTAACATCAAGGGTGTCCCACCAGAACAATACATTAAAATAATAAATGTAACCTATCAGTGCTTTTAATGTTGCACCTGAGTAAGAATTAACACTGTGGGTTAATTTACACTTGTGCACAAGAAGAAATGATTAAATGTAAAGTTTTTTTTCTTCTTCTCGGTCTCTTGCAGGTGAACGTTTTTGGATTGAGTATCTGCGCGCGTGAAGCATATCAGTCAATGAAAGAGAGACATGTTGACGATGGGCACATCATAAACATAAACAGGTGCATTTTTATTTGCTGATGATCAACGACGGCCATGCCTGTGAAGTCTGATGATTTAAACATCTTTCAAATATCTTTGAATATAATCATGCTCAGATTCAGATTGAGATTATGAGCTTCTGTTGGTAACACTAATGGCAAACAAAGAACAATCAAAAGAACAAGATAAAATATACAAACAATAAGTTCACAGCGAACATGCAGACTTGAACAGAGAGGTTTTAAGTTGAGATTTCAACTGGGGGAGAGAACCAATGTTTCTTATATCTGGAGGTAGAAAGTTCCACAGGCTGGGAGCAGAGAGCTAAAAGCTCTGCTTCCCATGGTGCTGAGGGGGAAAGAAGGCAAGCTGGATAGAAGAAGAAGATCGAAGTGAGCGGGCAGAAGAGGTAGTGCTTGACAGGTCAGAAAGGTAAGGAGGAACAAGGTTATGAAGGGTCTTGAAGGTAATCAGATGAAACTTGTATGCCATTCAGAATTTCATAGGGAGCCAGTGACATTCCTGAAGGATATGGATGATGTGCTGGTATGCGGGCAGCGCAGTTTTGAACCAGTTGAAGCTTATGGAGGGATTTTTGGGGGAAACCATGCAAGAGAGAATTACAATAGACAGTGTGGGATGTAACTATACTATGATCAAGAAAGGATACAGACTGGGTGGAAAGAGAAGGATACAATCGGTCCGTGTTGCGTAGATGGAAATAGGCAGAACAAGTGAGATCATTAATGTGAGATTTATAGGATAGTGAGCTGTCTAGGATGATGCCAAGACTCTTAACCTAAAGTGAATGGAAACTGTGGAGATTTCAATAGTGAGAATGAAAAGATTTGCCTTTATTCCCAATATTGGGAATAAATAGGCATATTTGTGCACATTTTTGTATATTCAATCCTGGAATTCAGTTCAGTAGATGAGTTTGAGATGAGGAGGAAGAGGGTGACATTTTATTAAGATGCCAGTGGCGCTCACTCGTTTCATTTCTTTGGTAAAGAGGACTCCTCCTCCAAGGATAAAACACAGATGTGATCCTGAAATCAGATAAAAAATATGTTGGTAAATGCTGACCTAGTGAAATGTTCTTCTGTTGTAGTGTGGGTGGACATCATGTCTATCCCGTTCCCGATTTACATTTCTACATGGCGACCAAGTTCGCTGTAACCGCGCTGACTGAGGGCCTGAGGCAGGAGCTGCGTGCAGAAAACACCCATATCCGAGCCACAGTAAGGTTTTAAAGAACACTGATAAACCCAAAAAGTGCCCTTAAAACCAATTTCAGCTGCTATGAGACACATTTACAATACTTTCCGAAGTCGACACACAATCACACTTCTTTTACCTTTGTTTTTCTTTTGTTTTTTACAGAGCCTCTCTCCTGGTTTAGTGGACACAGAATTTGTATCACGGCTCCACAGCAATGAACCTGAAAAAGTAGCTGCTATGTACAGTGAATTTAAGGTATAATTATTAATCTCACAGTTTATAGATTGTTAATATGATTACTCTGATAAAAGTTATTAAGCATTTTTCACTTCTCTGACAGCCTTTGGAACCAAAAGACATTGCCAGTGCTGTCACATACGTGCTCAGCGCCCCGCCTCATGTTCAGGTTTGTAGGTTTTCTCTTATTTTCAACTTTTTAAATGTTCACTTATTGAATTTAGCTCATTAATATTGTAAATATCACCAGATTACTCAAAATAAGATAATATTTCTATAACTTTCCTTTCAGGTTGGCGACATTAACTTTGAAGCTGTGTAGCTGGTAACACAGTGCAGGCACACAATCCAGCCTCCACAACAAAGTGGTGTGAAACTCCTGACTGCTCAACACTGCTCTCCATTTATCCTCTGCTAAGAAAAAATAAATAAAAACCACCAACCATTACTGAGCACACTCCTACGTGATCCTAAAATGATAAAAAGCCAAGTCAAAGTTGAATTTTTCATCAAACAGAACTGTCAAAATGACTGTGAGAAAATTACCAAAATAAATTTTTCTAATGCGAATGAAGAAAGACTTGAGAATGTTTTTGTTCAATTCAGATGCACACTGACCTAAACTGAAATTGAACTCAACAGAATTAACAATAAACTGTTCTTATTAACTATGCCCTAGAGACTGGTAAGTGGCCTTTGTTCATTAATCTATGTTCTCCAACCAGTTGGTGAATGGTTGCTGGAAGTTTTTGGCAGTCACTAGGTAAAATTCGGGGCAAGGAGGTATATGGTGCTGTACTAAAAACTCTGTTGTGGTTCCTTTGTACGGTAGCAGATTTCTGCACTCTCCAACAGTTTGTGTGGATGATGCAAATATTTCTGAAAACACTCACCAAATCGCTGAGTGTCTTGACAATTTGACACTGCTCAGCAAGCACAATGCTCCATTGTCAAGGATGCAATAGAGAACTGTTTGCTAGTGTTAATTGTGGTTGTAATAAATAATACATTTGTTGTAAATAATTAAATGCAGGTATCTGAGAGAGTACACTTTTAAAGGAGTTGTCAATACAAAACTTAGCCTACCAAGAAATCATATAAGTTTGGTTTCAAAAACTGGCAGCAGAGTGTCAAAGTGCTGGCCACCCTGGTGTTTTGGTCCCTTTCAAGTGTGACTTGACCAAAGAGCAGTAGATTCTGGCCACGACTGTACTATGACCTGTAGTGGCTAATATTGTAATGGAAGTAAAAGCAGAGCTTTGAAATGCAAAATAGTGATGATCTTCAGAGGTATGTTTTCTTGGGACATTTTGTGCTCTTCACGAAGAACCAGCCATGGTTTAAATTCCATACATCAGTATTGCCATGTTTATATCAGTGTTATCTTAATATGAGTAAAGTGTTTGTGTTTAAAATGCAATTAAAAGGAAAGTTCAATGAGTCACAGTAAAAAGCATGAAATAAGAGAAAATCACGACTCTGAAAATGCAGAGAGGCGCTGAGCACATATTATGATGGCACTGGCAACATCTGTTTTTTCTAGAAGCTATCAGAGAAGAGAAAGCATGTCTGTCATTTCTCCACAACTGTTCCTAAAAGAGAAATCCAATTTAAAATACTCCAACTGCTGCAACTAATACTACTGCCACAAATAATAATAAATAAAGTTAATGATAATGAGGTTTTTTCTGCTGTGTCATGCTGAGATGACACCAAGAAACTAGGCGAGCAGCCAGTTTATGTTACTCTATAACCGAATTGCAATTCATCATCCATTATAACTCTGTACACATGACTCTGTGTCAAAGTTCATTTTTATCAGTATAATAATGTAACAATGCTTAGTGTAGTTTTATTTTATTTTATATGGATCGTTTATGGAAATTTGTTTCTACCCTAACCTAATTCTAACTACCGGTAAGTAACAAAGTAACTAATTACTTTTAAAAATAAGTAATCAGTAATTAGTAACTACTTACTATTTTCAAGTAACTTGACCAACACTGCTGATAACACATGAGAACAATAAACGTATCATTTTCAGTTGTAACCCACAAATTGAACGGTAATGTACACTCGTCTTTAGGTTTTTGATAGTTCGTCACTGTTTCTACGTCTAGTTGGTTGGAATGGAGGCGAAGTCAACGGGATCCGTTCTCCCTACCTAGTGCGCGCTCCCGACGCAGAGGAAACTAATTCTGTCGGGGATATCTATCTTGGCACGTCCCTCTCTTCAAACTTTTGGTGCGTGAGCTGGTTAGGGGAAGTCTGATTTTTAATAAAATCTTTATCGTTTAAAAACCATGTCTGAACCTTAAGTATAAATGTACTTGAGAAATTAAGCATTAGTAGTATTAATGAAGTATAGCAAGATATGTAAGATAATTGTAAAAATTTTAGAAAAAGAAAATGCAAAAATAAATAGAAAATATATTTATGTAATATCAATAAGTGACACATCACAAATACATGTAAATAATTAAATAAAATGGTGAACCTACTGACTCGTTGTTATTCTTAAGCTGTGGTTTTGATTACTAATTGACTGAGTTTCTTTTATTTTTTTGTGTCTCTGTCAGTATTCCAGCATCGTACATTCTGTTTTATACTTAAAATGATAAGTAGTCTTAGAGGTGGATTCTTTGTGTTTTAGTTGACTGTAGCCTCCCACATGTTTCTCTATGCTGTGTGTTTTTCTCACAGTGCTGTGTCTAGTTGGTTACTTTCGGCTTTACTTTGTGAGTTGTCTTTTCTGCTTTCCTTCGGTTTTGTTTTTCCATGTCCTGTGTTTTTAAAGTCTCGGTTTGCTTGTGTGCTCTGTTGTGTCACACTGTGTTCCAGCTCGCTTTGCTCCTAATGTGCTTCCTGCTGGCTTCTTGTGTGTTTAGTTAATGTGTAGTAATGGCATAAACAAATGCCATGTGTTTTGAAACTCTGTAACTAGACTTCATTGTTTTTTTTAATCCCATCTCTCTCCTGCGGGTAGTTTATCCTTAAAGCTCGGGTCCTCTACCAGACCCTGGGAGTATGAAGGTGCGCTCTTCTAGGACTGTGACCTTGTCAAATAATGGACTGAATTTTTTTTTCTACTTCTTTGCTACATTTATGAAGATGATTTTAACTTGTCATTAAACAGTTTTATGAAGTTGTTATAGACATTATATTCTAAGGTATGAAATAATCAAGTAATTATTTTGGGGGGAACTTTGTTGTACTTCCCTATCTAATTGCACTTCACGGATATTTGTTAGAAAAAACTTTATGGTGTAAAACATTAAACCTTAAGTATGAAAATATCTGAAAATATATATTTCAGTATTCAAAAAGAATTGCTTAAAATAGTAATATATCTAAGTTGATAGTGAAATCCGGGGGGATAAAAATACACAAATCAGTGGTAAAATAGCTCATATATATTTCTAGTTGCGTAGCACCAGGGTACACTCAGGAGCAGGCACGTGCAGAGGGGGGGGGGGGGGGGGGGCTGGAGGGGCTTGAGCACCCGCCCCTTTCCTGATGGGTCCCCAAAGTGCCCTTTTGTTGAGGCAACTTTTAATTTATTTATTTTTTATTTAATTTTTTTTATGTGTGTGTGCGTGCGGAGTCCTGTCTGTGCCCCTCAACAATAATACATACTATTAATCACAGTTTTGCTAAATAAAAGGATCTGGCTTGCATCAGTCACATGATCACATTTAAGCAATAATCGCTCCTGACGGCAGAACGCGCTGGTTACGAGCCGGGAACGAGCTCACAAAGAGCACGCGCATTTTTTGCAGTCCGGAGCTGTAGGAGAAACACAAGTTAACTCAGAGATACAGAGTGATGCGACAAAACCAGTAAGTAGGTGTACAGCGTACACTGTAGTGTGTAGCACCCAGGAGTATTGGCTTATTACGTACACGTTGGTAAGTTGTCTTGTCGCAATTTGACGAACTGAAACAAATGAGCGTGCTTTGTTTGCAACAGCGCGACGAACACACCTGTCCTTTTATTAACTGCACAAGTAGTGCTGGTCATAGCTGCTAGCTCACTGTGTAAGGCTGTCATGGGTCTGTAGCTCTGTCACCGTTTTAGTGAACATATTTAGTTTTAAAGTAAGTTACAGAGCTTTTCCTGCCTTTCTGGGGGGGATTATTTTTTGCTAAAAAACGGTCTAATATGCATGTCCACATAATTATGCATTATTATAATATTTTAAAAAACACACGCTGTATTTTAAAAAACATACATTAAGAAGCAGATTATATTAGATTTATATTTTAAATAAGACAAAATTTGGATTTTACAGCAGTAAAATGATTGTATCTCTACAGTTTAAAAATGTAATAAGCTTTGCCCCTGCACAGAGTGGATAGTGAAACAAATGGAATCATCATAATGACATTTTTTCATATTTATTACTTCCCCCTCCTCATTGCTTTATTATTGTAGCTCTAGTAACAAATAATAATGTAAGGATTCTGGATCAGCACCGTGATGCCCATAGTATATACAGTATTCTGAAGAAGGTCTAAAATGTCACTGTGTGTGCTTGCATGTGTTTGTTTTATGTATATGGATTTTTTTTTTAATTATTACTCATGATATAACATTGTCCAGACATGCCTGGTAAAGACATGAGGAGGAAACAGTAGGAGCTGTGTGAGGCTACTAAAGGCAGTGCTATAACATTTTTCTGTCATCATTTTATTATAGATTAAGTGCAAGAGTTGTTAGGTGTGGATGATTAGATTATAGTTTATTGCAATAGCAAGTTGTGCCTTGTTCTCAGATAGACAGCAAGTGGAGAGTGATATATGAGATGATGGGATGGAAGAAAGAAGAGAAGCAAAGAGTGATTCACAGGCAGAGCCTACATTATTTCTCACAGTTTTTTGCTGCCTTATGGTTCCAAGCGCTGTCACCAATCTTTGCATTTTTTTATTATCTCATGACACTTGTTTAATCAGCTACCATCTCTGCTATGGACTTTTTAATGTCTACAGTCTCAGATCAACACAGCCCTGCCCTCAAGCACTATCAGCAGCAACCCCTCAACAGCAACATTGTACCCATCAGGTAAAACATAGGCTACGTTTGCTTTGCCTTGTCGCCACCTCACAACAGTGATATAGTATGATGCGATGCCATATTAGATTCTTGATGAATGTGTGTTGTTGTTATTCAGCCTGGTTCAATGTGCACCTTTTTAACTTTGAGCACCCGCCCCTTTAAACGTCTCTGCACGGCCCTGCTTTTTAGCGCCTCTTACTGGCAGATGAGGTGACCTGGTGGAGCAGTGGCGAGACAGTTATTATTGTGAAGAAGTTATCCAAATAAACTGTAATGCTCGTGGTCACAGAGACTTAAAACTATATGAATACATTCCCTCTTAAGCCATGCTCTTTCTTTGCCGTTGCACAGATTTTGAGTCACGGCTTCTACGTCGTATCTTTGATTTTACGGAGCAAATACGCAGTGGGAGTTACATTTGTGACAGGTCTGTCTGTTCTATTAATGGTTGATATGTTTTAACTTCAGTAAAGTGAAAGATATGCGTTACTGTCAATTAAATGTGAGTAAGGCTATGATCGGTTGAAGTACGGTATGTAATCGCAGTGACAGAACTGATGCTACTGCTTTCTACGGTTTGCAACTGATTTACGTGAACGCCGCATACGCCGAGACGTATGACGTACTGAGTGTGCGACGTTTGCGGTTCGCATGTGCTTGACATTTCCAGGGCTCACTGTGCTGCAGGCTCAACGTCCCTTTCTTCATACTTGTGGTGTTTTCGTGTGTGTTGCAGTTATCGGGCTGTCATGGAGCGCTGGCGGGGCAGAGTGGCTCTGGTGTCCGGAGCCTCGGTCGGGATTGGGGCGGCTATAGCCGTAGAGTTAGTCCGGCTCGGCATGAAAGTGGTGGGCTGTGCCAGGGACGTCGGAAAGATTCAGGTTTGCTCTGATATAGAAACTCAAACTTTCTGCAAAGAGTAATTTAATGTAAATCGCACAGTAAATGTTGCTGTTTATTGTTGGCTTTATGCAGAAAATTTGCAGCCGTGTCACTTATTTGGTAAACGCTAATTGTGCTCGTTCTTGTATAGCGCTTTTCTGCTTTACACTTTAGTCGTCGGTTAAACAGCTTGCGCACAAAATGTTAATTCCAACTAACTGTCACTCATGCTACTTTCAACAGAAAGTGATATTATATGAGAAAGACAGAATATGACGACGGTTTTATGTTAAAACGGCATTTGCGCAGATTTCTTTACCTTAAGACTTTGGCCAATGATTATTCAGATGGCAGAGATTCGAGTTGGTATAACATCTGAACACAGATCCGTAAGCTGACTGTTTATAGATGGTATGCACTGCTCTTTGTGGTGATATGCAGTGGCGGTCCTAGCCTGTTTGGCGCCCTGGGCGAACACTCCCTCTGCCACCCCCCACCCCCCCACACGCGCACTCACACTCACACACACACACACATGAAGACAGAGAGAGAGAGATAGAACTTTATTAATCCCTCGGGTGGGTTCCTCTGGGAAATTCGATATATATATATATATATATATATATATATATATATATATACGCACACACACACACATATAAATAAAATATACAAAGGGGATAAATAGAATAAATAGGAATAAAAAATAAAAATACAAGTGAATTGCACATTTCAAGTATTGAGTCTATTGCACTGTTGACTATTTACAAAAAGTATTGCACAAGGTATTGCACAGTGAGGTGAAGAGGCACTACAGCTTAGTTGTTCCCCCCTCCTTTGTCCTCCTGTTTCCCCTCCCTCTCCCCTCCAGAGAGGAGTTAAACAGTTTGATGGCGTGTGGGACAAAGGAGTTTTTAAGTCTGTTAGTTCTTGTCTTGAGAGAGTATGCATAGTATGCAAACGGCTACCAAACAGCTATCATAATTCATCATACAATGAGAACAGGACAAATCAACAATTGACAATGACTAATTAATATTTAAATCTGTAACATAATGTATTGTTTGGAGTTTGGAGTAGTCTGTTACTGTTACTATTTTTACCAATTCTTCTTGGAGCAACTGTAACCCACATAATTTCCTTAGGGATTAATAAAGTATTCTGATTCTGATTGTTTCAGGATACATAACCCGCCATTATCCAATGACACATCTGCTTACCTGTATCCTTCGTTTCTCCTCCTCTTCTTTTCTTTTCTTTTTTTCTAAACTGAGCACCTGATAGCTTTGAACTGTTCTTGTCCATCTTGGTTTTAATTTTGCACTCCAGTATGAACACCCATCCCCCAACTCGAGGATCACCACAACATAACTTAATAAACCTACACCTTAGTTCACAGATTCACTTTGTCTAGGGTTTATTTCTGGGATTTCACACAACCCAGTATTCAAATCAAGAATACATAATGGGCTTGGATTTACAGCATTATGAATGAAATGTGCTCTATTTGGAAGCAGCAGGGCTCTCCTCCCCTTTCGATGTGTTGTGTGTGAGACTTTAAATCATCAAACTGTAAATTATAAATTTTAAATTGTTATTTATCCCTTTACCCCGAGTCTTAAGTGTATATTTATTTTCTTACTCTTCTTATATTTATTGTTTGTTTACTTGCACTTTTGTAACTGGAACCTCGCCGTCTTGTCTCTCTATATACTGGACTGTATGTAGCGGAGATGACAATAAAGTTTACTTTGACTTCAGCAGCAAGCAGGCGCACCGAGGGCTCTCGCGCTCACTTTGAACGTATAGAATTTCGCAAAATCATCGGTGCAAATTATAAGTCTGTATCATAATGTCAGGCGTTTTCGTGTTTGTTGGTTTGTTTTTATTTTGGGGGTGGGTTATTAGACGCTGCTCTAGCCAGCCAGTGAATCCCCCGCTGCCCCGCCCTCTCCTTCCTTTGCCGCAAGCAGCAGGCGCAAACGGAGGGCGCCCTTACTCCCAGCAAATGGGCGATAGAAAACCGATCGGTGCCTATGCCATTCCCAATATGCGCTGGCATGATGTCGGGGCAGCATGAGCACGAGCAATTTTCTTTTTAATTTTTTGTTTGCCGATGCCCGTGATGCCGCCCCCCCACCACGATGCCGCCCCAGGTAACCGCCCGTGTTGCCCGTATCAAAAACCGCTACTGGTGATATGCAAAGTGAAACCAAAATCTATTTATTTGGACTAACTTTATATAGATCTAACATTTGAACGATTTTTGCATACATTAAACACAGATGGGATTCTGAAGTGTGTTATTGTTTCCTGTTTGGTTTCAGAAACTGGCAGCAGAGTGTCAGAGCGCCGGTCACCCTGGCGTTTTGGTGCCTTTCAAGTGTGACTTGAGCAAAGAGGAGGAGATTCTGTCCATGTTTGCAGCGATCAAAGAGCAGCACAAAGGTGTGGACGTGTGCATCAACAACGCCGGCTTGGCTCATCCAGAGCCGCTGCTAAGTGGCAAAACCAGCGGCTGGAAGAACATGATGGATGTAAGAGCTCAGATCCTGGTTTACATTGATGTGACATTCACTAGTGGTTTTCAAGTAAAACATTGAACTGAAATAACAAATGTGACAAAGGTCACCCATCAGTGATTTTACTGCTGTGGTATTGTTTAAACATTAACACTTTCAAACAGTTTTAAACAGAATTCAAAGTTGCTTAAAAACCTTTGTTGTGCAAGATTTCTCTGTTTTCTTGCAGGTGAACATCCTTGGGTTGAGTATTTGCACGCGTGAGGCGTATCAGTCAATGAAAGAGAGAAACGTGGATGATGGGCACATCATAAACATAAACAGGTGCAGTTTTATTTGCTTGTGCAAGCTTGTGAAGTGAAAAACTGTTGAATTAATAAGAACACACATATGTTTTCATGTTGGCATGTTCTCTATTCAGATTGTGAATATGATATTAATTTTGCAACTCTGCACAATTTTTTATTTTTAAATGGCCGACATTTTCTAACTTTGAAAGAAAGCTACAAGTGAAATGAGGGCAGGACTTTTACATTTTAATGAACTTCGTCACATTCAAGCAGGTAAGTTTACACAATGCTGCCTGTCGGTGCAGTTGTGCTGAGGGGTGTATTACGGATGAAGTTCAACACAGCCAGGCTTTCTTTAGGTTAGCTGGCTCAGCAAAACCTAAAGCCCCATTATGGTAGTAACGGTTGTCACAATGGTGGTTGTCAACTTTCTCTGTTGAGTGGGACTTTCTGTTTCATGCGCTGAGCACACTAAAAACAGGCGTTTTGTTGACAATAATGTTAAAATACGGATTAAAAATCGCTAAAGAAAAAATATAAAACCTATAGCAGCGAAATTCAACAATTGCAAATAAGACAAAAGGTTAATGCTGCAAATCTTGGGATTTTGCTCAAAGAGCGGTAAAATAAACAAATTTAAGTTTAATTAAATTATTTTATCATTGAGTTCCCTCTTGGTGCGGCCTATTGTCCCACAGGTTAACACAGGAGACATGGAAATTTCTTTATGTTGTCAATATATCAAAGGGAAACTAACTTGATTGCTTGAACAAAGACTCTTGGTGTGTGTTCTGCTGCACTTCCAGCAGAATCAAAGTTAAAAACAAATCACCAAACTAATACATGTACATTCCCACGACAATGCAATGCTTTCTTCAGTGGTTTTCATAAAGTTCAGCTTAAAAACTTGGACATATAAAACATTTTCCCCCAGCAGAGAATCTGTATTTCACTTAAAACATGCTATGAATTAAAAAAAAAGAAAAGAAAAGAAAAGAACGAAATCAGCTAAAGCATGGCGCTACCAGTCAATTTTAGATGAAAACTCAGAACACAACCTGCTCTTACTGTGCTTATTTGGCCAAGTTAGAGAGAAAATTGTGCCTTTATGCTCAAGCCTCAGTTTGCTAAGCCATTAATCTGGCTTCATAGAAAACCCCTCTGGCACCCTTTTCAATGAGGAATATTCTCCAGTTATCCAGAAACCTTGACTCGGATGAATTTATTACATGGCGTGTTGCTTGGAAAAGCCTGTTTTTTAACGTTTGAGTCTAAGGTTTATTTTAAGCACCTGACTGCTCTTTTTTTGCTTCTCATCCATAAACTCTCTCCATAATCTTTTGCGTGACTCTTGTGTTGGTGGTTAAAGAGGTTTGCCGTGTTAGAGTCTGAGGTGGAGATCGGTTTCCTGCATAATTTGCAGAGCACAGTTTTCTGGTCCATGTCAGACTTTTCATAACCAAACCATATCCATGCTACAGAGCTAGCCCCTCGTTTAGAAATAAGGTCCTCAATTTGTTTTGAGTGGTCTTTCTGTTTGTCATCATTTCAGTTTATTTTGAAACATCTCAACAGGATCTTGAGCTTTATTGTAAAAGGTTTATGTGGAAAATAAACAAGCGGATGACGGAGCCACACACTGGGTTTACCGTCGTAGCTGCTAATGACAACATGTAAAAACAGTCACTTGGCCGTCCGTAGTGTGGTTATTTTAAATATAAGAGAAAGAGAGATTTTTAAGAAATTAATATAGCCACTACAGTGACCATCAAAACGATGAAAAAATATGGTCGTAAACAGTTTATTTTGTGACACCATGAAACAAATGATAGCGTAATATGAAAAGATAGACTTTTTCATATCGTCTTCCGATATATATCGTTATATCGGACAGCCCTAACACCGAAGTGATTTCTGTTTTCTGTAGGGATCGGACCTTTTTTGCACTGAAACAGCCATCACTTTGCTTTGACAAAATGCCTGTTATTACAACATTTAGAAATTTGCAAAATAACTGAGTCCAGATTTTAAAGACCTCATTGAGGTCAGTGTTTATTCATCTGCAGGATAAACCATCAAAAAAAATGTCAGACAGTATTTAAAATGTTCATAAAACTGTCCTAAATAAAGTGACATCTCCAGTTATTTTGGCCAACCAGAACCCAAACTAATATGAAAGCTGAAGGAAAATCCAGACTGGAGATCAGTATCAAACTATCAAATCCAGATTTTGGACTTAAGCAATTTTTGTGAGTATAAACCAGTTTTTGCAGCTCTGGACCTCAGCTTCTGTGTGCCACAGAAGTTCTTGCATCATTCAGTCAGACTTGCCTTTTAAAAGAAGAACTTTTAATGTTATTTCTGCTTACCTGCTCAGGTTTGTAATCTGTTTGATGTTGCAGTATGTCCGGTCATCGTGTACTTCCCAATGCAACTACACATTTCTACACCGCCACCAAGTTTGCTGTAACCGCTCTGACTGAGGGCCTGAGGCAAGAACTGCGTGCAGAAAAAACTCATATCCGAGCCACGGTAAGGCTTTAAAATATACCATAACCAGCTCATAAAGTGCTAGTATAATTCATAATGCTAGTAACAGTTGCTATGAGACGCATACACAGTACGTACAGGAGTTCCCTCATGATTTTTTTTTTTTTTCTTGCAGAGCATTTCTCCTGGTTTAGTGGAGACTGAATTTGGTCCACGGCTCTTCAAAGACGATCCTGATAAGGCTGCTGGTCTATACTCAGAATATAAGGTAAAGGGATCATTCCTATAATTAAAGTATCGTTGATATGATTACTCAAGTAAAGAGTATTCAGTCACTTTTCACTTCTCTCACAGCCTCTGGAAGCAAAAGATGTTGCCAGTTCTGTTGTATATGTGCTCAGTGCCCCTCCTCATGTTCAGGTTTGTGCTTTGCTCTTGTTTTTATGCTTTTTATTGTGTCTTATTAAGACTTTCCTGTTTAACTTTGACTCATAATAAGACAACGTTCACGTAACTTTTGTTTCAGATTGGAGACATTCAGATGCGAGGGACAGAGCAGGTGTCTTAGAGCTGCACCACAAGACCCTCTCAAATTATACAATGACAGATTTCACTTCTTTACAACATTTTAAAAGATAATGACTTGATACGATCATGAAACAATTTTATGGTGTTGTTTTTTTTTCACAAATGTATAAAATAAAAAACAATCTTCAGGGGAAATTTGTTGCATTTCTTTTTTCTTTCTTTTTTTTCTTTCTTTTTTTAAATTGCATTAAGGGAAGTCTGATTTTTAATAAAATCTTTATCGTTTAAAAACCATGTCTGAACCTTAAGTATAAATGTACTTGAGAAATTAAGCATTAGTAGTATTAATGAAGTATAGCAAGATATGTAAGATAATTGTAAAAATTTTAGAAAAAGAAAATGCAAAAATAAATAGAAAATATATTTATGTAATATCAATAAGTGACACATCACAAATACATGTAAATAATTAAATAAAATGGTGAACCTACTGACTCGTTATTCTTAAGCTGTGGTTTTGATTACTAATTGACTGAGTTTCTTTTATTTTTTTGTGTCTCTGTCAGTATTCCAGCATCGTACATTCTGTTTTATACTTAAAATGATAAGTAGTCTTAGAGGTGGATTCTTTGTGTTTTAGTTGACTGTAGCCTCCCACATGTTTCTCTATGCTGTGTGTTTTTCTCACAGTGCTGTGTCTAGTTGGTTACTTTCGGCTTTACTTTGTGAGTTGTCTTTTCTGCTTTCCTTCGGTTTTGTTTTTCCATGTCCTGTGTTTTTAAAGTCTCGGTTTGCTTGTGTGCTCTGTTGTGTCACACTGTGTTCCAGCTCGCTTTGCTCCTAATGTGCTTCCTGCTGGCTTCTTGTGTGTTTAGTTAATGTGTAGTAATGGCATAAACAAATGCCATGTGTTTTGAAACTCTGTAACTAGACTTCATTGTTTTTTTTAATCCCCTCTCTCTCCTGCGGGTAGTTTATCCTTAAAGCTCGGGTCCTCTACCAGACCCTGGGAGTATGAAGGTGCGCTCTTCTAGGACTGTGTTCTTCTGAACAGAGGTCTGATATTGTTCCTGGGATCTGCTGGAGTTTCCCACTCTCACATACATTAATCACATAATTTCAGTTTCTGTGAGACACCTGCACAACTCTTCTGAGTTTCCTCAGTATCCACTCTTTTTTGCAGTGCATTTTCTCTGGTTTATTGGAGACTGAATTTGCTCCATGACTCTACAAGGACACTCCCGATAAAGCAGGTGCAAGCGACAGAGCAGCCCTTATAGAACTACACCATGTGACCTTGTCAAATAATGGAGTGAATTTTTTTTTTATACTTCTTTGCTACATTTATGAAGATGATTTTAACTTGTCATTAAACAGTTTTATGAAGTTGTTATAGACATTATATACTAAGGTATGAAATAATCAAGTAATTATTTTGGGGGGAACTTTGTTGTACTTCCCTATCTAATTGCACTTCACGGATATTTGTTAGAAAAACTTTATGGTGTAAAACATTAAACCTTAAGTATGAAAATATCTCAAATTATATATTTCAGTATTCAAAAAGAATTGCTTAACATAGTAATATATTTAAGATAAAAAATACATAAATCAGTGGTAAAATAGCTCATATATATTTCTATAATGTCCATTCCACATTACTAATACCTGCAAATAAGTGAACAAACCAATCCTAAAAATATTTGCATAAATCTATCCATGTATTTATCGTTATATAAACTCAACTTTTCCTGTGTCCGTTTAGAAGCACATTAGATGGTGCAAATGAATGTATAGCCAGTACTGAAATAAATACTAATACTAGATGTGACTCTTAAATTTAAGTCGGAGTTTTACTTGCTTTTGATCAGTTTGTGCAATCTGAATTCCCTTGAAGTATTTAATTACAACAACAGAGCTGATTGATCTGTTTTCCTATGTTTGCACCTGATTTTAATGCAGCACACAAACCTGTTTTAGAGCGTGGGGCGTAGCGTGGCACCAGGGTACACTCAGGAGGAGGAGGAATTCTGCTGTGCCAATGTGCTGCAGCCTCGGTGTCAGTTATGTTTGAGATGTTTATATAAATGCTTTATATCACAGGACACTCGTCACTCACGCTCTTTATACTTGTGATTCTTTCCTTGTTCTTTCGTGCGTGTCTGAACACCGGCGTCCGGGCTGTGATGGAGCGCTGGCGGGGCAGAGTGGCTTTGGTGACCGGAGCCTCGGTCGGGATTGGGGCGGCTATAGCTGTAGAGCTGGCACGGCTCGGAATGAAAGTGGTGGGCTGCGCCAGGGACGTCGGAAAAATACAGGTTTGCAGTTTCTGCGGGGAGTAATTTAATGTAAAGTGACTTTGTCACGAAGTATTGGTTGATATCTAATGCTATGAGGATCATTTTTCAGCAGAGTTAGATGTATTTTTCTCATAAACCTATGTGTTGATTGTGCAATTCACAGTTTGTGTCACACCTCAAAACCACAGAAATGTAGAAAATGTCTTTGGCAGGCATCACTGCATAATCATGTGCCTGCTGTATAGTATACTCTTTGTGAGCTGTTCACAAAGAGCCTCAAGCAAAAATGTATTTGTATTGCACTGCTGCACGTAAGTATTTGAACACTTGGAAATCAGCAAGAATTCTGAATGGTGACCTCATTCATCCTGTCCCCTTAGCAGAAAAGCATGATGTTTCCACCCCCAAATCTTCACAGTAGGGATGGTGTTCTTGGGATGCAACTCATCCTTCTTTTTCCTCTGCAAGTGAAGTTTAGACCAAAAAGTTCTATTTTGGTCTCATCTGACCACATGACTTTCTCCCACACCTCCTCTGGATCATCCAGATCGTCACTGTCAAACTTCAGACGGGCCTGGACATGTGATGACTTGAGCAGGGTAACCTTCCGTGCAATGCATGATTTGAGACCACGTGTTCTACTGACAGTGACCTCTAAAACTGTGGTCCCAGCTCTCTTCATTACATTAACCAGCTCCTCCTGTGTAGTTGAGGGCTGATTCCTCACCTTTCTTATCATCAGTGATACCCCATGAAGTGAGATCTTGTATGGAGGCCCAGTCCAAGGGAGACAGTCGTCTTTAGCCTCTTCCGTTTTCTAACAATTGCTGCTTGGCAATTGCCCCGTAGCCCTTTCCTGCCTTGTGGAGGTCCACAATTTTATCTCTGATTTCTTTTGACAGCTCTGTGGTCTTGCCCATGGAGGCAGTTGGAGTCTGACTGGCTGTAGGGTGGACAGGTGTCTTTAAAAAGCTCAGACAGGTGCTACTAATTTAGATTAATAAGTGGAGTAGACGTGGACTTTTTAAAGGCATAGTAACAGGTCTTTGAGAGCCAGAATTCTTGCTTCTTTGAAAATCATACAATGTGATTTCCTGAATTGTGTTTTAAATGCTGTATCTCACGGAGGGACTGCACCTACAATGTGAATATCAGACCACTCCATGATTTCTAAGTGGGAGAACTTGCAAAATCGCAGGGTTTTCAAATACTTATGTTCCTCACTGTAAATGTTTAAATGGTAGATTGAAACACAGAGCAAACACACAAAAGGAATCCTGAAGTTTGTCATCTTTTCAGACAGAATATGACGGCAGCTTTATGTTAAAACGGCATTTGTGCAGCTTTTTTTTCCCTTTAAGACTTTGGTTAATGATTCTTCAGTTGACTTCAATCTGTAAACTTAGAGGTGATATGCAAAGTGAAAACTTAAATCTACTTATTTACACTAAGTTTATATAAATCTAAATTGTGAACGATTTTTACATACATTAAACACACATGGGATTCTGAAGTCTGTTTTTGTTTCCTGCTTGGTTTCAGAAACTGGCAGCAGAGTGTCAGATTGCCGGCCACTCTGGTGTTCTGGTGCCTTTCAAGTGTGATTTGACCAACGAAGAGGAGATTCTGTCCATGTTTGCAGCGATCAAAGAGCAGCACAGAGGCGTGGACGTGTGCATCAACAACGCCGGCTTGGCTCACCCAGAGCCGCTGCTAAGTGGCAAAACCAGCGGCTGGAAGAACATGATGGATGTAAGAGCTCAGTGTTATCTCCTGGATTGGTCTGCAGCGATGTTTGTGATTTCTTTCAAAGTAACATCAAGGGTGTCCCAGCAGAACAATACATTAAAATAATAAATGTAACCTATCAGTGCTTTTAATGTTGCACCTGAGTAAGAATTAACACTGTGGGTTAATTTACACTTGTGCACAAGAAGAAATGATTAAATGTAAAGTTTTTTTTCTTCTTCTCGGTCTCTTGCAGGTGAACGTTTTTGGATTGAGTATCTGCGCACGTGAAGCATATCAGTCAATGAAAGAGAGACATGTTGACGATGGGCACATCATAAACATAAACAGGTGCATTTTTATTTGCTGATGTACAATGACGAGCCCGCATGTCGCATACACTGTTGGTTTCATCTACACATAGTTATAATACAACATTCCTGCTACATTAACAATGATAGAAAAACTTACTGTTACGGTTTTAGAATCTTGAAGAGATGCATCCAAATGCAGGATGCAGAGAGGCAGAGGGCAGGAACCAAAGATGCCTCATTTATTCTTAGCCAGCACACAGTCCATAAGAAAAAGTGTCAGGGATAAGAGCTGAGCTAAATCAGAAAAAAGTGATTTAGTTAATCTGTTGATTTATTAAATGATAACTATACCTGAGAAATATGAAAGAAAGCAAAATCTAAGCTGATGATAAAATCACAGAAAACCAAACAGGAATTATGGCTAGAAAATGAAACCCTGAAGGACCAACAACAGAACAGTAAACAGCCAAGAGAATCCAAAAACCTCTTGGCCCACATGGAACACACAGAAAAAATGTCTGCGCTGGAAAAGGTGCACAGCTCAGGAATTATCATTATCAAATCATCAAAACAAAATGATTGTTACAGACCTGATACAGCTCTGTGGTGGGCCACAGATTTTCTTGAATCAATCAGACATGGCTTTAAAGGAATAACTTAAAGATCAATACATGTTGTTTAATGCCCATCTGTGTAAAAGCTAACAAATTGCCTGCTGTTTTAGTGTATGTGGACATCATGTGATTCCCCTTGCTGATGTACATTTCTACACCGCCACCAAGTTTGCTGTAACCGCTCTGACTGAGGGCTTAAGGCAGGAGCTCCGTGCAGAAAACACCCATATCCGAGCCACAGTAAGGCTTTAAAACATTGTAACCAGCTCCAAGGCTGCCTTTACCACCAATATAAGCTTCTATGACACACATGCACAATGCTTCCTGAAGTTCTTTTCAGTATCTACTCTTTTGCAGAGCATTTCTCCCAGCTTAGTGAAGACTGAATTTCCTTTGCGGCTCTATAGCAACAATCCTGATATAAAAGCCAGAGCTTTCTCTGCATATAAGGTAAGATTATTATTTCGGCAGTTCATGTACTATTTAGATGATTACTCGGATTAAAAAAAATAATATTTTCATTTCTCTTGCAGCCTTTGGAAGCAAAAGACGTTGTCAACGCTGTTATATACGTGCTCGGTGCCCCTCCTCATGTTCTGGTTTGTGATTTACTGTTGTTTTCATTTTCTTTTAATTGTGACTTATTTAACTTTTTTTGTTTTCTTGTATTATGTGGTGTTATAAAAAGGTAACATTAACATAACTTTTCTTTCAGATTGGAGAGGTTCAGATGTTAGCAACAGAGCAGAAGTCTTAGAGTTGCACCACGAGACGCTCCTGAATTAATAAGACCAATTCTTCTCCTTTATGAAACTGACGACCAGCATTGGGTGTAACATGCTGCTGTAATCAGATTACGGTACATTTTTCAGTAATACAACACAGTTGTAACAATTATAGCACTACTGGCCTTTTAAAGGTTCTTCCAATCATCTGGAGGATGGCCAAATAGAAAGAAAAAACTGTTAATCATGTCTTGCTGTTGCTCTATAACCAGCTGATTTTAGTTCGTGTGTAAGCAGCAGGAAAATTGTAAAATGGGAATCAACTTCTGAGGAGTAAAAATAAGGACATTACTTGTATTTCTTGTTTTGCATGAATTGACAAGAGCACAATGGTAAAAGCACAAACTGCATCCATGATGGAAGCAACTGCATTATACAACTAACTCAACATTAGCTCTTTGCAAATATCTGCACACACACCATGCAAACACAAGGCTAGTTAAAAGCCCAGAGAGATATTAAAGCTGAGTATATGCTAACCCCTGCCCAGCAGCCAGAGCCTCATCTTAAACATCTAACAAATGCAGTGATGAGGTTGGAGGTTCCATTTCTACCCACTCTACCTGTTTCTACAGTGTAATCACAGTGGCAGTCTTTTTTTAAACAGTGTTAGAGCTGGTTTTCAGCGTTTAGAATTAAACGCTAAAAGAAATGCGTATCCACGTAAGTTAGGGATTTGTGTCAGTGTGTGGGGCTATAGCTTAAGGTCATGTTGTTCTTGCTAATTATATGATAGTGTACTTCAGGGAATCTTACAGAGTAGCATCTCACAGGTAATGTGAGTAATGACTGAAACACAGGGGACAGTTTATGATCTGGTCCTTATATAACTTTATGATGTTTGTTCTGAATAATTTCACTAACTTATCTAATAAAATGGTGTTCAAGGAAACTTTGTTGCACTCTGTTATTTTTTTTATTAGAAAATTTTGTATCTACATAATTATTATGTATTATTTAAAGGAAATTAAATTTATACATTGTATGGCACAGAAAGGGCTGAAAAATAGCTGAAATATTTGGATACCGTTAATGAATAACATACTACTAATACATGTGAAAGTAAATGTAAAAAGTCCTGAGAATGTTAATGTTATGTTATGTTATTTAAACATATTGAATTTCCCAGAACACACAAACTGAGTGAAGTGACAGAAATGTCTATGTGGCGGCCACAGTAAGAGCTGTTTGAATTCAAAGGGGCGTTCCTCCTTTGGCATTTGATCCATGGCATCCTTTATGAAACGAGAGAAGATAAAGCCATCAACACTCGTTCATGAAAATGATCAACATAATTAACTGCTGTAATAAAATATAAATTTTGTTAAAGTGTTGCCTGAAAAACAATCACCAGCCACTTTATTAGATACAGCTTGCTATTACAAAGTTGGACCCCTTTTGCCTTCAGATCGGCTTAAACTCTAAATGGCAGAGTCAACAAGGTGCTGGAAACACTCCTACTAAGATTTTGGTCACACAGTTGCTGCAGATTTTTTAGATGCACATCCGTAATGTGAATCTTTTAAGTTCCCACATCCCGTTGGATTGAAATCTGGTGACTCTGGACTTCATTTGAGTGCAGCGAAGTCAAAACAGAAAATTACCAGGACATTTTCTGTTTTTCTACGTAATTCTTTTTTACAGCGTGGTTTAAATATTAATTCGATTTTATATTTGTTTTTATACTCTGTCACACTCTGCTGACATTTGTGAGCTACTAGACCTTAATGAGCGATTTCTTTAACATATCACTGACCCCATCTAGGAAGCATAATCTGTTGTGAATCCATTTAATCCGCTTTTGTGCACATGACAGTAACCATGGTGCCCTGAAGAGATGGCAACAACAAGACAACCCCTGTAAATGAAATGGTTTTGCAAACAGTTTTACCAGAGGCCATTGCTCTCTTCTGATCCCTCCTGGATGATTTTTCTCTAGTTTTGCTTTTTGCTTGTGTATTTGTCACTGTTGGGAGCATGAGACAGCAAATCCTGTCCATTCAGGTTAGACAGATTTAGCCCAGCTCCCTCAGGTTGCTGCACCCATACATGCACAGTCTCAACAGTGTTATAGAGAATATCTTTGCTGTTCTGCTAATTTAGCAGTACCATGATAAATGGTATGCATGGGCATGACTGACTGTGTTGTTTTACAAAAAAATAAAAAGGAAAATACGAATCTTAATCTTCAGTGTCAAAGAGCAGATCAATTATATCTTTGTCAGCTAAAGTCAGCTAAAGTAATCTGAATAACTGATATCTGACATGTCCAGTTTATATATGAAGAAACCTTTTCTTCTTAAAGTCAGAATAGATTGGTGTCCCAAGCAATAGAAATGCCTTATAAACCAGTATTGACCACATGAAGAATCTGGCAGTAAACACAACCCTGATGAAATAACATAAGTTCAATAAGTAACGATCATTTAAATAATAAGATAAGATAAGATAACCTTTATTAGTCCCACACGTGGGAAATTTGTTTTGTCACAGCAGGAAGTGGACAGTGCAAAAGTTATGAGGCAAAAATTAGAATACAATAAGAATAAATACAGTACACAACTGTACAGAATAGAATAAAATAAAATACTATATACAGTAGAATAAAATAAAATAAATATACAATAAGATAAAAATAGAATACAAATACAAATACTATATACAACTGAGTAAAAATACAACGATGACAGAAAGGATTATTGCACTTAGTATTATTGCATATGTATGGATGTGTGTGCTTGATCAGTTAAAGTCTTTATTATGGAGTCTGACAGCAGTGGGGAGGAAAGACCTGCGAAATCTCTCCGTCCCACACCGTGGGTGCCGCAGTCTCCCACTGAAGGAGCTGCTCAGTGCTGTCACAGTCTGCTGCATGGGGTGGGAGATGTTGTCCATCAGGGATGACAGCTTAGCCGCCGTTCTCCTGTCACTCATCACCTCCACTGGGTCCAGAGGGCATCCTAGAACAGAGCTGGCCCTTCGGATCACCCTGTTCAGTCTCTTCCTGTCCCCAGCAGAGATGCTGCCGCCCCAGCAGACCACGCCATAAAAGATAGCAGAAGCCACAACAGAGTCATAGAATTTCTTCAGGAGTGGGCCCTCCACCCCAAACGACCTGAGTCTCCGCAGCAGGTACAGCCTGCTCTGCCCTTTCCTGTAGAGGGCGTCTGAGTTATGAGTCCAGTCCAGTCTATTGTTCAGATGAACACCAAGGTACCTGTAGCTGTCCACAGCCTCAATGTCCATACCTTGGATGTTCAGTGGTTGCAGTGGAGAATGCTTGTGCCTGCGGAAGTCTACCACCAGCTCCTTGGTTTTACTGGCGTTGATCTGGAGGTAGTTCAGCTGGCACCAGTCCACAAAGTCTTGGGTCAGACCTCTGTACTCCTTGTCGTCCCCATCAGTGATGAGGCCGACTATTGCAGAGTCATCAGAGAACTTCTGCAGGAAGCACTGGGTGGAATTGTGGGAGAAGTCTGCAGTGTAGATGGTGAAGAGGAACGGAGCCAGAACCGTTCCCTGTGGGGCCCCCGTACTGCAGACGACCCTGTCCGACACACAGCCCTGAGTCCTCACATACTGTGGTCGGTCGGTGAGGTAGTCCAGGATCCAGGTAGTGAGGTGATGGTCCACTCCAGAGTTCACCAGCTTGTCCTTTAGAACCGAGGGAAGAATGGTGTTGAAGGCACTGGAGAAATCAAAGAACATGATTCTCACAGTGCTTCCAGCGGTCTCCAGGTGAGCGAGGGAACGATGTAGGAGGTGAATGACGGCATCATCCGCTCCAATGCCAGGCTGGTAGGCAAACTGAAGTGGGTCCAGTGATGAGCTTATTAGGCGCCGAAGCTGAGCCAGGACCAACCGCTCCAGGGTCTTCATCAGGTGGGATGTCAGAGCCACCGGCCTGTAGCTGTTGAGGTCCTTGGGGCGTGAAGTCTTTGGCACTGGTACAACACAGGAGGTTTTCCAGAGCTGTGGGACTCTTCCCAACCTCAGGCTCAGGTTGAAGAGGTGCTCCATCACCCCACACAGTTGGTCCACGCAGGACCTGACGACCCTCGAGCTGATGCCATCTGGACCCGCTGCCTTCTTGCCATTAATCCTCCTCAGTTCCCTCCTAACCTGGGTGGTTGAGAGAGACAGGCTGGAGCCTTGTGTTGAGTGTGTATTGGATGCTGTTGTTGGGGGTGGGGGGGAGTGAGCAGGGTGAATAGAGGAGGTGTGAAGTGTCTGAGGTGGAACAGCAGCAGTGGGGGTGGGTGAGTCTGCAGCCGATGTTGCAGACTGCCTCATGGCTGAATCAAATCTGTTGAAGAAATGATTCAGTTCATTTGCCCACGTCACATCATTCCCAGGCAGAGAGTTCTGCTGTTTGTGGCCCGAGATGGTTCTGAGGCCTCTCCAGACTTCACCAACATTGTTTTGCTGAAGCTGGTTCTCCATCTTCTGCCTGTAGCTCTCCTTCCCATTCCTTATCAGTCCCCTCAGCTCTCTCTGCACCCTTTTCAACTCCTCTTTGTCTCTGGATTTGAAGGCCCTCCTCTTCTGCTTGAGGACGGTTTTAATTTCTGGGGTAATCCAAGGTTTGTTGTTGGAGAAACACCGTACAGTCCTGGTAGGTACAGTGTTATCCACACAGAAGTTTATATAGTCAGTAATGCATGTAGTAAGGCTGTCGATGTCCTCACCGTGGTCATCACAAATCACCTCCCACACAGTCGACTCAAAACAGTCCTTAAGAGCCTCCTCGCTCTCCTCTGACCATCTCTGTACTGTGCGGGTGGCTGGTGGCTCCCTGCGCACTAAGGGCTCATACACAGGGACAAGGTGCACCAGGTTGTGATCAGATCTGCCCAGGGGAAGGAGAGGTGATGAACTGTATGCCTCTTCTGCATTGGCATACAGTAAGTCCAGTGTTTTATTGACTCTGGTTGGGCAGGTCACATACTGGGTGAAGGTGGGCAGTGTGGAGTCCAGTGAGGCATGATTGAAGTCCCCTGATATTATGAGAAGGGCTCTCGGTGATTGTGTTTGCAGTCTGCTGACCACAGAGTGGAGAGAGTCACAGGATGCATCCGCGTTGGCCGAGGGGGGGGACATACGCTGTTATCGCGATAACATGCGAGAACTCCCGGGGCAGGTAGTACGGACGCATGCTAACGGCTAACAGCTCAATGTCTCTGCTGCAGAGTTGCTCTTTTACAGTGATGTGCCCAGGGTTACACCATCTGTCGTTCACAAAAACTGCCAGTCCCCCTCCTTTCCTCTTACCGCTGTCTCTGGTCCTGTCCGCTCGCAGCAGCTGGAATCCCGGTAGTGTCACGCTTGTGTCCGGAGTTAGCGATGTTAGCCACGACTCCGTTAGCATCATGATGCTACATTGCCGGTACTCCCTCTGTGACCAGGTTAGCGACATGAGCTCATCCATCTTATTGGGCAAAGATCTTACGTTTCCAATAATTACAGAAGGAAGAGATGGTCGATAACGTCTCCTTCTCGGGCGACGGCGCTCCTTCCCAGCACGACACCCCCGTCTTTTCCTCCTCAGCTCGCTGGGAATATCGGGTCTGTCCGCCGGCAGTACCGCTGCAGGACTCAGCGCTAACAGCTGATCCTTACTGTAAACAAAGGATCTCTGCTCTGGGTCCCCAGACACGGGTGAAAAAAGTAGAAATAAACTGAGAAAAACGACCAGGACTAGCACAAAACG
Organism: Copadichromis virginalis; assembly: GCF_057382275.1. Classification (NCBI taxonomy): domain Eukaryota; kingdom Metazoa; phylum Chordata; class Actinopteri; order Cichliformes; family Cichlidae; genus Copadichromis; species Copadichromis virginalis. The sequence continues at coordinate 32,003,467 of NC_140631.1, read as the reverse complement.
GTAGAACATGGTTGCAGAGTCTAATTACTAATACGTTAGTTATAAAAAAAAATTACGAGAAAAGGAATTGAACGTGTATTAATGATGTACAGAATTCAGATAGAGGTAACTGGCAGTTAGAGTCCAATGGCCCATCACTTCTAAATACAAACAAAAGTAGTTGAATACTCAAATGCCCATAAAGAACCCATAACGTTTGTAAACCACATAGCAAGTAACTTTAAACCATCTTAATCTAAACTACATAATAAAGACAATCCCACAACATAGCCCAGAGTTCATATAAGGTCTACAAATAAAAGTAGGTGCCCTGTTTTAAACACGTTGGAAGGGTACCTTTCACCCTTCTGATGAGAGGCCTCGGGCCGTGACACACGGAATGCTCTGCTTTTTTAGGATCATATATTAAGACCTAAAAAATAATAAGATTGTTTTAAAAATTCATTGCAGCCAGAAGGAAAAAAATCAAGGGAAAATGTTTGAACTAAGAATCAACCTTTTATACTACACTGCTTTAAAAACAAATACAATAAATACTGTGACTTCTGAGTGCTTTTCCAAGAAATGTTGGAAATGGAATGTTTTCCAAGAAGGAACCGACCAATAGGATTTTATACCCATTTATTACTTATCATCAACATGACCTGCTCAAGCGCAGGCCTCACTCAGGAGTGGGAGGGCCCACTCCTGAAGACCTTCTATGACTCTGTTGTGGCTTCTGCTATCTTTTATGGTGTGGTCTGCTGGGGCGGCAGCATCTCTGCTGGGGACAGGAAGAGACTGAACAGGGTGATCCGAAGGGCCAGCTCTGTTCTAGGATGCCCTCTGGACCCAGTGGAGGTGGTGAGTGACAGGAGAACGGCGGCTAAGCTGTCATCCCTGTTGGACAACATCTCCCACCCCATGCAGCAGACTGTGACAGCACTGAGCAGCTCCTTCAGTGGGAGACTGCGGCACCCACGGTGTGGGACGGAGAGATTTCGCAGGTCTTTCCTCCCCACTGCTGTCAGACTCCATAATAAAGACTTTAACTGATCAAGCACACACATCCATACATATGCAATAATACTAAGTGCAATAATCCTTTCTGTCATCGTTGTATTTTTACTCAGTTGTATATAGAATTTGTATTTGTATTCTATTTTTATCTTATTGTATATTTATTTTATTTTATTCTACTGTATATAGTATTTTATTTTATTCTATTCTGTACAGTTGTGTACTGTATTTATTCTTATTGTATTCTAATTTTTGCCTCATAACTTTTGCACTGTCCACTTCCTGCTGTGACAAAACAAATTTCCCACGTGTGGGACTAATAAAGGTTATCTTATCTTATCTTATCTTATCTTATCTTATCTTATCTTATCTTATCTTATCTTATCTTATCTTATCTTATCTTATCTCAGGACTCTGGTGTGTTTGCGTCTGTTCATTGTGCTTGGAAATATTTCATCTGTGGAATAAAGAGTTTGGTTTCAGTCGTTTTTTAATCTGTTTGCTTCTCTGCTCTTGAACCTTCTGTGACAGGAAAACCCTTCTTAGAATGCTGGACAGTTATTAGTAGGAACCATCCAGGTTAACAAATTTGATTTAAAAAGAAACAAAATAATGACTTTAGAGGTCTTTTTTGTCTCTTAAATATTAAACTTAAACTGTTGTTACGCTGCATCTCTGTAGATGTATAGATTTAATCTCAGCATGCTCTAAGTGCCACGTCGGTGTCTGATTTTTAAGAGAGAAATATACTGGGCCAAGGGAAACCATGACAAAAATAAATAAATAGAGACTAGTGTACATTGCAAATGAAAGTGAAGCAACAGCTACGAACTGTTCTGTGGATTTCAAAGTGGCATTTACCTATGCAAATATGTGCAGGAAGAGCCGAAACAGACAGAAATAGTTTAATTTAATTTAATATTTTTGTTACATTTGTTACATGTTGCATTTTATCACTACAGAAAACTTTTTTCTCCTACAGTGTGAACATGACTTTAACGCAGCACACAGAACGGACAACCTTGGTCGTGTGTATACAGTACATCGACTCCTCATCGATGCATTACAGCTGACGCTCCGGGGTCATTCTGCGGCAGATTCTTCATACTTGTGGTGCTTTTCGTGCGTGTAGTAGGTTACCGGTGTCCGGGCTGTGATGGAGCGCTGGAGGGGCAGAGTGGCTCTGGTGACCGGAGCCTCGGCTGGGATTGGAGCGGCTGTGGCAGTAGAGCTGGTCCGGCTCGGAATGAAAGTAATGGGCTGCGCCAGGGACGTCGGAAAAATCCAGGTTTGTTTTGAAGTGAAAACTCAGTTTACGCATAGAGTAATTTAACCTCTATACAGGGCTGGACTGCGTCGGCAAATACCCGGTATGCTCTTATCTGGCATACCGGGTATTTGTGTATATGAGTGACTCGAGCAGAGAAGTAAATTGTGATGTTAAAGTTACCGTTTTGCATAACATTTCCAGCTGTGTCAGACTTACATAACATAGAGAGGCTGGCCAGCAGCCAGCACACCCTGTATTATAGCTCTGTAAATCAAACTCTGTGACTCTATTGTTAACAACTTACGCAAAAGAAAGAAAAAAAAATACAAGAAAAATTTGTATTTTTTTTTTACTCTCATTACTCTCATTGATTTGCCTTTGTACAGTTCTTTTGATTTTCTTGTGTAAAGTGTACCGAATGTTCAGTTCACAGCAAGATAAAAATGTTTTTGTAGGTATCATCATATAATCACACTCCTCCATAATATAGTGATTATTAGGCCAATGAAATATGCCCATTGTGAGATGTTCACACTGGGAAGGTCCAGACAACACACACAAGGTAGTAGAACACCTAAACACAGACAAGCTGCTAAGATTCTTTTTGAAGTGAGAATAAGGATTTTAAATGATGGAACTGTGACTAGTAAAGGGAGGCAGCTGACTGATATGACGGAGAAGGAAGAAATGCGAATATCAGAAGAACAACTCACATTGAACTGTTTGGAGACAAAGTTAGAGATGCAAGGCTGAGAGGGTATGGAAATGTGCAGAGGAAGGATAGTGGATATTGTAGCGGTAGACTACTGTTCCCATAAGGCTGTGTGTGGGGGGAGCTTCCGGGTTACGAGTAAAGTTGGAACACATCACCCGAACACGCTGCGTCCAGTGTCATCATTTATACGTGGTGTCAGAAGTGCGAACGGCGGTCTCCACAGTTTTTTTTTCTTCTTCTTCTTTTTCGAGTACAGTACGGTGCAGTTAACTGCGAGAGAAGTTTTCGCATCGATAACCCGAACAAGACCGGCAAGCAGGTGAAGCGTGGCCGAGGCTGTGACCGGCGCTAGCAACAGGGCGCGTGCGCGCGCGCGGTCGAGCACGAGCTTCACATGTCGGAAGGAGGAGACGAGGTCGGCGCACCGGAAAGCTTGGATTCTGAACGCGAGGAAGCCAGGGATCCACACGTCACGATGGCGACCACGGTACAAATAACACCCCCAGAAACATTTGACTTTTCTCATCCTGCCGAATGGCCAAAGTGGATCAGAAGGTTCGAAAGATTTCGCATTGCAACTGCTCTTGATAACAAATCAGACGAGTATTGTAGATAACCTGCTGTTAGTTTGGTATTTTGTCCTAATCCGCTTGCCGTACCTCCGTGTAGGTGTGTGTATGTTTTGAGTGGTATAGGCGCGATTCCGTTATTGAATCCAAGCATGTAAGTTCTCTGCTGCTGTGCTGGTTAATAAAACCACGTTAACTGAGATTACTGCTTCATCATTATCATACTGGTGAACATACAACATGGTGTCAGAAGCGACGGAACACGTACTTCGTAGTTGACGGTGTTTTTTTTCCCCGTCTCAAGTCTATTTTGTGGGTGCGTTTTTTGTATCCGGACTGCAGACAACATGGCGGAAGGATTCAGGAGGCCCGACCCGCTTGTTTTCGATGGTAATGTTGCTGAAAATTGGCGCATTTTTGAGCAAGAGTATGACATTTTTATAGCGGCGGCACACTCTGACAAGCCAGCGCGCACACAAGCCTACATATTGCTCAACTTAGCAGGTCCCGAAGCTATAGAACGGGAGCGGTCTTTTGTTTACGCGCCAGAAGTGAGAGAGCCCGGCGAGGGAGGACGAGTCCTCATTCCTGCAGAATCGAAGGAGGATCCTGAGTGCCTCAAAAGGAAATTCAGAGAAACGTGCAGCCCTCAAACCAATGTCACGATGGAAAGACACAAGTTCAACACGCGGAATCAGAGGACTGGCGAGACTGTTGAATCCTATGTAAGTGATTTACGGATTAAAGCAAAAAGCTGCAGATTTGGTGATCTGAGTGAAGAACTAATAAGAGACAGACTAGTTTGTGGCATCAACAATGACAATTTAAGGAAAGTGCTACTGCGTGATAGTGATTTAACGCTAGCAAAAGCCATATCTGTCTGCCAGATTCATGAAATGACTGAAGAGCATAATAAAACACTTGCTTTTCCTCAACAATCTGCATCAAATGTTGATGTGCTCCAGCCCACATTTACGAGAAAGCACAGAGGAGATAACAAGAAAATACAAGGAGACAGGTCTGAAACACAGCATGTCACTAACTGTACTAACTGTGGGGGTGCTCATGCTGCAAAAAAGAGCAAATGTCCAGCTTTTGGGCAGCAGTGTCATGCATGCAAAAAGTGGAATCACTTTAAGAAACGGTGCAGAGCTGTTCGGCCTACCCAAAACGTAGCAAGACACAGAAAGTCAGTTCATCATGTGGAACCAGACCAAGCTGATGACAGCGGAGACGACACATTCTACGTTGATGGTGTAAATCTGCAATATGCAATCCATGCGACTGATGTGGATGTGGAACACAAAGAGGAAGTTTTTGTCACCGTGCAGATTAATGGGATTCCTGTTGAAATGAAGGTGGACACAGGTGCTAAATGTAATGTGCTTCCCAAGAAAACGGTTAACATTATAAGAGCAGATAAACAAATGAAAGCACACCCCAAGTCCGTTAACCTAGTAGCATTTGGAGGCAGCAAGATTCAAACCTCAGGTGTAATTAAGCTGCAGTGTTTTCTGCATGGGCAGCCACATGTGCTATCATTCTTTGTTATTAATGAAGATGTTCAGCCAATACTTGGACTATGTGCATGCAGAGAAATGGGACTTGTATCATTCAGCAATGACGTCCACCAATTGAGCATGTCTGCAGATGACCTGTCACAACAGCTTATCACAGAATACAGCGACTTATTTTCTGATGAGCTTGGGAGGTTGCCAGTCACCTATCGCATGACACTGAACCCAGATGTGAAACCAGTTGTTCGCCCAGCACATCGCATCCCTTTGGCCATGAAAGACAGGGTCAAGGCAGAGCTGGTCAGGATGGAGAAATTAGGCGTCATTACTCCCGTCTCAGAGCCGACGGACTGGGTGTCTTCCATGGTAGCCACCAACAAGAAGGGCAAAGATGAAATCAGGATATGCATAAATCCTCGAGATTTAAACACTGCTCTGAAAAGACCACACCATCCCATGCGCACAGTAGAAGAAGTGGCTGCAATAATGTCAAACGCTACTGTGTTCTCTGTTTTGGATGCTAAGAACTCTTTTTGGCAGGTGTCATTGGATCAAAAATCATCCATGCTAACCACCTTCAGCACTTGTTTTGGTCGTTTCAGGTTCCTCAGAATGCCTTTTGGTCTTAACGCTGCCAGCGAGGTGTTTCAGAGAGCCATGGAGCAGATATTCGCTGGGTATCCATGTGCCATTATTGTTGATGATATACTCATCGGCGGAAGAACCATGAAAGAACATGACGACAACCTGAGAAAAGTCCTTGATCGTGCCAGAGAAGTAAACCTGCGACTAAACCCATTAAAGTGCAAATTCCGGCTGAATCAGGTCAGTTATGTCGGACACATTTTCACAAGCGAGGGGCTTAAAGCAGACCCTTCCAAAACAGCCGCAATCAGAGAGATGCCAGTTCCAACAGATGTCCAAGCCCTGCAGAGGTTCCTGGGGATGGTCAATTATCTTGGAAAATTCATTCCAAACTTCAGCCATCTGTCAGCTCCTCTGCGACAGCTCACACACAAGGACAGCGAGTGGATGTGGGACACACAACATCAGACTGCGTTCAAAGCACTTAAAGAGCACATGTCTAATCCACCTGTTCTGTCATATTATGATGTCAGCAAACCTGTGACACTAACGTGCGATGCATCACAGTATGGTCTTGGTGCAGCTTGCTTACAGGAAGGGCGACCTGTGGCATATGCTTCACGTACTCTGACAGACACTGAAACCAGATATGCTCAGATAGAAAAGGAGCTGCTGGCTGTTGTTTTCGCATGTACAAAGTTTCATGACTACATATATGGCAAGCCTGTGGTCGTAGAAACAGACCATCAGCCACTGGTCACCATACTAAAGAAACCTATTCACGCTGCACCAGCCAGATTACAGAGGATGTTGTTAAGGCTCCAAAAATACAACATCACCCTCACATATAAATGTGGAAAACACATGTATCTGGCTGACACACTGTCTCGTGCTCCCAACAGCTCCACTTTCCAGCAGCCTGAAGAAGAGGACAACTTTGATGTCATGACGGTGAGCTGCATCTCTTCTTCACGCCTGGAGGAACTTAAAGGACACACAGCTGAGGATGAGACACTGCAAGCGCTCAGCTCGTTCATCAAACATGGTTGGCCACAACGACTCCACAACCTTCCCACAGCAGTTCATCCATATTTTCCTTTCAGGGATGAGCTGATTGTGGATGATGGCATCATTCTTAAAGGTTCCAAAGCTGTGATCCCAAAATCACTGCAAGGAGACTACATCACCATCATGCACAGAGGACATCCCGGCGTAGAAGCTACCAAGCGGAGAGCACGGGGGATCGTCTTCTGGCCGTTCATGTCAAGAGATATTGAACAAACAGTTACTTCCTGCTCGGTGTGTAACAGCACTAAACCTCATCAACAAAAAGAGCCCCTTCATCTGCATGAAGTTCCAGAGCTTCCTTGGTCAACTGTGGCTACAGATATCTTTGAGTGGCACTGTCAGCACTATTTAGTAGTAGTCGACTCATACTCAGGCTGGTTTGAGATTGACCTGCTAAAGGATTTGACATCAGCGACAGTCATCAAAAAGCTGAAAAGACACTTCTCAGTTCATGGTGCTCCACACACTCTGATCTCAGACAATGGCAGGCAGTTTACAAGCCAGCGTTTCAAAGACTTCGCTTCACAGTGGGACTTTCAACATGTCACCAGCAGTCCAGAGTATCCTCAATCCAATGGGCTTGCTGAGAGAGCAGTGCGCAGTGCTAAACAGCTGATGGAGAAGTCACACAGAGATGGCACTGATGTATTTCTCAACCTGCTGAACCTCAGGAATGTTCCACGTGATGTGAACCTGGGTTCCTCTGCAGAACGACTTCTATCCAGACAGACTCGAACTACGCTCCCAATCACAACGAAACTGCTCGAACCACAACACCTTGAATCTGAGAGAGTGAAAGCCCAACTACTCAACAAGAGACTGACTCAGAAGGTCTGTTATGACAGATCCAGCCGACCACTTCCACCTCTCAACAAAGGACAAGTAGTGAGGTTACAGACCCCACAGGGTTATGACCGCACAGGTGTGGTAAAGGAACTTTGTAAAGAACCTAGATCCTACCTGGTACAGTCAGATGGAAACACTTACAGGAGAAATCGCAGACACATATTGCCTGTGTCTGAGCCTGTTACTGTTCAGAAAGACACTGATCATCATCATTATGATGGACTGCAGGTTGTGGGTGAAAACAATGATGTAGAACAGTTTAAAGACAGCACTCATGTTGAGAGCTCTTCTGATGTTTTGCATTCTCCAAGACCTTCCAAGAGTGATGGTGTTTACAGGACACGCTTTGGTCGTGTGTGCAAACCAAATCCAAGATATAAGGATTAATTGGGTACTAGTTAAAACACAGAACATTTTCAGGTTTGATGTTTGAGCCATCAGTAACTGATGTCAATGCTTCAAGTTAAATTCTGTTTGAGGTGATTTTCAGTAGTAATCATATTTAACTTTATACAGCAAAATGATATTCTTGTCATGTTTATTTCTTCCATCTGGTTGCAAATTTAAATGTTCCTAAGGGTCAGCGTATGTCACCTTTTATGCTGTGATTATTATTATTCAGTATGCATTAAACTTTATGTCCGGTTGGGGATGTACTAAAGAAGGGGGATGTAGATAACCTGCTGTTAGTTTGGTATTTTTGTCCTAATCCGCTTGCCGTACCTCCGTGTAGGTGTGTGTATGTTTTGAGTGGTATAGGCGCGATTCCGTTATTGAATCCAAGCATGTAAGTTCTCTGCTGCTGTGCTGGTTAATAAAACCACGTTAACTGAGATTACTGCTTCATCATTATCATACTGGTGAACATACAACAAGTATCAAGTTAATGCACTCCTGTACGCTATGGGAGACGCTGCTGATGATGTTTTGGCAGTTTTACCACTGTGCGATGCAGATAAAAAGAAATATGCAACTGTCAAAGAGGCATTTGACAAACATTACGTAGGAAAACACAACGTAATTTTTGAAAGAGCACAGTTTAACTCCAGACGGCAACAGGAAGGGGAAAGTACAGAGTCGTTCATCACTGCTGTGCACAAACTTGCAGAAAATTGTGCATTTGGAGCACTCAAAGACGAACTCATAAGGGACAGAATTGTAGTTGGCATAAAAGACAAAAGACTGTCCGAGCTGCTGCAAATGGACTCAGAGTTGACTCTTGCTAAAGCCATTGAGAAAGTTAGGCAGAGCGAAACGGTAAAGAAACAACAATCAATACTTCACAGCAGCGCGGCAGTGGAGAAAACACTGAACATGGACACAATACGGACAAATACAACACGCGGGAAAACGCAGACGTGGCAGAAGAAGGAACAAAAGCCAATCAAACAAAGTGGAAAGGAATGTGGCCGCTGTGGTCGCAAGAACAAACACTCATGGAAAGAATGTCCAGCCAAAGAGGTACAGTGTCGAAAATGTCAGAAAAAAGGGCACTTTGCTGCGGTCTGTCGCAGTAGTGAAGCTACAGCACTACGCGAAGTGACAGAAAATCAGAAAGATGCAGACAGCGAGGATTGTGTGTTCTTGGGTGAAGTAGAGACTGGGAGGTCACAGCCCTGGGTGCAAAAGGTCAAGTTAAATGGGGAAAATGTATATTTTAAACTTGACACAGGGGCGGATGTTACATCTATTCCAGAGGGTTTGTACAGTCCAGACAGGGATGGTAAGCTGCAGAGACCCAGAAAGAAGTTACTAGGGCCGGGCAGTAACCCACTTAATGTTAAAGGCTGCTTCGAGGCACAGCTAGCAGTAAAAGGGCGCAGTGTTTCTCAAGACGTCTACCTTGTCCCAGATGAGGGCTCGCCCAGCAGCCGCGGAGCAGAAGTCAGGGGGAGTTGCAGTGACGCGCCCGTGAGCTCCGCCGGCCCCCAGCTGTGCCTGAGTGACCGAGCACGGTCTGTTGCAGTAGGAAACGTGTTTTTGGCTGGCTGCCGGCGGAGCTCACGGGCGCGTCACTGCAACCCCCCCTGGCTTCTGCTCCGCGGCTGCTGAGTGAGCCCTCATCTGGGACTCTCCTCAGCTCTTACTGGAACAGTGGCGCGGCTGCCCCTCTGTTGGTCTTCCATGGTCTCTTGTGTTCTGGGGGCCTCTGGATGTCTGGAGTTTTGATCTCCTCCATACCCGCTTCACACCCTGGAGGACGGGGCTGTGGCCCCCCCACACTCCCTAGCAGATCATTACATGGAGAAACCTTTGGAATGCAAGCATGCTGATCCACACAGGTATGCACACATGGGTATTCACAGACGCGGACTAAAGCTTTCTTGGCTGCTGCCTCAAAGCACACTGTGCGCTGTCTATCTTGCGTGCTGCACAATATCGTTTATTATTTAGTAAATATTGATATCTATGACTAGCTAGTTTATTGTGATGGTGCTTTGTTTTCTCTATTATTATGTTGCGCTTTGTTGTTTGCTGTCTCCTCTGTTTGTTTTTTTTGTTTGTTTTTTTTTTTCTCCATACAGGTGACCCAGGAGTTCTTTTTTTTTTTTTTCTCTCTCTTCCCCCCCCCTCTCACCGTCTCTTCTCCCCTTTGGTTTTCTTTCTTTCTCTCCCCCTCTTTCTCTCATTCATTCCCCCTGTCCTATTTATAAAAAAAAAAAAAAAAAAAAAAAAAGACAAAGGATGAACTGAAGCTCTGCCATCACGTAATGTCGCATACTGCTGTTTCTGATGTCATTTAAGAAAAAAAAAAAAAAAAAGACGTCTACCTTGTGTCAGGTCTAGTACAGCCACTGCTAAGCAGGCCAGCGTGTGAGGCTCTGGGTCTTGTGTACAGAGTAAGCACAGTAGAGGAATCGGTGACAGACTTCAGGGCAGCATACCCAGACGTTTTTAAAGGTTTAGGCGTGCTGAGGGAGCCTTATCACATTGAGATAGAGCAAGGAGCTGTACCAATAGCCCTATCTGCCCCAAGACGTGTTCCTCTTCCCCTCAGAGATGCAGTGAGAAATGAGCTGCACAGAATGGAAGAAATGGGTGTTATCTCCAAAGTCACTGAGCCTACAGAGTGGTGTTCTGGCATGGTAGTGGTCCCCAGACCAGCAGGAAAGCCCCCCAGAATATGTGTGGACCTCACACCCCTGAACACAGTAGTCAAAAGAGAAAGACACATCCTCCCAGCAGTAGATCAAACACTAGCGATGATGAAAGATGCTAAAGTGTTCACAAAGCTCGACGCCCGGTCTGGATTCTGGCAAATTCCGCTCACGCCAGAGTCAAGGCCACTCACTACCTTCATCACGCCTTTTGGAAGGTTTCAGTTCAACCGCCTTCCTTTTGGCATTGCATCGGCGCCGGAACATTTCCAAAGGCGAATGTCACAGATGCTGGAAGATTTTGAAGGGGTGATTTGTCACGCCGATGATGTGCTTGTATACGGCAGAGACAGGCAGGAGCACGACCAGAGGTTGCACTGTGTGCTCCAAATGTTTCATAAGGAGGGTCTCACTCTGAATGAGAAGTGTGAGTTTGCTAAAAGTCAAATAATCTTTGTGGGACACAAAGTGTCAGCAACAGGCATTGAGGCTGATCCCAACAAGATAACAGCAATCCAGCAGCTGCCGCAGCCTCAGAGTGTGGAAGATGTGCGCCGTCTCATGGGCATGGCCAACTATCTTGCCAAGTTTATGCCACAATTAGCCACAATCACCACACCATTAAAGGAACTGCTAAAAGACAGAAATGACTGGATATGGGCGGAGCCACAGGAAACAGCATTTAGGAGACTAAAAGGGATATTAAGCTCTCCAGAAGTGCTCGCTCAGTACTCCAACTCAGCAGATACACGAGTCGCTGCAGATGCATCGCCATACGGTGTCGGGGCTGTTCTCACTCAGAAACAGTCTGACAACTCCTGGCGACCGGTCACATATATCTCAAGAGGTCTCACAGACACAGAGAAACGCTACGCGCAGATAGAAAAGGAGGCACTAGCTGTAACGTGGGCGTGTGAACGACTGTCATCTTACCTCATGGGCTTACAGTTCACTCTAATCACAGATCACAAACCCCTGGTCCCTCTTCTGAGCACAAGAGGCCTGGATGACCTGCCTCCACGCATCCTGAGATTCCGCCTCAGGCTGCTGCGCTTTACTTTCACCATTGTCCATGTTCCAGGGAAAAACCTTGTCACTGCTGATGCTCTCTCACGAGCACCGCTGGCAGGGCCTCCTGCTGGGGATCTTCAGCTGGAAAAAGAGGTGGAGGTTTTCGTGGACGGTGTAGTTTCCCATCTCCCAGCAACAGATAAAAGGCTGGAGGAGATTAAGTTGGCGCAGGAAATGGATGACCTGTGTAGAAAGGTGGTGTATCAATGTGGGACAGGCTGGCCAGAAAAAGGTAAACTAGTTCCAGAGTTAAAGGGATACTGGCAATACAGAATGGACTTCAATCTAGTCCATGGTCTTCTCATGAAAGGGGAGAGACTTGTGATACCACCTCAAATGAGAGCGGAGGTTTTGTCACGTTTGCATGAAGGCCACCAGGGCGTTTCAAAATGCAGGGCCAGAGCAAAAGAGTCTGTGTGGTGGCCGGGCATCTCAACCCAAATACGTCAAATGGTAGACAGGTGCGAAACATGTCAAAAACATAGGTTACAGTGCCGTGAACCAATGCTGGCAACTCCTGTTCCCGACCGCCCATGGCAAAAAGTCGGCATGGATCTGTTCGAGTGGTCAAAGAAACACTTCCTGCTGATTATTGATTTTTTCTCAAGGTACATTGAGATAGCTGAACTGAGACACACAACTGCAGAGGTCACTATTAATGCTGTAAAAGAAGCCTTTGCAAGACATGGTGTTGCCGAGACTGTGGTATCGGATAACGGGCCACAATTTTCATCAGAACAGTTCAAGCACTTTGCCAAAGAGTACCAGTTCGCACATGAAACGAGCAGCCCTAGGTACCCCCAAGCCAACGGGGAGGCAGAACGCGCTGTTCGTACCATTAAAGACTTGTGGAAAAAGGACTGTGACTACACCAGAGCACTGCTAGCGTACAGGGCCACCCCACTGGAACATGGGCTCTCGCCGGCGCAGTTGCTTATGGGGAGACACCTGCGGACCACGCTGCCACAGGCTGTGGCAAAGCTGGTGCCAAGGTGGCCTGACCTACAGGCTTTTCGAAAAAAAGATGAGGAGGGGAGGCGTGAGCAGGCAAAACACTACAACCGCAGACATAGAGTCAGACCACTTCCGGAACTATCGTCAGGACAGAAAGTGTGGATTACCACGGAAGGAACTACCGGAGCAGTAGTTGGACCTGCCAGTGCTCCCAGATCCTATGTGGTAGAGACAGACAGGGGTTTTCTGAGGAGAAATAGGAGCCACCTCAGACCAACAGGGACTATTACCAGATCTGGTCGAGTGGTGAGACCTCCTGAAAGACTGGATGTGTAATTCTCTGAAGTTATCCATTCATGCCCTATTCAAAGCTGGGTTAAGCTGTCAGAGATGTTTACAATAATGTGTTTTGTTTAAATGTAAGTGAACAAATGAGGGATGTGTATAATTTTCATGTTTCATGATGTTCCCCATTTCTGTTCTAGTGAGCTGTTTGAGACGTTATGAAGTATGTCTTTAGCTAGAAGGAGGAGGTGTAGCGGTAGACTACTGTTCCCATAAGGCTGTGTGTGGGGGGAGCTTCCGGGTTACGAGTAAAGTTGGAACACATCACCCGAACACGCTGCGTCCAGTGTCATCATTTATACGGATATATAGGACAAAGGATATGGAATATAGAGTTCCAGGCAGAAAGTAAAGAAGAAGACCACAGAGAAGATTCATGGATGTAGTGAAGGTTAATTGGCATGACAGAAGAATATGCTAGAGTCAGATGATACGCTAAAAAGAAAATGCACTGTTAGTTATTGAGTTCTGATATCCAGAATGAAAACTCCAATCTACATATTTGCAGTAACTTTACAGCAAAGGCAAAAGGCAAAGAGCAAACACCTGGGAAACACAGTGAAACAGGACAGCAAAACAGAACCCGACGCACACAGACTGAAGACTAGCAAAGTAAAACAGGAAATACACCGACTGAACTTACTGACACAGGCTCAAAAACACGGGCTTCACACAGAGACAAGCAAACATGAGGCACAGAACAAGAACAGAAACCATGAACTATAAACATAATATAACAGAGAACAATAATTCAAGGAATAAAACTTAAACCAAAACACTGGGTCACAGACCTAGGACTGTGGCAAAATAACATTTGAATGGCAAATTCATACACTTTAAAAACACATAATGGATTCTAAAGTCTGTCATCTTTTTCTTCTTGGTTTCAGAAACTGGCAGCAGAGTGTCAGAGTGCCGGTCATCCTGGTGTTTTGTTTCCTTTCAAGTGCGATTTGACCAAAGAGGAGGAGATTCTGGCCATGTTTGCAGCGATCAAAGAGCAGCACAAAGGTGTGGACGTGTGCATCAACAACGCTGGCTTATCTCATCCAGAACCTCTGCTAAGTGGCAAAACCAGCAGCTGGAAGAACATGATGGATGTAAGAGCTCACATCTTGGTTTGGTCTACGAATGTTGTAGTGTGTGATTTCTGTGGGTTTTTCTCTGTATCTATTCTTGTACGATCTACTGTACAATATAAAGCGCCTCGAGGCAACTGCTGTTGTGATTTGGTGCTATATAAATAAAATTGAATTGAATTGAATGTAAGATTCACATGAAGGTTTTCCCAACAGGTCATTAAAATGTAACAACATGATGCGTGTGGTCACCGATCAGTGGTCTTAATGCATTTTTGTACCCACTGTGTGTGAGATGCAATAAGTAGATGTGCCATTTGGAGGTGTTGATTCCAGATACATTTTCTTTGTTGTTTATTTCTCTTACAGGTGAACGTTCTTGCACTGAGCATCTGCACGCGTGAAGCTTATCAGTCAATGAAAGAGAGAAACGTGGACGATGGGCACATCATAAACATCAACAGGTGCAGTTTTATTTAATAATGCTTTGTGACGGGTATGCTTGTGAAATTGGTTTAATTATTAAACAAAGGCTATATCTTATAATCTTTATTAAACAGTCAGTCTCTGATTATGACAACACTACACAATGGACCTCACAGTGGACCTTTTGTTAAAGCTGGAGGGCAGGACTTTCCCTTACATTCAACCCAAACACGCCAATGCTCCCTATCTGTGCCATGGTACATAGCAACCTCCAGTATTAGCATCATTATGTTTATTTTACCATGAAGTCCCTTTTTATCAGAGTGACCTGGCAACCAAAGTGGTGCTATAAATTCTAATAAGTTAACAATGACTGGTTCACCTACGAAAGTCTAGGAAGCATCCATGAAAGTTGTCAACACTACACAGAAGACTGTTTTCACAGCAAACAATAGAAAAAGCAAAGAAGAGGGTAATAACAATGGCAATGGCTCTATCCCAATAACAAGGAGCAAATGATTATCTGTTGCATTCAAGCCAAAAAAAGGAAAGCAAACAATGCTGATTAAACCTGTCAGCACCAGGTATTTCTCTCTGGAAATAAAAAAAAAAAAAACGCCAATGAGAAACTCCAAATCGTGTCTCTAAAAGAATAACCTACAGATGAGTGCATGTTGGTAAATGCTGACCAGGTTACGACTTCTTCTGAACTGTCTTCTGTTGCAGCTTGTGTGGGCATAGTGTGATCCCCCATGCTGATCTACATTTCTACACCGCCACAAAGTATGCTGTAACCGCACTGACGGAGGGCCTGAGGCAGGAGCTGCGTGCAGAAAAGAGCCATATCCGAGCCACAGTAAGGCTTTAAAAACACTGCACCCAGCTCCAAGACTGCCTTTAACACCAATATCAGCTTCTAAGAAACACATGCACAAAGTGTCTGAGACAGCAGTATTACCTGTTATAATATACACAAGGTGCTTCTTGAAATTCCTTCATTATCCAGAGAAACCCACCCGAGGGATTAATAAAGTTTTATCTCATCTCATCTTATCTCATCTTATCTCATCTTATCTCATCTCATCTTATCTCATCTTATCTCATCTTATCTCATCTCATCTTATCTCATCTTATCTCATCTTATCTCATCTTATCTCATCTTATCTCATCTTATCTCATCTTATCTCATCTTATCTTTTTTTGCAGAGCATTTCTCCTGGTTTAGTGGAGACTGAATTTGCATCACGGTTCTACAAAGACAATCCAGATAAAGCAGCTGGTGCATACTCTGCATATAAGGTAACATTATTATTCGTACTGTTCGTGTACTGCTGATATGGTTACTCAGATACAACTATTAACCATTTTTCACTTCTCTGACAGCCTCTGGAAGCAATAGATGTTGCCAATGCTGTTACCTACGTGCTCAGAGCTCCTCCTCATGTTCAGGTGACTTTCTCTAATTTTAATGCTTTTTTTATTCTGACTTATTGTTTTTCCTCATCTACTATTTAATTGTCAATACTTTGTGTATAATAATATATAAGAACATCTTTCTTTCAGATTGGAGATGTTCTGATGAAAGGCACTGAGCAAGCTTAGGTTTGACCTACATGATTCCCCCTGAATGAACCTACTTTACTTTACTTTACTTTACTTTAATTTAATTTAATTTAATTTAATTTAATTTAATTTACTACATTTATAAACAGTTTGGTTTATTATGTTTGTACTGAAAATTTTCACTGATGTATAAAATAAAATGATGGTGGGGGGCTTGTTGAGTGTTCTTATTTTACTGAAGGAGACCTGATATAAACAACAGTTTATGGTAGAAAACATTTAATTGTCATTTTAACATTATCTCAAAAATATATTTCACTCTGCCAACAATAGTATTAAAATGTAAAGTTAATATATAATACCTGACTAATACACGGGAAAGTAAAGTCCTGAGAATATTAGTTAACAGAGTTACTTAAACATATTGAATGTCTCAGAATACACAGAATGTCTGATGTGCTCAGTGAAGCTTTTCACAAAAAAGCTAAATAAAATCCTAATAACTAAAGTAACATATTTTGAATATTGTTGTTAGAGATTTAGTAACTTGCTAAATGACCCATGCACTGATGATTTGTGTCATAATGCAATTATAATGCAATAAAGCTCCTAACTTCAATTAATGACATTTTTGAAGTGTCTCATAGTTACACAGTTACACATCTACAATATGAATCACTGTACTGAGTGTTCAACAATATATATGAAATATAATTGGTTAAAAATACATTTGGCACAGTTCAAATATTAGAAAATGAGTAAACGCTTACCTGATGAATTCACAGAGATCTCTGGGGTACAGTAAGGGTTTCATATGTATTTTAAAATTCATTTAGCATTAAGATTTCAATCTTCACCATAATGATGATTCAGATAAAAATAAACATTTCTTCCCCATGAACATCACTTCAGCTCTTCAGTGGTCCATTTGACTGTTTTTTGAACCTCCGTTAGAGACACCTTGTTGACCTCTCATTCATCCAAGCTCCGTCTCTCATGATGTCCTTCTGCACATCAGTTAACCAATTAACGTCCTTCCCTGATTTTGGCTTCCACAGGGGTCTTTCTCTACATCCACCCTTGATTTTCAGTTATAAGGCAGATCGTTAATATGCTGCGATTTGCATGTTTTTAATAATTTTTTTATTGTGTTTTAAATGATTGTGTTGCATGGGTTTGGTTTCAGTTTTGTTAAAGTTTTGTTTTGTGGTGTAAATTCTTACTGTTTTATTTATTTCATGTTTTTGGGAGAATATTCTGACTAATCATGTTTCCCTAACCAGATTGTCTGATTGACTTGAGTCCTGTTGGTATGGGTTGCCCTGGGTCAATTAGCAGTTATGGTGTGGAGTTTGTTAATTAAGGAGGCCTGTACAGAACCAGGGGAGCCAAGATATTTGGAGAGATGTGCTGAGTACTGAAAGGAGGGGGCTCCAGATATGAGAGGCCACGAGTTGGGGCTCTGCAGAGCTTGGAACTGGACAGAAGAGCCCAAGAGCGGACACTGTGGAAATCGAGGTGGGTCTGATTGGATATGGAGTTTGAAAATAGAAGCTAAACTTGGAGTTGCCGCCATTGCCTGCTGAATGCCGGCGAGGGGGAGGGGTCCAACCTGATCATCATCATGGATAAATATGGGAAAACCAACTAGCTAGGTTCAAGACTCTGTTTTGAAAGTGAATATGTAAACATTATAAGCATGTAATCGTGTAAATACCAAAACATGTAAATATTAAATATAAATGGAAATGTGTACATAATTACATCTGTAAACATCATAAACACATCTCTGTAAATCAAATAAAATATGAATTTGCTTCTACACCGTACAAAATCATTCAATTTAATATTTAAGTCCTTGCCCGTCTATTCCTTGTGTATGAATCATAACTTTAAAGAATAAACAGGTCTAACTCATTCTGTGTGTGCAGAGAGTTCAGACATATATATATATATATATATATATATATATATACATATATATATATATATATATATATATATATATGTCTCCATAAAATGCGATAGAATTAGGTTTTATTTTCATGAATGCAAGTAAACATATCATAGTATAGTTTTTACTTGAATAAACAAAAGAACCGATTCAACTGTTTTCCAACAGTTTGCTGATGACTTGAACGCAGCACACAAGCATATGATGTGTTTAAAAGCATCGCGTGTTCACGATCACAAGACAGTTGGAGCTCCGGAGTCCGTTTTCTTCAGACTTAGCGTCCCTGGCATCATACTTGAGGTGCTTCCGTCCGTGTAGCAGATTACCGGGCTGTGATGGAGCGCTGGCGGGGCAGAGTGGCTCTGGTGACCGGAGCCTCGGTCGGGATTGGGGCGACTATAGCCGTGGAACTGGTCCGGCTCGGTATGAAAGTAATGGGCTGCGCCAGGGACATAGGAAAAATCCAGGTTTGTTCTGAAGTGGAAACTCAGATCCCGCAGAGAGTAATTTAATGTAAACTAGCTAGCACGGAGTAAATTTTGATGTTAAAGTTGCCGTAATGCAAATAAATAAATAAATAAATAAATATAGCTTTCAGACTTACAAAAGACAGGCTGGGCGAGCAGGAAGCATTAAACTATTATAAACTGACGAAAGCATGTAGTTACAGCACACTAATATATTACATTATTATTTAACCGCACAAGTGTTTTGTTAACAGCCACTGCACGGAACGTTAAGTTTAATATGGCACAGAAAGTAGGAAGTTGGACACGTGACTTTCATCTGAATTGTAGTTTTCCTAAATCAAAATGTTAAACACAACAATGAAATTCGCCTTTTTGTCCTCTTTTTCTTGAATTGCCTAGCTCTAAGCTGGCAGACCATCCTAACACACAAGTCAGCATTTTCGATTTGGTACTCACTGAGGGGTTTTTTTTGTTTTGTTTTTTGTTTTAGCTTTGATAGAAAATGATGTTTTCAAAGATTAGCTACAACCATCTATTTAGCATATAGTAAATGAAGAACTTGACTTTCTGAAGTTTTTTTTATTTCCTTGATGAAATGCATGAATTGTTTGAATCACACCTCAAGACAAAACCAGAGAAAAGGCTTTTGCAGGCATCATCACATCATCATGTGCCTGCTGTTACAAAATGATTATTAGGTCAGTGAAATAAGCAAAACTCAAAAACGGGCAGAACATCCAAACACAGGCAAACTACTGCTTGTGGGTCACTGAGCTTTGATATGCAAACTGAAAACTCAAATCAATGTATTTACAGTAACTTAATCTACATGTTTGAATAGTAGATTCGTACACTTTAAAAACACAAATGGGATTCTGAAGTCTGTCATCTTTTTCTATTCTGGTTTCAGAAACTGGCAGCAGAGTGTCAGAGCGCCGGCCACCCTGGTGTTTTGTTTCCTTTCAAGTGTGACTTGAGCAAAGAGGAGGAGATTCTGGCCATGTTTGCAGCGATCAAAGAGCAGCACAAAGGTGTGGACGTGTGCATCAACAACGCTGGCTTGGCTCATCCAGACCTGCTGCTAAATGGCAAAACCAGCGGCTGGAAGAACATGATGGATGTAAGAGCTCTGAGTTATTGTAGAAATAAAATACTTGTTTTGATCTTTTCGCATTGCAGATCATTGCATTGTAAAAAGTAATTCACATTTGTTGATTCCAGATATTTTCTTTACATTTTATTTATTTTCTTGGTTTCTTACAGGTGAACGTTCTTGCTCTGAGTATCTGCACACGTGAAGCTTATCAGTCAATGAAAGAGAGAAATGTTGACGATGGCCACATCATAAACATAAACAGGTGTGCAATTTTTCACAAACTTGTAATATTGTTATTACCATTATCTGTATTTTACCACAAAGTCTCATTTTACAGAAGGAGAGTGCCTAGTGACTGGGCCTTAGCTTAAGGGGCCCACTGGCATCCATCAGTCTAGTAACTGAATATTTCAATTCATTTTAATTATATTTATATAGCACCAAATCACGACAACAGTCAATTCAAGGCGCTTAATACTGTAAGGTAAAGATTCTACAATAATACACAAAAACCCTGGCAATCAGACAACCTCCTGTGAGTAAATACTTTGGCGACAGTAGGAAAGAAAAACTTCCTTTTCACAGGAAGAAACTTCTGATAGGACGAGTCAGCCATGAATGGTTGTGGGTCCATTTAACAAATTAACAAAGTCAAAGAGAAGCTACAAAACATCAGGATAAAATAACTGCTGCAACCCTATATACAGTTTTGTGGGCAGCAGAGTGTCTTACATCAGTGAGAAATTACTTAAAAAATAACACAAAATAAATGTTGCTTAATGCTCGCCTGGTTAATGCCTCATAAATCTGTTGCAGCATGTGCGGACATCATGTAGTTCCCAAAGCTGTTCTGCATTTCTACACCGCCACAAAGTATGCTGTAACCGCCCTGACGGAGGGCCTGAGGCAGGAGCTGCGTGCAGAAAACAGCCATATCCGAGCCACAGTAAGGCTGCAGCCAATCTAAAAGTGTCTGAAACACCAATATTACAGTTTTCAGATACACACATGTAGTAGTTTGTGAAGATCCCTCAATATCAGCTCTTTTTTGCAGTGTATATCTCCTGGTTTAGTGGAGACAGAATTTGCTTTCCGGCTCTACAGCAACAGTCCTGATAAAGCATCTGGTGCATATTCTGCATATAAGGTAAAATTATTATTCCTACTCTTCATGCACTGTTAATACGATAACTCAGATAAAATGTATTTCATTTGGATGCCAGTCTAGCTCACTGGGTCAAGCAGGCGACCCATATGCCAAAAGGCCACTATAGGGGCTCAGGTGTGATCTGGCCTGGCCACTTTCTGCATGTGATTCATTCCCTGCGTTTCTGTCTACTCTACTGATCTATAAAAATAAAGAAGAAAAGGCCCAAAATAAAAATATTTTTAAAGCTGTTAATCATGTTCCACTTCTCTGACAGCCTCTGGAAGCAATAGATGTTGCCAATGCTGTTACATACGTGCTCAGTGCGCCTGCTCACGTTCAGGTGATTTCCTCTTATTTTAATTATTTTTTATTGTGAATTATTGGTTTTCCTGATTTGCTGTTTAAACATCAGCACTTTGCTTGTAATAATATATAAAAAACATCTTTCTTTCAGATTGGAGATGTTCAGATGCAAGGCACGGAGCAAGCTTAGGGTTGACCTACATGATCCCCCTGAATTAACCTACTTCCTTACTACACTTATGAAAATGATGAGTTGTGATATGGTCATGAAACAGTTTTGTTTATGATGTTTGTCCTTAAAGTTTTCACTGATTTATAAAATAAAATGTTTTTGTGGGGGAAATTTGTGAGTGTTCTTATTTCACTGAAGGAAATCTGATTTAAAGAGCAGTGTATGGTGGAAAACATACAGTTGTAGGTGTAAAAATATGGATCTATTATAGGTATATTACAATGTGCACAGTATGAAGGTATGTTATTAATATACTATAACTGTAAGTATGTACAGGCTACAACTTTAGTGAGTGTACAGGCTATGAACAGGTTATACATAGGGTGAAAAAATAACAAAACTATACAGAAATTTGAAAACTATACAGATTGTAGATATACAGTTGCAAGTATTAATAAACAGTTGTAAAACTATAATTATTGTATTGTTCAGTATGTTTGTATAGACAATCATACTGTACAGACATTACAGTCCATTGTACAGAGGACAGAGAGAATTCAGAAGAACAGGAAGAATGAGGGAGCAGATAGTGAAGTTCGCAGACAAATTAAAGTTATTTTTCACAAAGTAGTTTTTCATGTATTTCATGGATGCTTTCCAGTAGATTCATACACATTAAAAACACAAAGTGGATTCTGAAGTCTGTCATCTTTCTCTTCTTGGTTTCAGAAACTGGCAGCAGACTGTCAGAGTGCCGGCTACCCTGGTGTTTTGGTGCCTTTCAAGTGTGACTTGACCAAAGAAGAGGAGATTCTGGCCATGTTTGCAGCAATCAAAGAGCAGCACAAAGGCGTGGACGTCTGCATCAACAATGCTGGCTTGGCTCATCCAGAATTGTTGCTAAACGGCAAAACCAGTGGCTGGAAGAACATGATGGATGTAAGAGCTCAGAGTTATTGTAGAAATATAATATTTGTTGTAGCGTTTTATCAAAAGTAACATTCACAGGAATAATGTCCCAGCAGAACTTTGAACTGTAAAAAAGTGAAACATGTCATCATCTGTCACTGGTTTTAATATTGTAGCTGATCAGTGTGCATTAACCTCTCAGTGACTACAGCTCTTAAACTGACTCATTAATAGTTTTTGAAGCTGCTTATAACCGTTTTTCACCCACTGTGTGCAAGAAGCAACAAGCAAGTGCATCAACCAGAATGTGCTGATTCCTGATATTTTGTTTTCTGTTTTTTTTTCTTGCAGGTAAATGTTCTTGCTCTCAGTATCTGCACACGCGAAGCGTATCAGTCGATGAAAGAGAGAAATGTGGATGATGGACACATCGTAAACATAAACGGGTTCGATATTTTTATTGGTGATATCAACCTGTATCATTATTATTATTAAAATTATTATGTTTTCACTTGCAACAAAGTCACATTTTACAAGAGGGAAACTACCAGGTGGCTGGGCCTTAGCTTATGGGGGCCCAAAAGAGCTACATCAACAGCAGAGGCCATAGTTAGTCAATTCTGGTCAGGGGCAGAGACCCTGGCGGTCTGATCCTCGTTTGCCAAAACTGAGAATTTTTTGCCAAAATTCTCAGATGGGGCTAGTGAACAAGATTAAAACATACTGACTCAGTCTAGTCGGGCTCACCACAACCTACAGCTCAGGTTCTGCAGCAGTGCTGCTGACTCCAACTGAGGAAAGAGCCAGACAGTGGAAGGAGAGTGGGGTCTGGGCATCTCTGCTCAGATTGCTGCTTTGCAACCTGGCCCTGGATAAGCAGTAGGAAATAGATGAAGGAATGGATTTACTTCTTAACTGTCCCAGAATCTCCCAGTGCAGCCTTGATTTTAAAAGCAGAGCCAGGAACAGAATCAATGCAGATATCTAATTCCACTTATTATAGACTCTTTAGTCTAATGACAAGTGTCACTCATGCAGTAATAAAGGTCTGCAGCTCAGGATTTTATCAGCATATTAGTATTACACTATAACTGGTTTTTTTAGTCTTCATAATTAATAAGCAGAAATCCCATGCAGTATTTTATGGTGGCCAATCAGCAATCCAGAACCTGAATATTTCCAGTTAACTATCAACAAAACAGCTTTGTAGGCCTCGTGTTTCTTACATCATTGAGACATGACTTCAAAAGAGTTACTTTACTTGCACATTAATGCATGCTGTTTAATTCTCATTTGGTTAACTGTTTATAGCTCAGGTGGCAGAGCAGGTCAGCCACTAATCAGAAGGTCGGTGGTTCGATCCCAGGCTGCCTCCTGGCTGCATGCCAAATATCCTTGGGCAACATACTAACCCACTGGTGGTGGTCAGAGGGCCCGGTGGCGCCTGTGTCCGGCAGCCTCGCCTCTGTCAGTGTGCCCCAGGGCAGCTGTGGCTACAATGTAGCTTGCTATCGCTAGTGTGTGAATGACTAGTGTAAAGCGCTTTGGGGTCCTTAAGGACTAGAAAAGCACTATACAAATGCAGGCCATTTACCATAAATCTGTTGCAGCATGTGCGGACATCGTGTAATTACCAATCCTGATCTACATTTCTACACCGCCACAAAGTATGCTGTAACCGCCCTGACAGAGGGCCTGCGGCAGGCGCTGCGTGCAGAAAACAGCCATATCCGAGCCACAGTAAGGCTTTAAAAACACTGTAGGCAGCTCCAAAAGTCACTTTAAAACCAGCATTACTGTGATGAGACCCTCACACACAGTATCCACTCTTTTTTGCAGTGTATTTCTCCTGGTTTGGTGGAGACAGAATTTTTGTCACGGTTCTACAAAAACAATCCTAATAAAGCAGCTGGTGCATACTCTGCATACAAGGTAAAATAATTATTCCTACACCTGATGTACTGTTGATGTGGTAACTCAAATAATAAGTCATTAATCACGTTTCACTTCTCTGACAGTCTCTGGAAGTAACAGATGTTGCCAATGCTGTTACGTACGTGCTCAGTGCCCCTCCTCATGTTCAGGTGATTTTTCTCTTATTTTTATGCCTTACTCTTTTTCTGTATAAATATCATTTTATATTAAAACACTGTTCTCCCTTCAGATCGGAGATGTTCGGATGCAAGGTACGGAGCAGGTTTAGAGTTGAACCACATGACCTCCCTGAAATTATGCACTTCTTCACTACATTTATGGGAATGATGATTTATGATCTGTTCACAAAACAGTTTTGTTGTTGATGTTTGTACTGAAATTTTCTACTAATATATAAAATAAAATGAGAGAAAACTGGCTGGCTTATTTTCTTGAAGGAAATCTCATTTAAAGAGCAGTGCATGGTGGAAAACATACAATTTTATACAAAGTATAAAAATAGAAACTCACAGTGCGACAGTATCAGGCTGTGGATAGCGATGGTAATGGGACACTCGAATTCAGAAACACTTGATTCCACCCCTTTGTGTTTTGACCACTAGGGGTCATAAAAGGTGCAGGTTAATATTTATTGCTAGAAGATTCGCTCAGAGAATCTGTCAGATTAAAATAAACTAGATTAAATTAATGCTGAGAATGCTCTCTTGGTCTCTGAGTATGTAAGTTTATAAAAAAATAAAGGACAAACTACCAGACAAAAGATTTTTGACCTGTGTGTTAAAATGTCAACATGGATGTAGGATTAAGCTTTACTGAATAACACAGCGTGGAAGATTTTCTGATGAAAGGCAAGCCTGCTTTAATCTAAATCTGTACTTCAGTCCATGGAGAGCTGCCAGAAGGACTCTCAGTCCAGAGGAAAGCAAAGGTTAGCTAAGGACTCCCGCCTCAGTCCACCACCTGTCTCATGTCAGTGTATATATATTCAGTTACACTGGACATACATTTGTATGTATGCACAAATGCAGCTGCAGGTCCTTGCACCTAAACACAAAGTGTAAGTCAGGAAATTGTCCCACTGTTTGGCACTTCACTCTGCTGTGCATGAACGGACTGTCAGCAAGTCAATACAGAGAAACACAAAACAAAGAGACCCAAAATAACCACATGGAGACTTAACACAATAAGCAGACACAAAGCAACTATAGAGGCGTATTACCAAAAAGATACACAGAACAATGCAGAGTAACCACAAATGAATACAATGTCTGTATCAGAGTGCCAGCTTCTTTGAGAAATAGGCCGGAGTTCTTCTTCCATCAGCAATGTGAGCCAGGTCATTTTCTGTCAATCCTCCACATGTGTGAACACAGTGGATTATTGGCTTCTTCAGCCAAACAAATCCACAGAACACGATGTTCTTTCATTATCATGTCTTCCCCCAAACCATACATTGTTCGTTTGATTTTCTGCTTGACCGCCTCCCTGGCTATTCAAAGCCATCGCCACAATAGTAACCAGAGGTCAACACATGACCCGCGCTGTGGGCAGCAAATCTTTCTTTTTTCGGTCTTTTCATTGTACAATTACAGCTTTACGGTGAGGTTCAGTTCTTTGTTTGCATGCAAGGACAGTGCATGTATTGTTCTGGTTCACTTTCACTGCTCTGTGACTGTACACTAGCTCAGTGGTCCCCAACCTTTTTTGCGCCACGGACCGGTTTATGCCCGACAATATTTTCATGGACTACCCTTTAAGGTGTTGCGGATAAATACAACAAAATAAAACTAGTACCAGTACCGAAAAAAAGAACATTTATTCATAACACACTTGAAAAGACCAAGGAAAACCGAGTAAACAATAAAAACGATAACAAAATAACGCTGAAAACCGATAAAAACCCTGAAAACTATACATTTCACACCTGAGCCTCAACTCTCGCGGCCCGGTACCAAACGACTCACGGACCGGTACCGGTCCGAGGCCCGGGGGTTGGGGACCGCTGCACTAGCTGCATGATATCAAACAGCAAGAAGATTTAATCGGTGAGTTTATTTTAAATGGGATTGTAGTGTTAAAAGTTAAAAGACAAAATATGAAAAACAGCAAATACTGAAAAAGGAGATGTGATGGATGTACTAACAGTGAAGACAAGGTTATCTCTCAGTTTGTGTATTTAATGTGTGACTGTTTTATTCGTTATATATTTTTTTCAAACATGTAAATATAACTAAAATATGAAAGAAAAAAAAATCATAAAAAACATCAAGTTTTCATGAATATCTTTATTTCTACACAATGTTTATGCTCGAAATTTTTTATAATTTTGGAGGCCTACATGGAGGAAATTATCCAAGAATTCGCAAGACTACAAAAAAACAAAACAAAGTTCTTTTCTGTCACAAAATGTGAGCTTTCTTCTGTGAGACCCTGCTGCACATGTTACCCACAACCCTTGAAATATATATTTGACCCCTTGGGAAAGTCTGAAAGAACTGCAAAGTGTCTAGTATCAAGAAGAGCTTATGGAGTCGGTTGCATTTACTAATCAGAAATATTCGTGAGGGTACATTTTTATGTATAATGCCAACGTCTTTAAAATATTTTTTTTTAATGATGCGAAAATTTTACTATACAAAAAAAATTAGCCTTCAGTGGTATTTTTTTAATCTGTACGTGCAAGTAACAACCTGTAATGCATTTTGAAATACGAACATAAACCCAAAAAACTCATAAACTTGATGAACTGGAAAATTCCTGCTACTTTTTCTTCCCCCGCTGTGAGAAATGGCTTTATCACACATCCAACTGTGTTAGTCGCTCTGCCCATTTCAACTGTGGACTGCATCTGAAAGCTCCTTTGAATATTTGGATGGCTTCCAAAAAGTCCTGGGAACTTGAGCTGTAGCATAAAAATCTGCACTTTTACATCACTCCCACTGTTTGCAAGATATGTAGATGTCCATATTGTTTGTGAATATTCTTCTTCTAAGGGCACATTTTAAATGATTGAGTGATTGAGGGCTAATTTGGAAATATGTTGCATGTCCAGAACCATCCAGATAAAGTCCTCTTATGCAAGCATGTGACGGTCAGCTGATCTGTAGGATTTGCCTCTACAACCCTCAATGGTAAGAGGTGAAAATAATGAGGTTCTAATCAGTGTTGAGAATGTGACCCTGCCTTCAACCACACATGGGGAGGCAGCTTGACCAAAGTCCTCAGTCACCTTGGAGAAAAGAGCATGCATGTATATATTAAGCTTCTTCTTGACAGATTTTTTTGCAGTATGGAAAGAAAAGCAGGGATTTTTCTGCACTGAGGAATTTTTCACCCCATCCCCCTGACAACATACAACTATCAAATGTTCAGCTAACAGGAAAATGCACGTTTCTGTCGAAACCTACTCCCAGTTCAGTATGCTAACCATACATGGTTCAGCCACCCCTTAAAGAAGCGGTCCAGGACCCCAGGGCCATGAACAGGATGGGCGATAGTATAATACTTGAGTTGTTTGGTACCGGGCCGCGAGAGTTCAAGCTCGGGTGTGAAATTCATGGTTTTCAGGGTTTTTATCGGGTTTTTAGCGTTACTTTTTAAAATAGTTATCGTTAACTCGGTTTCCCTGGGTCTTTTCCCATGTGTTATGAATAAATCTTCTTTTTTTTTGTACCCATACTGGTTTTATTTTGTTGTATTTATCCGTGACACCTTAAAGGCCGTGAAAATATTGTCCGACATAAACCGATCCATGGTGCAAAAACGGTTGGGGACCACTGCCTTAAAGGCTATTTCTGACCCAGAAGAAACTCAGGAGAGTCAGGTTAAGAAGGTCAACCTTAAGCCTTTCAGCTTTCTCCTTCTGATTAAATGTCTCCAGCTGAGATAAGATGTGCATGCAAAATTACAAAATGAAGATTATATTATTTTATTAGCTAGATAAGAATAGCTCTTGGTATGTTATTCAAATTTATATCATTTTTACAAAGTTTGAAAAAATTTTTTTTGCCATGTGGAGCATTCACATTGCTTTGTTTCTTTGGGAGTTAGAGCTGCAGTTTTCTACCATTCTCCTAAGGTTAAATGAGATGGTATGGCTAGCAGCCTGTTAGCTTGTTAGCTTAGTATCGCCTGGTGTTGTCCAAGGGCAGTACGGTCGACCTCCACCTCTTCGTGGTTCGGTATCTGCAGAATCACCTACTCCCAGATTTTTCTGTGGAACGAATAAAATTATTTGTGGAAAATTTGCCTATTCACTGATTTTTTGGAAAGCATAGAAAGCATATCTAAAGTAATTATTTTCATTAGGGTGATAGTATATTTGGTGTTTGAGCTATTAAAATAACCAGTTATAAACGTTTTAGATGGGATTTCAAGTATTTGCAGATCTCAGCTATTTGCAGGCGGTTGTGGTCCCTAACCCCCACAAATATCGGAGGTCGACTGTAATCCATTAGTTTTGTACAGTCAGTGGTAATCATATCCTCTGAGCAGCTAAACTAAATCTCACCAAATAGCACATCAGATTTGAATAAATTTAATCCGTGCGTATTATATTCTAAGTTGTGGTTTTAAGCTAACATTCACTGGTGCTAGCTTCTCATTGAAGTTGGTAGCTTCTGTTACATCTTTAATGTAATAATTTTGCTGTCAGACATACATACGTTTACACTGGTAGATGCTTGTATTAAACACTACTTTTATCCCTTTTTGATATCACAGTGTAGAGTGTATATCCCAAATATACTCATTTTAGGGGCAAAGCGTTAACTGTAAGCACAAAGGACAGGGGGATGCCAGACAGAACAAAGTTGCTTTAGAGCCTTTTCATACTGTCCTGAAGACCAGTTGGCAACTGCTTGGCAACCACTAATTGCTAGGGAGATGTACTGTTGTATTCCCTGACAGGATGGAAAGTGGCTGCTGGAAGATGCTTTTGCTAGAAAACATCTTGAATTATTATTTTATGTTAAAATAGAATACTGTTATTTAATATTTTATTTATTGAATAAATAAAGCGAAACACTGCCACACATTCATAATCAACCAATAATTTTATTATTGACATGCAGGATAAATTATTGCAAAACTTGATTCTCATATTACAATTAAATATGATTATGTCGATTCCAGCAATTAAAGCCAGAAAACAGTTTACTGTGATATGTAAATATTCTAACTGTAAAGCATGTCTGGTCATCAGGAGCTAATCTAAGTAATTAAAGCTGTGTTTGTGTGTTTCTCCATCTATCCTGCTGTGCCTGAAAAACACGGCTCATTGTTGTTGGTTAGACAGTCTCATTTTCCTTTTCTTCTTCCTGGTGAATTGTGCTTTAGCTCTCTCAATAGATAACTGAAGTGGACTCATGTCAGGTGGTGCTAAGGTGGTAGCAAAGGGGTTTTTAGATCTAAGCTCTGCTGTAGTGGCAGCTTTGAATGGCATGCTTAAAAATGTGACTGGTTCAGTTTGTTTAGCATCAGAAAATGCATCACTGAGAGCTGCAGCTTTCTTTCTTGGTTTTCTCTGCTGTCTGGCAGCTTGCCGCTGCTGTTTTGTGTCGACAGTGGGCGCAGCTGTGGCAAAAAGCCTCCATTCACTCTGAGTTTGTGTTTCTTCTTCTGCAGCAGTGGTTTCATGGCTGTTGAGAGGAACACGAGTGAGAATAGGGAGCACATTTTCAAACTTGTGAGAACGTGGGATTTCCAATGAAGAAGGCACACTGGCTTTCCTCTTGTTGTTTCTCAGCCCTCTTTCTTTCGACCGTTGCCTTTTCAAAATACTAAAGGAAGTGTTCAAAGCTGTAACTTTGACCCTTCCTGTGTAAACATCCAGCCTGTGGGAAAGCTGGTAGTCTGCGGTGGGGATCGACGGTGTGGTGTGAACCCCAGTGAGAGGGATCACTTTCAGATTGTCCAGAGAGGAATTTTGCAGGGCAACAGCAACAATGGGGGAAGCAGAGCTGCCTTTCCTCCTTTTCTTTCTCCCCTCTGTGTCTGTTTTGTCCTTTGACCTGTTCCTTTTGACTTTGGAGATAACAATGGGGGCATTGGCAATGCGGACAACAGGTCGCTTTTCAGTGTCGCTCCCAAAGTTTTGTTGCTCAGGCTGTGCTGGTGGGGTTATGGTAATGATGGTGGGGACAAGGCTTAAGTTTTCTGTTTTGTTTGCTACAAGATCTTTGGGAGAAGAAAGAAGAGTTGTTTCTTTGCTCTTCTTTCTCTTCTCCTTTCTTTGCCTTCTTGTTTTAGCTTTATGTGGAACAGTAGTGCTTATTGAGGGAGTGACTTCTTCTGTCAGCACAGCAGTGATCGACCCTGCCGGCCTTTTCTGGACTGTTGCAGGTGATGTAATGGAAACCGTCTCCTTATCCAAGGCTGGTTCATCTTTCATGACTTCATTAGGGGGTTCGTCTTTTCCTCTGAGCTCAAATTCGCTCTCATCAACTCTTTTTGTGCTCCTGCTCGACTGATCATATCTTTGTGACTCATTGATGAAGTTACTCATAGGCTTGACTTCTGCTTTGCTGCCAGAGGGTGAAACAGCAGCCCCTTCCTCTGCTTTCACACCTGCCTCTGTTTTCACTTTTCTCTTCCTCCCATTTCCTTTTCCTTTTTTCTTTTTGTTGGTTTTCTTTTTCTTCCCTGTGTTCTTCCTCTTCTTCTTCTCTGAACTTTGCTCCTCTACCTTATCAGAGTTGGTACTGGAGCTTTGCGATGTGGAGACAGTAGCGAGAACCTTGAGGAAATCCTCGGCGGCGGTGACAACGTTTCTGAGCGACGGCTCCTCGGGACCCAACATCGTAGACTGAGTTGCACTCTCCAGTTTCTCTTCTTCATTGCTTTTCTTAGAACCTTTTGACTTGGGAGGAGCTACTGTCAGCTCATCAATGATGTCAATGCCTCCAAAGTCATACGGCACCGCCTCTCTCATCACAGCAATGGGGAGCTTCTTGTATCGTTTGCACCTATGAGAGAGAAAACAGAGAGGGGAGGCAATGTGTCACGTATTACGAAAGTAAAATGGCTCAGTATGTTTAAAATCTACTTAAAGGTTTACACGAATACTTACAGACCATACCAGTGCCGCTCTACACACTGCTCTTCATAAGCAAACTCAAAGCAAGGGACACCGATGACATTAAAAAATGCCTGACCAACAACTCGGGAAGATGTATCGTTGACTTTCCTCAAACAGTCTTTCAACCTGCAGAGAGAGTAAAGGGATGATTTGAGTTCTCTATAAGAGAACTACAACTGACTAAATGACCAGCCAGTACTATATATTGTTAATACAGCAATGTATCTACTGGGCTGGCATTACTATCTAAAATTAGCCAGGAAGGTTTTAGTTTAAGAGACCATAATGCCTTAAACTAACAGTCAATAGAGTAATATTAACATCTGGCAACATAATTTATCAGCTATTCTACATACAGACCTGCCAAACATTTAATGTGTTAACTGCTCCTTATTAAGTTGCACTCTCCAGTTTTTCTTCTTTATTGCTGAAATGAAGAAGAGCATCACTGAAATAAAGCTTTTACTCACGCATTATCGCAGTCACAGTGACAGATGGAGTGCCACTTGAAATTGGTGTAACCGTAGTTTGAGGAGAAGGTGTGGATGACATGAGGGCAGTGGTCGTGAATACGACAGCAGTTGTCAGTGCCTGCAAACTCTCCTGTAAAAGAGAGGTCAGCGTCATTATATATTTCAGGTATTGCACTCGGGAGTCAGACACCTTGAATAAAAACTTTTCAACCTACCCAGCTGGTCATAGCTATCAGCCATGTTCCCGGCTCCGCACCACAGGGTCCCCGGATAAGTAAAGCCTCTCTTGGATCTCTTCAGAACCTGCACCTGCACAGTCGAATCCTCCTCTTCCACCCTCTTCTTAAACTTCCTGCACATCAGCTTGGCTTCATCCATGCGCGCAAAACTCGCCTCCACCTGCCGCCCGCCACTCCGTCTCTTCAGCACCAACCTGCACTCGTGCATGAAAGATTTCACCTGCATCTGTTCCACTATCACGGAGCAGTTCAATAGTTTCCCGGCTGGACTGACTACTGAGCCCACCACCTCGGCTCCGTCTGACACCTGGTAGAGGAAATTCTCCCCCACCGTGGACATTTTTGCGCACACGGTGCCGTTGAGCGTGGAGAACATTTCTTTGCCCTCCTTTTCTGCATCCAAAGCGCCACTCAGGAGGTCGCCATTGACGACGTTTGTGTCCAGATAAGACAAAAATACGAAGAAGACCGACCACATGATGCGGCGAGTGGCACTTTCAGCACCACGCGTAACGGAGACAGCTCCTCGCGATTTCCCGGCGCTCTCGAGCAGCCCACCCAGTTTTAAGGCGAACCTAAAGTGGTACGATTATTGCTACGATGAATGACTGGGAGGAGTCAGCAGGATTAACCTCTGTAGCCCTGGCAGAGTAGCTCTATCTGTTAGACACAGTGAACAGGTATCACCCCACCCTGCGCCCCTCACCACCTTAATCATCTCACTTAACCCACGGAGGGTTAATTAGTGGGTGTGCGGCGCGTAAACCTGCACCTCTAGCTGCAGAGAAAGAGATGACTGCAAGTAACCTCCCACCCCTTCCCGCTCAGCACCACCCTAGAAGGCTGAGATATAGGACTTTGGGAAAATGCATGGAGGCGGTTCTAGCTCACGCCCGCTTCCCATGGTAACAGGCATGGGGTGACTGTGCCGACCAAGCACACTGGACATTATTCAAATACCACAAAACAAGCGCTGATTTGGTGATGACCTAAATTACAGTGTAGGGACAAAACTCATTTACGCAGGAATGTGGAAAAAGGTTGCCTCTGTCGCACGCATTCTGCACCGGGTGACTGAAGGGCCCCAGAGTCTGACGGCCGACACAGAAAAGAAAAAAAACTCATTGAAATAATGGAGGTATCAGATGACTGCTTGGCTTCCAGTTATCCCAAGAAGCTGACACGAGTTGCCAATCATTCAAATGAACCCAAATGTAGAACTTCAAGAAGCTTTTGTATTTTTTTCTCCAGTAATGAAGAACTACAAAAACAAAACAAAAATTAAAAATTACATTCCCCCAAGAGCAGATTATCAAAGAAGTACGTGTGTACTGTAGCACAGTCTGGATTCACTATAATAATGTAAGATGCCAGTTTTCCTTAAAAAATAAACCCACTATTTTCCATCCCAGCTCCATGTTTCTGTTCCTTGATCTTACTATAGCTTTGCATGATTGAACATCCAAAATAATCCTTATTATCTTAATCCAAGGAGTTGCCCCTCAAGCCAAACACCATCTTAGAAGAACAATCTTAGCTTATATCAAACCATTACTGACATTAAGGGTATCTCTTCTCCTTCTCCATCATACAGAGCCAAGATCTGAAACAAATAGTTTGAAACTGTGTTTAGAGCAGTCTGAAAGCTGAGCCTTTGGCTGATTGGGGTTACCTGTGCATATGCTGTCCTCTAAGTGATAAACACAAGCCCCTTCACATGACTAGTAGAGTAATTCATGCCTCTATTACCCCTCAATTAGACTGCTGTCACTTTGTTGACTCTGATCAGCTGTTATTTTTTCCCCTGCAGGCTGTGCAAAATGCTGAAGCTGCAGGAAAGATACATCATGATCAAATCACACCTGTGCAGCTCCTGGCTTCCAGTCCATTTCTGTCCAATTGTATTACTTATTTTTAAGAGTTTCAGTGTTCTGACATCATATGACTTAACTGAACTTTTACAGCCTTGTATTCCTACCAGCACCTACCAGATTGTTCTAACTCGTTACGTGAAGCTTTAGCCATATTTAATGTGAGCCTCAGTCATTATAACAGGATAAAGTATGTGTGACAGGAAAGCAATGAATAACATAATTAGAGTTACTTTTAAATTTGGGACAAAAGAGGAAATGGGTATTTTTCCCTGATATTTCCACTTTAATACAGTATTCAATTTTTTGTGGTTCAAGAATTTAGTCATATATCTTATAATCCTTCACACAATATGATATAGTATATTTGACAGGTGAGTAAAAACTTTCATTTGACTAATAATATATCAGTAGTTGCACTGCTTATTCACATTATGTGATCACCTCAATATGGGAACAAATTTCATATGTGAAATTATTGTTTATTCATGTCTGATATCAACAAAAACCCTCCTAATATTTTCCCAAACTAAGAGAATGATGCACAGCATATTTCTACAACTGAGTTTTCCTCACGGGGAGGGAAAAATGTTTGGCAGGGCAAGTTTCTAATCAGCCCAGTGTTATATCACATGGCTGGTCTTACTCTGAGCTCTAGAGGCGGAGATCCAGCCCACTCAAGGCACTGAAATCGGATTTCTGGAAGGTGGAGAGAAGTGATGTAAAATCACCAGAGGCAACATTCGACCAAGTGTTGAGTGGGGCGGGGGTGTTCTCATGAATTAATGTTGTCGCTGCAGGAGGGGTTTGGGAAAAATAAAGAGCCTAATAGTCCCGCTGTTCACTGTGCGTTCATGTAGAGTCAAGTAACAAGGTGAGTCTGGATGAAACATATTGATAAGTTACACTCCACTTACTGACAGCCACAGACAGATCATCTGCAGACCAGCAGTGTCTCCCGAAGATAAGAATAAGTGCAGTTACACCAATGTTAGAATATATATTTATATATAGTAGTGATAAACAGGAAATAGAAATGACAAAACAAAGCTCATGTTGTTTTCTAAATCAAGGAGACGAGCCCAAACAATCCCACTCTTGAAGGTAATAAAATAGAGTTGGTTCACACCTATAAATATCTGGGAATCTTAATTGATGACTCGCTTACCTTCAAACCACATGTAGAGAATCTTGTGAAAAACCTGAAGTTAAAACTGAGATTTTATTTTCAAAATAAGTTGTGTTTCTCTTTTAATACAAAGAAGCGGCTTGTTGCTGCAACATTCTTGCCTGTGCTGGATTATGGTGATATTCTATATATGAATGCTTCTGCTCAATGTCTTCGAATGGTTGATTCTGTGTTTCATGCTTCTCTGAGGTTCATCACTAACCGTAAATTTCAGACTCACCACTGTGAGTTATACTCTCAGGTAGGATGGCCTGCTTTGGTAAGTCGGAGGAACTCTCATTTATACAGTTTTATATATAAGGCAATACTTGGGTTGCTGCCTTCTTATATATGTTCCCTGCTTGTAATGAAACATGCTGGTCGGTATTCTCTTCGTCCGCATGGCTACTTGTTGCTTTCTGTTCCATTTGCCCGAACTGAACTTGGTAAAAGAGCTTTTGTCCATTTAGCACCCTCGGCTTGGAACAAACTGCAGAAGGAATGGAAAATGACTGAATTAATTTCATCTGAATTAATTTCATTAAGTGCTTTTAAATCTAAACTACGAATCCTTGAGGCCAAGTCCATAACATGCAACTGTTTCAATTGGATTGATTGTCATTTTAACTGACTTTTTTTAAAAAAAAATTTATTTTTTTATTTGTATTCTTTCACTTATTGTTGCATGTGTGTTGTTGCTGCCTGTGTTTGAGTAATTTCTGTAACTGTGAGACATCTGCTGCTGCCTATCTTGGCCAGGTCTCCCTTGAAAAATAGGTTTTTAATCTCAATGGGATCTTCCTGGTTAAATAAAGGTTAATAATAATAATAAAATGAAAGGTAGCTGTGGACAGCAATGACGATGCAAGCTGAGGCTGGTATTTCTCTGCTTTTGCTGCTGCAGCAGGCTGCAATCCAGAACAGCTCATTCAGACTCTCTGTGTGTTGCAGAGCTGGGAAAATAAATAAATAAACAAAGTGTAGGTGTTTTCTCATATTTTTTAGGTTTCCCGATAGACTGGTGGCGACATATAACTACAGTCATGCCCACAGGTATTTGTTCGTTTTCATAACTCTCAATACCAATATGGATTTGAAATGAAGCAATGCAGATGTGAGTAAAATGCAGACCATTACTGTTAAATTACAGGTTTTGACAAAAATTTTGCATTAACTTAAATTAACCAATACCCCCCCCCCCCCCCCCCCCCCCCAAAAAAGAAAAAAAAAAACAGTAGAGACTGTTTTTAAAAAGTGGGAATAAAGTGCAGATTTTTTTTCTTTTTTTTAAAGGAGAAAACAGAAAAATAAAAGCTAAAAACCATGGCATGTATAAAAACAAAATGGAAAAAAAATAAACAAATGAAATATGCAATATTCATGAAGAGGATGATAAAATATAAAGCAAAGATTAATATTGTCATCATAATAAAATTCTATAACATAATTAGCAGTACTGATATTGAACAAATATTAAATTATAAAAAAATGAAAAAGGGCAGCATGGAACATTTAAGTTAGCAAGTGTCACAAACCAGGCTGCACGCACGACAAAAAAAAACAGAGATGCATAGGGATGCCATCCAAACTATTTTATTTTAAGTAAATAAAACAGAAAAAAGAAACTTTGCACAAATGGGTGTGTGTGTAGTCAGTACCATCAGTGGTGTAGAGTGGTGTGGAGTCCATAGGTGGAAAAATGGTGTATGTAATGTTGTTAAATGCAAGAACCCAACTAAAAGCAACCACAGTCCAACAGGGTGTCTCAGGGAAATGAGCTGATGCATATCTGGGTTCTAATGGCTTTTTGTGCAGTCCTGGCACACTGAGCCCATGTTGCCAGTGTCACTAATTGTGAACAGGAACTCAGCCTCTCCAGCGCCTGCAAACAAGACACAAGTAGGCCAAAAGGAAGGCAGGGTGCAGTGGGTTGTCACACAAGTAAAACTTTATTTAGACAGCATATTAATAGATATTGCATTTGACAGTGGACTAGTAAAAATTATTAAAAAAACAAAACAATAAAACAAGTAGAAATAAAGTGAAATGATTATTAAAATTAACAGTAGTGCAAAAGGAAACCCTACAGATTGGAATCTATAAACTAAACATGAATCATGTAAATTGGTAATTCTGATATCTAATATCTCTACACTTCATATCTATGGTTGGGCCTCATGTCACCAACAGCTGCTGGGTACTATTATTTGAGTCATGCTGCCGCACTATCTCTACCTTTCTTGGCATATTTGTGGAAACTTCACATCTTCTGCATGTTTTTCCAAGCCAGTGGGAATCTTTCTGTTATCTTCTCAAAGCAGCAGCTCCTTTTTAAGTGTTTTCTAGCAAAGTCTAATCTGGGTTTTCTGCCCATGAGTGTAAACAAGGGTTGAAGGAACGTCCTGATGGATGTTTTGTTCTACAGTAATAAAAGAACTCTGTGAGTAAGAAACAAGAGCTGTGAAAGAGATTCAGATCTTTTTTCTGGTTGGAAATAGAATTCAAACTGTAAAATATGCAGAAGTCACAGTGACACTTATGTCATAACTATGACACAGACAGAACTGATTATAGAAAAATTTCATGACTTAAAACTTTTACCCCTTAAACGTTTTTTCCTTACACAGCCCAGGATTGGATTTGGGAGCCTAACAGTAAATCTTGGCAAGACAGCCAGCAAGTACTAGATGGCTGAATTGCATCATTAAATTACCATTGACCTTGAAAGCAAATGAAATTTATTCAGGTGCATTAGCAGACAGCCTTCAGATGCTAAAATCAATGTATTCTACCTGTCCAGCACCAAATGGCAGACAGACAGAAAGTCATAGTAGCTGGTGAAAATACAGTAAGCAGAGCATTTAGCACTAACATGGAGCTAAATGAATAAATCCATGATCATTACGACAGAGTTCAGTGTGAGATCTGGTTCTGATCATATCAACATATTTCTCACTAGAAATATGGGGGCGGCTGTTGTAAAGACCCACCTTTTAGCACATCCCAGCACACCCACTCACTTCACCAGATGCACCTTGTTTAGTTCTCTCACCTTTGATTGGGTGTGGTGCTTGTCCTTAATTGCACTCACCTGTCACACGTTATATAAGGACTGCATTCACTTTCAGCTCACTCTTTCTTCACTCCCACACGGGGGGCAGCAGAAGTGAGGTTCTGGTTGGGGTTTTGATTTTGAGAATAAAAGGAGAACCCTGTGAATGATTGATGACTGCTTATTCTCATTCTAATCGGATGAGCCCATGATGATGACTACTTAAACCCTGAGCCTTCCTTCCTTCATAACACCTTTATATCTGAACACATTCATGGTGTCAGAAATAAAGCATGTAATCATTGCAGAGCAACATTTACTACACAGCCATGTGCTTCAAGATGCACACAAACCAGACTGTGGGAAAGTGCAGTTACTGCTGAAAGACAGTTCATCGCTCATTCTTGAGCTCAGCTTGAACTTGAAATTTCAGATATGCGTTTATTTAATAACAGTAAGAAGCTTCCCAGTCTGAAAACTGGAACTATCCTGTGAATACAGCGAGCTCCAGGGTCGTGTTTCTCCTGCAGTGAGCGTGATCTCAACCTGAGCTTATTTAGACACTGATTCCTCTAAAGACATCAGCTCTGAGCGGTATTTGCAATAACAGCCTGAGGCATTCATGAGGCAGGGATTTTTATAGGACGTGTATTCAGTTATGGTCAGGTGACTGGAGTGTTTAGTGCAGAGACTGAACATATTCAAAAAACAAAACGGTGACAATTGCTCTGTTTCGTCACATGCGAAGTTCAGACTGACTCATTAAAAAATAGTTTGTTTTAAATTATGCATTTATGGTTGGAAGGGCAGATAGATGATCTGTTAAAGGACTGCACCTTTCTGTTCACATCCTCAAAGACACTGATACAACGTCATCTTAAATGTTTTGTTGTTCTTACTTTTAGGTTTGATTTGACTTCATTTAACCACAGTACAAAAATCAAATAAAAGTAAACTCAAGCAGGCTAAACACTGGTGTGAGTCTTTAATGGTCCCAAAGTACTAAAAGAAAATACAAAGAAAGAAGAAAAATAAGTGTTTATTTTGTGACTTATACCTCATATAAGGCTTTGTTTGATGAGGCTAAGACTGTTTAATGAATGACTGGTAAACTTTGAACAAGAAATCTGGTGCAAACTGCAGAGAGAAACTGTAACTTAGTTCAGTATAATTAACAGCCAGCTCCCACCCATTATTCACCCCCCCTGGAACCTGATACAGAAGACTCTCATTCACAGTTCAGTCCGTTCACCCCTGTTTGTGCCTCTTGTCAGTGCAGTCAAGAGCTGTTCTCCAAATGGATGTGTTTGCAGTTCCAGGCGACAGGCATAAAGGATGGTACCTTTCTTTAATGGCTCCAAACACAAAAGGTCCAGAGTTCGCCTGGCTGGACCCATCCAGACTTTACTGCAACTCCCAGGTATGCCGAGAGAAAAGAAATGTTGCTAAAACTATTCGCTGAGCATGACAAACCTCACCTCTAACTGCACAAATACACATGCAGTCTCTCTTATCATGTGCACATTCGTCATTTTATGCTTTTTTTCCCTCTTTGCACTCGATCCAG
This sequence comes from Copadichromis virginalis, assembly GCF_057382275.1. NCBI lineage: Eukaryota > Metazoa > Chordata > Actinopteri > Cichliformes > Cichlidae > Copadichromis > Copadichromis virginalis. Next base: position 31,963,925 of record NC_140631.1, on the reverse strand, counting down.
GCTCTTGCAGACTGTGCCAAAGACCTTCTCAGTCCTTTCCAAAGTGACAACATTGACTTGGTTGCTGGCATGGATGCGATGGGATTCATTCTTGGTAAGAAAGCAAAGAACTTCACGTTTAGAGGTAAAATACAGGGCGAGTTCAGAGAAACTAAAGAGTAATTTTTTATTTTAAGACGTTGTCAGTGTGTACATTACGTAGGTCGGGAAACCTGACCCTTCAGGCAAAGATACTAAATTTAGAAAAACTCTGCCTCTAACACATGGCATGGCAACGTGAAGCTTCTTTTCTCGCTCTGTGGGTGTGAATGAATGTTACTGATGTTGTCTTTTCAGGGGCTTCTGTTGCCACCGCTCTTGGAAAAGGTTTCCTGGCTGTTCGCAAAGCAGGTCACCTATGTGTCCCCACCCAAGGCCAAAGCTACACAGACTACACAGGCAGGGAAAAGACTATGGAAGTAAGACTGGATGTGCTAAGACCAGGTTAATATTTCTTTTTACCCTTAAACCCTGTTATATAATTTACTGAGAAAGATGTTTGGGCAGTTTGTGGATGAGAAGGTTGATAAATGACTGATTTCAGCTCTTACATTTCTAAAAATATGACAAAATCATTAAATTATTTATTTTGTCAAAGCCCAGTCTTTCTTTCTCCAAACTCCCCTGTCTTTCTTCTAGCACAGCACCATCTGTTGTCAGCTGAAGCAACTGATATTGAACAAATACCAGCTGTCATAACAAAGATGAATGCAGAAAACTATAAAACTGGTGTAAAGGCCTTTGTCCAGAGAGACGTAGAAAAAGTGATCAGATGAGTTATCCTTCACAATATTCTCAACGACAGGGCGAACGTGTGTAACGAGCACGCAGAGAATAGCACAGGCCTGAATGTTTGTTTCATTGTAAATCAATGAAAATATGCCCTAAATCAGGGGTGTCCAACTCCAGGCCTCAAGGGCCGGTGTCCTGCAGGTTTTAGACCTCACCCTGGGTCAACACACCTGAATGAAATGATTAGTTCATTACCAGGCTTCTGGAGAACTTCAAGACATGCTGAAGAGGTAATTTTGCCATTTCAATCAGCAGTGTTGGATCATGGACACATCTCAAACCTGCAGGAGGCTTGGAGTTCTCCACCCCTACCCTAAATCATCGCATGATTAAACATTTCCTGACAGGAATGATGTCTGGCAGGATGACACAATGACAGATCATTGAACAGCTAAAAACGATGTGAGCCACATGCGATGGCCTTCACATATTACAGACGGAAGATTCTGGATAATGTGTCAGAATTCATCATAACACTGAATGAGGGAAAAGCTTCATTAAAACTGCCAAGAAACACTGAAGCTGTTCAAGTAGCTCAACACCTGACTAAGATGCTTTATTTCCTGTAGAGGAATGTCTTCTGAAGGTCCTGCCTGGGTCACTGCACCATCTCCTGGTGCAATCTGGTATTGCATAACATGCGTAGGCCAGTTTAGGACATGAAACCACAGATGTTGGTTCTTCAGAATCTGTTGACAGCCTGGATTCATTTTTGAACATCAATTTGCAATACGTACATTTAAAGAAGAATCAAGTCTCACAAATTCCTACAATTTCTACTTTCTACATCCTCTCCAGCACAAACACAGTCTGGTGTGACTGTGTATAAACAGGTGAATGGAGATCCACAACGTTAGGGAAATGAGTATTCTCTTAATCTGAGATTTGAAAACAAAATACTAGAAGCCCCTAGAACAACATTAATGGGAAACTTATGCATTAAAATATAACTGTTTATTGTCAGCATTTGTTTTTGTTTCTTTCAAAAACACAAGATGTACCATTTTCTTTTAATACTTGTCCTCGTAAACAAAAAGAGTTAAAGAAGAAAGACTGAAGGAGACATTAACAGTCGACATGTGTGTCCCCGCCGCAGGTTCGAGGGTGTTGTTAGTGGACCAGTGGATAGAGACTGGAGGCACAATGAAGGCTGCCATTCAGCTGGTAGAGAAACTGGGAGCCACAGTTGTAGGTTTGTCAGTCAATAAGTTAACAGTTACAGTGCTGTGCAAAAGTCTTGAATTACCCTTCTTTATATTTTGTTAGGAAAATGTAAAAAAAGATGCAAAAATTCATTGGAATGTGGAAATCAAGGATAAAAGGCAAAAACTGAGTTTCTTCTAAATCCTTAAAGTAGTCTTCAGGAATAGTTTTCTAGGGTTTTTGATGAACATTTAAGTTCTTCTGTGGATGTTGGCTGCATTTTGCTCTGTTCTCTGTCAATACGACCCCACATTATGGAAATAATCGACCATAACTGTGTTTTTCTAACTAGGTATGCTTTTACTGCGCTGTTTTGTCAACAAAAAAAAAGAAGAAAAATGAAGCCAGATCCGTCTTCCACAGGGCATTAGCCACTGATATTCAGTCCAATCCTTGTATAATTTGGCATTCTTCAGCCTTTTCACTCAATTTCCCATCCTCAAGAATAGTTTCTTCCACTGAGACCATTTCTGATGAGGCTTCAGTAAACAGGAGATGTATCTGAAGGGCCAGATGCATCTCAAGTCCTGCATCAGATCTTTGTTGGATTTGTCTGTTTCTTAAGGACATAGGACTTGAGGACACTTTCAGATACTGCTTATCTACTTTAAAATGTTTTTAAATCAACCACTTTTTCTTTTGTGCCCTACTTTTCCAGTTTGGTCAAAGACACACTTGTCCAAGATATGCTAACTTTTCAGCAAATAGCTCTTTGGCAATCACCGTGTTGGTGCAAAAGAAAAGCAGCCAAAGAAAAACTTTGAAAGATTTCCAGAAAAGCCTGGAGAACTACTGACTGGTTTAAAAACAGAGGTCGGTGCGCTTGGAAGCAAAACATAAAGAAGCAAGGGGTTGTTCAAGACTTTTGCAAAGTAATGTATTATATAATAACCGAATGACTCCCAACACTTGATTGTAAACATCTCACTCTGCAGGCGTCGCAGCTGTGGCTATCGAGAACACCGAAGGAGGAAGGTGGATTAAGGAAAACTACAAATTCTCTCACTGCATACCCGAAGAGCTGCAGAGCCAAATTGATGGAAAATACCTCGACTCCTTCAAAAGCTTCAACAACTGAACAAGTTAACGTGATTCCTTAAAGGTTCAGCAAAGAAGGCAAAGCACAGAAATTTTATAATAAATGTATAGATATATTTTTTAAGAAATACAGTGAGCTCATAGAATAGCTGGCTTTTTTTTTTTAGATTTATTCTATTTTAAATAACCGAAACAATTTCTATTCTATTATTTAATGTCCTAACAACATGTAAAGCTCACCATGGGAAAATGAAAAATATGAAAACCACATTAGTTTTGATACTGACCATAAAAGTCTGTGATAAATTTGATTGTAAACAGAAAGAATATACCTTTCAAGTATCTTCATTACAAATATGGCTCCCAGTCTTTGGTCTGGGACCTCAGCGTGCGATGGATAAACGGAGAAGATGATGAACAAGATATAAAAACAAGAACAAATTTTCTTTTTAGCCTCTAACAAATATAACTGGTCACTTTAATGCAATGAAAAAAAAAGAAGAGCCAAAAAAACAAATTCAACACGAGCAGAATATGACTGTTAAAATAAACTACAGCAGCAACAAGATTTAAGATTGAATTGAAGCCCTAAGTGAAACGAGACTCTTTCTGGCAGGACGGGAACATTTTGTGTGTAATTCCTGTGTCACTCCACAAGAATCTGCACACACATCCCGTGGAGGAAAAAGCTTTCTAGGCCAGGAAAAACTGAAATTAAAACATGTCAGGAAGGGAAACATCTGAATCCCTCCTCCCTCCCCGACCACAGAAATCCTTCCCGCTGAGCTGGACGGCAGCCGTGGTCATTTTCCACTCAGAAAACTCCTCGCTTTCAGTCCGTACCATCGATTTTAACCTCCTGCTCCCATCCTTACTGACAGCAGTTGGACTGTTTCTTCTTCGATGCAGCGTACAGATTGTTAGAATTGCTGTTAATCCCTGAAAGCAAAGCTTAGTTTTAAAGCGTGCGACAACTACTTTTGTGATTTGGGATTGTCTGGATACTCACTGACAACATCTCCGATTTGCCTTGATCCGCTTTTCTCCAGCTCAGCAAGAACGTTGGTCTCAAACGCTAATGATGCAACCCGAAAGAAAAACTCTCTCACGTTTTCCCCTGCAGCAGATACAGAGAGCATCTGTCAGGGCCTGTGTGAAAACTACTGCTGGGGGACTTTATATTTAAACAGACTTAAGGAGAAGCACTGGAGGTCTATAAAGAAACTAAAGCTAGCTCAATAGGCTTTGGACAAGTAAATCTTTTTATTTTTTTCTGTAGTTTTGTCTCTGTGCATCGTAGGATTTAAATCAAACAATCAAAATGACAGTCAAATGCAGAGCTTTAGCTTTTATTTAGGTGGTTTTAAAAACTATGCATCAACTGTCCATGAATGACAGTGAACCTATACAAAGCTGCTGGTTTTCAGAGAATCAAAAGCTACCTGACAAACCAACATGACTTTGAATACAGGGATTGTTTTTCCTTTGCAGTCTATGACTGAAAGCATAGATCTCATTCTTCCAGGCTTTTACTGCCGCCCTCTGTTGGTGCTCGTTTCAGGGTCTCTGCCTTCAGATCAGGCGATGGACTCCTGGTACTGAAGGACATACCACTCAGAAACTCATGGTTTGCTTCTGCAGTATGCTTTGGCTCATTATCCAATTGCACTGAGGTGTTTGGGTGAATCTGAGCACAGAGTAAAGCCCTGTACACTTCAGAATTCATCCTGCAACTTCTATCAGCAGCCACGTCATCATACGTGCACATGCCGTAACACTGCCTCTGTATCTGATGGATGAAGTGGCACACTTCAAATCATGAGCTGTTTCTGTTTCTCCATACCTGTCTCTTATCATCATTCTGGTACAAGTTTATCTTGATTTCAGCTGTCTGAAGATTATTTTTCAGAGCTCTGCAGGCTGTTTTGGATGTTTTCTGGCAAAATCTAATCTGGACTTCTTGTTCTTGAGAGTAATCAGTGGGTTCCATCTTGAAATGAACCCACACTCCTCGAGTGTTCTTGACCTGGTTAGATGTTGTCAAGTTGTTTTTCATAAACAAGGACAAAGTTTGAAAGCATCTACTTTAGTTGTCTTCTGTGGATTTTCAGGCCTTCTAGTGATGCTGAGCTTTCCAGTGCATTCGACTTGGCCACTGCTAAAGCTTTTGTTCTCTCTGAATATTTTCTGGTAATAAACAGCAACAAACACATTTTTTTAATCTTTCTAGATTACAGTAGCTGTTATTCAAGCAGTGTAATACAGACTTAGGTGCAAATTTGGTAACTCTGGAACTGAACACTTTGCATTTACTACCAAAATATTTTCATGTAAACAATCGACTGCAGCGTCTTTCCCTGAGGAACAGTGTAAACAAAAACCAAAAGCTATTCTGGCTGAAGCTATAGAAATATTTTTCATCTCTAACACCTTTTGGAGGCAACCGCTTTACTTGTATTAAAATCCAAACGCTCACCTGTCAGCGATGAAACCGCCCAATACTCAGCTTGGATCTCGTTTGCTAGTTTGAGGGCATCTTGTTCAATCTGGGAATACTGAGCAGGTGACTGTGAGACAAACCAGAGCATACAACACATTAGCAATAAGAAAACAAACACAACTGTTTATTTTATTGTATCATGTTTACTGACTAACTCATAAAAACAATGTCTTCCTAGCAACCGAGCTAGCTTAAGTACGGCTGTTTAAATACATAATGTCTTAGAAACGTTCCTGTGTGTGATTTCCACCTCGGTCACAACCACTTTAGGGTGTAGTAAAGGAGGAGAAACATTCCTGAGGTTCGAGCTTGGATACGCTTTGTGCTCCTGGCACCTATCCAAGCATTCACATTTGACTCCAGTATATACAACAGAAATGTCCGCAGGCACGTCCACTTTAAACAGTAAAAGACGTACGCTGAGGTCCTTCTTGGTGCCCACGAGGAACAGCTGAACAGCGGTGGGGTCGTTCTCTTTCAAAGCGTCTTCGAGCCACTGCCTTTAGATGGAAAAAGACTGCATTAAATCCACCAGCTGGGACAACAATGAGATAAAGGCACACAAATGTTATTCTTATATTATATATTTACCTTACATGGCCCAGAGAGGCAATATCATTTACATCAAACACGATTATAACAACTGGAAGAGAAGAAGAGATCATTTTACTGCGTTAGCAGCTGGGAAAGCGACTGATATTTTATTCCTTGGAAACAGTGTTTTAAACGGAGAGACTGATGGAAACTTACCCTGGGCTCCTCTGTAGTATGTAGAAGCAATGCACTTGAACCTCTCTTGGCCTGCGGTGTCCCACCTTTAACACACAGAGAGCGGCTGACGAGCATAATCAGAGTGACTTTTTTTGTATTAATGCATTACATTTTCCAGATCAGACTTACAGCTGCAGGCTGAAAGGAACACCCAGCACCTCGAAGCGCTCCATCTCAAAGTCAACACCGATTGTTGCTTTGTAGTTCTTGTCAAAGGTATCCTTGCAAAACCTTAAAAAAATAAATAAATCTATTGCAAATATATGCACTTATGGTCGGCAGCAGACTACATCATTTGGACAGGTGACCAACTCTGACAGGGGGGCATTCAAGAAAAAACACAGAAAATTGCTATGCTTATTTACACCCATACATGCACAGAGAAATTTAGCACAAAGTGCAAAAAGATCTGTGTTAGATTGCAGAGGCAAAGGAGCTTAGCAATTTTCAGTAGGTTCACGCTTCGAAACTAGCTGCACACGCTGATAAATGGCCTGTTTTTAGTTTCAAAGAGACATGAGGGGTCCTTTATAAAGTCTGACCAAAGTTGTGGGGGCACATTGAGTTTACTGGGTGGGCCTGGATCCCCAGGTCCCGATCATAAAACCGACACTGCCTGCATTTGTTAATAAAACAAAGTATCTAATGTATGATCATGGCAGACGCATAAAGGAACTTATTACAGAAAAATAAACTACAAGTGACAAAACGTGACACGGTTGTACTGCAATTTAAAACGTTACAGTCTCAAACTGTGTACTTCCATACATGTGGTAGATGTTGTACTGCATGCAGCGAGGCTCTCTAAGTGGTCCAAAACTTGTGTTTTCCTCATGCGCAGAAGTGACGGGACCACAAACCATCAAAGATTATCATCTTTCCTAACAAGCATTATTTTTGGTGTTGTGGTCACAAACACAGCCATTACAAAGCATAAGTACAGTAAAGCATATCAGGGCTGGAAATAGATGCCCCATTTTTATGTTTTCTACCTTTTTTTCATGCTTTTAACAACTGCTTCATACTTTTTTGATTACCGTGAAACCTAAAGCAATTGTAACACAGGTTAAGTATTGTGCTTCCTTGAACTCCCTCTGAGTTATTCATTTCCCCAAATTCCCTCTCGCCTTGCAGTCACATATGAAGCGAGTGTGTCTTAGTTTACCTATTAATCAGGCAGGTTTTCCCCACAGCCAGATCCCCCACCACGATGACCTTGGATATTTTAAATCTGCTGAGAAGAATAAGAGAAGCAGCAGCAAGTAAATAAGAGCCACATAAAGCAGATCGCATACAGCAGCTTCACACTGCGGCACTCACCCCACAGTGCCGGTCCGCTGCTCCTGACACGCAGTCTTTACTTTATTGTTGAAATCATTTTTAGTGTGGATGGCTGCCTCTTTTCGGAAACACTGAAGAGAGGAGGGCGGGATCGTGAAGATGTGAACTTTTCTAGAAAGATAAGCAGGCAACTGGGGTCACTGATTTTACCTGAGGGAGCTGAGCGATGACTCGGTCCCGTCGAACAGGAGGAAGGACGCTCATGGCTGAAATGCGGACGGACATGAGGCCTCAAGGAAAACAGCAGCTGGACAGAAAGACAGAGGGAGCGGTGTAAACAGTCTGCTGTTTATCTTTAAAGCCACCCAAGTTAAACGAAAAATCTACCGAGACAGAAACGGGTTTAGTTGACCGAGTATACAAGGCAAATTCTAACCAGCATTAAAGTCAATATTTGGCATAAGCGCCTTTATTTTTCAACAATCTGAACTCTCTTAGGGAAGTTTTCTTGTCAATGCTTTAAGTAGTCTTTAGGGATAGTTCTCTAGGCTTCTTGAAGCATTCAAGGCTTTTCTTTGGGTGCTGGCTGCCTTTCACTCTGTTCTTTTGTCAACATGAACCCACACTGCTTCAGTAATGTTGAGATCCAGGCTCTCGAGAGGTGAAGCCATGATCTATAGTGTTCCATTGTGCGTTTCAAGATGTTACTACATTGTGGATGAATCTCTGTTGCTGTGTTAGTATTTCCATCAGCTTTAATATGATCGCCAACACCACTGGCTTGTCACCGATTTTCAGTTCAGTTCTTTTTGACAGCCACCTTTCCACTGAGACTATTTCTTTAGTGAACCACAGATCTCTCTCAGGTATTGATATTTTTATTTTTTAAGGAGGTGACTTTCAGATTCGGTTCATCTGCCGTAAATATCTTACTTCTACTTCTGTTGTGCTCTACGTAGATTTTCTTAAGCACACACGGCACACCATCCTGAGATATGCAACTTTTCAGCTAATAGTTCTTTAAGAATCACCTGGTTGGTGCAAGGCTGCTATTTTTTGTCTGTCAAGCTGTGTTATTTTTGATAACTTTCATAGATTCAGCTAACAAAGTGGCAACAAATAATCCTAATAACAAAGGGCTAAAAAGGTTTCTGTTATGTGTACACTCGTTCATCCCTCGATTTAGGTGCCTTTTTGTGCTTGAATGATTCATAGGTCAGCGTAGAGTGACTTAAACACAAATATATTCCCGTGAAATTAAAGGACTGGACTGAAAATGGGTGAAAAAGCTTAAGAAAGACCACTTAAAAAGAACAAAAGTCACCTTGGAAGAAAAATATAAAGAAAATCAAAGGTGGCTCGAGTCTTTAGCACAAACTGTAGTTAACTAAAACTATTATGCTGATTATTATTAGAAATCCCCAATTTATTGTCTGTTGACCACGTCTGCACCGAAGTTCGGATAAGAAGGTAATAAAAACAAGTGCTTAATTAGCCGTAGCTTTCTGAATGTGGGATACATCAGCTCACGCAGTTTTTCCTCTAACTTCTTTCAGGTTTGTTTGTTTTCGTTTCCCAGGCTACCAGGACATAGACAGTACCACAATTAGCCAGCCTCTTTAAAATGTTATTTTCCTAGAAATAGACGCGACCATGTAGACAACAGCAACAGTTTGTAAAACCAGACAACTGTGATCGGCCCTGATCCCCTCAGTGCGTGGATCACATTTAATCCTATTGTTCATCAGAGCTTCACGAAAAGAGGAAGAACGCTGTTTTTATATAGTCTAACATATAGCGGAAACCTGAAGACTGGGCATCAAGTTGAAGGAGGAGCGCTGAAGTTACCCCCGAAGAAGAAAAACCGCAGGAGTTACTCAGAGTTAACTCCTGAAAAGCAGCAGCGGGTTTGGAGATGTTACGGGATACCTCAGAGTCTCCGTATGGTCCGCTCGGTCCTCTTTCCTCCTCTGTTCTGCTTGTATTCGTCCTCTAACAAAGACGCTCTTCACTGTAAATCAATTCAGCTCCATTGTTAACTATGAATGTGTGTGAAGATGAAACGGATGAGCGGAAGTTGTGGGGATCGGCAGACTGGCACCGCTGCAGCTGCTGACTCAGGTCCCTGGATTTAGTTTTTCCTCCCACATTTTTCCCTGCTCGCCCCCCTGCTGGAGGAAAGAGGAATGATCGGATATAAGGGGCTCTGTCACTTACTTTGTTAACTTTGCTTGTTTGTTTTTCTTTGTTACACTTATGTGATTTTTTTTTTACTATAATAGAAACCATGTTTAAAGGTCACAATGCGGGAAATCCTTCTGCATGCACAACAACAGCCCAAAAACAAAAACTACTGTACATATCTTCTATTTCCATTTTATAATACCACCCACTTTCACCTAATTCCACGTAACTCGAGTATTGCTTACTTTTAATGTCTTCGTTTTTTCCCCACAGAGGAAAAAAACTATAACTTCCTGTCCTTCAATACTGACTCTTCTGCTACAGAGGGCGCCATAACACTCTTTTGAATATCTGTCTAGTTGTAAGCGCAATAAATAGTAGTTAAATTTCTAACAGACATAAATCACTTGCTTGCGTTATTATATTATGTCACATATAGCAGTGCAGGCCTACATACATACACAAACTTGCACATACTAGATTTGTCTTTACGATGCAGCGACGTGTCTTATTAAAATATGAGGCAGGGATGAAAAAGTTATTGCTGATGTTTTTATGTATTTTTGTGTGTCTAATATCCTTGTTGATATTGGCAAATAGGCAGCATTTGTATGGAAAGGTTATACAGAAAATAAACAAACGCCTAATATCACAAGTAGTATCCTTATGATTCTCCATCATTGTACTCACTGTTTTCTATATTCAATCCAGTCTTTTTTGATCTCTAGAAATATACTTACATAACTTTTATGTCATTTTTTTCTACTTTCCTCTTGGTTATATCTTTCTTGAATTTTTTTAAAATCTCAATCATAATTTTTACCTGGATAAATTAAGGATAATGTAATAGTCCCTTAGCCAAAAATTAATTGCATTAATTGCAATTCCAGCTTGTGATAAAAAATTATCTTCCTGGCACAAAATCGTTTCATATCATTCATAAGATTTATGTTTGACAGATTCTAAGCTAACAATCGTTTTACAACAGTTTACATACCAGAAATCATTTTTTAAAATGTCAGCAAACTTTCAGTTAGTAAACAGATGACTTTTACAGGCAGGTTAGTTACTGTCAAATGGGTTCATTTTAATGAGTCATGCATTATTTCCAGCAACAGCAATGATATGTTTGCTCAGTAATAATAATAAAAAAGACATCCCATTGCTCGCTTACACTATCAACACATCCCTTTATTCTTCTCATCCCTATGATGTTCATAGTACACATGTAAATAAAGCTCCGGTTGCAGTGCTCAACATGTTTTTATTTTGTTTTACTTTTTGGTTTCATGTAATGTTTTCAAACAGTTCAACACATATCAGTAAACACAAAAATTGATTCTGTGCAGGTTGGCACACAAACTATGTGCTGTGTGCTAAAAGCATTAATGTGTTCCCCTCTCAGAATGGAGAAACATGACAAGATAATATTTTTCTGAGGTAAGCGTTGTTCAGCAAGTGAAATTTGATAAACTGGAATGTAATATCTTGATTCATTCATTCAAATCAGAGACTGGATCTATATCTTGATCTATCTATATCTATATCTTTGTATAAGGTATTCAAAACTTTTTTTTGTTATTTAAAGGTTAGATGTGGAGAAACCTGTGGACTGGCTGTGGTGTTTAGGTCAACGCTAGGTCGCATAAAGGGAAGCAGACATTGATTTATTTTTAAAACGATGACACTGATTAGATTCATTCACCGAATTGTACCTTTTATAGCTTTATTATTTCTGGAAGTTAGAAATCAGCCTATAGCTCATGTAACATCTGCTTCTATCCTGTCATACTCCGTTTCCCTCATCCATAATGAGCAACAGCACGGGTCAGCTGAACACATCCTACACAAAGAAAAATCTTCTGGAGGTCACAAAACAATTATTTGACATATTTCTATGTGATTCTGTTCCTCACTCTGCCGGCCACACCCCTTGACAGGTCACCTAGACAACCACGTACACACATACTACAACACTAGAAACCACCAAGTATCCCACAACATGTAAGCTTCACCTGGAAAAGCCCAGACTGGCACTGTAATACCGAACAATGTGTTTGTTAAATGTGTATCATATTTGAGCCTCACCCCCTTCCTCATTCAGGGTGCACCCTCGATTCCTTTCCTCCGGTGTTAGTCCCGCCCACCGGGAGATGCAAGCGGAGGAACCGAGGAAGAGACACATCAGCCAATAGTCAAATGTGCTTTAGATGCTTTCTAAAAATGGGAGACGTGAACCGGAAGTATCTGTGTGTCAGCTGGTGGAATTCTCTAAATTTTAAGGAAAGGCGCTTCAATGCTTCCTTTATTATCTTCTTTGACATCGGATGCACTGGACGATCGTTTTTTGTTGTTGTTGTTGTTTTAGGAAATGAGATTACCCGATCACGTCCCATAATCACAGCAACATGCCACCCGACAGCGTGATTAACACTGCGTTTTCAATCGCTTCAAGCTTTGTTAAACCCACAGGTGAATGCAGATGTGAGATTTGCTTCTCATCATGTTGTCGCAGGAAGAATCCATATATTAAAAATCTTAATGAATAAATGAACGGAGATTATGACCCATAACAAAATGATACAAGTAAATTCATGCAGTTTGTGTTAATTATGTTCACTGCTACAGTGCACCCTTTAGGATCATTTATTTATAGAGGAGTTATAGCAGGTCCAGGTGAAGGAGCACATATGAGTTAACTGATCTTAGGTGTGAATGTCAGTATATATCCAGTCTTTGTGTGTTAGCCCTGCAAAAGTCTAGCAATCTGGGTGGACCCTGCCTCTTGCCCTATGACTGCTGGAGTTAGGTTCCAGGTTCCCGTGACCCTGAATTTGACCGCAGTCAAGGAGAGGAGACCAAGCAACAGGCATTTATAAAGCATGTCAATCAAATATGACACGTGACACAACTACTGCTTGTTTTATCATCTCAGACCTGTGTTATTTTTAAATAAATTCACTGCATAACACAGTGGGACAATCACACAGATAAAAATTGGGAAAGGAGGAAAGCTTCACAAAGATAAATGAAAACATGAAATAAAAAGGGGCAAGGGCAGTTTGTGTATCAAAGCTGTGTGCAAAGCCTCAATAAGGGCATAAAAACAGAATCTAGTTTTCTCACAAAAATCCCTTTTGATGAAGGTAAAAACACTTCTGCAAAGAATATACCTGTGCATCCTTTGTTATTTATAGGTCGTCTGGCAAGCGTCTCACCCAGACATGATTTAGGAAGTGAGACATCCGTCAACAAAGATTATTTTCCAGGTCACAGCCGGGACGGAGGAGACGAGGAGGCACAAATCAGAGAAAGCCTTTAAACTCACACTGACTGTTCATCAATAAAAGACAAAATGACACGTCATCACCTCTGTGATTTTAAATACAATCTTTATTTTCATGGTATCACTCAACAATCCAAAATACACAGTTCCTAAAAAAAAGACAGTTGTTGCTTAAATACAAGATATATTTTACATTATTGTGTTCAGGGTCGCATGGATTTTCTGTATGCTTGTCTCTATATTACGCACCACTCTGCGGCATATCTATACTTCCTTATTCACAAAGGCACGGAGGCAAAGGCACTGTAGCACAGCTCAGACACTCTGTCCAGGTCTGTTTGGACTTTCTTGGCATCAGTTGAAATAGAAAATGAAATGTACTTATTGTTAGGTTTTCAAATGTCACTGCACTTATGATTCATGGCATGGTTTTAGTCCACTAATGGTCAACAACTATGGACACTTCTTTTATAATATATCAAAAGGGAATGCACACCGAAGGACATTATGTACAAAGTGCTATACATATATATATACAGTTTAGGAACAAAGAGGAAGAGAGAACACATCTTCTGTTTCAAGGTCTTTAAAAGAAGATCTTTTCTGTAAAAGTATTATTTTGAAAACAAGCAACAAGATACATCTGACTGGGATTGTGCTGCTGCCTGCTCTCCATGGAGGCTTTCCCAGTTTCCAAAGAGCTACTGTTAGATGGCAGGAAGATCCAGCTCCACTTGAGTCAAATACAAACAGATTTAATATGACAACCACAAGAGTACCATAAATTATCCCACATTATTGTGTATTACACTTCAGTTTGACAACACTGTGTATTATGCACCCGTCTTTTGACAGTCCAGCATCTCTTCAGCCACAAATGGCTTCATAAAGACAAAGGGAGAGGTCCACTCTATTTACACATATAATTAAAATGAATGCTAAAATTCAAAGTCCAAGATCAGAAATTTCCTAATAGCAAGAGGAAAGCTGATCATGATTTTCCCGACGTAAAAAAAACCTGCTACCCATGCAAATGTTAAACATGTAGCAACACAGAGCAAGGTTGTTAGCAACTGTAAAATACAATTTCCAGTTTTTTTATTTTTCTGATAAACTACGCATTTGTCAATGGACATTCTTATGAAAAAAATCAACAACACTCTTCTGGTGTTTTACTTTCTGCAAGGGTGGGCACACAAGAATCTGTTTTTAATTTAGTGACATTTAGTGTATTTAGTCATCAGAGGGTTTACATGATGTGGCATAGACATCCATCTGCCCTCCAAGTGGCTATGACCACATGGACTTCACTGCAAAGGCAAGGGCATCTCCTTGCTATGCATCCCCCAAGCAGGTGTGATAAAACTGCTCGTCCATGGTCCCTACAGCTGTGCATGTCCAAAACAAATACCATCATTTACTGTCTTAGTAATATCAGGTCTTACTAAGACAGCAAATGTTTGTTAAAATATGAATTAATGTATGAATTCTATAACAGCAAAGACAGTGATTTAAGTATATCTAACAGGAATAAATAATATTTTTAAAAACCTCATTTTGGAGCAGTCTGTAAACCTTTTAAATATTTTTACCCAGTTTGACTGTTGAATTCATACATAATGTTTGAAATTAAAGTTAATTTAAATAATGCATAAAAAATATGTCCTTAAATAAGTCCCTGGAAACATTTCAAGGCTGCAAAGCTGTGAGATAACAAGAAGGACATTGTAATGACCTAAAAGTCAAACTTTTGCTTGAAATATTAAAGATCTGCATCATGCAAGTGATTGCTCTGAGTTTCATGAAAAGGTTGCAATTACTCTTATATCTGTAAGCTAATAATTATAAATCTAGTTAATACTGACTGGCTAAACTAACTATAACCTACTGACAAGTAGATTTGTTTGTTTAACCCAGGGGTCTCAAACTTGCGGCCCAGGGGACCACTTGCGGCCCACGTCACCCCTACTTGCGGCCCGTGTATTGACATGAAGAAATACAATGCAACTTGGCCCTTGAAGTTTGGTTTGTTTGTTTTTTTTGTACAACTTGAATACTAAAGTGGCCCTCCGATGAGATGACAGTGCCAGCAGGGGCCCACACCTCATTTAAGTTTGAGACCCCTGGTTTAACCTGTATGAAATTCCAAGTGTGAAAACATTATTTCTAATCTTAATGCAAATCAAAGCTAACTGCTGTTAGATGAAGTTTCATATCTGCTTGACAGCTTTTATCAAAGTTTTTGATTAAAAATATAGTACTCAAAATCTTAGACCTGACATGATGCTTAACTTTAACATTTAAGCAATGGTTTAACACTTTTTGAAAAATTAATTTAACCCCCACTAACATCTGGAAACTATCTGGGCTACCATACGTAGCATACATAAAGAGGAGAAAATACTGGCAAATTAAATATTTTTGCTCAAATTCAACAACTGTTAAAAAACAAGAACAAAAAAGCAACTATTTGTTAATTTACATGAGTACTTTTTTGTTTGTTTGTTGGACAGAGCCAGGCTAACCGTTTCCCTCCTGGTTCCACGCTAGGCTAAGCTAACCAGCTGCTTGCCGTAGCTTCATATTTATTGTACTGGTATGAAAACGCTGGTTTTATGGTTTATTCTAACCAGACTCTTGGTAGGTAAACCACTAAGGGTCTTTTACAAAACCTCAATTTATTCTGTAAAAGTTATGATACAAAAAGACATTTTAAATACGCTAATAGTGGTAACATCCCTAGGGTTTGGACTTTTTGTGGCAGTATGTTCTTTGGCAGAGAGACACGATAAGGAAACCTGCCGTCATGAGAAACGCTGTCAGTAACAAAATGACAAAACTATAAAAGACCCGTAAACCTTTCCCCTGTCAATCACTAATAAACTTTTTGGTGTTGTTGTTATGCATCCCATTCTGTCCTGCACAGCTCCGTGGGAAGAAGTCTGCACGGAGCAAGCGGTAGAAATAAATTAGGATCATAATATTCATCACCATCATAGAAACAAGAAAGTATCCACCGTGGTCCAGCCAGGAGTAGTTGTGGATAATAAACCAAGTGAGGTAGAACTGGGTGGTGAGGCGAAACATAACGTAGGTGAACAGGTTGGTGAGCTTGTTGACGTAGTACAAGGTGGAAGACTGAGCACTCGCCAGCTTCAGCATCAGCCTCAGATGCAGGGTGACGCTGTTGACCTCCACAAAGAGGGCGATTACAGCGCCGGCTACATAGAGCTGAGTGTACAGGGCATACAGGAAACACCAAATCACCTGAGGACGAGACAGACATAGAGGGTGGTGCAGGTGTTTGTACTAATAGCTAATCTCTTGTGGATTGTGATCTCATTGTTTGCTTTTCTTTGCAGCTCAATTGCTTTTATTGTTTGCTTTGGGACTTTGTCAGTGCATGTCCAGATTCAATCTAAGAATATGTACTATACTCAGTGGAAAACCATGATTTTTCCAACATTAAAAGTAATCGCCGGGTAATATTAAAGGATTTAAAGCAGTAGATAATTTAACAGCTATAATAATCCTTTGTTCAGAGTACATTATAAACAAACCTTACACTTTGGTAGGTAAAACTGAGTTAGACCACTTTTGCCTACAGAACTGCCTTAATTCTTGATGGCATAGATTCAACAAAGTGCTGGAAACATTCCTTAGAGGTTTTGGTTGATATTGACCTGACAGCGTCACACAGTTGCAGATTTGTCAGCTGCATATATATGATGAGAATCTCCCATTGCACCACATTCCAAAGCTGCTCAATTGGATTGAGATTTGGTGACTATGGAGGTCGCTTGAGTAAAGTGAACTCATTATTGTCTTCAATAAACAAATTTGAGATTATTTGAGCTTTGTGATATGTCTTGTTATCCCACTGGAAGCAGCCATCAGAGCACAGGAACAGTGTGGTCATAAAAGGACTGATATGGTCAGTAGCAAAATTCTGCTAAGCTGTTGTGTTAAAATTAAGCTTAGCTGGTACCAAGGGGCCCAAACTGTGCCAAGAAACTATCTCTCATGCCATTACACCACCAGCTGGCTGAGCTGTTGCTATTTTTTCATAACCTCATTTTGACCCTATCATCCAAATGTTGCAGCAGAAATCCAGGCAACATTTTTCAAATCTTCTGTTGTCTACTTTCGGTGAACCTGTGCAAATTATAGTCTTATTTTCTTGTTCTTAGCTTCATCCGGTGTGGTCTTCTGCTGATGTAGCCCATCTGCTTCAAGGTTCAATGTGTTGTGATCTCGGATATGCTCTTCTGCATACCTTGGTTGTACCAAGTGTTTCTTTGAGCAACTATTGCCTTCCTATCATATCAAAGCAGTCTGGCCATGCTCTTAATCTCTAACATCAACATGACATTTTCTCCCAGAGAACTGCCACTCATTGGATATTCTCTCTTTTTTGGGTCATTCTCTATAAAACCTTAGAATATCTGGGAAAACCCAGTAGTTCAAGAGTATGCAGGTTACCCTGACACTACCTTCTTTTTAATGGCTGGCTGGATTTAACATTATGACTTAAATTTTTGACTAAACCAGAGAACAAAACCTCGATCAAGTTAAGAACTCATAACAGTCACGGGCAAATTGTCTTACCAGTGCATGATGGAGTAAAAATTCCCACGATCCTTTTGCATGTCCCGAGAGGATGATATCAGTTGCATCATGCACAAAGTAGCCTGTAAGGAAAAAGAAAAATTCTAAGATTTTGTCTGTGTTTTACTGCTCACTGTAACAAAAGCTTTTCTGAAAATGTTTCCCTGGTGTATTTTGCATATGGGGTGTTTAATTTGCAATAGGGTAATTTTGTTAAAGTCTAGCACCAACCAAAAATGAGAAAAACATGACTGACCCCTGTATTGAAATGATTTTGTACCAGTTCCATAGTTAGAAGAAGAGCACTTAAAGGTGTTTACATGTGAGGTCACAGCAGTTGTTTCTTATACTGATCTCATGGTCACTAGACACCTTTGGGTATATGATAGTATATTTTCAATGGTAGCTGTCATTACATGCGAAGCTTATCAGTTTACTGCAATTCAATACAGTTTCCACCAGCATGTTTCATATACAAAGACTTCTATCATGTCAAAGAATGCAAACCAGTAGGTTAAAACTGCCGACTGAAAAAGAAAGTAAAGATGTCAGGCTTTCATGTGTAAAGTAAGTAAGGATCATCTGCCTCAGCCTGTTCCCTGTAAAACACTCCCTTCTATCTGGCAGGCTTTTCACTGCATCGAGAAAATAAGCCGCAGAACACTCAGTAATAATAATAGTTAGTTACAGCCCTCACTGTAGTGAAACTGTCGCTGACCAACCGCATAAAGTGTGAGAGTCACATTCTCCTTCACTTCAATAAATCTCTGCAGCCGTCCGAAGGCAGCGGGACACATTATGCACGACTGTCTGCTGTGGTTGCCTTCATTAAATTATGTGCTGATCACAGCAGTCTGCTACAGAGCAGCAGCATACACGTCTACACAGCAGACTAGTTGATTAAGTATTTTCCCTGCTATGCAGGAGATGGCAGATCAATGTGTGTTGTGACCTCTCTCACACAGTCCTGTGCAGGTTTTTCACCTTTTTATGTCTTAGCTTTTAAATGCATTTAGACTGTAAAGCAGAGGGCACGCTATCTTCCCAAGAAGCAAAGCCGCATCATCATCATCATAATTCCAGCCCCTTATTTCTGAGGCATAGAGATACCTACCATATTTGGATGAGAAATAATTGAAAATCCACAAAGTGACTCAGTTCTCCATTAACCATAACTGACACACAAGTGATTATGAAACCATGTATCCAATCATAAAAAGATAACACAAGAATGAGCATAATCATTATTCCTGCTATGAAGATCTTTTACAACATGAAGTAAACAACAGTTTAGCAAACTAATATTTTAGTTACTTGACAATTGCATCAGTCTTCTTTTAGCACATAAATATTGAAAGAATACGTCAGTAATCGCTTAATCTGTTAGATAAAGCTCCCATTTAATTCTTACATCATGCACTAAAAGATAAATTTCTCAGATGCTAGTTTTAAGAATATTTGAGGCCACAAAGCCGGGTTTCCCTTCCATCCATTTACGGTCATCCAGACACAGCAACACTAAGTGCTGAATTAGTGTTGAGCTAATCTGACAGCAGAGTTAAACGTTTCTCGCCATCATCATTTTTAGAAGTTGCCAGCTAAACAGTTCAGTTATTAAACTGTGTCGACCTCATTCAGCTGGAGGTTTTCTAGTGACTAAGGGTCCCTTTGTACTATAGTATGACTGGCACTCTGCAGCTACGGAGACGCACAACAAGTCCCTCTGTTAAAGAAAATGACCTCCAGTATCTGGTGTGACTGGCCTCAGGGGCACTTATAGCTGTTTGCAGTAGTTACGGTAAATCTTTACAGATTTGTGTCTTCGTAGTAATGCAGAGACACATTGTTTAAACTACACACAGCAGAGCTCGACCTGATCAACGAGTTCTTGGGGGGACTATCTTTGGTGTCCATGGTGATTGAGGGGAGCCGCCCATTTAACTGGAAAGATTCCCTTCTGGGAAAAAGGTGAGAAGTATCTGTTGGCTGCTTCTCTAATGACAGGCAAAGCGGAATTTTACGTGCCCAAAATAATTGCAGTTTGATCAAGTAATGGAAGAAGAATTTTTCATCAGTCAACATCTCTCCCACATTTCTCTCAAACATTAAACTGGAGCTGCAATCGACATAAAACTAATGTACTACTAAAAATGTATTTTACTGGTTTCAGTTTCTCAGACATGAGGGGTTTTTTTTCTTTTGGACCTTTAGACAGTTAGATATAATAACATATATAATATGACAATTTTTATAACTTTTAACAGGAAAAATGATTCATCATCAGATTCCATGACAAAAGTAGCCCTATATAACTATACTTTCCCAGTATACAACTACTGGGATGCATAACTATGAAGAAATATATGTCAATTTTGCAGTACCCTTAGCTTTTTTTTAATCCATTATGTGTTTACTGACCTGTGGAGACGCAGACAAGCAGGTAGGATAGAGGGGTGTGGTACGAGTGGATGTCGCTCAGCGTCTCTGGCCAAACCACCACACTGGAGAAGGATACATGTTATGGATAGATGGTTCTGAATTTGCCTCACTCAGACATACATGGGCTCACTCCTGGAGAGAAAAGCCTGACTAAGCAGAGACATTAACATCAGCTGTTATTGAGGGTTTTTTATTTCATGTTCTACCATTTTAATCTCTAGCTCCTCTCTGTTATTCTTTACCATTCTTTGAAGTTTGCCATAAGGGGAACACCTTTAAAAGCAAAGGTTCCTCTGTTCCCCCTCCTTGAATAAACAAGCCACGAAAGAATAACTGTTAATAAATGGCTGGTAGACCTTATCTGATATGTAAAGCAGTTTGCTAAACCCCTTACTTTGAATTGGAAAACGTGTTTTTTCACCCACTTAAGCAGTCAAGTGACTGCAAATTCAAATGGTCACATGTTTAGCAAACTGAATGGAGCTGACAGCTTCAAAGTTTGACCTTGATCCCATTTCTTAATGTTAAAAGATGAGTCATGAGCTCAGACCCGCCCAACATAACTCTTTTTCAAAATGCTTTCACAAGAACGGTTAAGCCAGCAGGTTTTTCCAGTTGATATATCAGCAGTCTGTTGCTTCATTGGGTCTGCCTGCCGGTTGAGGCTGAAACGATTCCTTTCCTTACAAACCTCTGAGTTGTGCATGAATGATACAAACAGCAATAAGAGCTGTATGTGTCTGTTTCATACTGTACAGTGGCAATTCCCTCCCCACTTGAAAATGCCATTCTCTCCCCCATCCCTCACCCTGTGTGAATATGCCCTTCTCATCCTGGCTGCCACAGGCTGTCACTGTTGCGCACACACCCCTACACATGACACATCATGTGCATTGTCAATAGACAATGGTGTCCCAGTGTGGATGGACAGGCAGATGTGTGCGTTGGAAGGACACTTACCAGGTCAGGGCCCAAATCCCAGTCAGCACTGAGTGCACCATAGAGACGGAGAGGTTCTTCCACTTCCAGGAGCGGAAGGCATCCTGCTTTACCACCTTGGGCACGGGCAGCCTTTGGAGCAGCTGGTGGGCCAACCTGAAAATCAAAGAGCACACCAGTACTGACGGGCCTGGGTGACTCTTGAGCACAGGAAGCAGGGCCTCCATACTCTCCTTCCCACCCCGCTGTCTCTTGGCGCCTGCTCTTAATGAGCTCCCTCCCTTCGTCCCCCTGACGTTTTTTGTTTTGTTTTTTTACGCCCCTGTCAGCGTCTCCTCGGCCCCAGTGATGAGCGAATATATGCGTTAAGAGATAGGAGCGTTGTCCAGGCCAGGGAAAAGAGACGCAGCTGCTGCTGCAGGAGATGATCCTAAGCTTCTTTTTCTTTTTTCCCCCCAAATTTCTGCAGAGCTGATTTCCAACTGATGCTGCAGCCTTTTTTTTTTTCGTTTCACGTTTTCAGCGTGTCGAGCCTGAAGAGGTGGGCTTGGAGGGGATTCCGGTTACAGCTCATTCCAATGCGACGGTGTTTGTCTTCACGCTGCGCCTCGTAACGTTATGTCCCGCCGCTCTCACCCCGCCTGTCTGTGGATCACGAAGGGGGAGTGGTGGAGAGGGAGAGCGGGGTGGGTGGTGCCGTCGCTGCTGCGCCCTTAAAACCAGAGAAACGAAAGACCAGAGGCTGCGATTAGATTTCACAAGAAGAACGGTAGCACTGATCCACCGCGGTCACAGATCCTGCTAAAATGTGGATTTGTGCTCGTGCTGTCGAAAACAAAAATAAGCATAGGAATGTTTGGCACATAGACACGCAGGAGGCGCCGCTCCTTCGTGCGTAAATAACGCGCTGCGCGTAAAAGCGTTTAATTTGTGAATGAGTGTGTTGGGTACAAAGCTGCAAATAAAGCTGAAAAACCCAATCTGTTGGCTACATATCAATATTACCAATAATTATCTAATCGCAATTCTAGCAAAATCCAAGCACAATATTAAAATAGTCCCTTATATGAGAGCTTATTACATCATTGTCGTTTTTATATTCACAGTGGTTTCATTGAAGAGTGCGCATTTCTCTTTACTGATAACACCATGAACAGTTGTTAGTAATATTATTACCGGCTGTGTTCAGCCGCAGCTGTCAAATTAACGTAAATATGTCCAAACAACGACTTAAAAATAAGCTTTAGCGTTTTCAGAGTGTGTAGCTCCATTTTTAGAAAAAAAAATACAGCCAGGCGCTAGCATGAAAACACACCAGGAGATGGAGACAAAACCTTACACGATGACCTCACATCGCAACTACTCAGTTTTTTATAAGACCACCAGGGGGTACCTTACTCTCTAAACTCTACCCTGGAGAAGGGCCGTTGAGACATCCTGAAAAATTCGTCTTTAATAATCTGCATTAATAAAATTATTCCAAAACGGCACATGTCTTTCTGGTAAATAAAAGCCATGTCTGGATGCATCTGAATCCACGAAATTCTTTTTTTACCTTTTGAAAGCAAACTTCAAATGTGAAAGATGAACAATACAATTAATCTGCTTATACCCAGAGGACAAAGCTCCCTGTAACCAGACACCCTGGAGTTAAAGAGAGAGAGAAATGTAATTTAACACCACTGTTTGTGTTTCCTGGTCCCCTCCCTGTAGTTTTCTTTTTTTTTTTTTTTTTGTTCTTCTTTTGCAGTGTGAGATGCTGGAATCCTTTTTGCTCTCATAGTTTTTTTAGGCACAGGAACCTGTAATTCCTCACAGCTTCAGGTTTCCAGAAAAAATACTTCAGCCTGCAGATGCAGAAGCCCCTGGTTTCATACAAGAGAAGCTGCTGCTGCTCTTTTGCTATTTAGGTCTTGAGAAGGTCTCCCAATATCATGTGATCTGTTTTAGATGAGAATCTTTCTGTCTGGCTCAGAGTGAACCATATTGATCTTGATTTTCTTTCTCCTGACGGCTGTTGAGAAACAGCTACAGTGGAGACTGTGAGCAGCCAGAAGAAAGAAAATCTAGAGGTCAGCTGAATTCAGCGATTGCATCGTGAATAGCAAACAAAAGCAGGTCTATCTTAATCAGAAAGAGATTTAATTTCACTGTTGGGCCTGAATGTGGCACTGAAGGGTCTAGTAAATAGAATGTTTTTGGTAATGTAAGTGTTTTTAATGTTTCGTTACATTTCTAATAGTTGTACTGACTTTCTCACGTAGTTTGGGGGAAATCTGAGACACTAGTTTACATTTGTTACATTACAAAATTAAGACACTTTACCCTACTGCCTACTGGTGATGGCCAGAGGGGCCGATGGCGCGATATGGCAGCCTCGCCTCTGTCAGTCTGCCCCAGGGCAGCTGTGGCTACAACCGTAGCTTGTCTCCACCAGTGTGTGAATGTGAGAGTGAATGACTAGTGGCATTGTAAAGCGCTTTGGGTGCCTTGAAAAGCGCTATATAAATCCAATCCATTATTATTATTATTATAAAATTTTGAGCAGAAGCGGGTAATCCACACCTTAGCATGATCCAACAAAGCTTTTTGTTATGTCAGGAGTGCTTTTTTTCAGTCCCAGTAAATTTTCAGTTGGGGTCAAGTCACACGACTGTGGAGGGAAAGCCACAGCTTCAGTAGTGTTTGGTCTTCTTTGGTTTTCAGTTAGTTCTTTCAGTGTTTTGATGTGTGTTTGGGGTCAGTGTTCAGCTGTAGTAGTAATTCTTCTACACAAAGATGCAAACCAGAGGGTGGAGCATGTCTCTAAAGAATGGAGTACTGCTTCTTCTTGCTCAGGGTGGAGTCCATTCTGTGTCCAGCTGCAGCAATGTTTTACTATGTGCTTAACTCACTGTGGTATCATTCTCTCTCCCATTTGTTTCCTCACGCAGACCCTTTTGTTACTGCCACAGATCTCATCATCACTCAGTATCTTCCATCACCCACAGCATTTGGTTTTGTTCTAAATGCTGCTTGTCCTCTGAGTCCACACAGCCTTCTTTTTGACTGTGCTTTTGCTGATTGGAGTCTTTTTGTTCTTGTGTTTGAAAAATCTGCCTGTGTGAGGAAAATGTTTTTCTTCCTCTCAGTGAGCAAAGCTTGTCTTCTGGTGGTGTGCCTACTTTTTCTTCTGCCTGACTGTGAGAAAACTGATGCAATTTCAAAGTGTTTTAGAGTGCCATACACGAGATTAGACACTGTGAAAGGGCCTCTTTGCTCAGAGTCTAACATTCTGCTGAGTTCTGATGCCATGTACCCCACTATCATAACGCTACTTAGCAGAGTACTACTGGAAACTTGAGGCCATATTTATACTGTATAAACAGCTGCAAGGTGATTTACTTTATAAAAGTCTCTGTTGAGTAGATCGAATCAACATTGGCAATACAACTATCTTGCTTTGACTTATTTTCTGACTTTAAAAGCTGCCTACAATATATATACAATACAAAATAGGGAAAATGTCCTGTGTGGGTTTTTTTGTTTTTTGTTTTTTGTTTTTTTAAACCATTTTCATTCAGCATGTGCCAACACAAACACAACTCTATGCGAGAGCTTCTTTTTTTGTGTCTTTTATTGCAATTATATATGTTATGTGTACCAATGTTCATTAAAAATAATTTTCCTTATTTCGCTGCCATTTTTAGGGGGGTCACCAAAGTGAGTCATCTGCCTTCATCCCACCTTATTCCTGCTGCATCCATTTATCTTTTCTGTGCTCTTCCGCTGGGAGCTCCATATTCAACATCCTCTGTCCAGTGTATCCACTATCCCTCCTTGGCTCTCCCAGACTTGTCTTGTCGTTTCAAATTTTGTCCATTCTGGTCACATCCAATGAAAATCTCACATCTTCAACTTTGCCACCTCCAGCTCAGCCTGCCACCAGACATCATAGCATGACTCACTACCATCTCTTTCACTTTTATTGCTATCCTTTTGTTGAAATCACCTCTAACTCTCTCCTCCACCCACTCCACCCTGCATGTACTCTCTTCTTTACCTCTCTTCTGCAATGTCCATTGCTTTGGATGGTTGACCCCAGGTATTTACCTCATCTACCTTTTCTACATATTCTCCTTGCATGTTCACATTTCAACCTGCCTCCTTTCATTCACTCAATCGTAATCTATTTAGCTTCTATTGCCCTTCATTCCTCTACTCTCCAGGGCATGCCTCCACCTCTCCAGGCTCTCTTTCACTTGCTCCCTACTCTCACCACAGATCACAATGCTGTCTGCAAACATTATAGACCACAGAGACTCCTGCGTGACCTCATCTGTCAACCTGTCAATCACCACTGAAAACAAAGAGCTCAGAGCTGATACCTGAGGTAATCCTAGTCCCACCTTGAACATATCTGTCACTCCTACCACACACCTCACCACTGTCTCGGTCCTCACACATGTCTTGCACAATCTTCACATTCTTCACTGCCACTCCTGACTTCCTCTTGCCGTTCCATTAAAAATTATAAAGAAAGATATTAAGATGAGTATTCATAAGCAGTTCCTCCTTTTTATCACATAAGTATTACCTTTCCTTACCTTTACCTTTATTACCTTTCCTAGAAATTTAAGGAAGTTTTTACACAAACGCAAAGAAACATGTCAACATAACCTTCTTCACAGCAGGCGTTCATAGGCAACATTTCAGTCCTGACTAATCTGTTGTCAAAGCTTATGATGCCAAGTGTGAAAAAGGGCTGGATGTTCAAGATATCTCTAAAAACAACTTTACTCCCCCACAATTTCTCATCATGTGTCATGAGAGATCTTTGGAGATTAGTAACAGATAATGCTCTTCAGGTGAGGTTTCATACCTGAGGTTTAGCGACAGTTTCACTGTCCTGCACCGTGCATTCCTGGACACTGACTCTCAAGCATCAGCTGACAGGAGGCAAAATATGTCACTTAGCTGGTCTGAGGAATGCCATATACACTTCAGGGCTGCTTTATGTGTTCTTTGTTGAGATATCATGTTCCTGAAAAAGAGCGAGGTATTGTGTTTTGGACTCACCCTCTACTCACCTATCTCTACATCACCTTTAGTGTCATTTAAAAATCTTGCAGGGAAATTGCAGGGTAAGGTTGAGTTACATGCAGATGACTGTTTGTGGTAATGTACCATTATTTCAGACTGATGATGATAGTGAAGGTATGTACTTTAGCACAGAGCAAGCTTTGTCACAGCACAAAGCATTTATTATTGAGGCAAAGAGGGGAAACAGTGCTGATACAGCTCCCTTCCTGCTTGTCTCAGGCAAGGGAAAGGCGCTTTATAATCACCAGGTGTCTGGATGTAAGAGTGCAATAGCTGTCCAAGCTCAAGAAGCTCTACTAATCTCATCCGTCAGACTAGTTCTCATTTCCATTTCCTTTTCACTTTCATTTCAATTTACTTGTTTCCTGGCACAAGTGCATGGCCGGATATTTCACAGAAAATAAGCTCTGCGTTTTGCGTTTTGACAATACAGTCCACGATTTATGGTATAATTTCCCAAGTGTTACTATGTTTTTTTTAATGTTTAAATTAAGTGTGAGTTTTTACTGGTAGGTGTAGTTAGACAATGGAGTAACAACAGAAAAGAAAAAGAAACAAATTATACTGTAAGTGTTTTTAAGTAATGAGTACCCGTGAGATACGTTGGAGGAAAGGACTTCTTACATTTTAATTAACCGTATTATCATTACGTGGTCTGTATTATTAAGTACCCTAACCCCCTAACCCCACAGATGTAGGTATAGTTTCCAAAGTGAGGAGCTTTGTAGGAGTGTGCCATCTTATTCTGAAGGGACATGAGGGACAATAAGGTTGAGACCTGGAATTTTGTGGAGTCATACCCTGTAGCCTAAAGAATAAAATAAACAAAATGGGAAATCAGTAATAACCACTTATCAACATGTAAGCAGGGGGCGGTTACAATACTGTATAACTCAGGTTCACCCTAAATATTAGGTAGTTACAGTGTAATAACAGCAGGTTGATCTAAGCTGTAATACATTTCTTGCACTTGACAGCTACTTCCAATCATTCCCTTACTCAACAGTTGTCACCACAGTTGGTAGCTCCACATGCGTGATTTTGCAGTTTTATGCAAGATGTCCTTCCTGACAAAACCCCAAAGGTGATTTGTGTCTTCAAGTGGAATCAAACCAGTGACCTTTCGCTTGTCAAGGAAATGTGGAAACGACTACACAGCCGTTGTGCTTAAAAATACTGTATAATTACCGTTTAAGATGGATAAACATTATCGTTTCTTCTAAAGGACAATTTCCTCTAATGGGAAAACCAAACAAAAACAAATAAATAATATATAAATAATATATTATTTTCAATTTCTTTGTTTCTAAATGTTTCATGCTACTTATTACTTTAAAATGCCCAAATATTTATATAGTGTAGTTTTTGTCCTCTTCTCTTTTAAACCGCAAATTGTGACTCCTTTGTTTTGCAGTACATACAGCAAATCGAAAATGTTTGGAAACTACAATTTATGTAGGTATTATGAAGTACTTCCAATAAAATATAAATAAAACATAACCATATTTCGTTGTATTAAAGTATACGTGTAAGCATAATTTAAAACAATGTTCACCGTGACTGAAAAAATAATTTTAAAAAAAGGGGGTGTCTGTTTGGTATCTTCCTGTACTAACTGTGTGGAATCCGTCTGTTTTGTCCCTCGCTGGCTGCCGTGGTGCCAGAGGGGTTGCCTGGAAACGGCGGAAACGTTTGGGCGCAGCAGCGATGGAGAAGTATGAGAAAATCAAAGTTGTTGGAAGAGGAGCTTTCGGGTAACGTCTGGCTATACTTACACTTTATATGTAATTTATAAAAGTTCTTTTATGTCACACACATCAGCCTGTCTGTAAACGCTGCGCTGTCAGGAGCGAAAGAGGAAAACAATTTTTCCCCTTAAAAAGAAGTAACGGAAATCGTCAAACGTGCGAAGAAGACGACGACGGAGAAGGACGTGTTACCAGAAGTAACAGAGCACTGGACGCGATTTATTTACTTTAAAAACCAGCTATCTGAAAGGCATGTAGAGGTCAGATGAGTGTTAAAGTCTGCCAAAGTCACCAAAAATGTTTACCACCCTCGGTCAAACCCTATATACATTATATTGTCAAAAGTATTTGGTCATCTGCCTTCACACGCATATGAACTTGAGTGACATCCCATTCTTAATTCATAGGGTTTAATTTTATGCTAGTCCAGCATTTGCAGTTATAACAGCTCCAACTATTCTGGGTAGGCTTTCAACAAGCTTTAAGGGTGTGTTTATAGGAATATTAGACCATTCCTCTAAAGGCGGATTTGTGAGGTCAGACACTGATGCTGGAACAGAAGGACTGGCTCCCAGTCTCCGCTCTAATTCATCCCAGAGGTGTTCTGTCGGGTAGAGGTCAGGACTCTATGAAGGCCAGTGAAATTTCTCCACACCAAACTTGCTCTTCCATATTTTTATGGACCTTGCTTTGTGCACTGGTGCACAGTCATGTTGGAACAGGAAGCAACTTAGCCGCTGCTGTTCCCAATCTCTTCCACTTTATTATAATACCACTAAAAGTTGACTGTGGAATATTTAGAAGTGAGGAAATTCATAACTGGACTGGTTGCACAGGTGACATCCTATCACGGTAGGCTACCACGCTGGAATTCACTGAGCTCCTGAGAGCGACCCATTCTATCACAAATGTTTGTAGAAGCAATCTGCATGCCAAAGTGCTTGATTTTATATACTTATGGTTATGGAAGTGATTGGAACACCAAATTTCAGTGATTTGGATAGGCGACTGAATACTTTTGGTAATATAGTGTTAGTTGGTCCAGATGACAGGGTAAGATGACAAATGAGTGTAAATAGTTTGTAACCAGCCTACAAACTGAATTTCAAAGTTTAACTCTAATTTTTTTTTTATTAAACTTCAACTAATTGAATGAGTTTTTCTGGAGTTTTGAAAAAGAATATGTGTTGGCTAGTGTTTTATGAAAGAGGCACTGAAGTCTTAAATTGAATGAAACTTTTAATCTTTTAAGTGTCATGAAGATATATAATTTTAGCTGATAAACAAAAACCCCAAGAGGTCATAAAACACTACAACTATTTTTCCAATCACAAACTTTATAGCCAATGACAAAAACACTACCATGTCACATATGAATAAATATTAATTTGATGGTCAAAGATGGTCAAAGAGTCGGTTTTGCTTAGGAAGGTTTCTGCATGAAGTGACCTGGAAGAATAAACATTGCAGGCATAATCGGAGCTGGTTGAATTCTCTAAGTACTAAGAAAAAGCAATTCACATATTTATGTGTGATTTTCAATTTTATGTGCTAAACCTTTATAGCTTATTTTTAAATGATCAATATTATGCTACTGTCATAAAATCTGCTTGTTGTTGCTTTACACGAAGAAGGGAGCTTTATAAGTAGGAAAAGCTCCATAAATAAAGATTATGAGCTATATTGAGTTACACTAGATCATCAGAAAATATGACTGAAGTAAATAATCTCATTTTGACTGGTATGGTATACACTTTATGAGCTCCATGTCCCTGTTCATTTAAATGTCCAGCCTTGCTAATGAAGTTTTACTGTATTTCTTAGGGGTGGTTCTCTTTTTATGTGACTGTGTGAAACAACATGACACAAACATGTTTAAAATTTAGTTGTTGTCTTCACTCTTCTGAAAATCCACAACATCTGCCATCACATTTTTAAGAAGCTGTGTATAGTGTAAGTAAAGTTGGATTCTTTGAGGACCGTCCTTCTCTTTTCCTTATAGTGTCCATTACACCTGACCATTAAGGTCAAGGTAAAGAATTTTTTGGACTATTTGTCCACAGCATATATATATTAATTGGAGATGAGAGGGCAGTGGGAACAAAGCGTAGCTGAAGGTAATCAAACGCAAGTAAAGACAGACAGGAGGTAAAAAACTGAATCAAGATGAGTAATCTGACTATCAAAGCAAAACTGAAAATAATTGAACATTCAAAACATAATAAATAAAGCCAGACAAAAAGACTCACAATAAAGATGATCATAGAGACAGGGGGACACAAAGACTGAAACACTGGGCAGACTAGAATAACAATCCAATCAAAATAGGAACCGAAACTCAACAAATTCCAAAAAATCAATTTTCAGTAACATCTCAGAAACCTCAGGACTGTAACACAAATCAAATATACTTTTCAGGTACACAGATGGAGAAAGCTTCTGATGTCTTCTGAAACAAAATCAACTAATCTAACCCAAATATAGCAGAAATTTCATTTGTAACATTGACATTTATTATTTTCATTCTATTTGTCTGAATTCCAACTTGTGATCAAAATACCATAGAGGCAGGAAAAAGAAATCTTGTTTTCCATACCTGTACATTCATATCACTTTGAATTGGTGTTGGTCATACTTCACATCTGAATGATAAAACTGTCATTAAAAGATGGCCTGTTTGATGTTTGCACAATGAGACATGGGATTGTGCTGCTTACATTTCATAAATAATGCACATCAAGTGGATTTATCCCGAGCCTGAGCTGCTCTGCTCATTTTGCAGTTTATTTATAACTACTTAAATAATCCATCAGAGGTGGGAAGTCACAAGGTCCTGATCTGCACAGCTGTACTTTTATGTCAGTACTTTATTTGAATAGAACACAATGTTGATCCCACAGCATGGCAGAGTTATTTTTTGAGCCCAGATGTTAAATCGGCTGATAAAGTGTTATTATTTTTCTACATAAAAGAATCCAGTCAGGTTATATGCTAAGAAGACATGCACTGTGTTTGTGTCCCTTCCATTTATTTCTCTTTTTATTCTGTGCCAGCCATGTGTGGGAGTAGTTCTTAAAGGTTAGTACAGAATGCTGTGAAAGGGTCAGATTTTTCAGATTCTCTATTCTTTTACAACTTTGTCTCACATTAGCTTAAAAATCTTAAGTTAAATATTGAGGTTATTTTACTGTGTTACTGTGTTTATTTGGTTCACATTATCGCTTCCCCAGAGAGTAACGTGTAATAAATCAGTGCCAAAGCTTAACTCATTCACTGCCAGCCATTGGCAGTGAATGAGTTAAACCCATTGACTCATTCACTGCAATTGACGGCTATAGACGTCAATGGCAGTGAATGAGTTAACAATGTCAAATCTAAACTTCAGCAAATCACCCTGCTCATATTTATTCAGGAAACGGTATCTCTCATTCTTCTTCACTTTGCTCTGCTGTCAGGATTGTTCACCTGTGCCGCAGGCGCAGCGACGCGGCCTATGTCATCCTTAAGGAGATCCCGGTGGAGCAAATGTCACGAGACGAGCGTCTGGCAGCACAAAACGAGTGTCAGGTGTTGAAACTGCTCAACCACCCAAATATTATAGAGTACTATGAGAACTTCCTGGAAGACAAGGCCCTAATGATAGCGATGGAATATGCTCCAGGTAACCTTGCTATAATATCTTATTACACATCTCCCTTTTGTTAATTGTACAGCATGTTACTTTTCCCATGATATAGTCCTGCAGGGCTCCATACCTTTGCTGGTTCCCATCATGTTAGGCCTGGGAATACCACATGAGGCTGTGTGATAGTATTACAATTCAGAAATCTGTTTATCTATAATGTAAAAAATGTAGATTGCCATTAGTGAGGCCAGCCTTCTGCACAAATGCACCAAAACAAAAACCTAAAATCATGAGGCTTGGATCTTTATATTTCCATACTAAAGACGAGGACTTTGCCAAGGCCTCTAAAGTTCTGCAATGCATTTCTAAATGACATTTTCTCAATTTGTGATTGGTTAAGTAGCTTGTTTTGCCAGTGGAACTGCCATAGCTTACAGATATTGGTGCACGTACATTGTTTTGATTCAGATATAAAACCTTACATATTTTGGTGTTTTATGAGCATTTTTCACTCATTATCTTTTCTTTGTCATTGCTCCAACTATTCTAGCAGTAGTTTGTTTGATTTTTTGGTAAATATATCCTGCCTGGATTTATTGTCATATTTTTTCACATGAAAGAAAATTATTGAAAAAGTACATGGACTTTAGTTTTTGTTAAAGTTCAGATTTTGCGGCTGTAAACATCCAAAAAGTCTATTTGTTGCAGATAAAAGTGTTGATGTGATTTATTTACATGGCTGGATTACTTATTTTTTCTAATGCTTACAGTAACATTTCACTTGAGCAACAAGGTCACCTGCTGTGATCTTAAAGCCCTTTAAAGCCTTTAAAATCCAATGTTAATTGGCTGTAATATCATTTCATTACTCAGACCAACATAGTAACTTCCATTATGGTTCCAACAAACCAAAGTCATCTGTGTTGTTTATTCTTCCCTTCATGTTTTCTCCATGCAGGTGGGACGCTGGCTGACTACATACAGAAGCGCTGTAACTCGCTACTGGACGAAGACACCATCCTTCACTTCTTTGTGCAGATCTTGCTCGCCCTGTACCATGTTCACAACAAGCTCATCCTGCACAGGGACCTCAAGACTCAGAATATTCTTCTTGACAAACACCAGATGATTGTCAAAATCGGAGACTTTGGCATCTCCAAGATCCTCGTCAGCAAAAGCAAAGCTTACACGGTGAATCGTCTTACCTCTTCCCTTCATTTTTAGAATTCTAAATTGCATTCTGAAATGGAATTAAAACCTCCTTTATTTCCTGTTACAGGTTGTCGGGACCCCTTGCTACATCTCCCCGGAGCTGTGTGAGGGAAAGCCGTATAACCAGAAGAGTGATATCTGGGCTTTGGGCTGTGTGCTGTATGAGCTAGCAAGCCTCAAGAGAGCCTTTGAGGCTGCTGTAATAAGAGCATATACTTTATACTGTCCCATTTTGGGTGTGATGATAATACTGCATTATTGTTTTTACATTACTCTTCTTCTCCTTAAATGTATAAATTATAAACTCTTGCTGTGTGCAAAGGCATTCAAACCATTAGAGCTACTCTGTTTACACAATGGGGGATTCTTAAAATTTCTCAGAATATTTCATAAAAGCACCCGCATGTTGTCCCACTTTAAAGCACAAACAGATTGCTACTGCTTCTGATATCCACTCAGATCAATAATTCATTCAAATCTTTTTTGCTTTTGCTCAAGTCTGTTTTCACTACCGATTACACTGCGGTTTAGTGCTGTGAAAGATTCTTGTTTTGACAAGGATTTAGGGTAGATGAGAGATTATGCTTTTCACATCAATCTGTGATGCATCTTATGATTTCACTCCTTCATTTTTCTCTCAGAATCTCCCCGCCCTCGTTCTGAAGATCATGAGCGGCACCTTTGCTCCGATCTCAGACCGTTACAGCCCAGAACTCCGACAGCTAATTCTCAACATGCTCAATTTGGATCCATCCAAACGGCCTCAACTCAATGAAATAATGGCTCTCCCCATATGCATCAGGCCCCTGCTTAACCTCTACACAGATATAGGAAATGTAAAAATGCGCAGGTACAGTCTTTTTGCTTAATTAATAATGAAATAAGATTATTTTAACTACAAGAGTTTTGATGTCAGATTGAGATTTATTATGTTTTGTGTAGTGACTTCTGTCTTTATCAATATCTTCTTTTCTTCCAGGATTGAGAAACCTCTGTCTACGGTGCAAACTGGTCCTCAAGGTAGACCAGGAGGGAGAGTTCCTGCCAACAGGTCAAGAGGTGAAGCATGTAGTTATTTGACCATAGTACTGGCTGATCTAGACTGATAGCGTCAGTTACAAAAATTGTTGTTTGCTTTTTTTGGGCTGAAACAGACAGATCAGTTGGTTTAGGACCAGGAAAGGTGCATTCCCTCCCGCTGTCTTCTGTGTATACGTGGGGAAGTGGCATCTCGACCCCTCTCCGCCTCCCGATGCTCAACACGGAAGTGCTTCAGGTCTCTCTGGGCCGCACTCAAAAGATGGGTGTGACCAAGACTGGCCGTTTGATTACATGGGAGGTTTGTGTGTGTGTGTGTGTGTGTGTGTGTGTGTGTGTTCTTTGTTTTTTCTTTTTCTTTTTTTTACTTTGACTGCTTTTCCTGAAGTACAAATGTTCCCTGTAACTCTGACACAGTGCAAAAGGAGCAGCTTTGATCTGATATGCTCTCCTCAGCCTTGCTGATGTTTCCACTGTTAAACGTCCAAATATAGCTGAAAGAAATTATGAGCCAGTACTTGTTGTAGCAAACAAGAAAATCCCAGAAAGTTTTAAAGACTCAAATAGCAATATTACAGGACAGCATTGTTATGGTTGCTTGGAGAAGCTACAGTACTAAACAGACAACATCAGATTGAAGGATTTTAGCACTTTTTTATCCATATTTTGAGTTTTAAGATACTCTTGGAAAAGCATAAATTCTCTACATGGGTATTTGTATACTTTAAAAGTAACATCTGGAAGGCTTGAATATTGCAGACTCGTGATTTCCTCTTATTCTGTTACTGCCATAAAGAGACTCTCTGCTCACTTTAGTCTAATAACATTTTTTGTCACAGGCTCCATCAGTGGGGTCCTCTGAGGCCAGTCTTCCTGGTGTGGTGGAGCAGATCCAGCCTCAGTTTATTTCTCGCTTCCTCGAGGGTCAGTCTGGAGTCACCATCAAGTCTGTGTCCTGTGGTGATCTCTTTACCACCTGCATGACAGGTAGGTGGGCCATTTGTCTTTGGATACCCATCAGAGAGATCACAGCCGTGCCAATCAGTTTAGTTAGGAGCTGTGCTGTAGAAAATCTCTTTATGCTCATCCCCTAAAACACTAAACCGGTGTTTGAGTGCAAACTTTGGATACAGCCAACCATCTCTTTATCTTGATATTGTGAATCTACCTGAACATAACCCTCATGCTTGCCTGGCAGTTAGGAATGGTTGTTTCTCTCATTCTCACACTGTGGTACACTCACAGCGTGTTTTTGAAGGGTTTTGTCAACCCATCCAACACCACAAAGCCGATAACACAGGATTAAAGACTCTTTTCTCTTAGCTCATGTCTCTTTCATCAGTTTTCACTGTTGTGTTGCAGATTAGTGTTTCCTAGATGGGGATTAGAAGCATTCTGTTGGCCTCTGTAAGAATACACCTACACTCATCAACTAATAGTCCTGTTAATCCCTTCTTTTCATTTCCAATTTGCAGACAGGGGCATTATCATGACGTTTGGTAGTGGAAGCAACGGCTGTCTAGGACACGGGAACTTCAATGATGTAACACAGGTACACTATTTGAATGCCTTAGTAAATGCAATGATAGCTGCCAGTGTAAGAAATTAGGTATACCCTAATAAAAGTAATACAGTTAAAGGCAACAGCTTCTTTGTAAATTCCACTCAAATCAACTTGTTTAGATTAATAAAGGTGGATTACATGTTAAAGAAATCTCTCAATCAGTAGAAATTCTGTGACCCTGAAGTTAGTCTATAATACCATTTAATCAGCAGTGCACTACTGGAAACACTGTGTGGTTTAGGTGAGAGAGCTAGTGTGCAGGAGGCAGCGCACATGATGCCCACTAGCTAGTGGTGAATGTGCTGGAATATTAGCTGGGTTGTTGGAACACTGGAGCAAAAAAATACAGACGTCGTCCTAAAAAGCTGACAGGTTAGACTTCATTCCACACGCTTCTACACAAGCTTGTGTGTGTTTTGCAATTTCACAGTGTTAAAATAATGTCTTTTTTTCATGGCTTGATGTGCTCTCCCTCATATTTTTACAGAAAAGCACACATTAAAAGCAGACGTGCCTTAACATGTACAATGAATTGATAACAATGAAATAATAATGGATGAATGAATAATTAAAAGACTTTATAGAAAGAGATGGTCGTTAAAAAGACATTTTTAAAATTTATTAGGCAATAGATAGTACAGAAGCAGACAGGAAACAAAGGGAGAGAGAGGAGTGAATTCAACCAAGAATGATGCAGTTTCATTTTATACAGTTAAATGAATGCTATGAGGGCGCAACGTCCCTACAGATTTTTGATGAAAAGCTTTCATTTCATTGATGACACTGTTTTTGTTCTCAGCCCAAGATAGTGGAGGCCCTGCTTGGTTACGAGCTCATTCAGGTGTCCTGCGGTGCTTCCCATGTTCTCGCTGTGACCAATGAAAGAGAAGTTTTTGCCTGGGGAAGAGGAGACAATGGTATAGTAAACAAACCAGTTTTTATTTTCTTCTTTTTGGTGTTTGCTTGTGTGGTTTATGACAGCTGCATCTCAACACAGAGCTTAATGGTTGGGTCTCTGTCTGAAAGGTCGCCTCGGGCTCGGCACCCAGGACACCCATAACTCTCCACAGCAAGTGTGTTTACCTGGCGACTTTGAAGCCCAGAGGGTGGTGTGTGGAGTTGACTGCTCCATGATTATTAGCAACCAGCACAGCATTGTGGCATGTGGAAGCAACAGGTGACTATTCTGGTTCTTGATTCAAAAGTGTGACAAAAATGAGGAAGTGATGAGCAGCGTTATATAACGCTGAGACAACGTTTTCACTCCATGTTTTCCGTAAAAAATGCTAACATTTTTTCACTCTATAAACTCTATCATGTGGGTTGATGGTGGTAGGTTAAAAGGTCAGAGAGGTACTTTCCTAGTGCACAACGTGTGAGACAGCATTCTCTTAAAATGACAAAGCCTTTGCATTCACTCAGCGCTAATCCCGCTCTCTCAGAGAGGATGTATGTGTGAATAGGAGAGGGCAAGAGTAGTAAACAGCTTTGTTCACACTTCTGTGGCTTACAGACATGAAATACATACACAGTAGCAGTGAACTCAGCTCCAGACCTTAAACATGTATTGAATACTTGATAAATATGAAACTAAAAGATTACTGGCATTAAATGATAATTATTCTTCATTGATGGGTAAGAAGAACTTTATTGCACGATATTCATCAAAGTGTTCCAAAAATAGCAGGTGGAACTATTTATATACCATGAAACTTAACAGACTTCATAGCCAACGGGATGGAAACTTGATACACATGATAGCAAACTAGACTGGAACGTCTGCCTACTTGGGATTTTTTCTATATTACATAATGTCAGATTTGTTTTCTGGATTTCACCGATTGCAGCTTTTAGCCAAAAGGCAAAAAAGAAACGATACTTATGAGCGAGTGCTGGTAATGTGTTTGTTTACAGGAAACAAACAGTCTTATATTCTCAAATGTATGCATGCTTAAACAAACACTTAAGATTTGGACGAATACTACAGCATTGTGTCTGTTAAAAATGTTTGTTTTGTTGTTTTATTGTACTCAGGTTCAACAAGCTTGGCCTGGATATGATCACAGCTGGAGAGGAACCGAATCCCTTGAATCAAGTGGAAGAAGTTCATTCTTACACTCCAGTCCAATCAGCCCCACTCAACACTGAGAAGATTGTTTACATTGACATTGGAACGGCGCATTCTGTCGCTGTTACAGGTTCAAGAAATTCACAATATTATTCTCTTTTTTGGAAAGAGTCTCGTTTGTAGCTATTATAGCATTTCTTTGCGAGTGCCTTTGTATGTTAAGTTTAAGTCCAAAGGTGGACCCAAATACAGACTGGCACACAGAGTAATACACAAAGCAAGCTTTACTTTCATGCTGACAATAAGTTCCAGGGAGGAAAAAAGGGTGACTAATCCAAAAGTACAAAAACTGCCAACAAGCACATGACTTAGAAGCAGCACCTTATGAGAGAAGCAGGTGGTACAACAGATGAGTTGACAAAGAGGAAGACAGAACTACTTATACACAGAGGGCTGATTGGAAATGAGAAACAGAAGGGAAACCAGACAAAGGTGAAAACTATCAAGATGATCAACAAACAAGGGATAAAATCCAAAGCAGGATACAAGAGAAATCTAGGTATCAGAATAAAGCAGGAAATTAATCAAGGACACAACTAAAGGATAAATAAACTAATTTGAGGGGAACACAGAAAGACTAAATAGAGAGAGGAGCAGATATTTTAAATAGCTGATTGTTAGAGATTGCTTAACGGCAAATGTTTTTCCTCTTTTTGCATCTATACAGTCTGTTTATCTGCATCCAGAACCTGCTCAAATGTGATTGGTTAGCACCCAGACTAAAGCTGACTAGAAAAACAGAAACCAGAAAGATTGAAGAGATTAGCCCTGACAAAACTGCAGTAGTTCCCTTGCTTTTGACAGCATTGGGTTTAGTGGGATGCAACAAAGAATCCTGAATAATGTCTGTGACCTCTTTCTTTTTTTTCCCGCAGACCCTTGTCAGGCAACTGCGGTACAAAAATTAATATTACTGCAATTCATTAAAAACGTAAATTTTTCTTATCCGCACAAGGGAAAAGCTGCTAACAAAGTAATTTCACCACAAGTGTAATTCCTAAATTTTTTCTTGGTTTATGTCTCCACGTTTTCGTTGTTCAGAAAATGGTCAGTGTTTCACCTTTGGCAGCAACCAGCATGGTCAAATTGGCTCCAGCTCCCGACGTAGCAGCCGTGCCCCCTGCAAAGTGTCTGGCCTGCAGGGCATCACTGTGGCTGCCTGTGGTGACGCCTTCACCTTAGCCATAGGATCTGGTGAGTAGATGCATTTATTGAGTCATGTTTGTAACATTGCAACAGATTTCTTTTTGAACCACGTTTCTTTTGAGACTTGAGTTTTGTGAACAAGAATCCTCAAAATATGTTGGATGGCTGACAGAGGAAACTGCAATATAGTTTTAAGTAAAGTGTGATATCAGGTTAATATACTTATGAGTAGAAAAGAGTAAATATCACGTCTTGAAGTTTTTGAAGACCCTGCACACCTGCAAAGGGGCTTTCAGTTTTTTCTGGCTGCCGTTCAGGTTGAAGATGGGCCGGGGATGTAGTACAGTTTGAGAGTTGACTGGATTACTGGAACCAATAAGAAGGAGAAAAGTGTGTGTACACACAGCTTAAGCTGCAATCAGGCCAAATCTGTTTTTCTGGCAAGGGAGACTTGCTTGGTATGCCAGAGAAACATAAACGGTGAGAACTACCATGTCTAATTATATTAGCCAATGAAACTATAAATTACTGTTAGACATTTCTTTTTACCTCTCAGCTGTAAAAGACTGATGGGGTATTATCATCAACCTGCCGGGTAGGTGATGTGGAGTCCCAAGTTTGTGAATGCAGTAACTGACATAGGAGTTTCAAATTGATACCATAGGTATAACTATAAAAAAAACAACAACGAAAAAAACGGGTGACTTCAAATCGATAACTTAAGAAGGAAGTCAACTAGGATTTTGAAATGGATAACATTAGATTTAATCTGATAGAGACCACATTTCATTGATAGCTGTTGTTTAGCTGCTTTACATGGGTATTTTATTATATCTCAATTTGACTCTGACTGGCTGTGTCACCACACAGTTATAATGTACAACACCAATTCTGAAAAAGTTGGGACCTAGGAGTTGGTAGCCTGAGAGCTCGACAGTCATAAACATTCCGTATTGATTTCTCTAAATTCTCTGAAATCTTTGATTATGTATTTACTGCAGATTACAAGAGATTCACAATTTAATTTTGAGGAACATTGTTCAGAAATTGTTTCACAATTTGTATATGCAGTTTTTTGCAGATTGGTGAACCTTTGGTCATCTTTACTTGTGACAAACTGCCTTTCTAAGATGATCTTTTTATACCCAGTTAGTTGCTGACCTGTTGGCGATTAAACTAATGATTTGCAAACAACTACCCGTACTGTTCCTCCAGCCGTTTCTATTTAGTACCACTTACTTTCTCCAGCCTCTTCTTGCCCAATGCCAACTGTTTTGAAATGCATTTCTATGATTAAATTAAAAATATTCAAAATATATTTCTTAATATCGTCATTTTGTCACTTTAAACATTTGATATGTTTTCCATGCTCTATTATGAGTAAAATATGGGTTTTATGAGATTTGCAAATAATTGGATTCTCTTTGGACAGCATCTCAAGTTTGTCAGAAGTGGGTTTATAGCGTCAACTCCAAAATAAAGCCGATAAAGATGATCATTGCGGTAGATTCTTCAGCAAGTTTCACATTTGTTCAGGATTATTTTCACGCCATCCCAAAGAT
This sequence comes from Copadichromis virginalis, assembly GCF_057382275.1. Lineage (NCBI taxonomy): Eukaryota > Metazoa > Chordata > Actinopteri > Cichliformes > Cichlidae > Copadichromis > Copadichromis virginalis. The sequence continues at coordinate 31,923,740 of NC_140631.1, read as the reverse complement.
AAACCCACGGAGCCATCAGTTAAAGACCTGTGTGAATTAATGCATGCTGGGGTTCTGACTCTCAATTTGGTGACCATCCTCTTCTTCTTCTGTTTCTGTTCTCTGCAGAAGGGGAGGTGTACACGTGGGGCAAGGGGGCCCGTGGCCGCCTGGGAAGAAAAGAGGAGGATTCTGGGATACCAAAGCCAGTGCAGCTCGATGAAAGTCACCCGTTCGCGGTGACATCGGTGGCTTGTTGTCATGGCAACACCCTGCTGGCAGTGAAACGTAATATTTCACTCATTACCCTCTGTTAACAAACTCTGTGAGATGTTGGGATGTGGTGAAATATCACTACTCCCCAGATGAAAGACAAGCTTAACTCGAGACAAGGTCCCCCGATAACATCAGCAGAGTTGCATGTTCATCTGTGTACAATAGTGAAAGGACTCATTTGTAAGTTTGAAAGCTCAGCTGTGGCGAAAAATGTGGAGTACTTCCATCTTTTACAGACGGGGTGCCAGGGGGTTTGTTTACACAAGAAACTAGTTTTTATGCTACAAATATAATTTTTATCTGCACACTAAAAGTAATTGTAGGTCACAGAGGTCTATGGAGTGGAACAGAAAATGGCAGTATAAACAGTGATGGTACAAAACTGAGGGCTTGGATTCCACTTTATATTTGAAAACAGCTGCAGAATTAGAGAAGATTAAACTGCATCAGAATTCAATAAGTGACAGAGATGCTGGTAATCCAGCAACAGGCTGCAGGGCTGCTGTTTAAATGGTTCTCAGGCCTGAGCTGAGCAGCAGATATATAGAGACCAACCACTGTGAGAGGTTTAGATTACAGTACAGACCATTGCACAAGTGCCCAAGTGAGTGAGTTTCACCCTTCTAACTCAAACACTTCAACATTAAACAACAGAAATGGAAAGAAACGGAGGGTGGTCCTAAAGGTCCAGTATAAAGATAAAGAAGGATTGTTTTGAGCTCTGAATCATGCAAAGCTTTTTTTTTTTTTCTAAGAGTCGAGAGATAAAATTGTTTGTATAGTTTTTTTGGACAACAAGAATGGTTCGTCATGTAGGTCAATGTTTTCTCTACGTGACCTGATGTGTGTGGATGATATGACACATGCTTGAACAATGTTTCAGTGATCAGGATCTGGTGAACATTAGGAAACACATATGTGAAGGTCAAAAGCTAAAACACACAAGTACAAAATCACCAGGTTTTAAAGTTTTCCTTAAGGAGGAAAGAATTAATTTAATTGAACACAAAATTAGTTCACAAACCTCTGAAAGGAACTTAAATTCTTAATGTGAGCTTTAAATTGTGAGTGGAAGGCAAAAGTCTTCACAACAATTACTTGAAGACAGAATTAATTAATTATTAATTACTTTAAACAATGAACAGAGAAAATGTAGATAATTGTGTGCAGATGTAGCTGTGGAGTCACTGTGAAAAGCAAACATGTTTTTCTGGTCCAGTAGCCCAGTAGTAGTAATTGTGATTAAACAATACCAAAGAAAATGCAGCACTGCAGACCATTTCTCCAAAATTTGTAATATTGATCCTAAATTTAAAAACAAATAAGACCTGAAGTTCTTTTGTATTATGTCGTATTTTTGCCTATATTAGTCATGAGTGAAAAAGCAGATGGAGAAAGAAGAGAGCGGAACATCTGGACAGCAGGAATCACTCTGTTGCAGTGTTAAAATTTCCATTAGACTAGTCAGGACTACCAGACCTCCTGTAAAACATGACAAGCTCTTACTGATATTCATTTAACTGTCAGCCTCATTATTGGCCCACTGATTTATTGGGTTAATACTTTTTGTGCAACAACAGACGAGTTGTTTGCTGCTGGTTCAATTCATTCATCGATTAACCTGCTAATTGTTTTCTTTGTGGGATGAATGAATATTTTGTCTAACCAATGTCAAAATGTAGCGAAGATTTCAAGCCAAGGTGGCATCTTCAGATTAATTCAGTACAAAAACCAAAAGCTGTTTATCTTACTGTTGTATTTAAAGGAGAGAAGATAGAACCAGTTCCCAATTAGGTCAAACACTTGCACCTGATTCAGCTCTACTGACATTGCCATTCTGTTTCTGCTTCAGCTCTGCTCGAGGAGGCCATCTCCAGATGATCTTGTCTTGAAAAATAACCCACTCTGCGGCCATCGTGAGACCCGACAGCAGACTGTGGAGGAGGACCGCTTCCTCCTAGAGACCCATCTGTGCTGAATTTAGAAAGATTTCCTTTCAAACCCCAGCTGCAGCCTCAGCCTTTCTCTCTCTATCTATTTTTCTTTCAGGTGTTTCATTCAATGGTTTGATTTCATGATGCAAAGCACAAAAAAAGGTCACAGCCTTGCTGCAGGTTTTATCTCACATCAGGTCGGTGAAAGGAATGTTGCAACACAGATACTGAAGCTAGATTACAGGAAGTCATTAGGCTGGGCTCATGCAGTGAGCTATTGTGCGCTCTCATGTGCAGTGTCAGCACAAGAAAGACCATTAAAAGGTCAAACTGGTTTGAGCTCTCTCAAGCAGCCGGTCAATGAAACGAAAAGAATGAAGCCACTTGAGCGTTCATCAGACAAATGAAGTCAGCACCACGTCAGTGGTCACTTTGCGATTTATTGGATTACAGCGGTGTTCGAACCACATAACGACGGACCGAGCTGTGTCTGAAACCACTCGCTTGTTCGCTCATTCACTTTTGTAAGATAAACAGCAGTTCAATGAGAGGAGTGAAAGGAGATTTCAGACTGTTTACTGACTGCAGCAGGAAATGGTGCACATGCTGGGCTGTTTTCATTCCAGTGTTGGACTCTGAACAGCAGATGAAGTTCACAGTTTTATCATTATTGTCCTTGTAACTCATTGAAATCATGTTGCTGTACAGAACAGTGTGAAAACTGTTCATGTGATGACCAAAATCAAAACCTGCCAAAGTGTTCAGAGTACAGTAACTATTTCATTCAATGCCTCACTCTGATGCAGACACAACCATGCTGAAAAGGGTTAACAACAAATGAAAATACCACAATGTTGAAAAGCCCCCATTGTAGTAAATGAAGACAAACTACACCGCCTCAATTTAACTAAAGAAATAAGGGTCTTCCGTTGGGTTGAAGGTTCAGTAAGATCCTAACCCCACTGAGAATCTTTGGGATGTGCTGAAGAACATGTTGCACAGCGGTGAGGATCTCCCCTCATCAATATGAGATATTGGAAAATAAATGTCACAGCTGAGGACCTTTTTTGGGCCAGTCAATGTAAACTTGAACCTGTAATAATGAACGATTTGAAGAAAGTTGCACACAGAACCTGAAGTCCTAATAATGCAAAGTGGGGTCAGTTTGAAGTACTTTATATGCTGCTGCATGGCTTCATTTCCAATAGTAAATCCAGAGATCATCTGCAGTTACATGATTATATTCTGTATTTAGGCTGAGAGCAGTCTGAGACTGCACAGCTCAGCTTAGGCTGGAAGTTCTGTCTCTCCAGAGACGAGGGGTAGATTGACTGTCTCAATTCAATTAATGATTGGATGAAAAATATTTGAATTTAACTCAGACAAAGCAAATGTCTCTATTTCCCACTCCAGAAAGCATATACCTCTATATCCGTTTTCTTTCTCATTCACCCTAAAAGCTAACAACACAATCTTGAGATCATTTTTGATGTTTGACTTCTGATATTCACATCAAGGCTCTTGCTTGTTCACTGTAAGAAAAATTGCTCAAAAAGTGAACAAGAGATGCTCGTTCGGGTCTTCATCACCTCCTGCTTGGATTATTGTACTGCTCTATTTTCTTGTCCGCCAAAGCGTTTATTAATCGCCTCCAATCTGTCCAAAATGCTGCTTCAAGGATTGTAACTCGCTCTCAAATTCTCTCATATCACCCCATCATTACAGCATCTGCACTGGCATCCAGTCACGTTTAGGTATCATCTTGAAATCTTGGTTCTTACTTTCATGGCTTTATGAGGTGAGGCCCTCACTTACATCGCCTGTCTACTCAAATCCTTAGGCTGGCTGATAGAGGTCTTCTTGTGGTTCTCTGTACCTGTGTAAAATCTAAATGGGTACTGTCTCTTAAAACCAAAACTGTGGAACAGCTTACCACTCTTTCTTCACACGCTTGAATCTGTGGCATTCTTTAGAAAGCTTTAAACTTCTCAGACAGAGATTTGGTTGTTTTTCTGTTGTGTGCATTTTGCTCTTCTTTTTGTTTGTTTTTCTCCTGTTAACTCTGTAAGCACTTTGTGACTCCTTTTCTTAGAAAGCGCTATATAAATCAATTTTACTTACTAATCTGCATCTGGATTAGTTTGTGATATTTTCTCGTAAACATCAAGGTGATGTCTGATTTCACTTCGATAGGTATTTCTGATGACACAAGATGTCTCACAGCGCTGAAATATCGTTCCAAAAATTCCTTGATCTATTGTGACTAACTGTTAGTTCCACTTCAAGCAGGTAGTCACTTCTAAGTGTGGGCCAAGACTCACCTCTGATAAAGATTTTAATGCATATTTATATATATATCCATATAAACAAACCAAAATAATCACAGAAAACAGTTTCAAGTACAAGCACCTCAAAATGCTCATTTCCACTGCTGCTTTTTTAAATATGCATGTATTTTTTATATTTACATTCACATTAAATTTGACTCACAGTGACATTTTCTTGTATTGTGGCTTTTATTCCAATAGAGAACATTTAAAAAGACAGACTTTCAAAAAATGAAACATTAACCTCCTCTACCCTCCTCTTTACGCTGTCATTAATATGTAGTTTAATACTATAAACACACCGAGTTATTTCACCTTTTCTGGGGACATGGCTCAGCTGCCTTTGTTGTCCTGTGTGATGATGTAATGGTGATGTAATCCAGTGGCAATACAGCAGGTGAAAACCGATCCAGATGTGAAGCTGTGCGCTTTATTGACCCCGTGAACGAAATGACATCCGGATGTTTATTTTTTTTAATGAGTATAACAGCAGACGTCAGGGGTTATTTTTAATGAAGCATTTATATGAAACATTTAAGCTTGAAACGAAATAATACCAGACTGGTGTGCTGCTCCATCGCCAGGGGGCGCCTCTCCCCTCTGACTGTGCTGTAGGTGTCTGAGTTGGATTCAGTTTTTCTTTATTTAATTTACATCTTTACTGCGAAACCTCTCTCACGTGTGACTTCACCAGCTGGCACTATGTATGTTTAGTTTTTTATTTATTTATTTAATTATTTATTTATTATCACTCTCCGACACTTTATGTGGACCCCTGATGGCGTCTAAGCTGATAAATAAACATTGATAATTATCAAATGTGAAATGAAAGAACGATGAGAGCCCACTGTAGCCGGACAAAGGCTCGATTAAAGCCTCATAAAGAGGGGATCACAGAGATAAAATGGTGTGAACAGAGCGTTTCAGCTCCTTGACTCCTCCTGCCTGGAGGAGGAGGAGGAGGAGGCGGGACTCGGTGCACCTAAACAGACGGAGGGCTCTTGCTTTGCTCTCAGTGTGTCAATTCTGCATCACCAGAGGAGTCATCCGCACAGCTGTAGCAGCTCTGCCGGCCAACATAAACACTGCGGAGGGAGAACCGTTTCTCCAGCCTGTCTCGGACCGTCCAGCCTTTGTTGCCGTCAGACAGCTGAGCACTGCGGGAGGACGAATTTGCAGAGCCCGATCCGTCGGCGGCGGAAGGGACGTGATATGAACCCCTCATCGGCTTCACGGCAGCGCAGCTAGACAGCCCCGTTTGCGGGGGGATCGAGAGGACATTTGTACCTTTAACCTGCAGCCGAAGGCCCGACAAAAGCGACAGAACCTGCAGCCATGCCCGGGTTTGATTACAAGTTCCTGGAGAAGCCAAAGAGACGCTTCCAGTGTCCGCTCTGCAGCAAAGCGATGCGGGAGCCCGTCCAAGTGTCCACCTGTGGACACCGCTTCTGTGACACCTGCCTGCAAGAATTTCTGAGGTATGCTGTGTGTTTGTGTGCACAGGGATCCACCTCTTTGCAGGCGACACCGGAAATTACTGGCGTAGTTTCGGTCGAGCAGCAGTAAATAAAAGCAAAGGTGTGCCCTGCTCACCTTTCTTCCGTCTTGCCTGGGTCTGCATTAATGTTGGTCTATTGTGTAGCTGCTGCCCAGAGCAATAACACAATATGAGGCCTGGTAAACAATGCCTGGCTTTAACCCTCCTTCTCTTGATGTCAGGTGTGTTTTTTCTCTCTCTGCATGTGCAGCTTTAGCCTGGAATAATATTTCATCATTGTTAATTATCGCTTAGACTCATAAATGTGCAGATTTTTTTTTCTCCGAGTGTAATCTTTATGTTAAAGTTTGGGGGTTTCCCCCCCTTTTACATTAATTTTTCATGCTGTGGTGATTGTGGCCTGCAGAGGGCCCCTGCCTCCCCATCCTGTCTGTGTTTCTGGGCTGGGGTGGATGAGTCTGCGTGGGTTGTGTATGTGTGTTTTTTGAGTATGTTCCGGAGTCCAGGATTAGACAGTGGTTCATTGGTCGGGGGCATCTGGGGGCCACTGAGGGACCTTTTGCTCAGAGGTCAGCAGGATGGCAGACCTCCTCACCTTTTAATCTGTTCAACACTGGACTCAGTGTTAAGATCCCTACAAACAGAGTCTTTGTTTTGTTCCTTTCAAAGATGGCCCTGTTGCTAATTATCCCACTACACCTACAGGACTCTCAAGCAATACACAGAATCCCCCAACAGCTTACCTGCAGATCACACACACCTGCATCAGGAGCTTCTTCTCCAGCCTGATTGGCTGCAGTGTCACCATGTAAAGTAGTAGATGAGTTCAGATTGTCGACTTCTGATTTGTGTTTATGTGATGTTTAGTTGCATTAAAATGTGTGCAGAAAAGCACTATTGGCCCTAAAAGCCACATCACAAAGATTTAAAACAGGAAACAAACAGTTAACAAATTTAGTTAATACTTAATTATTTTTTTTATAAACTGAAAAAATTATTTTAAAGGTTAAAATTAACCTTGAAATATTTTGGTGCACTGATAAGTAAAATTTGTAGTTGATGATGATGATAGGGAAAAATCTAATTTTTGACCAAAATATCTGTTTTTAAATGGTTTAAAATTTCCTGCTTTTCTTTGTGTTATCTCATTTTACCTTAACTCGATTTGTGTTGTTTCCCTGTTGGTTGTGGACTATGAGACACTGAGAACTTTTTGTTTGTTTGCTTTTTTGAACAGAGAGTAGCCGATTAAATAAAAGATCTGATCTGTGTATTACAGTTGCGTTGCCCTCCACACTAGAAGGTCTAAAGACTTGATTGTGGGAGTTGTCATTCATAAGTTTGGCTTTTATTTCCCTTTTTTTTTTTTTTTTTTTTTTTTTTTAAAATCTGTACAGTGCGGTCTAAATGTGACTCACACTGTTTTGGAAAAGCTGTCTGATTACCACATTGTTCTTTTCTTTTTTTGAGCAAAAGTGCCGTCAGAACTTGATTCCTCCTCAATTTGAGAATTTGCTGGCGTAATAGATTCAAGTGAATGAAATGGGACTGAAGAACATTTGTAGTGTTTTGTGCTAAATATTTGAATTATTGGAAATATGATCATTAGTTGTTTCATGTGTAGGCTGAAAACTAAATTCACACATCAGATTTGAATAAAAGTAGATCTGGTCTCTTTGTTCAGACTATTCTATTGTTTTTATGTTATGGAGTCTGGATGGGATATGGGTGACAGCTGCTGTGATGTTTCAAATCTGAGCTGCAGTGATTAAATGGAAAGATAAATCGAGAAAGACAAAACACAAAGTTGCTTTTGTTTGAGACCCTAAAGACGACTGTCTCCAGTGTCTGATGCTTTGCTATAGTTAAACGTCACATTATAATTGTTCAAATGTAGTTTTATGAGTCATAAAAATGCTGCGGTTTCTTGGTTTGTCATTTTTCCTGTCAAGCTGATCTGCAGTTTAACATCAGTTATAAAATCAGCTATTTAGCTGAGACCAGTCTTCGGTTTTACTTGATGAAACACGAAGACACCCCGAGGGAAACTGGGATAACTTCTCTGTAAGTTCCAGTTGCTTTCAGGAAAGACTGATGTCTTATTTGGTGATCATTCAGTCAGGCTTCCTGTGTCAGAACACAGTGACAGCACAGAGGTGGATTGACGCTATGAATATATTAGCTAGTTTGTCGTGAGCTGCTGGTTTGCAGTGTTTTGAGTCATCGGGAAGCCTCCTCTGGATTACTAAACAGCAGCAGATTGCATCTGGTTGAAAAGCAGAAAGAGTGCTGAACAAAGGGAGCGCGGGAGGAACAGTGTTGCTGCTGATCAATGAGTTTGTCCCGACGCTTTGTCTGCCTCATCCCGTCCGCCTCCATGTTCGTCCTCCAGTTTACGCTCTTTTTTTTTTTTCTTTAACTCCCACAGACTGACTGAATTTAACTAAAGTTTCTCAACTTGTTAAAGTTTTAAATTGAGTAACATTGTGCCCCTGCGTGGTAGAGATGTCACATAATATGATTCCTCCCTGTACAGTTTACATGACCTACATCAAGTGAGCCTTACTGGAAGTGCATCTCCTCTTTAACAACACATCCTGAGTAAAGGAGCTAAAATGTGGGTGGTCGTTTTATCAATATTTACTAATGTTCACAGGTCATCTGTTGGCCATTGATCTGTTTATCATTCAATACTTAAAAGTATTTACACCTCTGATCAGTAAACTTAGGTGTTAGACTTTTTTAGCACCCATTGTATACAAGGTTAAAACTCTATTTCCAACTTATTAACAAATATGATCTTACACCAGATAATTAAATCTCTTTATTAATGGCCTAAAAACTGCAGAATAATGTATATAAACTTCTCCTGATGTCTCCAAATTTGTTACGAGCCACTTAAAACAGCTATTTTCTGAGCTTTTCATGAAGAGAGATGTGTGATAGTGGCACTAAGATGTCTAAATAAACTGTTTCCACATTCAGATTTATAATAATAGAATCACAATGACGTACAAGGTCACACTGTTTCACAGTGGGAACTCTGATCGTGCTTCAAAGGAGATTTCCTGCTCCACTTCCCAGGTAGATTAAAGCGTAAATAAACATCTACGTGAACAGCAAATAGTGTTTTAGCAGCTCTTCCGCCGTCATGAAACAGCCGACAGGCTTCGTTCTCACCTCTTTAATTAACGAAGTGTGCCAGTCGAGGCCGTCGAGCGTGTGCGCCTTTTGTGAGCACGGTTCAAGTTTATTGAGGCTGACAGTCAGTAGTTAGCTAATGCATTGCCCATTGTGCAACTCAGCTGATCCTGTCTCTGAAGTTATTGAGGGCTATGTCACATCCAGTCCAGGCTTGCTTGGCCAGTATGCCCGCTTTCACATGGACGGCTCTGTCATCATCTCCGGAGACCCACTGCTCTGTCACAATAGGCCACAAGTAAGCAAATGCATGGCATTGCTGGAGCGTTAATCATCCTTTCTCACGAAATAATCCCTCAGATTTATTTAGAAATTTATATGGCGCAATATAACTGGGTTATAACACGCTATGTGGTGAGTGATACGTGCTTAATAACCAAATTCCTCATGAGAAGAACGGAGATGATCACAAATGACAGTAATGGCATGAGGACATGCAGAGAGCAACAACTACCAGGGTTAGTGCACCATCTTTGTAATTTTAAGGAAATTGATCCCGATCTGCACCACGATGCGATGCCTTCTTCTGTTAGTCATGCTCCATGTCTCCTCCGAGTTCTGGTTTCACTTTTAGTCCTAATGTGACAGTACTTGTCAGGTGCAAGCTGTAATAAGCGCCGATGTGAGGACATCCTAGGCTGGAGCCTATCCCAGCTGTCACAGGGTGAGATGTGGAGTACACCCTGCGCAGGTCCGTTCATGCTCACATTCACGCCTAGAGCTAATTGAGCATCAGCAATTAGCCTGTCTTTGGAGTGTGGGAGCAAACCGGAATACCTGGAGAGAGCCAACGCAGGCACAGGGAGACTCCTTCACTCGGGGCAGGATTTGTACCTAGGACATTCTTATTATGAGGCAACAGTGCTAATATGTTATATAAATATTTTGTATTATACCTCCAGGCAGACATAAGCCATGTGTGTTCAGATAGAGTTTTCTATCACCTTTTAAACCATTTATTTTGTTCATAGAACCACGAGGAGGCTAATCCTGTATTTCCACTTCAAAGAATGTCACAGTGGAGTGAAACGTCCCTGAGAGGCACTCAAGGAAACACATGAAGCGTTGTGGCTCTACTGTGTCTGAGCAGCCTCTGTTAGCATGTGATGCTAATGGCCTGTGTTTCCGCTTTGGGAGGAATGTGCAGCAGCAGCAGTCTTGGAGGTTCGCCCCCCCCAACACACACTCTTCTAAAGGGAGAGTCATGGGGTAAAAGCAGCCCTGCCCTGCAGCTTTAACACACTCTGCAATCAAATAGAAGTCACATGCCTCAGTTGCTTGGTGTCTACTGACCAGGGCAGACTTTGTTTTAGCCACACTGAGGCTCTAATAAAGGACAATAAACACTTAATAGTTGGGCTTATGATCGAGCCACACATGCCAGGCCTCACGGCTCGGCAGTGCCGGGACTCCTGAGCCAGAGTAAAGCCTCACAGTGTAACTGTGGGGCCTCTGTGGGGATGATGCAGTGCAGCGCCACGGCCTTGACAGGGGTGTAATTGGTTTGTTCAGCTCGGGAGCATCTCTTCCTACAGGCCCTCCGCGCATTCGTACAGCACAACTGCTGACTTACCCGGAGTCACGATTGGCTCCAAAGTGGGCTAATGTGAGAATTTTTCACGGCTCGATTATTCACTGTCCGAAAGCCAGGCCAGTGTTTTTCGCAGCAGACCTTGATTCGTTTTAACTTTGACATGTCCTCTGTGTGTAGCACAGCATTTTTCCCCACTCCTCACTGATGTAGGTGATACTCGCTTTTTCAGCTGTGCTCTCCCACGTTTTTTACACTGTGGATGTCCTGATGCACAGCCACAGAACACCTTGTACCTCACTCTCCTTCCTCTAGCATCTGTCTAATCTAATATGTGAGCAGTGTGGTAGTAAAAAACTGATAAGTTACCCGATTGGAAGTGTTTCCAAGAAGCCAAGTGGACTTATTAAAAGCTTAGCGTGAGCATTTTTGCTTAATAAACTATTTAAATTATTAATGAAACGGCTAAATTGTTGCTATAATGATTGTCTGATTGGCTACTTTTTCAATAAATTAATGAACTGCTCTAACACTACAGTCAACAACTCTTTTATTACTTTGTTAAAAAGCCAAACCCTTTATTTTCAAAACATAAATCTATAATAAAATTACTTTCCTTTGTCTTTATGTGAAAAAAGTAGGCCAAGCCTTCTATATGGAAGTGAGTTATTTGCCAGATGACTTCTTTGTCGGGTGTGGTGAATTCTTTAAGTCGTGGGCGGCACTGTGGTACAGTGGTTGCCTCACTGTCACTTCATAGCTGAGAGGTTCTGAGTTCCTGGGATCTTTCTGTGTGGAGCTTGTCCAGAATACGTTTCCTGAAGGTGCTCCGGTTTCCTGCCACAGCCCAAAGACATGCTCGTTAGCTTAATGGGCCATAGGTGTGGATGTGAGTCTCGGATATTCTCATTCGGTTTTCAGTGTGAAAGCTAATTTCCCAAAAAGTAAACAATTTCTGTGCTGATGAAATTTCCTCATTCAAAGCTGTTTAATCAGTGGTTTATAAAGTTTCTATAAAGACTGTATTTGCTCTTTTACTGAAGCTGGTTTGTTAGGATGTGATTCTAAGACTAGGGATTGATATTGATTAAAATACACCTCACAGGTCTGATTCTTTATCGAGTCCCTCGTTGGTTTTGCATCCACATTCTGAGTGTAACACACGCAGGTTTTATCATCAGAGACTGAACAGACTGTAGGAACAGAGCAGAAAAACAAAGTTTGCATGTGACTCAGGTGTGTAAAAGCTCCACTTGTTTGAGTTTGACGTCTGTCTTTGTAATGCACAGCTGTCAGAATCACAATGCCAGCATTATTAAGCTTGGAGGCACCATTCAGATGGATTGTGCAATTTTAAACTAGTTCGGATTTAACCAAAACACTAAACAGGTGTGATCTGAGCTCAGAGCGTTTGGCCTGTTTGGCACATGATGATCTAAATGTGTCCCCCTTTTAACTTTGTGATGAATTCCCTTCTGTCCAAAGGGATGTATAGAGGGGCACTCTGGCTGCAGTGACAGGACGTTTCTTAAAGGGCTTAATGGAGCTGTGTTGTATTAGTGCTCAATGTTGTGTGTAAGTCTGCCACTTGAGGCAGCTGGGTCTTTGTGCCTCAGTGGGTGTCTGTGTCTGAATGGGAGCAGAGCCATGGATGACTGGTGAATGACTGCGTGTTCGCTGCCATTTCCATCCTGCGGTCCTGTCACAGAGACATTCACAGTCCCCCCGCAGGTGTCCCAACACTGCACAGACTTCCTGGGTCCAGATCCGGAGACTCAACAGTGATCAGCAAGCAGCGTACAGAGAGATGCTGTGTTCAGGCGAGGCCTCCGCTCTACACTTTGGGGTCTGTGAAGGCCTATCAGAGCTGTGCAATCAAGCCGCTGTCAGCTGTTGCACTCGGGGTGATGGAGCTGGAAAGGGTCCCATAAACTTTAACACATCAATGCATAGAAGGAGTCGGAGGATAAAGAGGCGTGCAGAGATAAAACATGGTGCGGGACACTGCAGCTTTTGTCTGGGAAAAGAGCAGTTGGTGCTCTGAATGCCACCTAAATGTACCTGCAGAGTCGAGCAGCAGTCACCAGCTGCTGTGAAGGTGTGACACCCACACCTTTCTAATTCTAGCAGCAATTACTGACAAGGAAGTTAGTCACTGAAAGTCCCTGAGCTCACCACACGGCTGGACTTTGAAATTAATGATTGCATGGAAAGTCACTGATGTTTAAAGTTTAACGTGAACCAAGTTTACAGCCCGAGCAATCGAGTTCAGCTGCAGCGCAACATGAAAGTGGAGATCCTCAACCAGTGTAGTTTGGTTCATTTTGTGCTTTTTGAACTACAGGTGCAGCCACCCGGTGGCTTCACGCATGTTCTTGATTCATAATTGCGTCTGTACGAACCAAGCACCCATTTCTGTTGCAACCAGTGTTATTTCAGTTTAGCTGCACATAAGCTGAAGATCTAAGTCTGAGAATATAATCCCGAAAAATAAAAGAAAACAACCTCAAATTGCCATGTCTCATGGGTGTAAGGAAATGGATGTTGACATCTAATAGCCCATAATTATCCATGTTTAGACAGGAGAGGATGAAATGATCTGCAGCCAACTTTAATGTTGCTTGTTATAAACAGCAAACAGACAGAATTATTACACAGTCAGATTAAATTTGTTGTTTTTGGGCTGCGACCACAACGGCTTCACGTGACTTTGCTTACATACCATGCAAACCCACTTCTTCCCCCCCCCCCACGAAAAGTAGAATGGAAATAAAAAAGTGCAGCAGGGAGAACAAAAATACGTTTATAGAAGTCGTTCACTCCTGAGACTGACGGATAGATGTGAGCCGAGGCTGTTTCAGGATAAGACGCTTGTCTCCTGGGAGGAAGCGGAGAGAGGCTTTAGAGATGCAGCTGTGATGATGACATTGCTGAGAGAAAGCGCCCCGGCCAGTTCACACAGCTGCAGAGGCCCTCCAGTAGAGAAAAGATGTCATTATGAGATTCATATTTTGACGGATGTAAAGAAACGAGAGCGTGCGCTCGAGTTCGGATGAAACTCGGAGCCACTTTGGGCTCTTGGGTGGATTTTCTGATGGAGATGTTTCGCATTCAGGTTGTCATCTGGATGTGTTTTTTATTTGTTTTTTTAATAATAATAATTCTTCTCTTCTGAAAGGCCCCTGGAACCGATTATGCGAGCTCAGACAGGAACACATCCTGAATGACTTCGGAGGCTTTCACAGACTTCTCCATAAAGCCAGACTACCTGACCCCACACACTGTGTTTCCACTGCTGTTTGTGGTTTGTGTCAGAATGTTTAGATGAAGGTTAATTTGTGGTTTAGGGAAAGTAAGTCAACTTCCATCCACTTGAATGACTTCAAATCATGGATTCATGTTACCCGATGAAGTGCCGGTATAACAGCCTAAAAATGAAATACAGGTTTGTTGAGATAAAAGCAAATTGCGGCTTATTACAAGTGCAGATTTGGTTCATAGTACTTACAATGAAGAGGTAGTTGGTTACAATATAGGTTTTGTTGCGCAGTTGTGGTTGTTTTTTATCGGCTGTCATGAGACTGTAATCACTGACTGTGTAAGTATTGTTAAAAACAGGTAAGGTGGGCGAACAGGACGATTATTTGTAGGTAAAATTAGGGCTAAAGGTGATAATTAACGGATTAGTTGCTCTTTAGAAAACATTTTTTACATTGTGGCTGTAACTGACAGTTATGTGGCGGTAGTTTAAAGTAATTTAACAGGCTTAGGGAGATACTAATTCAACTAAATGACTTATTAATAACAATACTAGGTTGGTGTGAAGCTTAGTGAAAATTAGCAACTGTAAGTTAACGGTCACAGCAGGTCAAACGAGGCCGTCTCAACAAAACTGCAAAGAACTGAAGAAATGTTTCGGAAGATAACAAAGAAATTTGTTCAATTCCCATATAATTGACTGATTTTCCGAAGACGACATTCGACGACGTTCCCTGTACCCTTAGTGATGAGTTTTGAAACCTCGGTATATGTCGATAAAGATTTATTAACAATAGTTTTTCAGGGTTATCCAAGCAGAGACCACCCTCACTAACTTGTGACGCACACAGAGTCATCTGGTCTATATGTAGGCCTGAAATATGACAGAAACTGTTCAGCTCAGAAGAGAGCTTCAAGGGTTAGTCCTAGCTGGCTTTTAAAGGGTAAAGAGTTGAGTTATTTATTTATTCACCCAAAACATGATAAACAAGGCAAACAAACAGGAAAAACCACTGGCTTGCTTTTACCTTAACCCACAGAGGCGGCAGCCTGTGTAAATGGGATGTAATGTTTCCCAGTAGACGCCTGGTTTGCATGTAACCATGCGAATATGCCTGTGAATATATTCCTGAGTGTTCGTGAGGCCCAATAAGAGGCCGTTATAGACATGCCTCGACTTGCCCTTGCCTATAAGAGCTCCTTTAAAATGAATCCCGCAGCCCTTTGCGCCCGAACAAAGGCTGAAAACATTCCTGCTATGCATTGAAGCACCTTGCTCCTCGCACAGCGAGCATGCTGGGACCGAGCTGCTCAGCCCAGCCCTGATGCTGGACCACAGCCAACTGGCCCAGATCTGAAAAGCGTGACTAGTGCTTACATGTGCCCGAGTATGTATACTATGTGAAGCGGCTCAGATAATAATATGTGTATATGAAACCACATACATGCTCTCTGCCTGTTCCCGCTGCTGATTTTAGGGTTCAGCGGCAGATACTTTAAGGTTTGAGTGTTCAGCCCGGCTCCATCTGCTCCCCTCTCGCACTAATCGACTCGCCGCTCATTCAGCGTGTTTGTCTTGTGCACAGGTCACCGAGCTGACGGACCCAGCGCACCGACACACGTGTTTCGACTCTCACACAGATTATTCCAGCAGGGCGCTTTCTCATTTGAAGCTGTAAGGCTGAAATCGCATCTGGAGAGTGCAAACAGACGCCATCAAACCTCAAATTAGGGCTGATTAACGAGTCATTTTCAGGCAAAAATACTGAACATTTTTCTAGTTTCAGCAGCTGAACTGTGAGGTTTTCTGGCTCTGGTATTTAGTTTTTTATATTTAACAGTCAGCAGTGGGCTGTTTGGACTGTTCTCACCAAAATTTCATCAAATAATCGGTGAAGTAATCTGCCAGCAGATAGAATTCGAACTGGTTAGAGTGATGAAGACGTCACCTTGGACTAATACTGAGGAGATATGACTGTGGAAAGATTTCTGAGAAGTAATTTTGATGATGCAGCAGCTTTGTGAGTTTATTTTACTTGAATCTTCGTCAGACTTCTTTATATTGAAGGTGATGTCTCGTTATTCATGAAGGAAGTGAAACTTGCACATACTTTTAGACAAAACATCTGTAATCTAATCCCTAATTTCCTTCGGGATTAATAAAGTTTTCTGATTCTGATCTGTCCCGGAGTGAGAAATGTGCACTAATGCAGCTTTTTGCGTGCAGCTTATGCGCCTTAAACCACATGCTCTTGTTTTGTCGACTCAATGCCTCTTGTTTGCATCAGGGAGTAGTCTTTAGGCTTTCGGGGCTGACAGGAAGGCATGTGAGGAATCTCTGTTCGAGGTCTGAAAGCAGAGCAGCTGGGATCGGGAAGTTGGCGGCTCGCTGCCGAGGCACCTGTCCTCAGTGAAAGGCTCCTCTGTCGAGCCGAACAGGTGTCTGCAGAGCAGTTAAGCCCCTCGCTTGAAGTGAACACACTCTGAATTATAGTCATTTATTCACAGGGCCTTCCGTCAATGTTAAGGTCACTGTCCATTGGCCCTGAGCCTTTCCGCCTGCCCTCTTTTTTTCAGTGATGAGGGCTTCCTTCCTGCCAAGGCTCTACATCTTCCTCTCATCTATTTTTCTGCGGTGGCCCTTTAACCGAACAGCTCAATGACTCCCTTGTGTTTTTGCCTCAGGATCTTTCTCACAACTCATTTACTGATGCGTCAACGCAGCGTTATTGTGCCTGGCCTCCTCCTTCCTCCTTCTGAACGGGCCAACTTTGAACCCCCGATGGGGTGGCGCAGGAAGCGATCAGGTGCACCTCCAGATGGGTCAGTCACCCTGTTCAGAATGAAAGAGCGTTTGTTTACTTCACCTCCTCAGCTCAGAGACTATAGAAAGAAGACCAGATCAGCTGATTGTGGGTTTAGAATATTATTAGTTATTAGTTTCCAACAAGCAGCAGACAAACAAATGATACTAATTTCACTGTTGACAATCGAGAAGCCCTGGAGTAACAAGGCTACTTATTTAATGTCTTGCTTCAGAAAGTGCCATACAGACGCCCCAATTAATACTGCAGCTCAAGCAGTGCAGCTTATATTCCAGCTGAAAAAACAAGATTTTATTATGAGTAATGGATGACATCTGTATTTGTTGCTAATTCCTCTATTTTTCCTCCCCCTCTTCTTTTATGCGCTGATTGAAAAATCTTGTCATTTATCTCATTGTTGCTCCCAGCAACAGGGGCAGGTTGAAGAATCGGTGCTCGAGGAACAATTCAAACTGAGGCGTTTTTGAAACAAAGGAGGCGATTTGACGTCAGCGCCTCGCCTCGCCGAACAAAGAGACCGCGTCCACAGAGCAGGCAGAGAAGTGGACAACTGCAGGAGGCCCAGCTTTGAGGTGCCTCACAGATCAGGCACGTGGGAGGGGGTGTGGGGAGGGGGCTCTCTGTGTTGGTTGGTAGGGACTGAGCCTGATAAGGAGAAGCCAGAGCCACAGCCCGTCTGAGGTGTGATTCCAGTAGCTGATAATAAGGGCAGCGAGAAGGGATTGTGTGTGTTTTTTGTGAATTAGTGCACGTGTGTGTGTGTGTGTGTGTGTGTGTGTGTGTGTGTGTGTGTGCTCACTGTCAACCATACACGCACACACACCTACTTCCAGTTACCATGGACACAAAAGCACAGGACCTAAAATTGTCACTGCCTGCCGGTGATGTGCACACCTCTCAGGCCCGAATCAGCTTACTGACACATCAGGAAAAAGGAGCTTTTCCGCTCGCTGTTCAGTGGAAATTCAAACGAGCCGGAAGCAGACGTTCGCGTTACGTAACGCTGATTTCTTCGATATCTGACAGTACAGCGAGGCATTAAGGTGAGCAGGATTGAGGAGGAGAGTTAAGACGGCGCTGAGAGGCAAAAGTTTTCAGTTTTTCTGCCTGAGAGGAACACAAGTGACTCATGACACATCAGACTCGCGGCTGTGCCTCCCGCGCTCTGCTGCTGCGATAACAGTGAATCACAACGACGCAGATCGCAGACTCTGACAAGAGGAAATCCAAGTCGTTATCCTCGCTCCAGTCTTCAGTTCACTGTGACCTCAGACACACTGTGGCAAAGTTGCAGTCTAAAAACTAAATTCTGTGGAAATTCATTGGGTCCAGACATAAAAACCTCTTTATCTCGGATTAGACTCGTCCACCTCAGGCCAATTCACATTTCTTCCTCTGTGTTGTTCCTGTGGGGTCGGACCAAAATAACTTCTTCACACAGCAAAGCTGATAATGGTTTACCCACACCTGCTATCTCTTCCTATCTCTCTCACACATAGCAGACCAGCTGTGAGGGAGTGTGTGTGGAGTACTTATCTTTGAAGGCCTGGGAAGAGCAGACAGCTGTTTATTGAAGGCAGGGCTTCTTTTTCTGGTGTATCTAGTTTGATTAATGGAAGTTGCTGCTCATTATACTGACCCGATGAGAGGAAACAACAGTACTTATTTATTCTCTGTGCACAAGTCAGACTCTTTTTTTTTTTTTTTTTTTTTCCTAAAATGCTAACTAATGCTATCCAGGATCAGCAGCTGGGGGTGCTTTTCTACCAGAAAATATGTCAAATATGGCATTTATGATTCGTACCTATTTTTTGTACCTGTGACATTTAGATGCCTCGTATAGTTCAGGCCTCCGAGCCACTATCTCAGCAGACTAACCAATCTCAGTACTAACTCACATCAGCTGATGGATCAGCCGATATCCTTTAGCCCACTGTTCTAGGCTTCCTCCACCTGTAACAATGCTCTTGTCATTGCTTCTTTCAAAGCAGAGCCATACTGCCAAATATGAATTACAGTGGAAGGAGATTGTTTTCATGTTTTGACTCATTTTAACATTTTTTTTTCATTACATTTACTTTCACATTTTTGATGTTTTTAAGAATAAGGTATAATGGATGTTTTCCACCTGCTTTTCCAAGGTTAACAGGTGCACATCAGTGAAAAGATCTGCTACGATCCATAAGCTATTACAAGTGGGAGGGGCTATCTGCATTGCCCACCTGCTGCAGTCTCTCAGTGGAGTTGTGATGGAGAAGTTCTTTGGCATAATCTGCAGACCGATCATTTGCTCCTGAACTTGATTGAGATGTGTCTGTGGTCTGAATTTGTTCACTTTTTAAAAAAAATCTGAGCTTGTTTTCTTTGCTCTACATATTTCCAAAGCGATTGTCAGTCAGTCTGCAGTAAATAATAGTGTTAACTGATGAGTGATGAGCTCTGTGTTTCTCTGAGGCTCTCTCCTTCAGGGTATACGGCTCATTTGCTTGCTGTAAAAACAACAGTCTTCTTTGTCTGGTGAGGGCCTTGGCATTGAAAGTCGACTCCATAATAAACGAGCAAACCGAAGCACTCTCCTTACGAATTGCTATAAAATGTGATTTATGCTGAGAGCATGCAAAGCAGCAGCAGCAGTTCCTCCTCTCCTACTCTTCTGCCATGAGCTCATGCGCCTATAGGTACTAAATGGTGAAATTTTAGCTCTAAGTGGCTTTTGATTGATGCCGTGCCTCTGGTGGCCAGGTCTGTCCTAAATTCTCTTTAAAGTTGAAATGTCCCTCTTGGCGTCTGGGCGAAACAGATCTTGGCGGTTCTTAAAGTCATAAAACAAACCCCACAGAGAGCAAAACGAGGTCATTACGCAGGAAAAATGCTCTGCTAGGACCAGTTAACAAATCACTGGCATATTCCTCGTCATTCTTCCAGAGAAGATAAAATGGTCTTGTTTGTTTGTTTTTTTTAAAGGCATTTTGACCACATGCGTTTAGCCTAATAGAATATAGAAGCCTACACCTCTGTGTGGAAATGTAGTTTTGTGTTTTGATGTTTTTTTTATTCCTGTGTGCGAAGCAGAGATGCTCCATCGTGACCGATCGCAGCTCGTCTTACTCGCTGAACTGTCCTTGCATTTAAATCTTGAGTTAATCCAGTATTTGTGTGAAGGACTGATTTTTCCCATCCAGTGTCCAAACTAATCAGAGAAAGTGTGTTCAAAGTAAAATGCGTTATGATGCAGAATATGCTTATCTCTGGATTTACTGGGCATTAACCTCCTCACCTCGCTGTCAACCATCTGTCAGATACGCTGACCTGCGGCAGTGTCCCAGCTCAGAGAGACGTTTATGAGAAGATGTGAAATGGTTTGCAAAGGAAGAAGAGTGTGGATGCTATTTCTGCTGAATATGAATGTGCAGCTAGCAGCTCAATATAGTGGAAGTGGGCACAGCCTGGCTCTGTGCGAAGGGTTTTGTGCGGATTAAACAAACAAGATATAAAGTGGTTAGTTAGTGAGCTTTAGAGGTGTTAGTAAGCAGATTTTGGACTGTGCCAGACTAGCTGAGCCCCCCCTCCTGTTTTCAGCCTACTAATGTGTTCTATGAAGCTGCACCAGGAGACCATGGAGCTGGCCTAGCTCTGTCCTAGAGTAAGAAAAATCCACCCACAATGATACAGAGACCTTTTAAAGAGCCAGGCTGACTGATTCCCTGTTTCCAGTCTTTAAACTGAGCTGACTGCCTCAAACTAAACACCTGAATGAAAACATTTTCTTTATTTTTTTTGAGCAGCACACCTCATGCCTTATTATTGCAGACGTCACAAACTGATTGAAAATGCTCTTATTTTGACAGGCAGCTTGTACAATAGCTCGAAGCGCGCTGCTGCTTCCACACTTAATCTGCATTAGTGCTGCGATTTCATGTTGTGCTTCTCCGTGATTGTGGCTCCAATAGCTGATTCATTAATGCTGTTTTGAGGGGGGAAATGAGGTGACTCTGTCTGCTACTGCGTCTCCGCTGCCATATGCATACAGTTGGCTTGTGGCTCTCGTTTGAGTAGGCCAGACTTTGCCTCCCCGTCCGGTGTAGGCGCTCCACGAGATTAACTGCGGCTCCTCAAAGCCAGCCGTCATCGCTGCATATTGCTCTTTTGAGCAGAAATCTGCCTTCTGAACTAAAATTAGACCAGCCATCTGTGATTAAAACTGCTAAATATCGCACGCGTCTGGAGAAATGTAGAGCATGTAGCTGCTTCCATTTGTTGCTGAATTATAGCTGATCACTCTCCAGCTCCTTTGTAGCTTTTGAATCTTCACAAATTGGTGACAGTGGATAGTAAAACAGAGAGTGGGGTATTTCTCACCTGCTGCAACCTTAAATGCAGCTTTTAGCACTTCTTCAATGGCCAGTAAGTCCTTCTCACATGTGTGACATGTTAAACCTCAGGACTTTCATTGATCTCCAGATGCAGTCCTCCACCCGCCCCGCCCCTCCACAAACCGCCCTTCAGATCAAACGTAAAGCATCTCCTTTCAAGCTCTGCTTTCCTTTCATGTACGCAGTGCGGGCTCTGTTCGTGCGGGTACGCCTCCGTTATGGTGGTCTCTCTCGTTTCCTTTTTTTTTTTTTTCCACTTTTGCTGTATACTGAGTGGGTGAGGGTGACTGCACTCATGCATGCATGAGCTCAGCTCCCGATACAATTGATGGGACCTCTCTCTTTTTTTTCTCTCTCTCTCTCTGCAACTCCCCCACCACCCTGCTCCCAGATCAGCAGCAGTTAATGAAAGTGGATTGATTTTCCTGTACCTCCTGCATCCAACGTTTAATCTGGGGGATGAAATCGACCAGGAAAACAAAAGATCCTACTGCATTCTGTTATATTATGTCTTTGATTGCCTGCCAAGTTCCTTAGAAAACAGTCTGCGTTGGTATAAAACTGGCATAACTGGCACTGACATCCATATGACTTGAGGCATTTTAGTGGAAGAGTTGGACCATTTGGGAAATGCACTTATTGGCTTCTTTGTCAAGATAGAGGAGTGATACTGCTCTCTAGAATATTAGATCCTAATCAATCTTGTCTTGAGTAATTTATAATTGAGTGTTTTTTGAAGTTATCGGTGTTGTGCACATGCCTGCAGGTATTTAACAGACGTCGAGGCGAGGCTCCTGAAACTCTTGAACCTGATTTACCTTTTATCATTTAACTGTGCAGAAACCTTCAGATAGCTCTTTCATTTTTTTGATCCGGAGCTAAGCTGACAAGCTGCTTCAGCTAACTTCATATTTAACCTGGAAATGAGCGCTATCAATCATTAAACCCTTGCTCCTTTCATAATATCCAAGGTGCGACCTAGGAGGGCGTCTTGAGTTTATGACTGCTATAAATTTAGTGTCAGTGGAGGAGCTGGAATTCAGTTTCTGTTATACCCCCCTCCTTTTTCTGTTAAAGACTCATGTCAGAGCCTGATCACGCTGATGGAAGGAGACAGTGTGGGGGGGATTATAACTACTTGTATGTGCCGTCTCCCCTCCTCACACACTTAAGGATGGATTATGCATCACACAAGCTTGCCTTCAGCTTTCAGAAAACTACTCCTCCTCTTCCCTTCAGCCCTCCATATATGGTCTTCCTTCCTCCCCTCTCCTGCTTGCCCTCCGAAAGGTGTTTTTTTTTTTTTTTCTTCTTCTTTGTGTTTTCCTCGTGGCTGTGTGGCTGAGCTACGCCTCTGGTCGATGAGATGAGTCATCGTCATCTAATTGCTCTCAAATTCAGACCGACCGCCAGGTTTCACCTCTCGAGCGACTGAGTTCTACTTTTTATAATCGCACAAAAGGTTATTTCTGTCCAGGAGATGTAGGTGTGTGTTTTCTGGAAACCAATAACACATCAATGGAGCTTTATTGTGTAATGCTACAAGTACAACCAGGTCTTTGTGTGTAGAAATACATCAAAATTAAAGAAGTTAGCAGAATAATTATGTTATGAACTGAAAAATATGTTCAATAAAAGTTCATCCGTTAATAGCAAACCTGTGTTAGCTTCAGTTTATCCCCTTTATTCATACAGAAAATGTAATCCTGTTCAAATGCATGCGTTGAGGTCACGTGTTATTGGTGCATATTTATGATCATTTATTGCAGGCCTTCTCAGGACACAACATCACATCTGATGTTGTGTTTTGGAAATTTAAAGGACAGTCCCTGGAAATATTCTCTTACTGTTGGGTCACACTTTGAGTACGCTCAGTCAGAGCTCTTAGATGACACGGAGCGCAGGGCAACATTCACCTTTATCTGCTTCCGGTGCTACTGCCGAGCTGACATTAAAAAAACAAACAAACAAACAGATTTTTGTCAACCTTTGGATGCTGTGAGAACATGTGCGAACTCTCTCACAGATGGCTCGTGTTCACAAATGTCAACACGGTGAGGTGAACTGCTCAGAGAAATGAATAACATTGCATAAGCGATGACGGCATGAGCAGGGATGGCCTCAGGTGTCCTGATCTCCACTGTTTTGTGTGTGGTCAGAAAATTGCCTGCGTATAGGCACGAAACAAATTCCCAGTAGCTTCGAAATCCACTTTTCTTCTTTTGTTCAGGTTTTTGTAGGTGGCGTCTGTGTAGCTCGTAGTAAAACCGTCCTTTAATGGTTTTTTCTATCTTGGTACACATTTGTTCTCAGCGAGTGTGTTGCATGGGGTGCAGGAGATGAAGCCAGGGAACGAGGCCAGACATCCACCCACACACACTCACACTCTCTCCAGTAGTAGTAGTAGTGCCTTTCTTCCACTTGCATCATTTTATTCCTGCTTCAGCAAAGTAACGCAACAAAAATAGTCCTTTTCTGGATAAGGAACATGGAGAACTGAAAGTGTGAAAGTTCAATTTACAGGGAATTATGCAACAAATCTTTGAAAACAGTTACATTTTCCGCCTTTATTTGAAGCGCCATCTGACACAGCGTCACATGTGGTTTATTTCTCTCTTGCTGATGACCATGACCTACAGACTGTCAGCCATTGTTGCTTCATATTAAACAGCTGTCAGTGGCTGTTAGTGACCAACACAGGAAGTCAGATAGGATTTTACAGGTGTCATATTCCAGACTGGATCCTGCTAAACTCAACAAAAAGCCTCCTGAGATCTGTCAAAAACTGTAAGAATAATTTTAGGGTAAAAACAGTAGTGCAAAATGTAATAGTCCGTCCTCTCTTCTCTTTAGTTTAGTTTTCGGGGCATATGATAAAGAAACTGTGTTTGACCAAAATTTACTGACTGTCTTGTGACTCCTTTGCTAATTAGTAACTGAGCTATGAGCCATTAGATGGCCTCGGTGTGAGGTTCAGTAATAATATCTGTACTTTACAGAGTAAAGACGGAACAGAAAACTGTACAAATTTAGCTCAGACGATAATAGCAGCCTTATAAATTGGACACTAAAATGTCAGGTGCGTAACAGACTGAAGGACAACAATAGAGATGCAGAAAAACTATATGCTATTCGTGTAAAATGTTAGATTTAGTTTAATTTTTCTCTACAAAAATTGAGTCAATCTGCTGCTATTTTTCTTTGAAATCCTTTATTTATCAGGCAGACAGGTGTCCAAAACCTGATAATGTCAAATGAAGGAAAAAAACAAAACACTTTCACATTTACAAATTGTAAACAAAGAAATGTGTGGGTTTTTTACTTTATATAAAATAACTACTTCACTAGTCATTTCACACTTATGTTCTACAGCCTCAGTTTAAATAAACGTTCTACACCAAGACGTTTCAGTGCCAACCTCTTTTAATTATTGCTATACTATGTGAAAAGGTCACCGTGCTTCCTAGTAGGCAATAGCTTTGCCTTCCAGAAATGTCAGAGGGCTTATGCACAATATAATCTCCAACAAACCACAGGTATGGACAGCTTATCCTGTAGGAATTAAGCGCTACACAAGCAGCTGTCACAGCGTCATTCATGTGTGGATATGCCACACAGAAAGTCTGCAAAGGAGCCGTCAATCCACCTGTAGGCCGGTGTGTCATCGCGCTCTGTGAAAGTAGGAGCTGCTTCTCCTCTTTCAGACAAATGAGAGGGCCGCAGAGAGCTCGGCGGAAAGCCAAATGAGCTGTGGGCGAAGTCTATCAGGTTCCACAGGTGGAAACATCACCCGGCTTATTCAGGGGATGCGCAGCTAATCGTGAGGCGGAGGGACAGAACACCCGGCTAGAGGCAGGATGTTTTCAGGAAGACCTCTGAGCTGCAGCACTAACAATACTAATTGTAACCTTTGAGTTTGTGGTGTGCAGAAGGATGTCAGTGTAACCTTTTGACTGTCGTTGGTTTTTGTATTTTATGTTGATCCCATTGTTCTAAAAACTCTGTTGCAAAGCTGCTCCTCCACAAGACATTACAACGAATTGTGGTTTGTGGTCAGACAGCTTCAGAGACAGCTGGAAAAACGTAAGAACGAACTGTTAAATCTCTGGAAAAACGGTTAGAATTCTCTGTGTGAAGTTCTCATTAAACTGGTAGTAGCTGTCACACTTATAATTTCCCTGATAGTCTTGCGTGTGTAGATTTCTGCTTTCCATAAATTGTGATGACAACTATCGGGTCCTGGCAGCGTCCCAAGTTGCTCTTGCCCACATGTAACGAACAACAGGTAGTTGTCCTTCCTGTTCTAATTCCTGGAAATAGTCTGTTTGCTTTGGGTGAGGGGAAGTTCACGGGTAAAACTTTGAGGAGGCACTCGCTTGCTATGAATTCTCCAAACTATTCCCTCCTCCACGCTCTGATATCACGCAGGCTTTGTGCAGGGATATTTGCATTTTCACATCTAACCTATGAAAAGGCTCAGAACTGGAGTCCACGTGTAAAAATGGTTGAGACGTTCTAGTACAGTCCGATCTTTGCCTGTATTTTGCGTTTTTGGAGGTTGTTCCTTTCCTTTAATCTGCTAGCACTTTTATTTTTATTTAGTTTGTTGGATGCAGAGTCCAAAGTCCGTGCTAGATTGTTTTATTTCCCTCCCACGGGAAAAAACCCAGGTTAAAATGATTTACCTTAACTCTAATCTTTTCCTTATTACTTTCTCTTTCGTATCCTCGTTACTTCAACACGTAAGCGCTATGCCCGCCTCACATATAGTTTGACACACCCTGGAACCGAAGAATGCTGCTGCCTCGCTTGCAGTTCTGGTCGTGCGGTTGAACTCTGGGGCTTTGTTAGCAACCGGCAGCTCCCAGAGGGTTGCGCCTCTACTCACAGAATGACTCATCGAGTACCGCTGGCACATTTTGGCCAGGCCTGCTGAACAATTGGAGCAGAGTGGGAGACGATAGCTGAAACGGATCTTCTCAAATTAGTTAATGGTTATTGAAAAGGTGTTTTTCTGTACTGAGAAAGACTGATTGTGATTTTAAACCCTAATCCTGCAACTGAAACATCAGAAAACAAAAAAAAAATATTAGAAAGTACAGTGTGAAACTCGAGGTACATGTTTTGTTTTGTATCAAGTATCCCAAACTTGCAAAAAAGGAGATCATTTAAATGTAGTTGAACCATAAAACTCATACTCTGATGTCTCTATGAAATCTGTACTCATTAGTGTTCAAAATACGAGACTTTGACGAAGGAAGTCCTGACTTCTTGCACACATAAACCCAAAACCAGATGGATTTGTGGGATTATCGTAACTTTAGATGAGATAAAACAAAGGTCTTGTTTTCCCTCAACTTCCTGAGAGGAAACGAGAAGAGTTTCAGCTGTGAGACCCAAAGCCTTCATGCAGCGCACTGGTGGGATTTAAGGTTTTGTTTGTGCATATTAAAGTTAATCCTGGTTATATCTTGAAAAGACAAAAGGCTTTAGCATAAGGATGAACATAAAAGCTGGCAGCGAGCTCCGGCTAGAGATAAGTGGGCAGTTCAGTCAAGGCTCCCGAAGCTATCTGACTCAATAACAAAAGTCTGCTCAGAGAGTTAATGTGCCACAGACTGGCGCTCTCCGAAGCTCTCGTGCTTTTGATTTAGTTTGTTTTGTGCGTCTCGACAGCCCTTGCCTGCCACAATGGCAAACACAGAAGGGTTTGTTTAGGAGTTTCTCTCTTAGTCAATACAGAGCAGGCTTCAAGGTTACTCTGAGGCAGACTGTCACCAACATGTTGTCTCTGTGTGGCCTGCAGGCCGGTCGCTGTCTCTTGGAAAAACACCACTCCGCTCTGCACCGGTGAGATTAAACCTGAGGGATTTGTACTCCTCACCGTCTGCCTGTCAGGAGTTGCGCGCAGAGTGACGAAGCATGTTGTGACGGCTGTCCTCGTGGTATCAGCTGGATGAATGAACGACTGTTTAATCTGGGCCTGAAAAGATTTAAGGACAGGGGAGAGAAAGAGAGGGCAATTAGAGGGAAGAGGGATTTAAGGGCTGATTGGTGGGTAGGTGGGTGGGTGTATTTCACCTGCAGTGGGGGGAATGTGTTTTCTACCCCCTAACACGATGTGACGGTGTCGCCTACCAGTGAATTTAAGGTGATATTAAGAATGCCTGAGAGCAGCTGAGTGGACAGAAGGGGGAGATCAAATTTTAATGAAGTGATTGTGTTAAATTGCATGCTATGCGCTCTTAAGCTGCTCCCCCGTGACTCCCCGACACAGCCCCGAAACGCTGTTTACCAGCATCTCGACTGTTATGCACATTTATGACGAACTCGTTTCAGAAGAAGTTTGTGGGGTGCGAGTTCCCACGTGCACAGTTCAAGTTTACCCTCAAGGCTTTGCTTAATAGTAATGTTTACCCTATAGTAGCTTTAGTCAGGCTGCGGCTGTCCTGTGCAATGTTTTTTACTACTGATCTGCTAATTGCTTACTGTGTAAAGTGCTATAAAATGTCAAGGTCCAGTAGAAGTGCACAATTCCCCGCAGCCCACGGTGACGTCCTCAGATCGCTTTGTTTGTCGGATTAAACATCTGTCCAAAGTAGTGCTTGTAACTATACGAGAGAAAATTGTTTGAATGAAAAATTGTACACATTTGGAACCATCAAGCATTTAGAAAAAACAATTTTTTGCTTTTTTTAGCTCACTGGATTGAGCAGGATGTATCACAAGGATAATGTAGAGTCCCAGGTTCAAATCTCACCTTAGATAGGGTGGCTATAGCTTAGCAGTTGACCTGATCTACCTACTAACTTAGAGGTTGGTAGTTTGATCCTGGAGTGGTTGGAGTGTTCCAAGTGAGTAGAAATGCACTGAATAAGAACCTGTTCAACTTTCCATTGATCTTTCTACCAGTTTTCCAGTCTTTTCTTTGTGCTCTTAGATAAATGCTTAAAAAAGAATTTGTATCAATATCCAGATAATCATTTTCTGTAGTAAACATGTCGCTTGAAGCAGTCCTGTAGCAGAGTATTCTGTACTGTACCCAAATCTGTGGGTTATATTTCATTTCTTCTAGAAAGCTCTCGCTAGCCAAAGAAATTGTTTGGCAGAGAAGATGGATGAATTGAACCGGAGCTGTGTCTCACATCAGCCCCGCTGTTCACTGCTAATGTGCTGTCATGGAGCGACAGAGAGTTCGATTCGAGAGCGACCCGAGAGAGTCGGGCAGCGTTATCGCTCGTGGGGCCGAACACATGAATGTGTGGGAGCTGTGGGAGCTTCTCTGTGACCGGGGAAGGAATTATCCTGACAGTCTGTGACTAGGCTCTTTTCGCCTGTCTGCCTCTCTGTGTGTCAGATGCATGGCCCGAGTTGGATGGGGCCTCGGGCTGTAAACCCCCACCACCCTTGCCTGCGCCTACATCACCCCCTGTCCAGAGCGGAGAGCCTGTCGCCTCCCATCTCCTCTCGCTTTACAGTTGTGGGACAGGCAGCGCTTTCTAAATCTGCGATGGCCACGAATACTGTAAATGATTTCACACCACACGAGATGCTGACTGGGCTCTCGAAGCCTCTAATCGATTGACCTCCTTTTACAGCCCGTTGTGGGTTTGTTAATTGGTCTCCAGCTCCCTGCTGACACAGTGACCCTAATGGAAGAGAATTACTGCTGTCTCGTCATGCATTAACCTCCCCCCTTTTTTTTTTTCATCAACCCTCCCTCCATCTCAGGCCTAACCTCTGCCCCCCCCCCCCCCCCCCATTTGCTGCTCACTCTCTGGTTTCACAGCAGCTGGTTAGACAGGGGGTGCACATGCACTCCCGCCTTGTCACATGTCCCTGTGCCTCTGGGAGCTGCAGTCAGGTGACACTGCCAAGCAAATTAAAGCACCAAAAGGCATACACTTACTGTTTGCATACGATTGTCCCTTAATTAGTTTAAGCATAATGTGGCCGTGGTCGGGGTTATGAGAGGCTTCTGCACAGGTCAGATGAAGCTTCTGGGCTTTTGTGCAGAACACATTTCTCCTGCCGTTTTTGTTTTCTTTGTAGTTTTAGGCAAAATCACTGCTGAAATTAGGACCAGTTATAGTGATTTCCAGCTCTGTATTTTTAATATTAGCTTCAGCTACAGTAGCTTTGCATAAATAATTTCATCCTGACCCCTTCACTTTTTTCATATGTAAGAAATTTGCTGTTTTAAGCTTTGGTCTGATTGGCTGACCTTCACAAATACAAGGTTTACATAGCAGGTGGGGGGACACGTGTGTACTTGCGGAGGTCACCCCTTTTTGACAACACACAGAGAAAAGAGTAGAAAAACTGTGTGAAAACAAACCGTTATAGCAGTGTGAAGCCTGAGCATGATCGTGTGATCATGTTTATCATGAGCAGATTCACAAGGTAACATCTTTTAAATGGCCTGACTTTCAACAATAACATGTGTGACTCAAAAATAACAGGGAGGCTCCAGATGATCATAACATGGTTAAAATCTCAGGAGATGAGCCATGATTGCCTCCTTTTTTATTTATTTTTTGTCTGTTTAAGTTTGTGTGTGTAGAAGTGTCTGCTGTGCAGCTGTGAGCCTCGGTGCTGTATAGCAGCTCACCCCTAGTGGCTGCTGCCTCTATTATTTAGAAGTGTGAATATTTTATGACAACATCAGGGCTGGGAGTTTGGGAGACGGCTGCCCTAATGAGCCATGGCACTCACTCATTTGGACCTTAAACGGGCTGCTGAATGCACTTTTGTGGCGCCACAAAAACTGCACAGGGGGTATGTAGTAAAGTGGGTGTTAAAGTCTTATTTGGGGTTTTACTACTCCAGGGGAAAAATGCAGAAAATAGTCGTCTCACTGTTATGGGAGCAGATCGGCAAATCGTCCCGAGGATGAGCCTCGAGCATGAAGGCGAGGCTCAGTTTGTATACTGAGAAAAACTGAAGCCTGTTAAAACAAGAACTTTGTTATGTCGGCTGTGGTACTAGAGAGAAATAGAAAAGAGAAATAGAAAAAGAAGCTAAACAGTGGGGTTCACAATCATTTCTTTATGTTTTAGAGAAAAACAGATGAAGCTCTACAGTGTAGTTTTGTCCTCTGCAGTCATATAAATCTGTCCAGACGTGTCCTCTGAGGGGTCAAACACAGAAGAGCCAATGTCATTAAAGTCAGCAGCTCACAGACCTGACATCACTGTGCATGAGAGTGCGTCACGCAGCATGATCAGTCAGAGAACTTTTCAGCTTTAAAGTGTATGCGAAGAGACAGAGAAGCACTAAGGGCAGAGCAACGCTGCTCTTTCAGACTATTATAGAAGAGCCTTTTAGCTCTGTCCAAGGGCCAGTGTGGTTTTAAAATGTCTGCTTTTAAACTTGTTTTCTCTGTCTTCTTTTCATTCAATACTAAACTTTTCTTTGTTTCTGTTTTTTTGTTTTTGTTTTTTTGTTGCAGTGAGGGTGTCTTCAAGTGTCCGGAGGATCAGCTGCCCTTAGACTATGCCAAGGTACGACTGACACTCCTAATCCCAAACTAAAGCCAAACCCACACATGCAGGAGTATTTTTAAAAGCACATTTTTCCCTCCTTAGTTGAAAAATCAGCATGGTAACAACATGAACCAAACCCACCACATTTGGAAGCCTCAACATGTGTTTTGTCCGCTGCCATGTTTTTTTTTTTTTTGTTTGTTTGTTTGTTTGTTTTTGTTTGTTTTTTGGTTTGTTTGTTTGTTTTTGAGGGGCAAATTAGCATAGATGAGCGGTTGGAGTTGCTAATTAATGCTAATTAGTGGATATATCTTGGACGGGCTATACCAAAGTGCAAGTCCCGATAATTTCCATTGAAAATGCTCCAAAAGGCAATAACAGCACAAACACAGCTGAGTGGTTCACTTCACTGACTCCAATTAGCAGCTGTGGCCTAGCAAACACTGAGTGGTTACACTTCTGTCAATCAAACCAGCTACACCCCCTACTGCAGTATGTGAAAAAACAGACCCTGTTTAGTTGGTTTGAAGGAGGAAAATATCCATAGAGGTCAAATATATTTAGTTCTAGGTTGTAAACCTTTTTTAATTGATGTGAAGTGGGGTATTTTAACATGGGAGTCTATTGAGAACAAATGACCCCATAATGTAGTGGTTTGTATGGTTCCGATCCCAGGGGCAGACACAAACCCAGGCTCAGGGGGCATATGGTAGTCCAAGTGCTGGTCCCAAGTCTGGATAAATGGGATGGTTATGTAACAAAAAACAAAAACAAAAAAAAGCAGCACCTGGTATAAAATCTGTGTCAGATAAAAGATGTGGATCCATCCACTCCGATGACCTCATTTGGGAAATAAGGGAGCGACCAAAAATACCCTCTGCCAAAAGCCGATGGGGAATGACTTGCTTTGAGACATGGACAGCATAAAAGATGTTCTTGAAACCTCAGACTTTTGTGTCATGTGCAAACTGAACAACATTACCTAAGTTAAACAAAACACTTAACAGAACATGTTTTAAACTCAGTTTCGCCTTGTTTATGGATGTCTGTACACTGGAAGTTTTCAAAGAGTTCTATTTGGCAAGGCCAAAGGTGATAATAGCCATGATACAGCTCACCGTGAGGTAACGTGAGTGTGCTAAAATGCTTGATGTGCACCAGATCAAAGAATTGACCATTTGTACAGAATTTCTACCACGTTAGCATCCAGATTTTAAGCAGATACATTAACTGTGATCACCCCTGTGGTTGAGAAATTTAGCACGCTAGCATTTAAACTAAACACAGAGTACAGATAAGACTGGAGATGATCAATGTAACAACATGCCACTAGATGCTAGAATAATTAAAATGCTAGCTTTGTAGCATTTTTGTTTTGTTTGCATTCATCTGCTTCAGGATGTAAATAAACTGGGCTACACTGGCCTGACTAGGAACGAATGCAAATCAGATGTCTAACGAGTACAAAGATTAGATAAAGATGGAGTCATGAATCCGGATGTAAATGCAAATTATCAGAAAAACTGCTTTAGGGTGATGGCTTTGACTTTATAATGGTGTGATAAAAGCTGAATTTTTGAAAGTAAGTTTACAGATCCTTGTTTTAACTGAGAGTCAGAGTCAGTGGAAAATCTATTAAAACTAGTACCACCCCACCCTCGCCTCTTTTAATACATCTCTTTATGTCCAGAAGAAATTTCAGCTGAACAATAAATGCAGTTAATCAGATTGTGCTCAGGGGGAAAAGATAATGACTAACTGTATTCAGAGTCGGCGGCTGGCTCTCACACACCCACACCCCCACTGCAAAATGAGAGACTGGAAGACAAGGATAAGGGGCAGGAAAGGATCATCTCCTTTTCAGTGCAGCGTTAGGCTTCAGTTGATAAGTCTCCCATGCAGTTTGTTAACTTTACTCTTTATGATCTTGTTCTATGTGCACAAAGCTCATTTATTCAAAGCCACTGGAAAAAGAAAAAGATGACTGCACTAAATAGAAGTTCATCATCGTTCCGATTTAATGAAAGCTGATACCGTCAGGCGGGGAGGAATAAGGTGATTTTTGTGACCTTAAAACTCATTAAAAAACAAAGGAAATTATCAGGGTTTAACCTCGAGCTGCAGCAGGCTCAGCGGGGCAGCAGTGCAGGTCTGCATGCTGTGCTCAGAGCGATGAAGGCGCCTGTAATAGCAGGGACTCCCCACGGGAAGGATGTGCTCATGGCACACCTGTCAGACGCTGTTATTTGCCAAGGCTCCCAGTCGCCTGTAAATTACCCCATCCTGGTGGTCCCTGTCAGGGTTGTTGTAACGCTCGCTGAACACTGTCCTTCGAAAACGTGCACAAACACAACCTCGCTCCCACAGAACAACAGTGTTGCAGTCATTAAAGGATTGCACTGTTTCTGTTGTAGCAGCAGTGCACGGCCAACAATTGCTGCAGCAGACAGAATAAACCCCCAACTTGGAGCTCCAAAGAGATTAACCCCCCCGATCTGCCTGCGACTAACTTATTAAAAGGTCATTATTGCCGTCCTCCTGCAAATTCCAAGACTGTAACAATGAGAGAGTGTTTCAGTGTGCTTTAGAGGACTTTTTTTCTGCTCTTTGTTTCTTCTCAGAGAATGTGATTATGGCACTGAAATCTCAACCGCTCCTTCAGTGTAAATGGAGTCGCTTTCTGTGGATGTCATTTCACTTCAGAGATGTACTTTAAAACACTTGAAAAGGCGTCTATCTCCTAACAAAGCTGCTGCAAACAATGAGAGAGACGACGAGGGTTTCCTTGCAGATCGTTTTCCAAATGAATTTTTAACTTGCTGGCGATGGCAGAGACACGTGAGCGCAGTCGGGCACTTTCTGGGAGCCGTTATTTGTTCGGAGGGCTGTTGTGACATTTTGAGGAAGTGGCTTTTCTTGTTTGATCAGTGCTCTGCCCGTGCTTCGTGTGACAGCACAAGGGATGGAGATGCAGCGAAAGAGCCGTAAATCCTCTGGACAGCGTACTGTAGGGAAGGATTTGGGGTGTTTGGGCAGAAAACTGACTCATCCCTATCGCTCTGTGACCAAGAATAAATAAATCTTTTCCTCTTTTCTCCCCTCTCTGACTCTTTCAGAGGTCCCATAAAACGACAGACTTACTCATTATCACTGCAGTGCTTGGCTTGAGTCACTGTGCTGCAGTCTGATGAGGGCTGCATTTACCCTTTTTGCAATATAAATCTCCAGTGTGTGTAACTGTGAGCAGCCACTGAGTGTCTGTATTCTGGTTTATGATTTCCCATTATTCACTTAACCAGTGTCTCATTTATCCCATATTTCCTACCCTCAAAGTAATGACAAAGCTTACAAATGTAGCAAAAACTTGTCAAAGCCACATGCATTTAACCAGTGGGGACACATCCTGGGATCTGCTACACCAACCTCCTCTTGCTTTTCTGTTTAGATCTACCCAGACCCAGAGCTGGAGCAGCAGATCTTGGCTCTGCCCATCCGATGCATCCACAGCGAGGAGGGCTGTCGCTGGACTGGCCAGATGAAGCAGCTGCAGGTAAGAAGCCATGCCCTCTGATACATGCCTCCTTCCTCCACTGCTGCACCCAGCATGTGGGGTGATTCTGATGACCTGTTTTGTGTCTCTCAGGGCCACTTCTCCACCTGCGCCTTCAATGTGATACCCTGCCCCAATCGCTGCTCAGTCAAGCTGACGCGCCGCGACTTGCCCGACCACCTGCAGCACGACTGCCCCAAGCGCAAGGTCAAGTGTGAGTTTTGTGGCAGCGAGTTCACCGGCGAAGCCTATGAGGTAAGCACTTCACACCTTTTTTAAAAAAAATCATTTTTATTATGGTTTCTCTCTCATTGTAAACAACTTCATGTGACAGCACATGATTTCCATGGTTATATGAAAGGTGTTTTTGTTGAAAGCAGCAGGAAAAGTGAATGCACGTGTCAGAGCCCTCGGAGAGTCTAGGTCTATTTTGAAATAACACGTGTGTTGGCAGAAAGAAAGAATATATAACCGTGTCTTTCATGCTGAAAGTGTTTTCCACAGCTGAAGTAATTCAGGCTTCTCACTAGCACCTCTGTCATTACTGCCAGCCTGCCCCTCCTCTGTTTACTCTGCTTTCCCCTTTGCCCAATATTACAGGAACATTAATATACTTTTGACCTTTACCAATAATCCTAATATCTAATGTAAGCATTTATATGGATGTGCCTTTAAGCTGCTGAGATTAACAGCAGTACTCAGAAAATTCATTTATTCACAAGACAAAAAAAATAGGTTGTTAAAGTTTCTACAAAGTTGGTTATACTTATAAAATAACTAAATATCTTACCCTTGCAGCCTTGGACTCAAGACTCCTTCATTAACACTGTTTCTCACATTGTTTAATGTTAGCTCGAGGTTGCCATTTACTCTTAGCAACTGCATTCAACTTGTCATTTATTAAATATGACTTATTTATCTATAATTCTATTTGTTAGCTTTTTGAAGCTATTCCATTTCATAGGTATTTTACAGCTACAGTTTAGCTAACAGCTTAAATTGTTTGTCTCTACTGTAGTGTAGTTATTAGCTAGCAACTGTTATCTATATATTTAAGTTAAACAATAAGTTTATATTTATAGATAGCTATTTTAGGTTTTTGTACAGTAAATTAAATATAGTTTGTTACTTTGTTTCTCTTAGCTAACAACTGTTAGCCGTGCATTTAAGCTAACAATTCCCTACAATGTGGTGTTAATTTTAAACAGTATTTTTAACAATTTAATGAGTTTATCCACATTAGAAGCGAAAGCTTGTTCCTACCACTTAAAGTTGATAATAACACTTAAGAGTTATCATCTTATAATTTTGTATATTTGTACATTTTATATATTTTTTCTCTGTTAATACTCTCCATATGTATATAGTGCTGCAGTGCTAACAGGCATGTTTGCACTGAGTAGGAGATGCTCTGTATCTCATTGTACAACTGTATAGTGACAATAAAGGCGTTATTAGGGCAATCGTGGCTCAAAGAGTTAGCAGTTTGTCTTGTAACGGGAAGGTTGCCGGTTCGAGCCCCGGCTCGGACAGTCTCTGTCGTTGTGTCCTTGGGCAAGACACTTCACCCACCGCCTACTGGTGATGGCCAGAGGGGCGATATGGCAGCCTCACTTCTGTCAGTCTGCCCCAGGGCAGCTGTGGCTACAACTGTAGCTTGCCTCCACCAGTGTGTGAATGTGAGAGTGAATGAATAGTGGAATTGTACAGCACTTTGAGGGCCCCGAAAAGTGCTATATGAATGCAATTCATTATTATATTATATTCTATCTTATAATTTTAGGTTATTATCTGAAAATGAGGAGTTATTTCTGAATGAGTTGAAATTTCAAGATGCATAAATTTGGAAAAAGTCAAAATTCTGACATGTGTAATGTGAAATTTTAAGTTTTGAAAGTTGGCAAAATGCCAAAACAAATGTTCAGTGGCAGAAACACTTTAATTTGAATTTTAAAAAAATGTTTGAATGGAAGACTGTTTTATTTAGGTCAT
Source organism: Copadichromis virginalis (assembly GCF_057382275.1). Classification (NCBI taxonomy): domain Eukaryota; kingdom Metazoa; phylum Chordata; class Actinopteri; order Cichliformes; family Cichlidae; genus Copadichromis; species Copadichromis virginalis. The sequence continues at coordinate 31,887,511 of NC_140631.1, read as the reverse complement.
TTTTTTAAAACTAAATATACAGTTTTTATTTTTATTAAATTAATTCAGTTCAGTTCCCGTGGCTACTGGAAAAGTAGTGGTAATACATGGAACTAAATTGCCTCACAAATCTAGCAATATAAAATGGGTAAAAAAAGGTTTTGCTTTCTGTGCTGGACACTATTAGATATAATTGGTGAACATTTTGTTATTAGATTAAGATCCAGTTAGATCCCCATGATTCGTTACTATTCATGGATCCAGGTGTGTTCATTGCTGCAATAACATTCAGTATAACCCAATTTTAACAGGCATTATTTTGTTAATTAAAATGCAGTTTAAATAAAAGACACCATCAAATATGCACACCTCCATGTCTGAATCATAGATTTATGTCATAACCCCGATCTAATTTTTTATTTTTCTCATTCCAGAATCACCAGGGTGTATGTCCTCAAGAGAGCGTTTACTGCGAGAACAAGTGCGGGGCGAGGATGATGCGTCGCCTGCTGTCCCAACACAGCATGGCCGAGTGCCCCAAACGCACGCAGCCCTGCAAGTACTGCGGCAAGGAGTTCGTCTTCGACACAATCCAGGTCTGTTTCACATTAAGTTTATGACCAGATGCTGTGATATTTCCTAAAAGGCTCCTTAATTTCTTTTTTAAATGTATTTATTTTTTATTAGTGAAATAATTATGTTTGGCAAGATGAAGTGCAGAGACACATTTTATCTTCTGTCTGTAATTCAGCCTATTGGGGCCCGATGGCAAAGAGAAAACCTGCTGTAGCTGAAGGATGTTTCCATTTATGGTGTCTCTGTCTTGTGGCAGCTGGATTTTTAGTGTGAAGCTGCTGTTTTTTCTTTCTGGGTTTTTGTTATGGGGAAGGCACCTCCTGCTGCACACATCTGGCCAGAGGCAGAGCAGTCAGTGTCACCCTCCCCCCACGTGACAGGCCAAGATGTAATAATCCAATCTTGGTCATAGCACACACTAGTGTTGAAGAGCTTTTTCCGTTGTCACGTGATATTCAGAGCTTTTCTCAGTATTGCTCATTTAATTGGTTTACAAAGATAGGTGTTATCTTGCTTCCTCATGTCACCATCTAGTCTATAATGGGGTATCTCAAACAGCTGCTGATTTTACCATGACAACATACACTAATTTACAATAATATGCAATATAATACGTCACATGAAGATATGGAAGACATTTTATAGACTGGTTTTAATGAAATCAGTTTATGAAATGATCAGCCGACATTTATAAAATGGATGAAAATGTATAAAAATGTTAATCACAATTAACCAGATCCACTGCTTTCCTTGGTTTATTCAGCCATGGATCTAAAACCATAACGTATTTACTATAACAAATAGTTTCATTTCTTTTCTTTGAAGCTAAAATAAAAATAATTTTATGCTTTTTATCTCTGTAGCCTCATTTTTAAACCCAAGTTTTGGGGGGTACTTTCAAGGGCTTCTTTTCCCCTGTACAGCTATTAATCTGAGCCTTGGTGTGCAGTCTGTGTTCTTACTGGTCATGCTGTCTGTCCTCTGCAGAACCATCAGTACCACTGCCCTCGCTTTCCTGTCCAGTGCCCAAACCAATGCGGCACACCCAACATTGCCCGAGAGGACCTGGCTAACCATATGAAGGATAACTGCGGTAGCGCCCTCGTTCTCTGCCCCTTTAAAGATGCCGGGTGCAAACACAGGGTAAGACCTGCATCATTTGACCTTAAGAGATGACTTGTCAAATGTTTTGCCTTTGTTGTCCAAGAAGGAAACTTCTGGTCCTTGGTAAATGTGTCCAAAGTATTGCCTTTCTTCTTCTCAGACATGCACTGCTGTGGCTGTAGGGTCTATTTTAATGAGATCAACACTTCTACACTCTGACAGTGCATTTCTGTCTATTTATAAAACCCACATCAATCTGGAGAAATGTGGATATGCTCGAGGAAGAGTGACTTATGAGCACCAAACTCCGGCTTGGTGTTCTGTTAAGACTTAAAAAGCATCTGGAGAGCTTGACTTGTTCTATTTAAAGATGGCCTGATGGAAAGTACAAACACAAAAGCAGAGTGCAGATTCACTTTGCAGTCTGAGCATGCTCATCTTCATCATATTACTGTTTGTTTTATTATTAATTGATACACAGGAAGTTTTAAGTGTCCCGTACTGTATAAAACCTGGGAGAAATACTATAAATAACTAAGATTAGCGCAAAAGCATTCTTTTACACTGATGGGAAGCCAATTTTTGTTTTTATAATCAGATTCCCCGTTCTCTGCAGTGCCCCAAACTGGCTATTGGTCGTCACCTGGAAGACACCACTAAGTCCCACCTGACCATGATGTGTAACCTGGTGGGTCGTCAGCGGCAGGAGATCCTGGAGCTGCGGAGGGAGATGGAGGAGTTGTCTGTAAGCCACGATGGCGTACTCATCTGGAAACTCAGTGACTACTCACGGAAACTCCAGGAGGCCAAACTCAGAAGTAACCATGAGTTCTTCAGCCCGCCCTTCTACACTCACCGCTATGGCTACAAGCTGCAGGTGTCAGCCTTCCTCAATGGTAATGGGAGTGGTGAGGGCTCTCACCTCTCTGTCTATATCCGCGTGCTGCCCGGAGAATATGACAACCTGCTGGAGTGGCCCTTCTCCTACAAGGTGACGTTTTCCATTCTGGACCAGAGCGACCCATCGCTTTCAAAACCCCAGCACATCACGGAGACCTTCAACCCCGACCCTAACTGGAAGAACTTCCAGAAGCCCTGCAGCAGCCGTAACTCGCTGGACGAGAGCACGCTGGGCTTCGGTTACCCCAAGTTCATCTCGCACGAGGAGATCAAGAAGAGGAACTACGTCCGGGACAACTGCATCTTCATCAAGGCTTCTATAGAGATTCCCCAGAAGATAATGGGTTGAGATGCAAACTTTGTTTTCTGTTTATGAAGGAGAAAGATTCGTTAAAGACTGGAACTGAAACTTAACCTTGAGAACTTATACAGACTTACCCTTTAGACCAGGGGTCCCCAATCCCAATCCACGAGGGCCGGTGTCCCTGCAGGTTTTAGATCTCACCCTGGGTCAACACACCTGAATCACATGATTAGTTCTTTACCAGGCCTCTGGAGAATTTCAAGACATGTTGAGAAGGTAGTTTATCCATTTAAATCAGCTGTGATGGATCAAGGACACATCTAAAACCTGCAGGGACACCGGCCCTCGTGGACTGGGATTGGGGACACCTGCTTTAGACACTTTCTGCCCTTATAACTTCTCCACCACAGAGCTTGTAGTGAGTCTGTCTGGCTGTGCAAGTGGACTTGGAGGACCTTGATATATCAGAGAGGAGAAAGTGTTTCGTCTGCAGAGCCATCAATCTCTGTTGTTTCTTTTATTATTAATTTTTTTTTTTTCAATTTCCGTTTGTTGACCTTTAATCACAGTCTACAACTGAAAGCCTTGGAAATCAAACAGTGCCTAAAGAGTTTATCTTAAGTTATGCTTTTGTTGTTTTTGTTTTTACCATACAAAAGATTATGGAACAGATATAAAATAAAGCTGAAGGGCTTCATTAGCCTCTACACTAAGAGTAGGAAAAAAGGAAAAAAACAAGCTGTTTTAGAGATGTCCCATTTTTATCTGGGATGATCTAAAGAAGAGGGAGCAGAGGACTCAAGCTCAAGCCCAACTGCCTTTTGTACATGTGCTCATACAGTATATATGAACCCTGAATACGCAGTAAGAACTGCTTGTGAGATTTGTGAACACACAAACAGGTCAGTGTTCACGGGTGAGAAACTTCCAGCTCAAATATTGATCATTTTCATGTTTTAATGGAATAATGATTCAAGACTGTTCTGGATTTGAACTTCCTGGCTGGCTGTTCTGCATGGCTTTCCTTCAGGTGCTCCGGTGTCCTCTCACAGTCCAAAGACTTGCATGTTAGGTTAATTGGTGAGTTTAAATTGGCCGTAGTTGTGAATGCAAGCATGAGTGGATCACAGTTTCTAGGTTAGCCTTTTGAACTACCAATCCAGCTTACTCAACTTGATTAGGCTTGAATAAGAAAATGAATTCTTTGGAAAAGATACAGCTGCTATAGCTTATAATCTTAGCGTGGCTAACAGCTAGCCTTCCTGCTACCCTTCAAGCAACTGTAGCCAACAGTCATGTGGGGATTACTCAGTTGTGGATGGCTTTAGACAACACAGAGGAGTAGTCACTCATATTATACTTCTTTGAAGTCCACCTTAATGCCAGACAATGTGGTGTCTTGTATGTATGGTGTACTGTAAAGTTGGACCAAGCTAGTCCTAGCATGCTCACAGAAACTGTAAACCACTCATACATCACTTTCAAACAGCTTTTCCTCTTGTTTCCTCTTGATAAGCTAACTACCTACCAGCTGTAACAAAAGATATGAGTGTTATCAACTGCTAGACTTAAACCACTGAAACAATAAATATCCAGCAAGCCGTTGAAACATTAACGTTATCTTCCCAATCAGACCTGCTCATGTTGTTTCAGTGCAACAGTTGTTCAGTCAGATCGTCTCTTGCAAAGCAAGAACTATTGATCTGATTATCAAGAGCAGACAAATATCTCTGGATTTTGTTCATACAAACATTTGACTGATGACATATTTGGTTATGAAATGATTATGATCAGCTAACCACACAGCATCGAAGCTCATCAGGCCAACCACGGCCTCCAGTGCAACGGGTTAAGAATGATTGTTTTATTAAAAACTGTTAAAAATATATTATGAAATGGTTCTTCTTCACAAACCTTTCATCACTATAAAGTCCAAAAAGGACATTCAGGACATCAAAGTCATGTCGACTGTACGATTTTCTCTTTCCATTGAGAAAAGATGGTGTGTCAAAGGTTTTTCAGCGTTGAGATGTTTGCTTTCAAAATCTCTCAAAGCGTTTTTTCACCTGTCAACAATGAAACTACAGGTCTGTCTCTTCTTCCCATCACAGGACCTTTCCATGACTTTGTATTTTTAGCTAGTTTGACCCCTCCCCCCCCCCCCCCCCCCGGTGTGAGTAGCTTCAACCAAACAAACACTCGTACTGACCCTTAGAGGCTTCATATCTACAGTGGAGTCCCAAATAAGATAAAAACAAACTCACCTTCTGTTGGTCTTCGGATGAGTAGAGCAAAGAGGTCAGCTGTCGGAGTACCTGTGCATTTAAAAAAAGAAGGAAAAGCCATGTGGCCTTTTTATACAGTATGTCTTCGCATGAGGGTTTTAGGGCTGAGCAGGGCGACATAAACACGTGCATGCTTCATGTGCTATCACCGGGATCACATTTTTGTACTGTAACTTGTAAAATCCTCTCCTGTTGATGGCTGTTCTTTCTTTTGGACCATTGGAAAGATGACAAATTGTCGAAAAGAATATTGTTTTGTACTTTTTTTGGTTTGTTTTTATATACAGAAATGTGAACACTGTTTTTAATATAACCTATAAAGACAATGAACACTTGGCTGTGAAGTGTGTTTTACGTAGCCTGGGCGTTGAGGGTATACTGCAGCTATTTTGAAAAGATAGCAAGATCGATGCATAATGCAACAATGGGGAGCGGCCCTGCGCTAAACACCACTCTCCATCACAGCACCATCCGAGGTGTGGAGGACTTTCTCGATGCAGTTCACTCACGATGTATGTGAATACTAATGTAAAAATGCAGAAGCACATTCTGTCTTTTTATGATTATACATGGAAAAATTTCCTGATTTCTTGTCATAATACCAGCTGATATTTTCCAGTGATTTAAAGAAGTGAAAAAATAAAACTTTTTGTAAGATTCTGTATTTTTAAAAGTACCTAGCTGTTTTATACAAACACCTTTCATTGGAGAGTCGGGGTGACTTTGGGAACTTTCAGACCCTTTCGTCTCTTGGACATTTGGAGAATTTGTTCGTCCGTGTGGTTTGAGCCTTACATATTCTGTCTGTATTATTTCCTCTTAAAAGTATTTATTTTAAGGAGCCGTCGTGTGAGTTTGCACACGTGGTACAAATGTTTTAATATGTTGACTGATGAGTGCTTGTCAATTTCTTAACTGAAATAAAATACCATATATTATAATTGTTTTGTTTTATCTTTTGATCACATTTGTCCACTAAATTAAATCATCAGACATCATGTATACTGGTATGTTTGCAAATGTGACCTAGCACCCTCCCACATCTTTACAAACTGTCAGTCAGTGACAGTGCCCTGACAAAAGTCAGTGATGCGTATTTTATATATTTAGACCTTACTCACACAGGCCTAGAAATTGGTCAGGAAAAACCTGGTAGTATCCAGTTAAAAATGTGTATTCCCTGACTGGCTGGCGAGTAGTTACCAGGTAAAATCAGTCCCATAGAACGTGCTTCCTCCTTGTGATTGTTTTTGTCACTAGCAGATTGCTGTGGTCTCCTATTTTGCATGGAAGATTAACTTGTCTGCTAACCAGAAACACCCAACAATCAGTCTGGGACTATATATTTTCCCCTAGCGACAGGTGTTTGCCAAGTGGTTGCCAACTAGTCTCTATGCCTGTGTGACTGGAGCTCCAGATCCAGATCATCAACAATATTAAATATTCTAGGATCAGCAACCTTTTTAATTTGATCCATGGGGTTCAAAATCATCTGGAAACAAAGAGTCACTGATTATTTTATTTAAGTGCTGTTTGTGTTTATGTGGAGCCAACAGGAAGTCAGCCAACTAGTCCATGCTCTTTATGGACTCGACTATTAAGAATGATGCTGAGCATGCTCTCTGGGCCCAAAAATAGCAGTATAATGTGGTACATCCCAGTATTATGGAAGCCACTGAACTACTTTTATTCCAATTCATTAAAGGAAGCCATCTAACCAATCTGAATCAAGTTCTTAATATATCTGTGATTAGTGACTTGAGATGACCATTTTTTGTAACAAGTAATGAAAGCATCTATGATTTGATAATGAAATTGTGTGTTTCTGTTCAGTAGCCACAACAGGGGTAATTTTTAAGTACTATTTATCAGTCTGTCAGCAATATTATGGAAAAATGAACTGGCTGAAGTTCATGAATCTTGGTGGAGATGTGGAGCACTGCCAAGGAGGAAAATCTTGGCAAACTCTCTAGATCATTTTCTTGGTTATTAAAGTAATTTTGGGATAAAGCCCTGGGCTGTTTCAACGATGTTGGTTTGTCTGTTTTTCTGTCTATATAGCAACTACTAGGCTGGATGTCGTAAAGCTTCTTGGAGAGATGGAGACTAGGCTAAACCATTAAACCATTAAACTTTATTTAAAATATTAACTGCACTGACCTTGGTGGAGTGCTGCACCCTCTGAATGCCTTTCTAGTTTAATGTGATTTTGGACTGAAGAAGATTTATACTGTTTGCATTTAAAATACACTCATACTTAAAATGCCTCTGAATTATTGATGAAATATATTATCACCATTAAAACTTAATGATACTAAAAAGCTATAAAGTTCATCTCAACATTCACATTTAGCAAACTTGCCTTCTGTCTGTTTTTTTTTAAACTCATTAATATTCAAAACCACAACAATTTTTTTTTGTTGGACTCGATTAATCCACCTCAGGTTTTCTGTCCTTCAAGTGCAGTTGTATTTTTAGAGCAAACATGACTGACCTCCTATACAAACAGTCACTTCCTCAATTCTAGGTCAGGGATCAGTTTGATTTCAGTTGTGTCTTTCTTTAAGTCTGCTGTTACTCTGCTGGAGTTGGAGGGGGTAGGGCAGGGGAGGAAAAGGGGCAAAGGAAGTGAGACAGACACCAGCCCTCCCTGCTTTGAAGTTCTGCCAGGAGTTTGCATTAGCTTGCAGTTTGGATAATGTTCAGTGCAGCAGGATTTAGGGAAGAGGAAAATGAGCTTTTATCCTCAAAGTCACTGAGAGGTCCCTAAGGAGGACAGTCCTGCTTTCCACTTACTGTACAGGAGTTGGCCAAAGTCTTTTAAAAACCCATCATATCAACTATCGGAGTCCCATATTTTTTATTTTTTCATTTAAGAATGAAAACAACATCTGTTTAAGGAGCACCGCATGACTGTTCCCTTTGCTTCTTTGCTTTTTGAGGAAATTGCCAATAATCTTAAAAAACACTTCCTAAGAAGGCTTACCTTTCATTCAGGATTGTTTTTTTTCACAAGTCATAGAAGTCATTCATTTAAGGAAAAGGGTCCTCTCTTCAATAATAAAGAAAGGCAGAACACTATGAGGCTGAAAAACCATATGACAGCCTCATACTTTCCTGGCAAAAGACACACAACCAACAACACTGTGCCGCTTCAGGGCGATGCAGAATCAAAATAGTAACAGCTAATTACATGTTAGCAGGCTCCATGTTTCCCATGAAGCACAGACTCACGTGCAGTTTGATGTACAATGCTGCCCTTTGGCTTTGCACATTTTGACCCTCAGCTCCCATTGGTTAACGATTTAAACGCACAGTCACGTTTTCATATAAACCAGTATCATTCCTGTTTGTTGAGCTCACCTATACTTTAGTAAACTCAAGCTAAAAATCAGAACCCATCTGGGTTAAAGAAGGAGGTTGTGGTGAAGGCGGAGAGGAGCCCAACCCATGGAGGCTTTCCTCGCCCATTAAAAAAAACACACATCAAAGAGAAGCTGTGGTTTATGAAGCGGTGCCATGCTGTCGTGCCTCGTACTGGAGTTAAACAATCGTGGCTCACAGAGCAGGAACTGAACCGGGGTGGTACAAGAGTGAGATGGTGTCCTACAGCAGAAAAAAAAATCCTAGCAGAAGTAAACATATGTGCTACACAGCAGGAGTTTCCTCAGGAGTCAGATAAATCATCAGACATGAACGTGAGCATGACAGTTCGTTCCTGGCCTGTGAACAGGACTTTGGCAAAAAAAATTTATCTTAACTAAAGTTAAATATTTACAGAAAAATATTCTCATATATGGCCTAAAGATACCAGAAGGATTGTTGATTTCAATGTTTTAACTAATCTCTTCACATTTAATAAAAAGGCTGTAGAATGAAAAAAATAAGGAAAAAGTAGTTTGTATATAGAAGGTGTAAGAATTTGAAGATGGAGTATGCAAAAAGTGTAAGCACTTCTCAGACTCTACAGACCTTAGTTAGCATGTAAAATGTTAAAGTTCATGACAGTACAATTACACAAAGACTGAACAAGCACAGGATGTTTTGAAGAGCTGCTAAGAGAAAAGCCATTTCTCTCTAAAAAGGACATGGTAGCACAGCTTACGTTTAATTTTTCACAGGACTGCAAGTTTTCAGGGTCCTCTTAACATTTTTTTTAGAAAAAAAAATCCTGCAGGTTTTCAGAGTCCTGTGAAAACTTTTCTCAAAAGATTGCATATCGATATTTTGTTGACATCCAATACAGCGGCCTGAATGATAGGGAGAAAGATAACAAGATATGTGAGTGGGGAAAATTGATTTCTTTCTTGTGTGGCGTAAACAACTAACCACTATTGCAACCCACCATCAAAAGAAATGAGGGGAAAAACGTCAATATGTACAAGTGCGAAGCTGTTCTATGATGTCTGAGGATGTCAATAGCCCTCAGCCTGAGCACTTCATCTGCTTAGAGAAGATGACTAATGATAACATAGCACAAATCAAACTTGAGACACTTGGAAACTAAAGAATCCTTCACCAAAGAGGAGTTAAACCAGAACACGGGCCATCAAAACTCCTTCCTCTCCCAGGTTTTCTTGTTGTTGGTTTCCCATCTGTGTTTCTGTTGTGGTTAGCCTCTTATGGGGTGGGGTCTCTAGCCCCACACCCAACCCTCCTTCATTCTCATCCTTGACTTAGATCCAGGAAGTGGTGGAGCTAAAAGACTTGTTGGACAGAGTGAAAGTGTCTGATAAGATAATTCATGCAAGTTAAAAATGTTCAGTCAGAGGATGTTACAAGTTACAGATAAGTGAACACAAATGTTTGTCGGCCCTTCGCCAACTTGTTTTGATGATAAGACTTTTTCTCTTTTTAAAGTACTCAGACATAATTTCAAAACAAAAAATCAGCACCAAGTCAACTAACCATTATTATTATTATCTTATTAGCTATGCATGCTAATTATTCAGCTTAAATTAGTTAACAAGCACACTATTTTGGAATTAACAAACCTAAAATAAACAACTAAATACAATGTCAAAGTTCATCATAATCTTAAAAAGATTTTACCCATTTTTGCACCTCAACCGTAAAAGGCTGCTGGGGTAATTGCTGTTCCTCTGCTGGACGGGCAGGCATAAACCCCTATCTTTGTGAACACGAAGACTTGAGAACGAGGCAACGCAGGATTTTCAAATTGATACCACAGGTCCATCTATTGAAAATCTCAAACAATATGGAATTTTGATGACCTCAATCTCAAGGTCAAGGTAAGTGGTCAAGTGTTCTGAAAATCCTGTGAATGCAATAAATAAGAAGGAAGTCACCAAGGATTTTCTAATTTATACGATGGGTGCATCTTCTAGGAGGGGTAGCACTGGGGGCAGTCAGTATTTTTAATATTCTGAACAAGTAGGCTGCAGCACCTAATTAAGTATTAAGTAAATATTTCCTGTGAACTTCTCTAAAAAGATACCCTACAACGGTTATTGAGAACGACTAAAAAGTATTGTGTATTAAAAGTCATAATAACTAATTTGACCTTCATGCTTGTTCTTTGTCTGGTAATCCATAATATAATCTTCTTTAAGTCAGAAGCAGCCCCACCCCACTCCTCCCTCAGTGACTCACTGAAATAATCCCACTTATCTTTAAATTGGAGCAGATGCAAAGGTGCAGACCTGCGACTTGTTCTGAATGCATAACGAACACGCACCTCATATAAAAACCATTAAAAATCGTTAAAAAAAAAAACAGTCAGCCGTGAGCCCGACCATGTATGACTCGTGCAATTCAATGACAGATGCTCTCTCCGTCTAAATCCTACTGCATTATTGGTATGCGCAGCTAAATGTGTAAACCAAATTAACAGCTTGTAAGATTTATGTGGGGGTGTCATTTTTATTATTCTTCCATAAAAATTCAATGTTGGTATTCTCAGCTTCTCCTTGAAATTCCGACCATATGTTATGATAAGGCTGTCTGACCTGACCTGTTATAACCACGACCTGAATACAACAGAATCTGATAAAGCAGTGCAAGACAGCTGCATGATATAGTGTGTGGAAAGCAAAAGAAAGATGGCCTCTCCTGCATGTATGCAGCCTCTGTCAGAGGTCAGACATACATCTGATAAATATCCATCTGGTGACTGATAGATAGATTTCATCTCTTTTTAAAGCCAGCCGTGTAACACCAGAAACAGTGACCTGAGGTCGTAGGTTAGTCCGACCTACCGTGGCTACCTTCCAGCACTACACCGCTGCCAAGTGTGGATCAATTACTGGCTTTGATTACTGGAAAATAAAACAAGAGCCTTCGGGTGAGGAACCAAGAGGGGCTCACCCACTCATGTCAGAGACAGAGATCTCTGGCTGATGAATACAAATGTGCTTCAAATATAGCATACAGCTGTCTGTGTTCAGTTCATAAATTTGTCGTTTTAAAACTAAATGACTAAAATGTGTATTTTTTCAAGTAACCTTCACTGCATTCTTTTTTCAGACTTCATAAAGTACATTTTCAAAAACGATACACCACTTTGAAGACATTGATTGCCAGTAATAACCACATCACATATGACTATTACCATCACTTGCCTTGTGCATCATAAAATAAAGAGCAGCTTAAAGTTGCTGTTGTCTTCTAGTAACAACATTCAAGGCTAGTGTGAAAATAAGGGGCCACTTTTAGTAATGAACTGCAGATAAACACATTTAAAGAAGAGAACATCCTGGAATATTTGAAATTTATCATCATGAGAGCTGAGTAATATAAGAGAAATGAGCATCAGTGATGAAACTGTGCACAACATGAATATGACAAATACAGGAATACAATTTGTCCTTAAGAAATAATGGCAAAAATGGATTAAAAACAAAGTCATAGCGTACCACGGCAATGATGCGCTGTTGTTCAAGATTCGACTCTGTCCTGCATAACTGCTGTTATTGTTCAGTTTCAATAATTATACAAATGGTCATTAGAGTGTTTCCGCTTTGAGATTAGTGTCATATTTTTTAGCAGTAGATGAAAGAGACACATGGTGGTGACAAAGCTTCGACTTGATCATTTTTAAGATTTGTACACAAATGCTTTTATAGATGGATAAAAGAATCATGGAATCATGCAGAGAAAGAGCACGACAATGGAGAAGTACAGGAAGGTCAGATGGAATCACACTGTGACTTTGTGGATCTAGAGAAATCATATGATAAGGTGCTGAGAGAGGAACTGCGGTATGACTGCATGAGGGAGTCAGGAGGGACAGAGATGTATGTGAGGGTTGTGCAGGATATGTGTGAGGACAGCGAGACAGTGGTGAGGAGAGATACATGGGTTCAAAGTGGGGGTGAGATTACATCAGGGATCGGCTCTGAAGCCCTTGTTTGACCAGGGTCAGGGGTGATTTGTGACAGAAGATAGCAGTGAAAGGGAAGGTTTACAAGATGGCAGTGAGACCTGGTATGATGCATGGATTGGAGACAGTGGCACTGACAACGAGACAGGAAGCAGATTTGAAGATGTCCAGAGGTGGATACCTTGGACAAAAGAATTTGAAGATGGAGCTGCCAGGCAGGGGAAAGACAGAAACCCGCAGAGGAGAGGATGGCATGCAGAGGATTTAAATCTGATTAAAGTTTTAAAATTGAGGCAAACTGTGCATATATGGTTAGTTAATGACTGTAATTATGACAGGCACACAAGACAACGTGTTGCATCAACATATGAAGCTATGCACAAACTGTGTAGCTCTTAATGTATTTGAAGCCATTGCCAATGGGTGTGAAGGACTGACATATGAGCAGAAGACCCCCAGTACTCTTGGGAGGTGGTGTTGGGTCACTCTGCTTTTAAAGGAACAGTGTTGCACACTAAGAACATAACTGTACACCTGCCTTTAAGTGTCCTTGCTCTACCTCATTTCATGGCGAGTTGATGCCCCATCTCTTCCACCATCATGTAACCAGTGCCAAGCTCATTTATTTTCCACAAACTGACAGCTGTAGCTAAACTAAATGAAGTGATTGAATTCTATATGCGCAGGCACATTCAGTGTTAGTGGATCTCCACAGAAATTCAACCAAAATGGTCATCAGCCAGAATTAGCCTAATCTTGGATTTAACCGCTGTCACCCCAGAATCCTCTCACTACTAAACACACTGATGTGTTGTGCTTGTGGAAACAAATCTCTTTGGCCTGAAGGCCTGCAGATAATCTTAACTCCAGCCTTTAGCTCCTAAGTAATGGCTTTTTGTGGCTCGAACCATGCAACCCATAATCTGGCCGTATGGTAACAGGCCACAAAGGCAGATACATGAGCAGAGAAAAAGACTTTAAGAACCTTAGTCCAGAAAAAAATAGACCCTTTATGGTCTTTGGCCTATTTTTATTTCCCATTTCTGGAATATAATTGCACACAACTGTAACTAGCAGGTATCGTCTTACTAAAAATGGCATATGAATTTATTTTTGAACACAATGAAGCTGCTACACATTCATTCATCTTAAACCTCTGATCCCACAGATGTGGCATTAGCCTGACTGGACATTTGATAATGCCAGTAACAGATCTCACTGTAGATATTTGAACTGTAGATTCATTTTAAGTGGGAGTGAGACATGTAATATATATTCTAGACAAAAGCCACAACCTTCACATGTTAACTTCCACATTTCCAGCTCCATAATATTATTACTGGATCCTACTAGTGTTTCTCTGTTCACTGAAGTTCAAAATAACCCTTTATAAAACCCTACAGTACATTCGTTGACTGAATCAAACAATTTTAGCCCCTCCTCCTTTAACTTTCTTCCTATTGGCTGTGTCTTACAAACTGGAGGTGAGAGGGGCTTTTGTGGGTGGAGCTTTGACTGCATTGACATCATAAACACTGAACAGTGGAAAAAACTGTAAAAAGAGAAGTGTTTAGAGATGTCTGAAACCTCAGCTCTTTGCCTACAGGGGTTACTTACATACATACTGTATGTATATATGAGCATTCACTACTGTAGCAGTACATATATATATTACAGAAATCAGGAAAAACAGAACCCCTTTAAATTAGCAAAATAAATATTGGCATACTGATCCCATTGAGTGCATTTAAACAAATGTAAAATAACTTTAAATAAGTTTAAACACAAAATAAAGAAACACGCAAATACACTTTCACTCATCCTCTAATGCATAGTTATGGCAGGCTAGACAATTCATTGCTTAACCATGATTGGGCAGTCTGACTGGTAAAGTCTGTTAACTATACTCCACACTGTCTATCTCCTCATGTTCACTGGGCACAGATGTCGCTGTTCTCTCTGTGCCACAAGTAGAGCTTTAACAGGTAGGTAGGCTAAATTAATCGAGAGCATTTATTTTGGTTTGGTGTGTGTGTGTTTATCTTTTTTATTATTATTATTTTAAACATACCACACAAAGCTGCTGACTTCACTCGGCAAGGTTATTCATGGTGCTGTGTTTGTGTCAGTTTGTGTAGGTGTTTGACTCTGCAGAATGATATATTAGGGCCGTGCAGCCTATACAGATGTGCATGCGTACGGCAATGTAAACTATTTGTTTCATCTTACTGAAGCTGATTTGTTCTGTTGCAGCACAGTCTTGTGTTTATGGAAATTTGTTTCAGTCACTGAGCTAGGCAGAGAGAAATTGAAATTTGGGGTCATTTCAAAACTTCAACTTAAAAGCTCCAAAGGTGAAGTTATTTTCTCAGTTTTTGTATGATTTATTTAAAAGTTTAGAGTTATTAAGCTGAAATTTTTGACTTATGCAAGGCATAAGTATCTGTTTCAGTGACACAAACAAGCTTCCATACTTTTCTTTGTGTGTATGTGTACGAGTTTTAGTTTCTTAAATGTAGAATTTTATAAAAGAAAGTTTCAATTAAAAAGGCATGCTTTATTTTGTTGATTATTATATATATATTTAGATGCATACGCTGATAAAAAAAAAAACTACTACAGCACTACTGAAGTAATGGTGTCTAAATAACTGTACATAAACAGATGATAAGGACTTTTATTGTGAAAGGAAGTAACAGAAAGAATACCATGTATGACAAACTGAGTTTCTAGCAGGGCATTTTGTGGATGTTTAAAACAAATCGGCTTTATGGGCATGAATCGGGTAATGACACGGCCCTTGACGACAGAAACTAACACTGCCTCCTGTTGGCAGTAAACAGGATGAGAGTACACAAAGCATGTGCGCAAGCTCTGCGTAAGACCTAGTTAACGATTTCACCATCTTCTGAGCTGTTTTGCTTTCCTTTATTTTCAGCAATGATATTGATGATCTCCTTCACTCTGAATTTTAATATAAAAGTGTTGCCAGTTTTCCGTCTTTCCTGTGGCACATAACATAAACATTAAATTGGCAAAATAATGTATTGCTCCTTTGCTTTTAATGATACAAATATCTGTATATTTTTACACCAGTATACCAGTGGGCACAAAGCAGCTCCTGAGCCAAGCCGTATTTTATCCTATCAGCAGTGGTGTACTTATGGAGTAGTGCCCTGTAGTAACGATGTCACACCCCTGTCAGCCCAAGTTTAATCCTATTACAACCACTTTCATAATCACCAAGATTTCTAGATTAAATTTCCTGTGTCAACAGCGATTACGCTGGGAGGGCAATGGGCTTGCTGAGGCATCCAGATGGGCAGATACAACTGGAAGTGATCAGAAATATTACAAGTATAGATTATATATACAGCATTCCCAGACTGGCTCTGCGTGCTACATAAGCTTACCCTCTAACAAATGTCATTCAGTTATCCATTTGAAGAAGTAAATCAAATCCATCAGCCTCCTCACAAAAAGGTGCTTCTTGTGTTTTTAATTAGTAAAACAGGAAATCAGAAACACAGTGACACTCTTGACCAGATGGTCCGACCCAGATTATCGGCTGAACGTGGCTTCCCAACCTCTCTCAGCTCCTCATGACACCGCCGTCGTTTCAAAGTAAACACTCTCCGCTCTCTGTCGAGCAGGTCTCTCCTCTGGGGGCCTGGCCATTCAGTACCTCGGTGAACATTTGTTCCCATGTATAGATGTCAGCACAGGGTTATTCAAACAAGTGTGGTTTGTCTTTTGTATCTCGCTGCACTGAAACACGCAGCACCCCCCACACTTGTCTTGAGTTGTATTCCCCACATCTGTGCTGTGGCTCAAATATCACTGGTTCCCCCACAAGCATCTGCTGCACAAAGACTCACTGGAAGTCACAATCCTCAACCATGGGAGAATACTCTCAGCTATTAATGTGAAGCTTTGAGTTTATGGATTAAAAGGAAGCCCAGTATTGTCTGCGTTAATGTGATTTGGCACACACGCATCCCCGTCCTCTGCTATGTTAGGATTTACCTCATCCTGACCTGCTGGAAAGGCTGGTGTTAGTGCACCGGTGGGTGTTATTTTGGCCGTCTGATGGAGGCAGAGAGGAGGGTGTAGGGACTGTCAGTGAGAAGAGGTAGAGTGGCGCGGTTGCCACGGTGAACGCGCTCCGTTTCCACTAAGCCAGCCTCTGATTGGCTGCAGCCACGACTGAGGAAAAGAGATTCTGCCAATTGGAAACAATTGATGTTTTGTTGCCGGGCCAAGCTGTCCTGATACAAAGCTGATGTTTATTACCTATAAGATTGCACCTCAGGTTTGCAAAGGTGGTAAATAAGGTAGGTTGTGCTGCAAAGAAATTCAAAAAAGTGCCAGACTATCCAACACATCTGATACGTTACTAAAGTTAAAGTTAAAGTCTTAGAACTGCAATTTAAGATTTGTCAGCAAAATATAGCCAATGTGCCAGTAGGATTTTACTGAAATACATGCATCAATTCTTTATATGATTTTCTGCAGATAACAATTTAAATACAAGCATCTCAAAGAAATAAACGTGGCTCTTGTGGGTTGGGGTATTTTTGGTGATGAATGAATAGAGAAACCTTTTGTTTATTTAAACAACTTTTTACATTTTTATTTTGAAAGTCTATTAAATAAATCTACATAATTAAAATGTTTTTAAAGGATGAATATGGCGTCTTCCTCTATTTTTTTCTTACCCTATAAATCCTCAGAAAGGATGAAAAACAATGAACTGATCCAATTAAAAAGTTACTTTCTGTCTACCCAAAGACTTATTTAGCTCCGCTATTGTGAAAAATTACAGCGTTGGGCATTGGGCCTTGAAATGGGTGACATTTTCCTTCATTACAGTGCATTGCATAGACTCCAGAAAGATTTGCTGTGCTTCAGGGCAAAGCCAGTGGAACTCATAATGAGTAAACAAAAGTACGGGTTTGTTTTAAGCAGTTTTAGAGATAATAAAAGTGACTGGATTCACATTTCTTGAACATGGTTTGAGTGAAATGGGGCCTTTGTGGGGTTTCTTGAGCAATATAAAGTAAAACACACACACACGTGCCCACACGCACACACACACACACAAAGCAAGAAACCCAACAAAGTTAGCCTTTTAACTCTATTTAAACTATTTGAAATGAATTTCATCTAATTTTTTGTAGGGCATCAAGAAAAAACACACACAAAGTAAAACACTCACTTAATTTACTCATTAACACAAGCTGCTAGAGCTCTGTTAGTTTTTTTAAACTAGTATTTTAGATACTGAAACACAAGTTTTATAAAAACATTTATTTATTTTTTTTGATAATAACCCTTATGTGTGGATTTTTTTTCACTTGTATATGTTTTCCAAAAAAATCTACTCATGGCTTCCCAAATGGAAAAGATATATATAAATCTTATAAAGTTTGTATCTGTCTTGTGTGAAACTTGTATGAAAAGCATATAAGAGTGAAAACAGATATAAGATCCCTTGAAAAATTATATAATGAAACTTGTATGTTTTGGATACTTACTAAAACAATATATGAAAGTAATGAGAAAGTGACCACTTTCATGAGTAATCACATATAAGTTTTTACTATTTCTTTTCCATATGGGTTCTCTTGACTCAGGGTTAAGAGGTTGTTGTATTTTAATCTACAATGTTAACATCCTGTTTTATAATGTTTTCATATAGTTTCTATGTAAAATGTTAATCCACAATGTTAATCCAGGCTGGGGTTGAGGGGGTGAACCTGGATAATGTGACTGTCGCTGTCAGATAATTGTAGCTGAGCACAGCATTTGCTGACTGCACTCACACAGAGTGACTATTAAAATTTACTCCATAACAAACTTTAATTACAACTTTATCAGACCAGTGAGCAAACAACCAATCTTTGGGTACTTGGTTACTAGCATCCTTTTGTAAACAGATCATTTTTTTCCCATTTCTTTAGTTGGACCTGTGGACTCTCTCATGGTTTGGGATCTCATGTCAGCCAATGGTGTTGGAGATGTTGTTGAAATTGATGGAATTATGAATGCGGACCGTAGTGCCAGATTTCGATCTACCATGTGGTACCATGACAGCGATTCCAAATACACTGTCAGTGCAGTAAAAGCATACCTGGATTGAAAAACACACAATTGAAAACTATTAGTCATGGATTGGCCTGGCTCGTTGAAGCAGTGTGGGATCATCTTGACAGAGAATGGAACAAAAAGCAGCCAACATCCAAAGAAGGGAGTTCAAGCTGTGTTAAAGATTATAAGTGGTCAAATATTGACTTTCAAGCTCATTAGAATTGTGCAAACTCTGTTCCCGCCTCAGATACTATATTCTCATGTTTTTCCAACACTAAATGTATCTTTTGTGATTTGCAGCAGTGGAGTAAAGAGCAATTTTTATTTATATAATTATTTTTTTTACAAAGTGCTCTTACTGATCATTAAATATTTTACTTTTGTTTGTTAATGGTTGTTTTTTTAAAAGTTACATGTTGTTTTCATATTCCATTCTGCCCAAACAACATAAAAGCCTCTGTAAAAAAAAACAACATTTCTAATTCTTTTCTGAGACCTGACCTCTTCTGCTAAAGGCAGGAAGGACAGCTGTTAGGCAAATTATTCAAATGTTGATTTGATTTTCCAGTTCAACCAGCGGTCGATGCTTCTGTTGCCAAACAAAATAACAAAAAATACACCCATCTTAAAGAGACCCAGCAGCTGAACTGCTCCACTCTATAAGTATAAACCTAGATATCGATTATTGAAGGTTGCCTGCTAAAGAAAGAAAGAAACATCACTACACATCTGCTTGGTGCTCCTGTGGTACAGTCTTTTTATCATCAAAGCTCATGAAACAACTAGCTACAAATGTTGTTGCTCAGTGTACACAGAGGCTGAT
The DNA here is from genome assembly GCF_057382275.1 of Copadichromis virginalis. Classification (NCBI taxonomy): domain Eukaryota; kingdom Metazoa; phylum Chordata; class Actinopteri; order Cichliformes; family Cichlidae; genus Copadichromis; species Copadichromis virginalis. The sequence goes on along the minus strand of NC_140631.1, from coordinate 31,868,108 downwards.
CTGACCCCTTTCTTTATTAAAATAACAGATCACTTAAATTCAGCTGAATACTTCAAAACTACACAGTGTGCATTTCAGGTTTGTAATATGTATGATAGTTATTTTCCCTGCATCCTTTATTAAATCAGAGCAGCTCATACAAACAGATCCTCCCTGTTTTTAATAAAACTTTGTCCCTCTGTGATTTGAGGCTGTGGGAAGTTGTATGATGACAACTTTGTGCAAAAGGCTAAAAAACAATGAGCTCAGTATTTTCCACCAAGGTTTCACTTTCTCATGTTTTTTTATAAGCTGGGTGTGAGCAGGGAAACAAATTCAATAAAGACTATTTTTTCCTTGCATGAAAAACAGTAAAATTTAATATAAAAGGCCTCATGAATGTTAGTATGAAGCTTTGTTGCTTCTGCTCTCATTTACTGGATCATGTTTTACATTTAAGAGGAGACATTGCAAACTTTCAAGCAAATACGAATTCACTTGTTTAGCATAAATCACTGAACAAGATTTCCTTATTTGTTTGTTGCAAAGAAATCTCTACATTGGCTGATGGTTGTGTACGTGTGTGTAAAGTCAGCTGTGCAGTAATGCAAGGTGGCAGCACATCCTGATGTCATTCATTAGTCGTGCATCTCAAACAGCCAGGCTGTGACTGTCAGCTGCACACGAGTAATTGAACAGGGCGGCTGTGCTTAAACAATGGCCTCTAATTACATTACTCTTTTGGACCATAACAACAACTGTCAGTCTGAAATGTACCCCTTCAGCAATGCTAATTGTACATGTAAATCAGCGATATTTGAGTCCTAATAAGAGGGGGGAGTTAATTTGATTTTTTAAAAAGTCTCCAGTTTGGCTGATTTACAGCACACCTGACAGCCATCACTTATGTAGACAATAAGGATCTGCTTGTTTGCTTCATAAACATAAAAATCAGTGCAGCAATCAAATTTAACTTTACTCTGGTTTAAAAGTGTATTCAGTCTGTGAGGACATATTTGCAATCCAATAGCACAGGTAAAAGTTAAAACTGAGGATAAATTAGATTCCCTAAAAAAGTCTTGACTTTTCATCTGGATATAAGAGAAAGGCTAAAAGGTCTTGTTTATTTTACTGAAACCTAAATTGTTTGTTCCATCCATCTATTTTCTACCCTTTCTGTGGTTTTGGGTTTCAGGGGCAGCCGTCTGAGCAGAGAAGGCCAAGCTTCCCTTACCCCTCCTCCCTCCTTCAGGGGTACACCGAGTTGTTCCTAAGCCAGCCGAGAGATATAATTTGTCCAATGAGTCCTGGGTCTGCATTGGGGCCTCCTACCGGTAGAAAATTCCCAAAATACCTCAGACATCCAGGAGGTATCCTAGTCAGATGACCACACCACCTCAACAGCCTCCTTTCGATGTGGAGCAGCAGCAGCCCTACCCTGAGTCCCTGTTGAACTACTGTGCTCCTCACGCTAAAATTTACTTTAATGTACTCTTGGATGAGGATAAATCATTTAATTACTTCCAACAATATTAGCAAATATCGGTGAAAAAGTCAGAGCAACAGTTTTCCAGGCTTTCTGAAGGTATTTCAAAGATTTACTTTAGACATTGGCTGCTCTTTCACTCAGTTTCAGTTCAGTCCTTGTACTTGACCATTTTCAGGGGATGTTATTTTGTTGTTGTTGTTGTTTGCTGATCCATCTGGCACTTTGGTTGATCCATGTACTGTTTGCTAAAGCCTTCTCAGAAATGGTCTCAGGGTTGGGAACAGGGAAAACAGCATTTGAAAGCATCTGATTATAGCAACAGCTTCATTTTCTAGCATGACAAAGACCCCCTAAATATAACCAATGCAATAAAAGCATAACTAGCATAGAGCATCTATATTTGTTATTTAAAGCAGTATTGCAGCCTGTACACATATCTTTAAGTTTTAATACACCACAAATGGCAAGTTATATATTTTCAATATGAGGTGGAGACAGCTTGTTCAGCTTCATATGGACATCCAAATTTTGGACACATCTGCACCGGCTTCTGTTTTCCTCGGCTTATCCTTTAACTTAACTTTAAATTTTAAATTTGCCCAGAAAATTTAAAAAAGAATTGTTCTGTTTTTGACAGCTTTTCAGAATAAATTCTGTGGACCAAGCAGGAAATGGTTCCCTGCCAATGCACCAGGTGAGTAATTTTCATTCAGCTGAACTGTTGAGTTATCCAGTCCTCCTTCATATATTGATTGCTAAGACATTTTACTCAAAAATACAAACAGCAATCTCATTTATCTCATTTTGACAAATACAAAGCTCGGGGGACCCTCTGATTCAGTAGGCCATCCCCAGGAGACAAAATTTAATGGCAATCCATCATATTGTTGATGTTTCACTCTTAAAAAAATATGCTATGTAAGCAGAATCCCTTATCAGTTTGTGCTTTCTTGTTTTTGTTTTTTGTTTTCATCTTAAGCCCTAATAATTTTGTACTTTCTAATCTTTAATCTTGCCAAAGGAAAAAAAATGTGGAGCCAACCAAGAATGCTGAATGCTGAATCCCCATAAAAGTGGAAGCCCAAAGACTAGAGATTTTAGGGTGGTGTGCGTTAAAAATGTTCCTCCCCCTAAAAGGAGCAATCAACCAATTGTGGGCCTTCTCAACAGATGTAATTACCCAGCTGTATTTGGCATGTATCATTTTCATTCAGCTGGTTAAATCAGCAATAATCACAACTCTGAGCATGACAGAGACGTTTCAGCTGGCCAGTCAAGACAATAGTTTCGGATCCCACAAACTGAGAAAAATGCACTCTGGATTGCGCTCTCAGCATCTCCTGTCCCACTAGTTTTAATCAGAAACAGGCAGACTGGATCAGGTCCCACATGTGCACGACTGGATTAGAAAAGCTGTGAACAATTAACGTGCATGAGGGTCTGCTTTGCCTCAATAAGAAAGGAATGGTATCTGCTTATGTTAATTTCACAGGATTAATTTAAGAAGCTTTTAAAGAGCACTTCAGTTGGAAGGATTTTTTTTTTTTTTGAAGTAGTATAACTCTTTGCCTGCTTTGTTGAACCGAATAAAAATAGCTTTCCGCATTAATGAAAATATACATGAAATACTGTTTGGCCTCCTATTTGCACAAATGACGAGTGAGAGACAAACTATTCAATGCCATCACACGGCAGCATTTTAGGACATATGTGTGTGTATGTGTTTCTGTGTGTGTTTGTGGTGTTGGCTGGGAGCTGGGCTGGCGCCGTGTTTGGCCCCATGGCTGCGGCTCCAGATGTGCTCGGTCTCTCTCTGTGAAGGACTGTTCAACTGAACCAAAAGAGGAGGAAAGCTCTGCAGCATGGCTGAGAGAGAGGAGGAACCGCTGCGGGGAACTGAAACGTGACCTCCAACTCCTCCACCCCATTGTCCTCAACGCTGCCTCAACTGTATGAGTGACTGTCATTTAGTGTCTATGCCTCATCTCACAACCAAATTTCATGGCATTCAGCTTTTTTAAATTTAATTTTTCAAATTGCTTTTTCCTCATTTTAGTTTAGTTTAACCTTAACTATAATAATCCGTCATTAGGCAGTGTTGTGTTGTACTGATGGGCCACTGGGGAGTCGTCCATCAACTAAAGGTCCATTCTCAGTCATTGTGTCGGGTTACAGGCACATGGAGTGGATTATCTAGCTCATGTGGCACTTTACCAAGGTGAGGTCCACAACACCCTGACTAGTGGCCGGTCTGTTAAAGAGGTCCTGTATTGTTTTCTCTATAAACACAATGTACATTCAAGACTTGTTGCTGCAGGAGGTTACTCGTTTACTGAAGCCCAAATCGCTGTTGTAAAGCAGTCTGAGGAATGCAGCTGGAATTTGGCACCCGCTGTAGAAGAGCAGACAGATTTTATCAGGGGTAAACCACACCTTATATTCTGCAGTTTGCGTTCTCATATGTAGTTCATGTTTCCTCTTGTGCTGCAGACTACAAATAAAGCAGATTTAATAAGCAAAGTATCACTTCCTGAGGTTGATATAGCAAACTAACAATTGCTCATGTCCACATCCAGCAGATGCGAAGTGACACGAGAATTCAGAGAATTCAGATGGACAAATGTTTCCAGCCAAAGTCCAATATTTACTCCACTATTTACATTACACTAGGTGGGAACTTTCCTATCTTATGTTTGGTACTGGGAAGGTAACATCTGGAAAAAAGACTAATTTATTGTTTCAGCTGTGTGTTCTCAAACTGACGGTAGGGGTATTTCAAGGACTTCTCACCAGCCACTTTATTAGATACATGTGTTCAGCTGTTTGTTAATACAAATATTTAATCAGCCGATCTCATTAGAGCAACTCATGATGACCTGCTGAAGTCGACTGAAAGTTGATTTGAGTGACTTTAGATGTGGCAGGTGAGTTGGTCTGAGCATTTCAGAAACTGTTGATCTACTGGGAAAAAATCCAGTGATTAGCAGATCTCTGGGCAGAAATGCTTTGTTGATGCCAAAGGTTAGGAAAAAAGTCCGCTTTAAGCTGATTGGAAGGAAACAGTAGCTCAAATTTCACTCGTTGCAACTGAGATGTGCAGAAGAGCATCTCTGAACATAACTCGTCAAATCTTAAAGCAGATAGGATAGGTTATAGCAGCGGTCCCCAACCTTTTTTGTGTCACGGACCGGTTTATGACAAAATTTTCACAGGCCGGCCTTTAAGGTGTCGTGAATAAATAAAACAAAATAAAACCAGTACCGGTACCAAAAAACAGAATATTTATTCATAACACACGGGAAAAAACCCAGGGAAACCGAGTTAACAATAAAAACTAATTTAAAAAAATTACGCTAAAACTCGATAAAAACCCTGAAAACCATAAATTTCACACCTGAGCCACAAATCTCGCGGCCCGGTACCAAATGACTCATGGACCGGTACCGGTCTGTGGCCCAGGGTTTGGGGACCGCTGGGTTATCGCATCAGGAGATTTCACTGTGTGAAGCTAAGAACAAGAACTAAGAACTAAGGCTACGGTTCAAACGGGCTCACCAAAATAAGACAATAGAAGATCGAAAAAAACAATCCGCGGTTCAACGAGTTTTGATTTCTGCTGATGTAAGGGGCAGATTTCAGCATTAACAACAGGAAGACATGGATCCATTCTGCTTTTCCTTGGCACACTTTGGACCCTGTAGAACAAACTCATCATATAAATGCCACAGTCTACCTGAGTATCTCAATGACCATTTCTGCATCTTTATAACCACATCATCAGATGTTGTGCCATATCACAAACCATCTCAAATTGGTTTCGGAAACATGAAAATTAGTTCATGGTACTCAAATAGCCTCCACAGTCACCAAATCTCAATCCATTAGAGCACGTTTGGGATGTGGAGGAATGAGATTGTGGCTGATTGCAGCAACTGTATGATACTATCAAGTAAATATGAACCAAAGCCTCATGAAATATTTCCAACACTTTGTTGAAACGACGCCATAAAGATGCAAGCAAAAAAAAATCACATGGTGTTAGGCGTGCCTAACAAAGTGGTTGGTGAGTATATGTTTGCATTTTAGATTGTTTTGATCTCATAGCTGAAATTTATTTTACTGAAGGTATTAAAAACAACTAATGAGTAAAGAATTTACGTACCTGTAGTACGTAAAACAACAATGTAGTGTACTGTTGTGCTTATGTTAGCTTACACTTGGAGCTTCTCTACACATGACTCATATTATCCACTATAAATACAAAACTAGTGCTTCATTAAAGAAACCATTTGTTTCTGAATATTTAACACAAAATGAGCTCATTTTATATGTCAGCTGTATCAGCATGTTATTCATTATCACTCTGGTATTTCCAACTCACTTTAAAATAGGAAAGATTTCACAATATCCCAAGCATAGTTTGCCTTCCAAGAGATCAAACACAAGGTTAGTGCTGAAGGACTTTGCCCAAGGACACTTCAGAAATCATTTGAGGCCTTACTGAGGTTGTGTGTACTTTGCAAACTGACCTCATGTTTCAGTTTGGACTCGACATTATACCGCAGTGACTTCGACGTCCTTTGTGCCACAGTCAAAGCTGCTGGGTGTTATTCACACATTCCATTCATATGGACACAGACGTTCACAGGCAGGGAAAAGTAAAACATTAAACCATGTTCAAACCACGTTCAGCAGCTTGCATCATGTGTCACCGATGATAAACCATGAGAAGCATTTATTAGCGCAACTTCTCCCCGTTCAGAGAAGGCCTGGCTCTTATCCCAAATCCCAAATACAATGGAGCCGAAACTGCAAGTTGATCTCCCACTTTTTATTACCACATTTTGAAGACAAATTAGATAAAACAAGGGCCCTGCGAAACTCCAGTGAAAGAGGGGGGAGGAGCTGTGAGAGTTGGTGTCAGGAGACAAAAGTGCAACGCTGGGCGTCCAGTTTCAAGCTGCTCTCAAGAGTGCCACTAAAAAGACTGAGGATCTTACCTGCCTCAGCTGAAATCAGCCAACTGAATCCAGACAAATAAAAAACAACAAAGCAAGAGAGAAGGAAAGAAAGAATAGCGGCCAATCAATATGCCAGGAGTGCTGCTATCATAAAAATAAGTTGTTTATAGTTCAGGCTATAAATCTGTAATGCTCAGCAGTAAAGATGGAAATGATGTGATCAACACCAAAGTTGAGATTTTACATTCTGTGACAACCAAACAATTATAGCTGTGTCACATTCCTGTCTATAACCCTTCTCCTCCACATCTCTGTGCTGCATACATAATGACAGACTAGGCAGTAAAGCCAACTGAAAATAGATAATGATGTGTTATCTCAGTCACCGAGGCTGTACAGTGTGACGCTACCAGTCATCCAAAGAAACGTCAGCTGGGGTGTCTCACATTTCCATCATGTTCCTTTAGATACAGACACGCACTGCTGTGGTAATATTGGTGCTGTCTTATCAAGTCATATATACGTCTGTAACAGTGTCACACTGACAGGATGTACATGTGGAGGAGGGCACAGCTAATAGTGGTTAGCGTGGGATCTTACAGTGAGGTAGATATCTTTAGTCTGCTAGGAAAACATGAAGATGATCATTCACATCTCAGACCGGTGAAGCATGTGACTTTGGAGGGTCTAATAACACAATGAAGATGTGGATGTTATCTATGCAGACGAGCGATGAGAGTCTGTTAAAACAAATGTATGTTTTTCTGACCATAACCCATCAGCATTTCTTTCTTTCTTTGATTAAACATTATGACAGTTAAGGTTCAGTTTGCGGGAAGCTGCTAGGTTATCTTTCAATCTTTTATTGCAATTGATGTTTATTTTATTTTATAAAAAGATCTGCATAGAATGTCAGAGCGATATTGTGGCTTTGCAGACAGATGACCAATAGCCATGTGATGTTATCAGAGTGCAATTCAGTCACACAACTCTAGAGACCAGTCTGCAGCCATCTAGCGACCACTGGTGATAAGAGGAAAAAAAGAGGATTCTCACTATGTTCTCACTATATCTGCATGGGTGTTCAGCAGGTACTCCTTCCACAATCCAGAGACATGCATGTCTAGCAACGTATCCAGAGTGTAACCTGCCTCCAACCTGCCTGAGACCCTGAAATGGATCAGCGGAAAAAAATGGATGGACGAAGCAATCGTGAGGAGATTTATACAAACCAGTCAGGGAATATACATTTTTTCCTCAGCAACCAGTGATTCCCTGTGATATCCCTGTGTAGGTTTGGTTCATACTTTCATCACTGTATGCATGCAGGCAGGGGTGGAGGACCCAAATGCAGACTCGAAAAAAGGGCAGGTGTGAGCTTTAACAGCTTTATTGCTGGACACAAACTGAACTAAACCGAAAGATACAAACATAAGCTAAACCGGCAAGGGAGACAGAGCACACCGCTTGGTGAGGGTACGACACGACAACGAGCAGGAGCAGACACGGACACTAAATACACACACTCGGTAACCAGGAAGTGGTGCACAGGAGGGAGACCTTCTTCACTTGACCCTTAATTCCTATGCAGTTCTTATAAAGGGTGAAATTAGCAACAGACAAAGATTTTTATTTCTGCTTTAACGTTTGGGAATACCCTTTTCTTTGCAGTTACAGCTGGGATTACTCTTATTCATAAATATGGATAAGTGTTTTTTGTTTTCTTGTTGTCTTTCTACCTCATCTCATCAATTTGTTTTTTCTCTTTTAGCTTCGCATCGGTGGACTCCAGTTAGAATAAATTCAGCCAACCTTCAAAGTTATGGCCTCATAATGATCCATGGCGTAATGCATTTACTCTACCTGGTAACCTTACAAAGAGCCACCCTAACGCACATTAACAAAATGGTGTGTGTGAAAAAAAGAGTATTTGTGTGATTAGGTGAAATCTCTGGATGGATATCCCTAATGCATTTAGCAACTGTTTCATACGGTTTCTAATGTTATTAGAAATAAGAACAGATACATCTTACAGCCACAAAGGAAGAGGACACCCTCTCCCACTCAAACAGGAAATCTACTATATCTCTCTAAAGTAGTGAGAGGGATGCCTTCACATCCTGATCAAACCAGCATGTAATATGTCAAAAAGCGGTGAGAAATTAGGGCGATAAGCACACAATGGCTTTGAGTGGGTATAAATCTGCCAGCTGAGCCTATCGAGACAACTGAAGATGAAGGAGCTGAAGTCAAAGGGAGGGTCATGAACTGTCTTTATGAGCTCTGTGGCGACAGAGGAAATAAAGATAGATGATAGGTAGAAGAAAGTCACTAAGTCTGTCCCCCTCTTATAACACAAAACGTCTCTGCAACAAAGCAAGAAAAGCAGGGCAGAAATATTATAGTAAGTCCCCCCACTCTAAATAAGCAGCTTTGTTTAAACAATAGAAACAAGAGATGTAGCAGGAGGAGTATAAGCTAGTGGTTCGATTTCAGCCTACAGATGGACCCAGTCCTCTGTTAGCACTCCTCTGCTTTGACTGGCAGGAAGGGCAGTGACCTTTGATCTCTGCTGGATTCTTGCAAGGTGGGGGTTTCACCCTGCTGCTGCTGTGCTGCAGTTTGACAACATAAGAAAAAGGTCTTTCATCAGGGGAAACAGCCATATGTCTTACACAACTTCCTCACCCAAAATGGGGAGTACCTCACGTCTTCATCTGTCTCACTCAGGACAGATTTATTTCTCCCTGAGGAAACCACATCACATGTCAGATGCAAATTAGATTTATAAACTGCTGGTCCCATGGCTGCTGACCTAAGATGAATACACTTCACACTAACCTTGTGTCCCTATAATCTGCAGGTTAAACACTGAACATCAGAGTTGGGATTGAGGAGATAATGCCTTGATCTCATAATCCCCACCTGCAATTTTGAAATGAACTTGATTCCAGGTAATCCTGGACATAATGGGGAACTGCAGGGTCATAAAGTATCTGCTATATGTTCATCTAAAAAGTTCATGTTGAAAATAATGAGAGTATTTATTAAAAATTACACTGTTGTTAATCAATTAGGCAGCTTTTCCCCCTCTGAAATTTAACATAGAATTGTTACACAATAATGCATGCCACTTTAGGTTTTTAGCCCATTTTAGCTACTTGTTTTGAGGTTTTTATTTTTTTCATCTTTCAATGCTGTTCAGTCACATCTCTGTTAACTTGTCAACAGCTCTTTGGAAACATCAATCAAATTGAAAGAAACAGAAAAGACACGTTTAATATGGACTTATGTCCAGATGAATGCAGCCACTGTGTACCATTTCAAAGGCTCTGGTTTTACCTTACGATCCTTTAAAAGTGTGTGTCCCGATTCCATTGCAAACTTTTCCAGCCTACCTGGAATCCTGCATTTAGGTCCTCTCTGCAAACCGTAACACTGGAATGGGCTGTATTTGGACAAGAGGGCAGAGCTGATCAGTATTCAGTTGTTTTGGCTATTAAAAAATATATTAAAATTAAAATGTATCCACCAGATAAACACAAATAGAAGAAATGAGGGGTGAGAAACAGAATGGCAAATATGAGCAACTTATCAAGTACAAGGGCGTTTCACCTTAAAGCAGATCACGTTTTCATGTCTATTTTACTATAAATGGGATGACAGTTCCAAATTTAGATCAAGCATTCAATAAAGATTAAATCACAACATCTGCCACTTTATTAATTACATCTTGGTATACTGGGCTGGAGAATTTGGTAAAAATTGACATGATAGCATCACACTGTTGCTGTGGGGGTGCCAAATGTGTTCACAAAGGTGCTCTATTAGTTTGAGATTTGAAAACTGTGGAGGACATCTCAGCGCAATTAACTCGTCAGATTTAAGGAACAGAGTTGATTTGAGCTTTGGGACATGGTGCATTCGACTGGAAGCAGCCGACAGAAGGTGGGTAGACTTTGGCCATAAAGGGATGGACATGCTCAATGACAATATTCTGGTAGGCTACGATGTTTAAGTAATGCTCAGTTGGTACTGTGGACGCCAAAGACAATTTTCCCCACACCATTACATCACCACCTGCAGCCTGAACCGTTGATACAAGGCAGGAAGGATTCATGGTTTTGTGTTGTTTATACCACCCTGAATTCTCACCCTGCTATCCAAATATTGAAGCAGAAATCAAGGCTCATGAGAACAGACAATGTTTTCCAGTCTTCTGTTGTCTAATTATGCTGAGCCCTTGCAAACCGTAGCCTTAGATTCCCATTCCTAGCTGACAGGAGTGGCATCTGGTTTGATTTTCTGTTGCTGAGCTCAGACATTCTCTTCTGCATACCTTGGTTATCTTCTTTTTCTTTCAGCTGTCCAATGTAGGGATCCCCACAGTTGCTCTAAATGGGTCACTGTGATGATCCACTGACGGTCACTTTTTTTTTCCTTTTTTCTTTTTTCTTTTTTTAACCAAAGACTGCATGTGACTAAAGAAGAATAACCCTGTGCCTAGGTGGAGCTGTTGGGTGAGGTTAAGATAATATTTGAGGGATAATAGTTGTTTTATTTGTTTTCTGCCTCCAAGTTGCCCAAATTACCAGAAATGCAATTAAATTTCCAAAATGTAATGTTAGTTTCATGTTACTCCAGTTTAGTCTAGTGATGTCCTTGCTGAGGATGCCCCTGCCTGAATGACTACAGTGGCAAATGCACTGTGAATTTTATGAAGACTTACATCTGGCAGATCACCTCTCTGTGTGAAGCACCACTTCACATGCTCTTAGGCCAAGTGCACCAGCTGAATAACATCACTGCTCATGGACAGCACACACACACACACACACACACACACACACACACACACACACACACACACACACACACACACACACACACACACACACACATAAAAACCCCTGCTACCATAATGCTATCAACTTAAGAGTTTTTTTTTCTCTAACTTGACTTTTTTGCTCTACAGTCTTGTCATTGTGTGCAGTCCTAAATAATTAAGGTAGACACATTTTAGCATGTAGTAAGGCAGTTGCTTTTTTTGCTCAGATACATTTAACCTGAGCATGAAAGCATTGGCGGGAGTCGTGGCCTGTCTATGAATTAAACATTGTACCATTAAAGACCAGAGGGAGCGTTACCTTGCTATCAGTCGATAACCAGCTGGGTCTGCCTGCACAAGAGTCTCAAAACTTTACAGTCACAAGTAGCACTTTAGTTGCATCATCTTAGCAGCTGTGGTATTTATAACCCACTACCATACATCCTAAGGCTGATTTGAACCATTAGGCATTATGAGCAATCTCAGCACTTCTTCCCCCTGATTAACACACAAGATCAGCACTTTTATACCACACACTAACTTTTGGCATACTTTCTTCTCTCTTTGTTCTCACTGAGACTGCCTGACAGAGTTTGCTGTGGTGGAGGTGTCTGTAGCTTTTCCTGGCAGATCCCAATGATGGCAAGAGATCAGTGAGAGAAGTAAACAAGAGCCCAAACCGGAAAGGTTCTGTCAACACCAAGGTAAAGTGTCAATGGTGCTTTCAAAATGGAAAAGAATAAGTGGGCAAAATAGTAGCAATCAAATATTATGATTCATCCATAGCACTGGCAGCCTTACTTTCTGTATTCAGCCCAAATAGAAGATGATATTTTTTCTGGAAATCATTTGAATAAACATTTGACTGAACCAGAGAATCTGTCAAAGCCCCTGTCACAGATTTTCACTTGAAAAAAGGCAAACTCTCATTCAAAAACTATTTCATGACTTTAAAATGTATCAGAAATATGTGCTGGATAATGAAGACTGCCCTGTATTTGAACCAGTACTCATTTATTTATTTATTCATGGAATTTTTTTTTGTAAAGATGCCTTTCTTTTGAGGTGTGTGCATCTGTCACCAGGGAATCTTAAGCCTGTATTTGTGTCACTCTGTGCCTCGGAGATAAGCAGGCTGTTGAAAGAGTCGGTGCATCCAGAGTGTCGTGAGGGAAGTCCTCTGGCATATACAGGAAGCATGTAAACTGAGCCTCTGCACAAACAGGAAGTTGGTGATGGATTGCAGGTTTTGCTATAGCAGAAAGAGGAAAAGCTCGAGAGTTCTTCAACTGCTTCAGCACATGGACGAGTTATCAGAAAGAAGTTAAGCAATGCAGAGAAAATTGTATTGATGGTTGACTATAACTGACATTGTTGCCTGCTGGTGTGCTCAACAGCCACAGCACCTATTTTCTCTGAAGAACTAAGATTAAAAATAAAATTATTAATCAGTAGCAAGTAATATTTTATTAACATAATATGGTCCTAAAGAGCATTGCATTTACAAAAAGATGATGACAAGAAAGCATAGTGGAACTTACTTTTTAGAGAATAACTCACTATTCTTAACTAAACTGGAAAAATCCAAAATATCTCCCAAAAGAAAAATGTATTAACTGAAGGCTGTCTAGTTAGCTAGCTAATATATATCACACACTTTTAGCTGGCCAACAGGTTCACTGACAAGTAACCTGAAATTAGAGAAATTATAGCATTTTTTTTTCTGTATTTCCAAATTACTAATGAATAATATGATGATGTATGGCTTACTCCCACAGTTTATTAATGTTAACCAGGCTTACAAGCATTAGCCAAAATGCTAATGTTGAAGCTTCTACTTCTATATTATCTACTAGTTTTGGGTCAAACCAAGAATCAGGCTAACCACTGCACCAATGTCCAATTGATGTTTTGCAGTTTTTGGTGCTGCACCATCTAATAGCCACCGGTGGTTAGATCACACCAAATGAAGATGACAACTCTAAAGCATAACATGAGAAGCCCATTCTTGCTCTGTAGTATCAACAAAGTAAAAAAAAAATGATGGAAAAAATAAACAGCGGAATAAACAATGTAAGTTCAATGAGAAAAAAATAGTTTGGAAGAATTAAGCATGATTTATTGATATAGAAAAATAATGTAATTGATGATTAGACTCCGATGACCCATCATAGTAGAACAGAACAGTGATAATATATAAGAAAAGACTCCCTGGAGTCTAGATGATGGTGTTGGTGGTGAAGCTGACGACTGAGGCCTGGATGAGGCCTGTGTTCCCTCTGTCTGTCCATGGTGTTATTGTGTCTGCTCATGAGTCTGCCTGTCAAGTTCAGTGTCCTGTCTGGTTCTCTGTGTCTGTTAGTTTCCTGTTTTATTCTGAAAGTTCTTGTCTCATGTCAGTGTGTTCAGTTTTACCTCTCCCCTGTCTCGTTAGCCTAATTGCTCCCAGCTGTGTCTCCCTCCTGTGGCCCATTCCCTGATTACTCCCCGTGTATTTAAGCCCTGTGTTTTCCTGTGCTCTCTGTCGTGTCGTCTGTTTAATTCCATGTAGTCAGCATTATTCCATGTTTCTTAGTGTCGCTCTGCTCCTCGTTTCATGTCCTCCCTTTTGCATTAGTTTTCCCAGTTTAGGTTTATGTTCGGTTCTGCTCACACCTTGGTTTTGTGCACTGTAAATAAACCCACTTGCACCGCCGCCATTGTCTGCTATTGGATCCTCCTTTCTCACCCTTCACACGACTGCCGCCCCAGCCGTGACAGGTATATGCCTTGCAAACATACAGGAAAGCGATTATTGCCTGACTTCAATTGCTTGGGAGCTGTGAAGTCTTCAAGTCACTTAAAATAAACATACACATATGTCTTTGACTCTGAGAATCCTTATGGACCTGCCAGGACACTGTAGCATGATTCTTAACTACAGAAACTCTGCAGAACTTTACAACAATCCATAGACGTAACTGACAATGACGTGACAGAGTTACTTTTCAGAAACTATGAAAAATTGTAAGATGTAGCAATTGGGAAGATTTATAAGTAGACGAAGAATGTACTGTAATCTAGGCTAACATCTAGCAGCCTTGGTGGTCTGCGGGTCGAGATCCCCCTGCTCAGCAGCAGAGACAGGTGCTGCCAGACTTTCTGTTCTGCTGCAGGTGGTCATCTTCAACCTAAAGCAAAAGAGAGATATTGCATCTAAGTGTCAGGATAAAAGGCAAATAGTCTGAGGTTAAAGTTAGATTTTACAATGTCTTAGTCAGCTGGTAAACCAAAGAGCTTGTAAGATTATTGAATACTGATAGAAAATGTAGATGTAATCCCCTTGTCTAAACACATTAGTGGACTTTTTAGCCCTTTTGCAGTCACTAAAAAGAGGGAGGGAAAAGAGGTTTGATTGCAGCTTGCTGTTTTATCCATATGTAGTTCTATATTTTGCAACAATGAAGACCTAAAAAACCAAAAACAAATAATGACATAAATTTAATTTGTCATAAATAAATTTAAACTTATGTTCATTTAATTGGCAATATAAGCCAGCTGAACTTCATTATTGATGTAATACTGTATGTGCACCAAATGTCTGCTTTCAGTTTCAAACATTTTCTTGTTTGCATTTAGTTCAGGATGTAATTAACCCTCTCAAGGCAGGCGTTGCCGATTTGCAACAGTTAAAAACTAACAACCTGATTACCCCACATACATAATTTATGAGGGTTTTTTTTACTCAGAAGTACCACTGCAGGACTTGGTTGTGCATTAGCAACAAAAAGTTTAATTTGAGCCTGAGAGGGTTAAATCTATTTGCGACAGGCCTTCTTCTCCTGAAAAGAGAACTGGACACTGAAATAAAAAGCTAATGCTGTCTTTTTTTTTTTTTTTTTACTGCCAGTGTATGAAAAAGGGAGCAAGAGCTTCGTGAGCTCTGTTTCTGTGGATCAAAAGGAGAGCCAAACTGGTGAGGAGACAAACAGAAAGCCTGGAGGTTGCTGGAGGCACTTGATAACAGCTGAGCGTTAATCCTCTTCAATGTTAAAAGCAAGCATTGTATTTGTACAGTTTCCTTTATCTCCTGACATTTATTGTATTCAAGTATTTCCCCTTTTTGTATCAGAAATATGTGTGGAAACATCTAGAGCAGAGACAAGTCTGTTGTTCTGGCACACACCTGTGTGGAATGTCTTTTTTAACCAGAGTCAGAGAGTTCATGGGTCAAATTTTACTTTTTGCTTGTGTGTCTGGTGTCACATTCCTGTGAAGCAAATATAGTTGACACAAATCATTAACTTACCTTCTTGCCACTTTTCTTTCGCAGCTGCAGAGTTTCAGAAATAGCAGTCCAGTTCTCAGCTGACACGCTGACACATCTCAGGACCTTTAACATCCCACTTGTTTGACATAAGTGTGACTATTCATCCCAGGAGAGTAAAATTAATCTATGATTGAAAAATGTGGGAAAGACACAAACACTGAAGTTATTATTCATTAAACTCCTCTCAGATTTCTTTTCTGTTCTACTCTATGCAGGGAATTGTATCTGAGAACCAAGTATTGTATGGGTCTTGAGCCACGCCTCCTTTGTTTTATTTGGCACATGAGTAGCCTGAATTCTCTAAGACAATCAGATATTTCCTAGATAGCATTACACATTTCTGTGTTCATACTTGATCAATTTTGACAAGATTCCAAACACTCCTGGCTGAAATGCTGACCCAAACCATGACAGAGCCTCCAAAGATTGTTGTAGAAACTCACTCTTGTACCTCTCTTCAGGGTTTGACTATAATCTGGCATACCAGGCGTTGGCCACATGTGGAGCGATTAGTTAATATAACGTTTTGTTTTGTTGTTGTTTTTTTGTTGATTTAAATGTTTTGAGTTAGGTGCCTTTTTGTGTTTGATTCACAAGTTAGTGTTAAATGGTTCCCATCCATCCATGGTCTTCCGCTTATCCAACAAACAAATGAACAAAACGAACAAAACAGTCTCTGAAAATCGTCATTTACACAGACTGGACAAAATGAGTGAAAAAGCAGCCAATGTCCAAAGAAAAACTTTCAAACACCTTTAGAAAGCTTGAAGATGTATTACTCAAGACAATTTTAACAATTTACAAGTCTGGCTCCTTAGAAGCAAAATATGAAGAAATGATGGGTAGTTCAAGACTTTTGCTCATTACTGTATATGTAATGCTATAAATGTAAAAAGTGGAATAATTCCAAATGAAGAACCCCCCAAAAGTTGATTCTGTTCATCTGGATGTAGCGTTTTCAGGGGGAGAAACACTTCATCACTCATCCAAGTGACTACTTTGGTCTCACTTGACTACAGGTTTCCACAACCTTATAAAGAGTAGAGGCTCTTTATAAGGTTTATATGGGAGGATCAGGAGATGATGCATAAAGCGTACATTTGACTGAAACTAGCACCACTGGTAAACAATGGACTTTGAGGTCTAAAGAATGTGATGGCGATGTGTACAAAACTTGATAGCAAAGCTGATCCATGACACAACAGCAAGACCACTGATAACAAGATAACACTTGACTTTTATTATAATATAATATTATAATATACTATAATATTTTGTATGTACAATAAACCTAAAAACTCTGGGTATTTAAACCAGGTACATTAAAAGTCTACTGCTGACAGAGTCTATGCGCATTTAGATTTTAAGCCAACAAAGATATTGTTGGCTGTATAAAATACAAATAAAAGAGTGCTAGCATCACCTAAAACAATTTTGCAACCTGATGCCACCAGTGTCCAAGGAAACAGTATTTGTCAAACATTGCTGCCTCAAAAGTCCACCATCCTATTACAGTGAGTGACATTATAATGACTTTGTGAATGTCTGTGGTGCCATGGAGGCAGATGCACAGCCATACCGTCTCTGACACAGACCAGGATATATGCGCATGCCTCTACTGTCGCCCTGTAATCAGCATCCTGGCTGCTGGAGATAAGGCACACAATGTCTCCGTGAGGTTGCAGCTGGCTTTTTTCCAGGGGACTTCAGGGCAGCAACACTGTGAACACCTCGGCCAGCCCACAAACGGTCCCTCGTTTATCACCCAACTAACACATACCACTCCCTTGAACACCTCATCGTCATATACTCACCTTTTAGTGTAAGTCAGGTATTCAGGTCTTGTGGAGAAACTCAGATGATACAAAATAGATTTGACTAATTCCCATTTGAATCTTAATGTTTCTGCAGTACTGATGGAATAGAAAGCAATTGGGAAATGCTTCAGGAATCAGCTGTGAAAGTCCATTGTTTCAAAAATAAAGCCAATAAACAAATGGTTGAAGCTTTCAGGTGAGTATAATGACAGAAAGCTGAAAAGTTAAAATGGCACTTAAAGTTGTAAACAGTTAACCAGTATAAACTTATAATATCATGTCCAAGGTAGACTCCACTATGATAGCTGGGATAGGCTCCAGCCATTCACCCCCAGAATCAAATAAGAAGTTATCAAAATAATGGAATACACTTATTTAAAAAGGTTTACAGTTGAAAAAGCTTAAGATGCTGGATTTACATATGGGATTGCTTGTAGTGATAACTGTAAAAAACATTAAGAAAAGGTAGGTCATGGACAGAATTAAAAGGAAAAGGTAACACATTTAAGCAACAGATTTACAGAAAGTTATAAATAAAAGACTAAAACAAACATCTAAAAGAAAAATAACTGAAAATGTATTTAATGCACAGTTGAAATGATTATTAGAACAGCATAAAGCTATAAGTAGTGGATTCTTTCGGTTTGCTTTTTTGCTTGTGTGTTTGTTTGTTTGTTTGTTTGTTTTTACATTAAATAGGCTAATTGTAGCTAAAAGTAATACAACTTAAAATTGAAAAGTTGCTTTATGCTTTAGCACACATCTAACATTTATAGATTAACTGACATATAATGATGTGATCTATGTAATGAATATCTTTAAAACATGTGGACTGAATTAAAGATGATTTCATATGTTTGTAGGAGTGAAATAACAAAGTCTCCAGGAAAGTCCTGCCACACTCTTACCAATAACTGGCTGACATGGGAGGGTCGGGAGATGATGCAGCTCGCCTGGACCTTTCAGACTATAAAAGCCAGCCCAGATAAACAAGTGGAGGGCTGTCAGAGGTTCTGGGTTCAAATCCCGGACAAGACCCCATTTGTCTTACACAGTGGTTCAGGGTATGTGAACACAAAATGTTAACTTGAATAAAAGATCATTTATTAAACAAACTATAAACACCAATGAAAGTTACCAGGTGGAGCAGTGGAAATATAGGCTAACTGATATTGATTGTTAATTTCCCTCTTTGCTTCAATTTTTGGACAAGCTCTTAATCGACTTTTACATTTTAAGTGGTTTTTTAAGTGTAAGAAAACTTTTCACAAATTACAAATTTGCACGCCAACGCAGGACAAGAAGAAACATTTTGGAAACAATAAAAACGTGCAATCATAAGCTTTATAATTATTATTTAGGACATTTTGTGAGTTTTTATCTGAAATAGATCATAGCTTGTTTTTTTTTAAAGCAGCGAGACCAAGAAAAATGCTTGTGGAAATACAAAGCAGATGTCCTAACAGTTTTTTAAACAGAATCTTTGCATTTCAAAGGCTGCTAAATTAAAATAATTATGTAGAAATAGTTCAGCCTATCTTTTTGAGCTTAATGGTAACTCTGCAAAGAATCTCTCAGTGCCTCCAAATAGTCTTTTGCTTATAGCCTGGATAATCAATTTAATAACTTCCTTTCTTCTTTGATTGCTGTTGGAATATTAACTCAATGAGGGCTCTTAGAAAAACAAAGCCTCACTCCTCAGATTCATTTGAACAACGGTGCTGTACTATAAATCAGATCCCAAACCCCTTAGTCAGGGAAAATACTCACCATGTGGAAGTTGTACTACATTGCATCAGCCAAGAGTGGAAAAAATGTTTTTAATATGCAGAAAGTGCTCTGTATGTCTGTGTGAGCCAAATGCAGCTCTTCAGCCAAAGCTCCATCTTTACAAGCCCACAGACACAATCGCACTGGAACATGTGGTTTTGATCAGCTCACGTGCAAGGCTGGGGCCAGTTAAAGCTTTAGTACACAATGATCACTCACTATGCCGCAGCAATGAGAACCACATGCTAGTGTAAACCCAAATACCCTGATCACAGTCCCTGTTTTCTGTCATGTCTTGTCCTTTGGGAACCCCGTTCCCAAGCTTGCAAACAATGGCTCTGTATTCATTCAACTTTTTTAGGCTGTTGTGAGACTATAAAGCCCCTCCCAAACATGTTTTTTTGACATTAAATAACTACAGATAGTTTAAGGAGATGACACAGAGTGCACGCATTGGTGGGGAAAAACAGGCTTAATATGCTTGAGTTTATATTTTCACACCTGTAATACGAGATCAGACATGTTGAAGCCAGCTGTCTGCAGACTGGCTCTGCAACCTTTGCTGCTCACGCAACAAACATGAAAAAAAAAAAAAAAACACTGCTCACCTGTGTATTAGATTGATGGTGCTCTGTTTCTGTTGTATGTAGGACTGATCCAAATATGTTTAAATTAGTTTAACAACTGGAATTTCATGTTGTCAAAGATAATTTTGGTTCCTGTACAGCTATGGTTAGAGCTTGGTTCACATTGCATTAAGCCAGTGTTGTTGTCACTAGTGGGTGTATTCCAACATCAGGGCTGCTATTTATCACCAATTCTGTTCATAATTTTTGATGGATGATACGGTGCTGCGGTTGGCTTCATCGAGCAGTGACCTCGGGCTTGCACTGTGGCGATTGGCAGTCAAGTGATAACTTAGCACCTCCAAGTCTGAAACCATGGTTCCAAGCTAGAAAAGGGCTTTACAGGAGTTATTTCCTCAAGTGAAGTTCAGGTATTTGGGGGAAAGATAGAGTTTAAGAATGACAGACGGCCTGGTGTAATGCAGACAGTCTGCAGTGGTAAAGACAGAGCTGAGCAGAAATACTAGGTTTTACTGGTCAGTCCACATGCTCGCACTTATCTATGGCCACTAGCTGTTGGTAGTAGTAGGGTGGTTACCAATAAGCTTCCTTGGAAGGGTATCTTGGCTCTCTCTTAGAGAAAGCACGAGGAGCTTGTTCATCTGGGAGTGGTTCCAAGTAGAACTGCTGCTATTCCACATCCAAAGGAGCCAGCTAATGTGGTACAACCATCTGAACAGGAGGCTTCTTAGGTGAGATATTTTGAGCATGTCCAACTGGGTGGAAACCACGAGGCAGCCCAGGACACACTACAGAGATTATATCTTTCAGTGGCTCTTCTTCTGACCTGGACTTTAATGGATGGATGGATCGATGATGTTTAATATAACCATCAACTTTTATACAAAATATAAAAGTATTCACTTGAAGCCAATTTTGGCTAGTTGGCTAATATATGTCTAAATCACTCTCTTTTAGCTCTGCTTTTAGTCTCTCGCTGGTCTTGAGGGAAATGTTTACCAGCTAATTGCTAACTGTGTGTGTCTGTAGTTATTTTCAGGGCTTTTTCACAGAAGCACAGTTATCCAAAGTGATAATATACCATGCTATAGCAAAATAAAATACTATAATATTGTCTCTGGATGGCTTAAAAATGACCTGAAATTCAAGGGACTGGCATGGTTGTGTGCTGGTCCTACAAAGAGCTTTGGAGAACATCTTCTACATACCATAACTCTATTGTGAACAGGGAGCAGAGGGAAAATATATAGAACAACCAGTTGGTCCATTCATGTAGGCTCTGACATAAAGAAGAAGTAAACACAAGCATTAAAACAATGCAAACTTTCCTCATCAGAGGCTATCTTTGCTTCTTACTCATCTTTTGTGGATGTTTTTGCCATGAATTTCAAATCTTAGTAATGCTGACGGTATCTGCAGATGGGTGTAAAAATGCAAAAGTGTAGATTAAGTTATTTAAGTTCTTCTTGAAATTGCAACGTTTCCAAAGGTAGCAAACACACATTAATGTTGTGGAAAAAAGTGTGCAAATTATAGACTATATTTACATGATGGAACAGATTAGTCACTGCAACAAGAGATGTCACAGCTTCTGCGCCTATTCATTCTTTCTTTAATCAGCATGAATGGATGTTGATCATAATCATATAAAAACACCAATCACATATTTATATTTGTCTGCTTTGGACCTAACATGCTGTGTTATTTAATTAGATATATAACAATGCTCCTTACTGTGTAACAGTAAAAGCATTGATTGACAGAATATCTTATCAATGACAGGAATAGTGTTAAACAAAAGTGTGAGAAACTGGTGAAAATAAGCATTTGGCATGCTTTCTTTTTAATACAACTCAAAAATTATAATGTTTATTCCAAAATACTGCCACTATTTAAGTCTCTTGCCTCGGCTGACTCAATAAACCCTACCACTGACCATCCTGCTAGGATGTACTTGCAAAATTACTCCATTTGTCCTCATCCTTGCCTGTGATGTCTGCAAGCTGGTAACAACATATCATTTGTGTCACTCCAGGGTTTGGTGTCATGACGCTGTGTCCACTGACCAGCGGGCTGTTAAAAGGACACTTTGTGCCCTTGTTAAGTGTCTACTTTAGGGGGAAAAACCTTTGAAATCCCCAACTCAGTAGCTGTCCCATTCAACAGAAAACTCACCAAGGCTCAGTGCAATGATTTACATTTCCCCTGTGTAATAGAAAGTGGCAAAGCAGACAGGTCGTAACCCTGAACCGGTGTCAGTCAAGCCACATGCATGTGTCTTTATCTCTCTACTTCTCACTGCTTCTTTTGCATTCTTGCTCCTGACCCGACAGAAATTCATGCCTCTTCATCTCTAAAAGAACAGGTGACAACCAAGAATACTTTCACTCTGTTGACAGGCTGCATACCATTGTGAGAAGAGAATATAGTGATGACATGACACATTTTTAGCCACCTAGTAGAAGGAAGACATTACAGAATATGTTGAGTCTCTCAACCCAAAGAGGTCAGTGGGCATGTTCAGAGGATATTATTCTTCTCACAAAGCAGCAGGAGCTATAGCTCAAGGGCTCAATGCCATTTCTGCTCCAGCTACAATAGAGCAACCTTTAAAAAAAAACTTTTTGCAATGTCCCATGTGACCCTTTGCTGTTATTTCTGTCTAGTCTCCCAAACGCCAGCATGGATAATGCTTAATCCACGTCATCATTTTTCCCCTAGATTAAACTGAGGGGTGGGAGTATTGTGTTAGGGAGCCCTCTCCACTGTGCTGAGACCCAGGCAGGCTGAGCAGGCCGCTGGGAGTAGGACTAAAGCAACAGGCCTGTGGTGTGTCTCCAGGGCTGTGCTGGGAGAGCCTGAGTGTGGAGGTCATCAGGGCTACTGCAGCTGATGTGTTCTGACAGTGTTGTGGTAAATCCGCTCTGCCGTAAGAGGTACATAGGAAACATGGTGGTTCACACGGGGAGCTCTTTCTCCATCCACAGCTCTGCCTCAGTGGGATGCATCACCTTTGTGTGTTTATGTGTGTGCGTGTGGCCACATTTCAACCACACGGATCTCTTCTCTCAGCTCCCACAACATTTTCCCACTCTGGTGCTGATGAAATTTCCCCCGCAGTGGTGGAAACCAACCCAGGAATTATAATTTGGAGTATTTTTTTTTCTTAGATGTTTCCATTTTATGTGACTTTATGCTCAACATTTCAGTTTAAGAGCTTATGTTAAAAATCTAGCAGTGTTTCTCTAAATGCAAGAATGCTCAAATGCTGATTCATCCATCCATCCATTGCCTGAACCACCTCTGTTAATGGGGAGGAGTAGTGGCATCATTCCAAGATCCTAACAAATTACTGAATTCCTCACTCTATCTCTAAGAGAGAGACGCCCTTTCAAAGAATCTCATCTCTCTGCCGCTTATATCTCATTCTTCCAGTCACTACCCAGAACTTGTGACCCTGGGTGAGGGTAGGAACATAGATCGATCCAGTGCAATCATTGCAGACATGACACCAACCGATAAATCCATGTCAATCTCCGACTCAAAACCCTGGGAATCTTAAACTCCTCCACTGCAACTCAACCCTGACCTGAGGTGGAATCTCCATCCTTTTCCAACTCAAAACTATGGCCTCAGA
This sequence comes from Copadichromis virginalis, assembly GCF_057382275.1. Taxonomy (NCBI): domain Eukaryota; kingdom Metazoa; phylum Chordata; class Actinopteri; order Cichliformes; family Cichlidae; genus Copadichromis; species Copadichromis virginalis. The sequence goes on along the minus strand of NC_140631.1, from coordinate 31,844,731 downwards.
CTTGGAGGTTAGAACGCTACATAAAATGCAGAAAAGCAACAGGAAAATCATATAGTCATCGCCATCTAATACGTATCATCTAATCCTAAAACTATATGCTCTGACTTAAAGGGCTTTGACATGACAACACAATCACCACTCTGAAAAGTTGTATCCTTATATTACAAAAAGAGCTCTCACTCATTTGGTCAAGAACCTCAGGAGGTGTCCTGTGGTGTCTGGCACTGGAACATTAGCAGATCTTCTGGGTTCTCTCGGTTGTATTGCAGGGCCTCCAATGTCCTCCAAAGATCAGACTTGTTGTGACATTACTCTGTCGGATTGGGGACTTTTGAAGTCAGTTCAACATCTTGGATTCTCTGTTCTCTGTGGTAACATTGCTGGATTTGATATGCGTTTGTGCTTAAGTAAAGGATTGGAGTTCCCCCACCAGTGTTTTTATTTTTCAATAAGCCTGATGCCTCATCACAAAAGGTGGTCCTTTTGGGTCTACTTGAATTCCAGTTCTGTGAGCAATAACTGATGTTTCTCAGTGCTTGAGTTTCAAGTTACTCCGCATGGGAAACACATGGATTCCACACCCACTTACTGACCTTCTTGAACCTGATTCCTCCATGTTACCTTGGGCGTGGGGGGAGGACATCCACCAAGCTCACAGGGAGGAGGAACATATGTAAGGAGAACCTCTCACTCAGCGAAAATAAACTGATGACACAATTGTGTGGGAGTCATCTGTGCTTATGAATTTATTCCCTTTTGCTGAAACTGAGTAATTTCAAAAGCAGTAAGGTCGTCATATATTATTATTGACATTTATATGGCACATTACACAGAGACATCTTAATTTCTTTATCACCTCACGGCCTGTGCTTGCGCATGAATCAGAAGTGTCGAGTGCTGTGTGTGAAAAGCCATTTCAATTGCACTCAAAACTCTCTGCAAAGGCTAAATGTGGGAAAAGTGGAAAATTAGGTTTAACATCTGCTCCTATGATGACAAAATGCATTTCTTATCAAAGGTTTCATCAACACATGCTCTCTCTTTAAAGACTCATAGCTCTGTCCTGAGTCACTGCACTACGTGAGCATTTCCTGCCAGAAAGGTTCTGCTTCCTTAGTGAATAATAGGGTCACTTGTATGTAAACTTCTCTGTAGTCTCTGCAGGATCATAAACACAGCAAAGGCTAGAGCTGGATTTGCAGCTGCTGATAATAAACTTATCTCTATGGGTTGTTAGGTGGTAATAAAATGTATATTCTGAAGGAGAAGGGCAAACATATGGTGGGTCTGAGACTTCACGGCTAAAGAAGACATTAGTCTGAAACTACTGCACATCAGACTAATATATGAATCTTGCTATTAGGATAAGCTCAACAGGTGCCTACCTTTCTGGGGTTGACTTAATCTCGAAACTAGAAGAAAGGTGGTCTATTAAGTGTATTTTAAAGGAAATGAAGCATATAACTTCAAGCGTACTTAAATGGAATTAAACAAGTTGGAGCTGCAGTTCACATTTGAGTACACTGGACACATTGTTCAAGAAACCAGTTTGAGATGAGTTGAGCTTTGCGACATGGTGCATTATCTGAAGATGGGTACGCTGTGGTTGTAAAAGAATGGTCAACACTCAAGTAGGCGGTGGAATTTAAATAAAGGAGGCCAAAGTGTGCCAAGAAAATATCCCCTACACTATTACAGCAGCAGCAGCCTGAACTGTTGATGCAAGATATGATGGATCCATGTTGTTGATGCCAAATTCTTACCCTACCATTCAAATGTTGAAAAGCAAATCAAGACTTATCTTTTTCTTCATCCTGGCGTTGTTCCCGCTGGTGCAGGGTCCGCTCTTCAGCAAAGGTTTCTCCATTTGGTTCTGTCCAAGGTGTCCTCAGGTGATGCATTGATGGTCTTAATGTCCTTAATTTTGTCCATCCACCGTTTCTTTGGTCTGCCTCGAGGCCGGCATCCTTCTGGGTCGATCATCATTGCCGTTTTTGCTACAGAGTTCTCATCGCTTCGAATCGTGTCCATACCACCTCAGGCGGGACTCGAGCATCTTTTCCTTAATTGGGGCTACACCTAGTCGCTTCCGTATGTCTTTGTTTGTAACACGGTCCTGTCTTGTAATTCCCAGGCTCCATCGGAGCATGCGCATTTCCATGGTGTTTAGGGATTGTTCATGTATGGTCAATGCGGGCCAACATGCGGAACCATACAAGGCTATTGGGCGGACCACCGCTTTGTAGATTTTTCCCTTGAGTTGATCTGGCATTCTTCTGTCACAAAGGACACCAGTGACTTGTCGCCATTTTAACCAGGCTGCATTTATTCGTGCTCGGACATCGGAGGTTATATTTAGCTGATGACTGAGCCCAAGTAGCGGAACTCTTCTGTCTTCTTCAACTCTTCGTTGTCAATTATGATGGTGCCATCAGTTTGGGTGCCTCCTTCCAGGTATTCGGTCTTTTTCGTATTGAGCTGCATACCGTATTCATCGAGCCGGGTCTTCCAGAGTTGCGTCGTCATTTGGGTCTCTTCTCTGTCTTTGCTGGCGAGGAATACGTCATCAGCAAAGAGGAGAGACCATGGATGAGGTAACTGGAGGTCGGCCGTGATGGTATCCATACATAGAATGAAGAGGAGGGGTGACAGAGCTGACCCTTGGTGGACCCCAACACTAACTGGGAAGGAAGGTGATAGTCCAGCGGCGCATCGGACTGAACTGGTGGTGTTGTCGTAGAGGAGCTGTATCCATTTGATGTACGCCTCAGGGACACCATGCGATCTTAGGGAGTGCCATATGAGGTCATGGGGTACCCTGTCGAAAGCCTTTTCAAGGTCTTGGAAGGCCATATGTACAGTCTACACTGTGCTTCTCCAACAGGAGTCGGGCGGCGTGTATGGAGTCAGTTGTTCCAAATCCCTTTATGAAACCGCATTGGTTGGAGTGACGTTTACAATTTCCCAAAGACATGCATTGATGACTCTTTCGAATATTTTCATTGTGTGACATAGTAGGTGGATAGGACGATAATTTGAGCATTCGGCTACGTCCCCTTTGTTCTTCCATATGGGTATGGTAATGCTGGTCGTCCAGACTTTTGGGACTTCCCCTGTGCTGACAATGTTGTTAAACAGTTCTGTCAGGATGGCCGTTCCCGGTCGCCCGAGAAGCTTCCAGACTTCGGTTGGGATATCATCTGGTCCAATGGTTTTTACATTTTTCATCTTCTTGACGGCCGTTTCCACTTCAGCGGGTGTAATAGGCGGGACTGGTCCGGGTACTGGGTCGGCGCTTATAATTGGAGGGTGGGGGAATTCTTTGTTACTGATCTCTGAGAAGTAGTTGCTCCAATGCCTTAGTATGGTTGGCGGATCTCAGAGGACCTGATGGTTATTGTCCTTGATGCATTTGACTTGACCGATATCTTGCGCTGAGCGGTGGCATGCCTTCGCGAGGTGGTAGATCTTGTTCACTCCTTCTGGTGTATTCAGGTCGGCGTATAGTTGGTCGTAGTGGGCTGATCTCGCTTTTGCTACTGCTCTCTTTGCTGCCGATTTGCTAGTTTTGTACTGCTGGTAATCAGAGTCTGCCAGTGTTTGACGCCATTTCTTAAAAGCGGCCTTCTTTTGCTTGCCGCCTGCGGGGACGCCCTAGTTTTCACGGCTTGTTCCATTGCCATTTGATGCGACGGTTTGAAACTTCGATCGACTTGTCGCACCGCCTGACATCGAAGACCATCACCGATGGTTGGTTGGTTATTCAGGAGGCACCGCTAGGAGGTGGTGATTGGATTTTGCTACCCATCAAGACTTATCAGATCAGGACTTATCAGATCAGGAAGTTTTTTATTGTCCAGTTTTGGTGATCCCATGTGAATCAGCATCAACAAAGCATTTTCTCCCAGGGAACTCCCCCACACTATTTTCTATTTTTCAGACCATTCTCTGAAAATCCAAGTACAGCCAAAGTTTCTGAAACACTCAGATCAAAATGTCTAAAAACCACGACACATTCAATTTAATTTAATTCATCTTTCATCTTCATTCTGATGCTCAGTTTAAACTTCAACAGTACATGGTGAATGCATGCCTAAATGCATTGGGTTTCTGCCATTTGACTGGCTGATTAGATATTTGCATTAACAAGCTCTTGAACAGGTCAGTAACTGCATGTACTGTATGTATGTACAATGGCTAATGTTGGGTCTTACGGTCATTTTCAAAACTCTGCAATATGTCATCAACTAGAAGTACTGTAAAAATAAAATGTGTTTTTAGTATATTTCAACAAAAAAGAAAGAAAGAAAGAAAGAAAGAAAATGTAACACTGTTCTGTCTACACTTTGAGCAACTATATGTTAATTAGCATTAGTGGCCAGATGGAGGCAGGTAGCTTAATAAATGTGAAATGGAAGCCTCCTTTGGAGAGTTACACAATTAAAATAATATAGTATTTTCTTCAATGTATAATCAACAGAAAAGCTCTCAGTCTGTAGCATTCAATCTTGCCTTCGTATCTTATTGCCTTTTACCCAGATTTGTTTTAGTGGCTGTCTCCATTTTAACTCTCAGCTTTTTTAAAGATGCTTAATCTTGTTTCCGAACATTTCCAGGACAGGAGCAGTTTAGGGGTTTTTTGTTAGCCTGCAAGGCGTGTGCCAGATGCCCTCTTTTCTTGAGCAGGACCCCCATATTCAAATCACAGCAGCTGGGAAGTGCTTTGGTAAGAGAGAAAGAAGTGGGCAGGGACTGGGGGAGTTTTTAAAGATCTAATGGGGTGGGGTGTGCATTTGTTTGGCCTCTGTATAATCTGGCACACTTCTATTGCTGAGAAACCCCAAAGCTCCCTGCCTTTGATCCACATGAGCAGTGTGAGGCCTGCAGGATGGGGGTTCGCCTGGTCGTTCAGGTCCTTTACTCTGGGTGTGAAGGCAGAGGGAGCAGACACTGTGAGTAGGTGGGGGTGGCATGTGGCTCAAGAGACAGCAGGTTGTCTGCCCACAGGCAGTGATGCTGCAGCAGGGGCCGTTGCAGGGGAGCGCACATGTCAGTCTGCGAGGCTGACATTATTTTCTTTGTTAGCCTCCATGTGGATAATGGATTCTGCCAAGATGTGATTTTATACAGTATGCTCTCACATATGCTGACCCTGGCATCTGAAACTGGCTTCCAGTGAGAGTTTTGCTTAATTAAATTCATATGGAGGCTACAGCACTGTCCTCATAAACTGGGCTGCAGGAAATGCCAGCTTCAGAATATTTATATTTTTATATTCTTATCTTTATGCATTCATTACCATCTGTGGGATCCTGAGTTGCTGGTAGTTATATACACCTTTCTACTCAGTTGAGCACTCAAAGCCCTCAAAGCATGTTTTATTCACCCTGTCACATACATTCATACACTCCAACAGATGCATTCGGGGGAAACTCAAGCTTCAGTTGCTTGTCCAAGAATACTTGGACTGGAGACTGGAGAAGTTAAGAGGAGTTGATCTTTTCACTCTAGAATATTGTAGTCAAACCGCCAGCTTTCCAATCGGTAGATGGGTCACTCTGCCACCAATGCTACATAATGCAATAATAATTTAGACAACCGTATTTTCTACAAATTAGTTTGAAGTGTTAGGTGAAAGGTCTTATTTCAGATACCTTGAGCAAATCTTTATGGAAAAGTCTATCAAGCTTTTTCTTTTAATTTTTGTGGAAGATCTTGACCATCCTGAACCCCATCCAATACTTTTTGGGGGAAGTATGAGCATCAGTTGCTGACCTCATACAGAGGAAAAACTGATTTACAGTCTAATTTGAAAATATTCCAATAGTACTTCCTGATCCTACCATATTAATTTTTTTCATTTTCCTGATGTTATCTGGAGTTCTGCGATTGTTTTCTTTTTAATGACTGCAATTCTTTTATAATAATTTTTACTAATTCTGAAATGTTATATCCAAAAAGCAGCTTTGCATGATTCTCATTTCAAAACAATCCTTATTACACACTGGGCCCTGTTCCAGCCTCTCAGTTCAAACTCTGACAAAAACAAGGTGCCCTCTCCCTTTTAGGCAGCCTGCCTCAAGGTTTGAACAGTATGTCCTTAATATATGAAGTACTGAGGAAAACCAAGTGAACACTTGCTGCTTCCATTGAAATTAAGAGTAAGTAGCAGTCAGGTCAGGTTAACTGATCATTAGCAAGTGTGAGCACCTCTATAAAAGCAGAGGTTTTTCAGTTTCCTCATCTGGAGCATTCAGGTTTATGTTATCAAAGTTCTACAATCTTCCTAAGGAGTGGACATCTCAGCAACTTCCAATCCAAGTACTCCATCTGAGCCTTTGTTGTCATGACCCTGTGCCTTCTCGGCTGACTCTGTATGGCTACAAGTGTTTTTGTTGTGCTGCATCTCTCTCTCTCTCCCCTGCACTGCGCTCTACCGGGGCGGAGTCATGACGGCTCCAGCCCCTGGCTCGGACACCTGCAAGCAATCATCTCACTCACTTCTTAAGGCGGCTGCGGAGAGTGCTTCCTCGCTGGATTATTGTGTAACACTCGTCAGTGTCATCACCTATCTGAGCCTTTTTCTGAGTTTCTGTCGTGCCACTACTTACCTGCCTTTCCTCTCTGTGCCAGGATTCTCGCCAGCCTGAGGACCGCCGTTGGTGAGCTAAAGCCGGAGTCCGAGCTACCCGAGCTTCAGTGGATTTTGTACATAGCCCTCTTCTTCCCGTGCCTGTGCTTCCCGGAGACCCTCTTCCTGTGCCCCCTCACCTGTATATATTCGCACCTGGTGTCTGTGTGTGTAAATAAAACGTGAACTTTAGGCAAGGCAAGTTTATTTGTATAGCACAATTCAACAACAAGGTGATTCAAAGTGCTTTACAGAGACATTAGAAACAAGAACAAATAAAAAGCATGATTTAAAATTGATTAAAACAAGCAAATAAACTAACTAATTAACAAACAAACAAACAAAACAGTATATAAAATCAAAACAGATAAAATCAGAACAGTAGATAAAATCAGTAGTTAAATGTAAGTTTTGAAATTTAAGCTTAAAGTGTGGATTTGGTGCTTTATTCAAATGCAGCTGAGAACAGGTGAGTCTTCAACCTGGATTTAAATAAACTGAGTGTTTCAGCTGATCTGAGGCTTTCTGGGAGTTTGTTCCAGATATAAGGAGCATAAAAGCTGAATGCAGCTTCTCCGTGTCTGGTTCTGACTCTGGGAACTGATAAAAGACCGGATCCAGATGACCTGAGGGATCTGGATGGTTCATACTGGGTCAGGAGGTCATTGATGTATTTTGGTCCTAAACCATTCAGAGCTTTATAGGCCAGCATCAGAACTTTAAAGTCTATCCTCTGACGGACAGGCAGCCAGTGTAAGGACCTCAGAGCTGGACTGATGTGGTCCACTTTTTTGGTCTTAGTGAGGAACTTTAGTGACGGTCTGACTCCGAGTCCCTCCTGAGCCTGACATTTGTACACCTCAGTCAAGCTGTCAAATGTTAAATAGCTTGTTTGCTTGTTTGAAAGGACTGCCAAGAGAAAGCCTCTTCTCTGTAAAAAGAACATTTCAGGAACAAAGTTGCATCTGAACAAACCATAGTACTTCTGGAACAATATCCTTTGAACAGATGAGACCAAAGTGGAGACATTCATCACACTGCACAGCATCATACTTGGCAAATCAAAACACAGCATATTGGAACAACCGTCTAATACCAACTATCAAGCACAGTTGTGGAAGGGTGCTAATATGAGCTTGTTTTATAGCCAATCATTGAGTCGACCATGAACTCCTCTGTATACCTTAGTATTCTAGAGTCAAATGTGAGGCCATCTGCGTGACAGCTAAAGGTTGGCTGAAATTATATCATGTAACAGGACAATGATCCCAAGCACAGCAGCAAATCTACAGCAGAATGTCTGAAGAAAGAAAAGAATCAGACCTCAACCTGATTGCAGTGTGGTGGGACCTTAAGAGAGCTACGTGTAACCGAATGCTCACAAACAACAATGAACTCCAGGAACTTTGTGAAGAAGAGTGAGCCAGAGTCCCTCCACTGATAAAGTCTTACAGAAAACAATCACTTCAACTTGTTGTTGCTAAAGCTGCTTCGACAAGCTACCGAATCATAGGGTGATTGTAAAAATGCTCAAGGACATATCACTGATGTCACACAAATCACAGAGGAGAAAAAACGTTCTCAGACTGATCTTTTGCCTTGTAAATTTCACTTATGTACACGCACTAATCTCATTGTACTTTGTTTAATGTGAGATTTGTGTTTGTATGCACATAAAACATTTGATCAGATAGTGTACTTCCAGCAGGAAGAAAAGGTTCACTTTTTAAAGGTGGCCGTTATGAGTTTACACACATCCATATTCCATTTGTACTCCAAACTGTCACCCAGAAATGAAGAGTTCCTCTTTCAAAGATAAATAAATCATAACGTTCTCACAGGACTGTTAAATAAACTCTGCTCTGGCAGGAAGCTGGAAATTCCAATGAGGGGGAGAGTGCAACTGTCCCTCTATTATGCACAGTCTGTCGGATAGCCACTTTGTCATTACCAGTGGATCTGCATTGCTCTGGGCTCTTGTGCTGTCTGAGTCTCTCCCCAGAGGTCTGGTGCAGCCCCAGAGGGTCAGGAGATGGGACGCAGAGTATGCTGCAACTGAACGCACTTGTCACTGTGGATCGTCCTCATGGACATAGCGCAGGCTAACAGGAGGAAAGCAGAGTACACAGATTTAACCCAATGTGCACGTTCACAGCCACATTAGAGCCTGTTTATGAATTTTGGGCTTTAGCAAATTATATAAAGCACACCATTATATCTTTTGAAATCAAGCAGAAAACTATGAAAATGTGAAATGGATTACATTTCTTTGTAAATATCATGAGTGGCAATTAAGGTGTAAAGCAATAGGCCTAGTTTAACACCATTACACCAGTGCCTGCCCTCTTTTTACCGAGCTACTTCCATCACATCTGGACTGAATCAGAGGGTCCTTTTACTCAAATCACAAAAATATTTCTTTTTTTTCATACTTTAAGTGGTTTTGATGCATGCAAGGTTGCAGTTTTACACATCAATGTTCAGATATTTGCTTTGCTAGGTCCCTTAGCGTGCAATCACAGGGGGCGACCTTAAGTTGCTGGGGTTTTATTTGATTCGGGGGGCCAATGCTGGATACAGACCCTGGAAAATATCTGGAGTCATAGCTATTTATTGCATCAGAATGAGCTGTTTTAAAGTCATTTTCAGGGCAAGTAGTACTTGTAGAAGAATTTTATGGGGGACAAGAAAAAACAGCATGGGGATGTTGCGTATAAGGTTCCACATCTATGATCTTTCTTTCCATTATTCAGCCTAATATACGCTGCTTATATGAAGCTCAGGTGGTGCTGTGTACAGAAAGGCAGACAAAGACTTGCACGACATTTATTGTTTTCATTAGAGAAATAGTCCAAGATCGGCACCCTGTGGTAAGATGGAGAATGACAGAAGAGTGGCGAAAATAATAAAGATCACATACATACACTATTTAATTTTTCTAAACGGGGTCCTTTCAGAAGAAGTCCAGCCTGCTAACATGCTGTAATTTTATTTAATATCGTTTTTAATAAAGGCGCTTTTCACTGGGACTAGGTCTGGGGCTATGTCACTAAACTGCAGTGAGAGAAGTGAGAGATTAAAAGTGAAACAGATCATCTCCATGTGTCTGTGAAACATTTTGATTTTATATTTTATATAATATTATTAGGTATTATACTCCATACTATTCTTGGACTGTTGTACATGTATGGCAAAAACAACAATAAAGAGCTGTCAGCAACATTAACAGAAATTTCACCTTTAATTTGTCTCTACCTGTACCATTTATTATTATTATTATTATTATTATTATTATTATTTCAACTATTTATTTATATTCTTGTTTAAATTTCCTTTCCTACATTTAATAATTGTTATATTTATGTGTTTATTTATGTATTTTGGTTGCCTTTTTAATAGTTGTGTTGTGAGCCAGCCAGGTGAAAGGTCAACCCAGACAGCAGACAGCGCCTTTGAATACTGAAGCTGAAATGCTGAAACACAAGAAATATGAAAAAAAAAAAAAACATACAAAAATAAATATAGTACAATATAATCGTAATTGTAAGTTTTGGTAGGTCATTGCAAAGAAAATAAAAAAATAAATGGCGAAGTGACATTAAAATTAAACTAATTAACATGATTATATAAATATATATCAGTCTTCTTTTTTCAGCTGTTCCTTTTATTTAGGGGTCACCACAGCAGATCATCTGCCTCCATTTCACTCTACCTCTAGCTTAAAGTGGTTGTATATCACCTGCACATTAACACCAGTAAGACAACGGAGATGGTGGTTGACTTCTGGAGAAAACCAACACCTATCATACCAGTGAACATCCATAGTTTGGACATCAGGGTGGCGGACAGTTACAAATATCTGGGGGTTCACCTTAAAAGTAGATTGGAGTGGTTTGATTACTGGTCCAAGGCTATGTACAAGAAGGGTCAAAGTTGGCTTCTGGGTCTTTTTGATCGTGCAGGACATTACTGAGGACTTTTTATGACCTGGTGAGGTCTATTGCAATTTTTTATGCAGTTTTCTGCTGGGGAGGTGGCAGCACGGAGAGGAACCAGAAAACAACTTAATACTCTAATGAAGAGGGCCAGCTTTGTCATGGCCAGTCCTCTAGCCGCAGTGTAGGACGGCCCACCATTTTTGTGTATGTATTATCATTCCCACTGCACTTTTTATACATATATTTTGTTTTGTTGTTTAATCTCTGTGGTGTGGCTTTTAGTGTATATTAGTGTGTGTGTATATAGTACATTTTCTACAAAAATGTTTTAGTCTTGTATTTTATTGATTTTTGCATTTTTAAAAGTATTAGCTTTTTTGTAAGTCTTGTTTTATTTTCTGTTTTTATTGTTTTCTAATATATAATTACTTCACATTTTGTCTCTGACCCTTGTGCTGCTGTAGCAAGTATATTTGCCCAATGTGGGATTATTATAATCTCTATATATTTAGCCGTAATATAAATACCAAATATTTTACATGTATTACATTTCTTAGTTAGTTATCGATCCTCCTTATAGAAAATATCTAAGGGGAGTATTGAGTTATCTGAGCTCGATTAGCTGTGCCTTCACAATCAGGGTCACTTGCGAGCTTTGAAAAATAGATGGAACCTAAACGTCGAAGCTGTTATTAAGTTTCATTTAAACGTAATCCTATGGACCGCCTAGCATCTTTTGCAAGTAAGTTTTAGTAATATGTCACAGATACACGTATCCACTTCAGCTTTAAAGTGTTATCGTCTATCATTTTTGGGGTTATTATCTCAGGTTAGCTATATTAAGCTGGGTCTGCTATGCTAACATTAGCGTTAGCGTGCAGCGATGCTAACACGGCGTGTTAACTACTTTAACAGCCTTTGGTGCCTTTTGTTATTGAGCTGCTTTTCAAACGGTGATGAAACATTATCATACATGGCGCTTTAAAGTTAGCATGTGTGGTTTAGCTTAAAGCTCGCTGTAAAGCCTAATAAATTGAAATCTGCAGTCTTGTTTACATTGTAAGCTCGTTTCATGTAAAGAAATGTCAGCTGATTTGTTATACAACCCTACCTGGTGACTTAAAGTGTTAAAATCACGTGATTTCAGATGACCCCTCCGATAAACCGCCGTGCAGAGGTTGTTCATCGTATCTGACTGAGCCTTATATCAAATGTGCAGAATGTGGACCCTCACCTTTCCTGCTGTGCCTCCAGGTGAATCGGTCACAAAAACTCTTAAATTTACCTGCAGACAAACCCAGTCCGACTGAAACTAAACATTTTGTTTCCCTTCAGTGCTTCACCAGAGGATTTGAGTACAAGAAGCACCAGAGTGATCACAAATATGAAATCATGGTGAGTGAAATAAAAAACAAACAAACAAACAAATAAAATCTTATCCAGTGTGGCTGTCTTTCAACATCAATGTTCATCTTTCACCCCGTTATGCAGACGTCAGATTTCCCCGTGCTGGAGCCTGGGTGGACAGCCCAGGAAGAGATGGCCCTGCTTGAAGCCGTCATGGACTGTGGCTTTGGAAATTGGTTAGTATTTTCTAGTTGTTTGGTGAGATTTCCTTATAAACTACATACACATGTCCTTATTTCTTAAAAAGCCTGAATGCTAAGATTTATGGCATGCAGTCCAGTTTCCAGAGGTGGGGTACAAGCTAAACGGGTTATTGGTCTGTCGCAGGACTAACACAGAGACAGATAACTGTGCACACTCACATTCATCTACTGTCACTTTAGAACAAGTTAACCTAAAAAGCAGTCTCTGGACTTTAGGAGGAAGCCAGAGTATCTAGTATTGTGCCTTATTTGGCCTGTGGCTTCGAACACAGCTTCTACTTGCTCTCAGGCAGCAAAAATAACCACTAACTTATTTTCCAACATAAATGTTTCATTTAATGGCAATTGCATCTCTTTAAGCTAATTTTTCAGATCATTGTGCATAAAAAATCTCTAAACATCTGTTACCGACAGTAACAAAGATAACAAGTGAACGAAATGTTGCAGAGAATTTCTCTTGTTTGCTTCTTTGTCTGCAAACTTCTACACAGTCAGGAGTTAAGCAAGCAAACTTGGCACATACAGTGGGGCAAAAAAGTATTTAGTCAGCCACCGATTCTGCAAGTTCCCCACCTAAAATGATGACAGAGGTCAGTAATTTGCACCAGAGGTACACTTCAACTGTGAGAGACAGAATGTGAAAGAAAAATCCATGAATCCACATGGTAGGATTTGTAAAGAATTTATTCGTAAATCAGGGTGGAAAATAAGTATTTGGTCAATAACAAAAATACAACTCAATACTTTGTAACATAACCTTTGTTGGCAATAACAGAGGTCAAACGTTTACTATAGGTCTTTACCAGGTTTGCACACACAGTAGCTGGTGTTTTGGCCCATTCCTCCATGCAGATCTTCTCGAGAGCAGTGATGTTTTGGGGCTGTCGCCGAGCAACACGGACTTTCAACTCCCGCCACAGATTTTCTATGGGGTTGAGGTCTGGAGACTGGCTAGGCCACTCCAGGACTTTCAAATGCTTCTTACGGAGCCACTCCTTTGTTGCCCGGGCGGTGTGTTTTGGATCATTGTCATGTTGGAAGACCCAGCCTCGTTTCATCTTCAAAGTTCTCACTGATGGAAGGAGGTTTTGGCTCAAAATCTCACGATACATGGCCCCATTCATTCTGTCCTTAACACGGATCAGTCGTCCTGTCCCCTTGGCAGAAAAACAGCCCCATAGCATGATGTTTCCACCCCCATGCTTCACAGTAGGTATGGTGTTCTTGGGATGCAACTCAGTATTCTTCTTCCTCCAAACACGACGAGTTGAGTTTATACCAAAAAGTTCTACTTTGGTTTCATCTGACCACATGACATTCTCCCAATCCTCTGCTGTATCATCCATGTGCTCTCTGGCAAACTTCAGACGGGCCTGGACATGCACTGGCTTCAGCAGCGGAACACGTCTGGCACTGCGGGATTTGATTCCCTGCCGTTGTAGTGTGTTACTGATGGTGACCTTTGTTACTTTGGTCCCAGCTCTCTGCGGGTCATTCACCAGGTCCCCCCGTGTGGTTCTGGGATCTTTGCTCACCGTTCTCATGATCATTTTGACCCCACGGGATGAGATCTTGCGTGGAGCCCCAGATCGAGGGAGATTATCAGTGGTCTTGTATGTCTTCCATTTTCTGATGATTGCTCCCACAGTTGATTTTTTCACACCAAGCTGCTTGCCTATTGTAGATTCACTCTTCCCAGTCTGGTGCAGGTCTACAATACTTTTCCTGGTGTCCTTCGAAAGCTCTTTGGTCTTGGCCATGGCGGAGTTTGGAGTCTGACTGTTTGAGGCTGTGGACAGGTGTCTTTTATACAGATGATGAGTTCAAACAGGTGCCATTCATACAGGTAACGAGTGGGGGACAGAAAAGCTTCTTACAGAAGACGTTACAGGTCTGTGAGAGCCAGAGATTTTCCTTGTTTGAGGTGACCAAATACTTATTTTCCACCCTGATTTACGAATAAATTCTTTACAAATCCTACCATGTGGATTCATGGATTTTTTTTCACATTCTGTCTCTCACAGTTGAAGTGTACCTCTGGTGCAAATTACTGACCTCTGTCATCATTTTAAGTGGGGGAACTTGCACAATCGGTGGCTGACTAAATACTTTTTTGCCCCACTGTATGTATGACTTAGAAACCTGAAAGTTCTTATCTATATCTGATATTACAATGTTATGTTGCCTAGGAATCACCTAAAAACAGACAGTACATGTTGGCCTGTTTATGCTGTTGACTGGCTGATGTACTTAATCAAACTGAGAAAAGTTTTAAAGAAATGTTGGGATGGGATGTTATTTTTGTAAATAAATAGGAAATAAATATTGGACTGATTGTATATTTATATAGAGCAAAATTTATCTACATCTATGTATGGTTAATGGCCCACTGTCTACTATTGTATTACTACACCTGTCAGTCTGACACAGTCCACGCCTCTTCTTTGTTTAAATAAAAACTGGTATGCAAGGTTTTGTTCAACGAAGTGCACTCCCGTATAGTAAATGAGGATTTTAGAACATAACTTTTCATAATAGTTGCATATTTATGGCTTCAAATCCCATTTGCTTAAGTACATTTAAACAGTTTTTTATCCATCATTAAATGTTTAATATAATCTTGAAATACCGTAAGCTTAACTCAAATGATGTAACATTGTTACTGTAAGGGTCACAATTTGGAGATGTTGCTATATTTGATTTTATGATCTACTTTTCTCAGTGTGATTAAGTTTATCAGTTTCTCAACATCTTGAATTGGCCAAACAGTACTGTAGCACAGGCCTTTATTAGTTGTTATAAAACTATAAATTATAAAACTATAATTTATAATTATAATTAAAATGAAATTATAATTAAAACTATCAATTATAGAGCTGGCTCCAGGCTAGTGCTATAATGTTGACCCATGTAGAGTTAACTGTCTGTTAACGGTTGCTACAGCTCAAGTTGCCCATCAGCTCGAAGCTGTTAAAACCCTTCCACGCTTTCATGCACAGGGAGAGAAAAACACGAGGGAGGAAAGGCTGAACAAGGGTCACAGTGCAGTCACCCATGTTTGAACTCAAGCTCACTAGTAGAAAAACTAGAATATCAGGAGATGGCGTCCTTCTCCCCGCGGGTAGCGATGTGCCAGCTGATGAATAGATTAAGGTGTAGATGAACTGTATAGTTGTTTTTTGTGTAATGCATTGTAGGTTCATATCCATGTATCTTGCAAATCCATTTTTTCCTCCTGTTTCTGCACAGCTTTCAAACTCTGATGATAAAGAAGTTGCTGTTTTTCACAGAAAATGTAATTCATAAGTAAATGAGTGAAACAAATCAGTTCAATTCTTCTAATTATGCCAAGCCTGCATAAGACTGAGACCTCTTCCTATAATTCCTGCTCTTTTTTGAGCACACTGAGTTTCATAGCCTGGAGGTTGAAACTCTTGAGTTGTAGTCACCACTCTGCACCACTGCATTCACAAACTGTTTTGCTTGCTCACAAGTTAAATATTAATTGTTTGACTTAGACGCCTGGTGATTGAAACTCAAATGTTTGATTTGGTGATGTCTTGAAAACAGAGATTAGGTTTTAGGACATGGTTGAAGTTTCTAATGAAGAACATTTTTTTTTCTCCCATAAAAAGGTGTTTGAACCATACAGTGCCATAACTATAGCCTTAGTTGGCTAAAAGTATCATATGAAAGCCTCCAGTTATTTTTGATCTGTTCCTTCTCCCTGCTTGTCTTCATCAGGCAAGATGTTGCGTATCAGATGCGCACTAAAACCAAAGAGGAGTGTGAGAGCCACTACATGAAGAATTTCATCAATAACCCACTCTTCTCCTCCACCCTGCTCAGCCTGCGGAAAGCAAAAGACTCTCGTGTTGCAGAGGGCGCTATTCCTTTTAAGCGTAAGCACCCACAATGTTTACTTCATTATTAAAAAGTGTTTAGATTAAGTTTGATTGTTTATTATTATTATTATTATTATTATTTATTATTTAGTTTTATTAAATATTATTCCAGGTTTCATTATGGGCCTTTAGGGCATCTAGAAGAAAGTTTAACATATAAAATTTGAAGCCACCGGCCCGACAGTTGGGCAGAAGCAGTTGGTGACTGAGGATCGTGTCTCATTTCCTGGCGGGCTTCAGGTCTCCATCTGTCACAGTGTTGACTGCTCCACAAGCATTTTAACGTCTTATTCTTGCATCATTTGACAAATTCAAAGTAGAGACAGACGGTTGTTACGTGTCTGATTTTATAAAATGCACAAAATTTGGAGGTGGTGCTCTTTGTTGATCTTTACATTTTTAAGCTTTATCTTGCTAAATTTTCTGTGATGCCACAGCGAGCGACGATCCCCCTCGGCCCACATTTGACTCGGTGCTGTCTCGCGACATGGCTGGATACATGCCTGCCAGAGCCGACTTCATGGAGGTGAGGGAACACATTTGTCCTGTAGCTGATTGTGTGTTTGGATGCATGGTAGCGCGAAAGTGCACAGAATAAAGGTATGTGTGGAAAAGATAAAGGTGGCTCATGAAGTACTTAAGTGGCAAGTTACATGAGTTAATTTTTAATGTGTTATATTTGTTTTGGCGTTTAAAACACAAAAAAGTGCTATGGAGCAGGTTATTATTAATCTTTCCCTCATCACGGATTAGTTTCCCAGTTCCTACTGCCGGAAAACTTAACCACAGCATGACGCTGCCACCACCATGCTTTACTGTAGGGATGCTTTCCTCCAAGTTCTGGGCATATGTAAAAGGTCTATGAATCTTCCTGTTGTTTGATTTGCTGTTTAATATTGATAGCATTTTCCCTTACGTGTCCATTCTATTAAAGGAGTTTGACAACTATGCAGAATGGGATTTGAAAGATATTGACTTTGTGGATGATGATTCAGACGTCCTTCGTGGTGGGTTACATTTTGTTTTATTGACAACTAAACAACAACAGTGTGAATCCCAGCATTTACATTACAAAACCTGTGAACTGTGTCGCACATGTTCTTGTTTTTCAGCACTGAAGCTTGCAGTTGTTGATATTTATCATTCAAGATTAAAGGAGAGACAACGGAGGAAGAAGTAGGTCTCCTTTAATTTATTATGGGATGAAAAATTAATTCAATGTAATGTAATGACTCCAGTGTGTCAGCAGGTGGCATCATAAGCCTTTATTGTGGAACCTCAGTTTCCACGATACTTCATTATACTTTCAGGTTGAAAAAAATGCATTTCATACTGTATTAAAATGAACAAGGCTAACAATTCCAACATCCTATCTACACCATTTAAATATTAATGATTTCATTACGCTAATACATTTATAACTTCTAATCTAAACCTTGTTATTTTCTTAAAAGCTTTTTAAAGACACGAATCCTGAGAGGGATTGTCACAAAGTCAGCAGCGTGATTATAATTGCATATTTAAGCCTTTTTCAGGCTCTCATTACAAGCCGCAGGGAGTCATTCAGGTGCAACTTACAAGCTGCGGGAACTTCTATTCAAACCCTGAATATATTTTTGGAAATTGGGAAAATGTGTCTGTCCCCCCAGTGAACGACGTGCATGCCAAGCTGCTTGACATTTTGCCCAGTTTTAGTTGGGCATGGAGAGCATTCTCACCAGAGGAGAGTTTGGAAAATGTTTTGAAGCTCATAGAAAATGTACTGTGCACAGTTTACTTGTAGCTAATCAGAGAGGCTACCGGGATCACACCCCCTGCTCACGCTCGTCTCACAGTCCACTGTAAATCCCAGTAATACTCAGTTCTGTTGTATGTATCTCACATTTATTGAGTTAAGTTTGGTGGGTAGAGAAATATAGATAACGTTGCATATGTAGCAGCAGTTAAAACAGTAAACAGTAAAACCCATTGTACCTAATAAAATGGCAACTGGTGGTTATCATTGGGTACTGGAAAGCCCTCAAATTCAAGTCACTGTGGGCTGCAGGAAATCACAATGACTATTTTTCTGTATTCTGATAGTCAGCTGATGTAATAAGAAATTGAAGTCAATTTTAAAGGTTTCTAAGGATATTAATCTGCCTTTAACACATTAGCTGTCATTCTTGGACATACACGGACAAGCGTTGCTGCAGCGTATCCATCACTAAATCAACTTTTAACGACTTCATGCTCCCTGAGCACGCTTGGAATGGCATGTCTGACTAGGAGGGAATGAGTGTTTTACAGCTCCCTCATCTGTCCCTGAGACCCGGTTTTATCTCTGCTAACTTGTAGCTTGTCAGAAAGGCTTTTAAGATCAGAAGTTGAGCTGAACCTTAAAGCACACTTTTTAGCATAATTGCAGGTTTTGAGGGCCTAAAGGCCATTTATTTTATTCCCCTCAAAACAGGCCTTTAAATAGTCATGAAAAGCCTTGAGCTTAATTTCCAGGCGTCCTAAATATTCCTCCTTCATTTATCAACAGGGCTGTTGGTTTTAAAGTGTTTCTGTATGTGGTTGAAAAAGATGTTGTGAAACTCAGACGTGAAAGTAGGAATCTCCTGAATGTGTCACATTTATTGCTTTTATACTGTTATAAGTCATTAAATTCATTTTCTGTAAGTAATTGTAAATGTTATTGTTCCTAATTTAATTAACATGGTAAGTTATTTCTGCTTGTTATTAAAAGCTTCAGTGTATTAATGCGTAATGTCGATGCACTCAGTGTCCAGTTTGTTGGGTGCAGTGCAGCTTGGACGTCTTCACAAAGATCAGCATGCTCAGTTTTTGTTGCAGATTACTTTGCAGAGGATTGATTCAGCTCGAGGATCAGTTTGGAGAATGTCGTTTGTGGGCTGTAATGCAGAACCTCATTATGATGTAATGTGATGGACACGAGCACACCAAACTACAGCCCTCAAAATGATCATATAGTTGATATATACTGTATTTTTAACTTTCCAAAGTGTAGCGTAAGTCAGAAAATAAATGTCTACATCCATGTCTTTGTTTCTTTCAGGATAATCCGAGACCATGGATTGATCAACCTGCGGAAATTCCAGAGTGAGTCCTCTTTTGAAACACTCTTGGGGTTGGCTGCGACAGTATTCATAGCAGCTCAGGGAGACATGCGATATCTGGCAGCCAAATCGGCACAGAGGGTTTCTATGGATGCATGCAAATAACTCCGCTGTAATAACCACCGTTAACCTCCACGGCCCCTCTGGTAGCTGATGTGTGGCAACTGGCCGCGCTTATATTTACAGCGAAGGGTACGAATAGCCTGCGTTGGCTCGAGTGTGCCGCGGCATAATTGCAATCACAGTGCGGTGAGCTTTGCTGCCATAATGGCTGAAGTGTGTCAGGAGAAAGAGAGCTGTTTTTATTGATCCACCCGTTACAGGTTGGGTTGCAGCGAGCTCAGTAACGTAATTCTTTGCATCTCTGGGGTTTTTTTTTCATTACACAGCGAGAACTGCTGTGAATGGATTTGTCCAATTAGAGCGTGTCTTTTTAAACTATGTGCGACCACCCTGCCCTTCGTTATATCTCCATGTGTTGCTCTGTGAAATTGTCTGTGGTTGGGGAGTTGAAGAGTTCTCCCCTCATGTTTTATTTATGTATCCTCCAGCCTCCAGTTAGCCCTCCTTCCTCTTTTTCCCTTATCTCCCCAGTCTTTGGAGACAAAAGGGAACTCGGAGTAGCTGTAGAGCTGCAGACTGGTTGTCATGGAGACTGTCAAAGTGTGTGTGTGTGTGTGTGTGTGTGTGTGTGTGTGTGTGTGTGTGTGTCACATGCAATAATGGAAGCAGTATCTGAGCCCAGGAGGCTCACGGTATCATGTCTCAGTGACTGCTGGAGGCAGAATGACCAGCGTTGTTGTTTCAGGACAGCGATCTGTTTGACGTCCTGTAAGAGCTCGCCTCTCTGAATGATTCAGGTTACGTTGCTATTTGCAGTCAGAGTTTTGTGTGCCGATCATGTGAAACCACACACAGGTCCAGCATTGATGTCTCCTCGGAGATATGAACATTTTTCCTTGTGTTGCTCAGAGCATGACTTCATGTGTTTAGCCTGAGATGGCAGCTGATAATTAGCTCTCGCAGGCTGGAGTCTGACGATGGAATTTGACCCTGACACACACACATCAGCTTTCCTCGGTGGCTTTGACACTTGTCTGTTACTCAGCAACACGGGCAATGCTTTCACATGAGCACAACAAGCGCTTTCAGAGTGAGAGCTAAACATGGTGAATACACAGCAGTGGGGCGTTACTGTGACAAATCACAGGGACAGGGTTGCTGATTCTGTTTAATTTCATTCATTTTTTCTTCCTGTAGTGCTCCTTGACTACACTTTCAATTAGAAAAGATAGGGGACCAAAACTAATTGTAGAACTGTTGCATTAAAATCATTGTTGGCTTTGAAATTTGAATCTTTTGGCCCCTTTTGATTGCACTGTCAAGTTAAACCATCGGCTATATGCTAGCTGGACAGTTTGTATGTATTCAGCATTTATAGCTGAAGAAGGCACGCTGCAGCTTTGTACAGAAATGTGCGAATTCATTTAGGCTGTTTAGATTTGAATTAGGTACGAACACCAAATAGTCATACACAGAAAAATTGTTCGGGTTGTTCAGTCTCCTCCTCCGACTGATGAAGGTTGTCTGTGTGGAAATTACTCAGTCTCAAAACACTTTTGTAAAGTGACAGACTGTGTGCAAAAACAATTAGTGAGCGTACCGCCTCTGTCCGACCTGAGCAGTCTGGAGGTGAAACTGCCTTGAAACTCGCCATTATTTACTTGTCTGTAGACAGGGGGCGGGGCAAATTAAAAGAGAAACCTGAGCCCTTGACCCTTGCGATGAGGGTTATGCAGTGGCTCTGTTATTGCTGTGAGAATCATTTTTCCAAATGGTTTTTGCTCACTTGTCTCCTTGGAGTGAAGAGTCACTGCAAATCAATAAAGTTGATCTGAGTGTTCACCTTAATACTGTGATAAAGCATTTCTGTTCTGGTCTCTACTGTGATGTAATGAAAATGATGTGAGTCGTTTGCTGTGGCATTTGCGATCTCCAGATCTCATCCCTGCTGAACATGTAGTGGACAGCGGTCGCGCCGTCATCGTAAAAGCAACAGATAAGGGGGAATATCTTTTTATAAGGTATTCCATCTCTCCTGTAGAGTTTCCGAGACGCAGACAATCATTCATGCCCTTTACTATTTTTGCTATTTTTCATCTTAGAGTTCTTTTCTTTTATCTCTACCACCGTCCCGTTTTTGGAGAAATCCTTTTTTTTTTCGTGACAGCCCTGAATATTTTTGATCAAATATCATTTTATTACAGCCAACCTTAAACAAAACAATGTTTAATTCATTGTTCTTCAGCACATCCACTGAGTTATAGATGAAAGCACACAACAGGTGTACGCTGATGATGTGTGGTGACATTGACAACCAGCAGTCTGAGGGAACCTTTAAGTTGCTTTAAAAATCTCCCGGGACTACAGTTGTCAGGAATTTTAGGCAAAATGTGTGCAAACCCATGGAACGTTGAAAGTGTTCTGTTGGCATATTATAACCCAACACAGTTTAACTTTTTTTTTTAACTTGTCACCCACGTTCAGCTTGTAATCACAATTATCAAAATGTTTTGATGGATTTTTTCCACTTGAATTTTTTCTATATATTGCTAGTTCAGGACAACTGTTGTCTCACGGTGCTTTATATTATGAAATTATATATTTTCAGTTCAGTGTTTGTCGATCCCCAGGATATGACAGTCACATATGGGGAGAAAGAAAAGCTCAGTTTTAACAGAGAGAGACAGCCATCTGTCACAACCTTTTGGGGAGAAGGATGAAAACAAATGGGACAAAACAAACTGAAGGAGACAAAATGCAAGAGTGCATCAGAGGAAGTCCCCAAGCACTTTTGCTGAGGTCTGTTTGTACCAACACACCTAAGCAGTGGTTCAGGTTAGCAGACCCCCTGCAGACTATAAGCTTTATCAAAAAGGAAAGTTTAAAATCTAATCTTGAAAGTAGAGATGGCATTTGTTTCCATAACTCAGAGTTCGTCAGACCCATTCTGCTTTTGGAGATTCTGTGAACCACATGTAAGCCTGGAAGCTCAGAGCAAAGAACTCTGTTGAGATGATATGATGCTATTAAGTCTTTAAGTTATGATTATGTCTGTTCATTCACTAAGTTATGATAGGAGAAGGGTTTTAGGGGCAGTAAAATGATCCAGTGTCACCTCTTAGATAAAAGGTTCTCTGTTTAAATCCACCTGCTGGCTGTGGACCTTGTTTTTTCCCCAGTAAGCCAATTTCCTTCTACAGGCCAGAGACATGCATGTTAGGATACATGGCTGTAGGTGTGAATGTGAGGATGAATGGTTGTCTGTCTCTGTCGTAGCCTTGTAAAGGAACGGCAAACTGACCAGAGTAACCCTGGCTCTTGTGATAGCTGGGATGAGGTGTTGTGGACTGTGAGTTTAGAAAAGGTGGATAAAATTGTTGTGTTTTTTTTTTTTTTGTTTTTTTTGTTTTGTTTTTTTTTTTTTTTGGGGGGGGGGGGGGGGGGTTCTTTTCATTTTTTCATGGATCAACAGTGTTGGATGCTGTTTTGGAAAAACAGAAAAACAAGAAACACACAAATCTGTCAGGAATGCAACTAAATAACTGGAACCTAATCAAAAAACATGTGACGTGTTTTGGTTTTTGTTTTGTTTTTTTGGTTTTTTTTTTTGTTTGTTTGTTTTTTTTAAAGCAAATCTGAAAATTATTGGATAACAAGGTTTTAGCATTAAAAATCTAATTTAGATCAAAGAGCTGCTACTTCTTGCTTACAGTTAGTCACTCCGTCCCGCAAGGGAAATATTGTGTTACAGCAACAGGATCAAGATTAAAAGTGGTACAGTCTACAGAAAATAAACAACATAATAAAAGTGCCACGGGTGCACAGAGAGAGCCTTATACTGTGAGAGAGTGCAAACATTTCATACATACAACAGTGGTTAAAGAAAAACAACAAGAGCTAAGTTAACAAAAAGTAAACAGTGAGACTGAGAGATGTGCAAGAGAGTAGTGTAAATTGTAAGAAATTAAGAAACAGTTGCAAGAAGGTGTAATAAAGAAATGTGTGTGAAATCCTTTTGCTGACAGGTGTGTTCACCTGTCAGAACAAGAACGGTTACTGTACAGTTAACCCCTACAAGAACATGAATAAATGATGGTAACTAACAGTATTGTTACTTCAGGGCAGCTATTCCATAAGCCTTACATTGGGTTGTGGTTAGATAAATCTGTTAAGCACTGTTTGCGTGGATGCTGAGAGACCATACAGGCCATTTAGTAGCTACAGGATGCAAATTCTCCCCTTGCACCAGCTTCAGAGAATCATAGCGGTGCATCTACAGGGTGACTGTGATAAATGTTGGTAATATTTACATGCCTATATGCACAGCATTGATGCAGAGCTGCAAGTTGACGGCTGTTCTCTGGTGGTTAACTGCAAAAAAGAAACCAAATTACTTCACCTAGAATGCAGTAAAAAAAAAAAAAAACTGCTCACGTCTAAAAGTGTCTGCTGGGGATATTTTTCTTTCATATTTCTGTTTTATATTTGTTTGTATCTGCCTGCCTACTCACATCTCTCTCTCTCTTTCTCGTCTCTCTGTCTCCGGTAGTGCTGGAGCGATGCTACCCAAAGGAGGTGCAGGAGCTGTATGATGTCATGAGAAGATTTGCCAGAGTGGTTGGACCAATTGAACATGACAAATTCATCGAAAGTCACGCATGTTAGTATCTGGCTGAGTTCACATGGCAGGGTTACGTGCAATTTAAGCAACTGTCACAAACACAGAGAATCAATTTGACCAGTTTTTGCCACACTGTCTCAGCATCGCACAGACGATCGCAGCGTCAAGGGAGGTTATTTTTAATCTTTGTGGGAAGGTAATGCCAGACCCCTTCCTGTTTTTCTCTGAGAGATTCCCACGTTTCCACTAGGTCTGTGTACAAATTAAAGAAAATTCTAACACGAAATGTCTTCATTAGTCAGCAATGCTTCTTGACACAGGCTTATCAAGTTTTTGAACCTCTGCTGTCATTTGGATATCTCTTAAATTGGCATCTCACAGACAGTTGCAGTTTCCTGGCAACCAGCAGGGACTCCAGGAAGTTGCAGTTCATTGCAAAGAAATAGTCAAGCACCTACATCTCTTTAAACAGCAGATTTTTATTTTTACACTTCACATATATTAAGGTAATTAGTCAGCTTTGGAAGTGCTGACTGGATTTTTTTCTTTTTCTTTACATGTTGGACGGAGCCTGGCTAGCTGTTTCCACTTGTTTACCATCTTTATGCTAAACTAAGCTAAGTCTGCTCTGGCTGCAGTTCGACAGCCAGCACACAGTTAGATTAAACAGGCATGTATTAGGTTGGTTTCAGTCTTCTTAACCTTCAAGTTGAACGCTAATCCTGCTACAAGAAAAATCGTAACTAATCTTTGGAACAACCAGGATTTCTTAATCGATTGATTACTCATAACATGTAGTATAATCAAAATCACTTTCACAGTTATTGAGCAACACATTCTCGCTGTTAGCTCTGCACAAAACTGGTGAGCTGTCCAGGGTGTACCCCCTGCAGCTGGGTTAGGCTCTAGCACCCAGTGACCCTGCGTTGGATAAGTGGAAGATGGATAGACGAACTAAACTGATAACGTTATTTTTTGGACCACACTAATTAGTCAGTCATAGCGCAGGTTAGTGATTTCTTTAAAAAAAAAAAAAAAACTCAGGATACTAGAAAGACCTGCTCTTATGGTCAAGGACTTACGGTTCATGTGAACCGTGCATCTATTGCAACAACTTTTTCAGGACTGCAGACAAATCATTGCAGAGCTGCACAAAGCTAAAACTACACTGTTAATTGGTTCACAGTAGGACAAAGTGTCCATGCATGAAGAAAATTCAGGACTGTCCCTAAAGGTGGACGTGCTGCAAAGTTCACAGTGAGAACAAGTCCATTGCTTAAAAAGGAGGGGGGAAAAAAACACCAGGATAACATCAAAGCCTGCAGGATTCTCTACAGTCTGCTGAAATCCGTGTTCATGTGTCTGTGAATGAAAGCAGTCTGCAACAGACCAGCTGGATGTCCCATAACAATTCCTTGGCAGTGTCCTGAAAAGCAGTGCACACAAATAAAGCTTGTTGGGGATTTGCTGTCCCTGTTTGTATCTAATGTATCAAAAAAAATCAGGACACCAGTTCATAACCCAAAGTTCAGGAGAGGCTAGGTGATACAAAAAGACAATGACCTAGATAAACAACAATAAAACAGTTCAAACCTGGAAAAATTAGAGTCCTGGGCAGCAAACAGGTTGCTGGTTCAGATCTCCTGGTCTACTGCAGCCTTTCTCTGTCGAGTTTGAATACTGTGCATGTAGGTTTTCTGTGTACTCCGGCTTCCTCCCACAGTCTGAAGCTTGGTAGATTAATTGATGGTGTTATATCGGCCATAGATGTACTAATCTGAATATGAGATACTAAAAATATGTAATGGAGCTTGATGCTTCTAAATGTTGTTTTTTTTTTTTTTGTTTTTTTTTTTTGTTTTTTTTGGGGGGGGTTACTCATGTCATGAAAGTCATAAAAAGTCCAGTAATCAATTCAGACATTGATGTTTTCTTTTGTGTCTTTCTCAGTAGTCCTCGAGCCGTCCAGTTCCCAGATGTTGATTTAATTTTTTATGAATGCTGTATGAAACTGTTCTGAGAAGCACAAAATGCTTACTCATTGTGCTAAATGAAATGTGAGCTGCAGCTGTGTGAAAGTGAGTTCAGGGATCTCTGCAACAGTCTGCACAGGTTTGCTTTTAACTGCCTTCATCTCTCTCTCTCTTTGTTTCCAGTGGAGTTTGAGCTGAGGAGAGAGATCCGCAGGCTGCAGGAGTACAGGAAAGCAGGGATCAAGTCTTTCTGCAGTGAGTCAAGTTTGAACTTTTCTTTCCCTCCTCCCCTGAACAAAAACTTCATTTTAAAGTTGTGTGCATAAGCAGGAAAATGTGTTTATATTCAGGCTTGCACTTTATTTTTAGTTCAGTTCAAATCAATTATTTTTTGCTGCACCAGCAGAACACTCACAGTGTTTGGATCATTTTTGGAATTTTAATCCTGGACCAGCTTGTTAATGTGTGCCACGGAAAGACTAAAAGTGCGCAGGCTCCTAGGGCTTTTCTTTGGTATGTGGACTGTTGATCCAGCAGAGTAAGACATGTGAGGGTGTTAGCTTGAACTGTGCGAAATTGTAAAGGACATTTTTGGCAGTTTCTGATACTTTATGGCCTAAACAGCGTAGCAGTTTCGAGTCGCAGCCCTAATTTTGTACGCTCTTTGTTCACCTTTCTGTGCAATAGGTGCCAAGGTGTACGAGCGGGTGAAGCGAATGCGTGAAGACGAGCGGAGGAAGAGGACCATGCTGTGTGACGTGCTGCAGTACATCCAGGATGGCAGAGCCTGTCAGCAGTGGCTCAGCAAACAGGCTGCAATGTAAGGCTCTAAACTCCCCGCTTGTAGCCCAGCGTGTAATAGAAGGGCTGGTGAAGCCGCGCTCTCCGGAGACACTGACCTCTGTCATCACTCCCAGCACTGTTCATGCTGAGATGAATCGAGCTGTATTATAGAGCATCTCGCTTACACCACAGTCTCTGCTGTATTTTTAGTCCTTTTAATGGGTTGCTGCTCCTCTTGTTTTCATCCTTTTCTTTGGATGTTATCCAAGTTCTTCCAATTATTCTACCTTTTAAAAAAAACCTTGAATGCTATGATTCTTCTTTTCTGGCTGATGATCCTGGAGTGAGAGTAGTGAACAAAAGCCCAGGGGTGGGTGTGTGTGTGTGTGTGTGTGTACATATATAAACATGGCAGCCAAGATAATAACACTTTTCTTAATGATTGCAGAGATGCTGGAATCACTCCAGCTGTCACAACAATCACAGTGTCAGGTACGGCGTTTCTTTCCACCTTTCCTTATGTATTCTGTCCTCTCCGTGGCTCCCGGCACATTAATGCAAACAACTTCTCCATTTATCTGCTCAAAAATAGCCCCCTGCTTGCATATTTTCCTAGCTATTTTTGTTTCCCTTTCAAATTAACTGCCTTTCCCTAACCTCCAGAGCACAAATGGGACGCACACTCCCACATGGCTATATTTACACAATTTGCACAGCGTAAATATTTGTTCGCCCGTCTCTTCGATGCAAAGGAATTAACTGCATGTTGCCAGGCTGCTATTATGTTCTCTGAAGGGTTGGCTAACATTGTGGTGCTGAATTTCCATTTGACTGTAGAAATTTTTTGCTCCACAGCAACAGGTAGGCGGAGCGCCCCACCTCTCAACCTGACCGGACTGCCGGGAACAGAGAAGCTCAACGAGCGGGAGAAAGAGGTAAAGATATGGTCAGGCAGATGGAATAAGGGTCAATATGCGTTAAGTCGTTTCTCATTAGTCATCTGCTTACACATCTATGTCAACAACATGGCCCTGGCCTCTCTTAATGACTTCCCTCTGTCATGGTTTGGATCTCCATTTTGGACAGTGGTGTTGGGAATCTTATCAGAAGTGATGGAATTATGAACACAGAAAAGTACAGTCAGATTTGGATCCATCGTGGAATACTATCTGAAAGCATGTGATTGTCTTAATTTTTCCAGCTTGACAATGATGCCAAATACACTGCCATTGGAATAAAAGCATGCCCAAGTTGGAAAAATACATAAATCACTTCACGTATTTTCTTAGAAAAAGGTAAAGAAATGAGAGTTGGCTCAAGACTTTAGCACTGTATTTACCGGTGTGTTTGTTTTTTAAAGCTACTACCTCCGTTTCTAAACCCTGTGTTTATTTTGTGGTTGTAGCTGTGTCAGGTGGTGCGGCTGGTACCGGGCGCCTACCTGGAGTACAAACAAGCTTTACTTAACGAGTGCAGACGGCAGGGCGGGCTGCGGCTGGCGCAGGCGCGGGCGCTGATCAAGATCGACGTCAACAAGACTCGCAAGATCTATGACTTCCTAATCAAAGAGGGTTACATCACCAAGGCGTAGGAGTGTTTGACCACAGTGGGAAGTTCGATCGTGGTTAGTGTTTAGTTTGTTTTTAATCTTGTAATGTTGTCAGCTCAAGTTTTGTAAGACGTTCAGATTGTTGCTGCTTGTTATATTATAACATTTGTTATTGTGTGTTTTTAGTTTAAATGTACTCAAGTCTTGTATAATTGTGAGAAGAACAGGGGATTGTATTAAAATTATGTATTTATTTCTCCTGATATAAAGTGTTAGAAAATGACCTGATGTACATGTTGATATTTTTAAACTGTAAAAGAGCCGCTTGGATTAAAATTCTTGGTAACTTTTTAGTTTACTGTAGGTTTGAATTAATAAGCGGATTCATTTAGTGAAATTAGGAACCGGAGCACCATTTGGTCATAAATGTGAGGCTTGTCGAAACCATACAATTCAGTAAATTTTATAGTAAAATTATATTTATAACATGAATATTTACTTCAAATCTTTTTTTTAGCTGTTTTTGTACTTCCTAGTGGAGATCCGTTTGCATTTGCAAAAAACAAGTGATGAAAGGAGCTCTTTTATGAAATGAGTGGTTTTTCAGGGCTGCTTATAGAGCAAGGTAACTGTTTTTTTTTAATCAGATGTTGGTGTGAGTGGTCTCTGCCCATTTAACTACTCCTGGAAAAACAAAAACTATTCTAATGATTGTCTAACCATGTCTTTATTGGTTTTTACTGAGGTGTCAAAACTCATCATTGAGGAAGAAGTCATCAAATGCTGCTTTCATGGGGGAAAGAGTATAAAAAGAAAACATAATTTCATTGTAATTTTTTTGGAAAGCTGCAGAGGTGAAAATTGTATAACTGGCACAAGCCACATAACTGCAGCACTGAGGGTTAAAATGATAATAAGCAGCATCCTCTTCGGGATGTCATGGCTGTTAGATTGGATGTAGTTTTAATTAATGCAGACAATAAAATCAAAGTCACTCGATTACTCAGCTGAACCTTCCTTCTGTGTATCAGTCAAGTCTCCATCCCACCGTGACCTGAGCTTTTGTTTGGGGTTGATTTTTTTATTTTTTTTATTTCACCTAGCTATTTGGGGATTGTTTGTCCTCACATGGGGACAGTTTAGTTTAAAGTAAAACACAATAAAGCTGCCGTTATTTGACAAAGTATAAAAGACTTTGTTAAGCAGAATGAAGTATAAGGTGCAGAAATATCAAATTTTAATGTCCCCATTAGAGATGGCACGATACCACTTTTTTATGTCCGATACCGATACCGATATCATAAATTTGGATATCTGCCGATACCGATATGAATCCGATATAGTGTTTTTTAATCAACAAAACTGTTTTTTAAATATCTTGCTGCATTTTGTATAAGTTCATACTCAAGTTTAAAACAACAACTACACTAAAGCTATTCTGTTATACCTGTATGCAAAAAAAAATATTTCATAGTTCAGCAATACTGATCAATCTAATAAACTTAAACCTACACCATCCTCCCTATTCTGGTATTTTAAAGAGTACTTAGCATAAATATTAAGCAACCTAACTAATAGGGTTCCAACTCCCAGCAACAACAAAAATAAATAAATAAAAAATAGGGAACCACCCTTCACGCTCCACCTCATGATGCTTAATCGACGTAATCAACCTTAATTTGATGCAGTGTGAAAAAAAATACACAGAAATCAATTATTTTTCAAGAAATATTAAATAGATTCAACATCTTTCTTCAACAAAATTGCAGACTGCACAGATGGTACCTTCCCAAAGGAAAAAGTACTATAGCTTACTAGGGTATATATATTAGACTTAACAGTTACTATATACAATAATGGACTTCTATACATTTTACATCAGATTAAAACTTTGGGTGTAAGATTCAGATAAATATTAAATAATTAAAAGCTAGACATTTTAAATGAGAATAAGAAAGAAAAGTATGTCTTTGTGCCCTCTTTTCCCTGTTAATGCCCTATCGGCCCCCCTGGCTAAACTTTGCTAGATCCGCCCCTGCACAGTTACCAGCGTCAGCTATGTAGAAAAAGATCCTGGAGTAGAAAGTAATAATAAATAAATTCTAACAACAGCTGATCAAGCTTAAACGTGCTGCTGTTGTTCAGCCGCTGGTTTCCTCTGTCTGGTGCAAAGTGGGCCAAAAGCAAACAAGAGACACGGACTCGCGACAGAAAAGCCGATCAGCTGATCATTTAAGCAGTTTCACGATTGAAGTAGCAGCAAGAAGAGGCAGTCGCTCGTTAAGCTTAACGCAGGAATGCTTTACAAACATTCAGAGATGGACTTACACACGTGCTTTACTTCTCTCGGGGATAACTTTGTCGGAGATGAAATGCCGGGTTGCTAGCGAAGCTCCACATGCTATCCAGACCACCGACAGGTCCCGCATGCCACAGCCGCTCTATCACGTGATGCATACTGCTCTGACTGCTAACGTTCTGAGGCGAGTTACAGCGTGTTGCAAGTTTTATGAGGTGCTTTCGTGATATTTAATGGATCGGATTACATTTTTTATTTTTCTCCGATATCCGATCCAGTAATTTAGGTCAGTATCGGACCGATACCGATACGTAATATCGGATCGGTCCATCTCTAGTCCCCATATGAGAACTTGGGGTGTCAGGAGGGCATTTTTTTTTTTTTTTTTTTTAAATGCTTACACATACAAGGTTATACCGAAACAGACTGGTAGGTCACAAAAAAGAGCCTTACCTCCAAATATAAATTACTGCTAATTGAAATGATTATCTTCCTTTTAATTAAGTTGGATCTGCTGAAATAAGTTTGAGGCAAACTCGAAGAAGAGAAACCACAGAAATGTGCAGAGTCAGTCTATGCAAGATTGATTTAATTTTGCAAATAGTTTCATGAACTTCAATAAAAGCTAATCAGAATTTATTTCACTTTAGAATTTCTCATATAATAAATACATTATTGTAGATTTCTTTCAACAGTTACACAAATAGAAAGAACAATGTCCTTTGTCATATCTTTAAACTGGTTCATGTATGTCTGTGCCAGAATTTAATGGGTTATTCCTCTGGCTGGGGTTCCATCTCTCTACCCAGTTACATGATCTTTGGCTCTAGATTTTGTGATCTTTCCTGCTGACAAAAAGCACTGAAAGTATACCTCTGCTTTTCCCTTGGCAGAGGAATGACGAGTATATTATTGAGAGGCATTCACACCTCATTGCAGATTCTTCAAATTGAGACAGAATACTGCTGAGTAAGGGTGAACGATGCTCTTCTCTGACGCAGACAAACGGAAGCAGATATTTCAGTCTTCATTTGTGTGGGGCTCGCTCATGTGTCTTGGGGAAACTGTGACAAATGTATTACAGGCAGGAGACCGCCGGCCTCTGGCAGGCTTATCGGAGCAGAGAGCAACCGCCGCATCAGCCTCAGCTAACGGCCTGATTATAACTGCACATTCAACCTTTGATGACTGCGGAGAGGCGTCTGTACTGAAATGCAGAAAATTTAAGAGGATGTGAAGGAGAAAAAACTTGTTACGCCTCCACAAGTCTTCTAAAATCAAGGTTTCAAAACAAAACAAGAGGCAGCAGAGTGAAATTGCTTATTTCGTTCAATACAGTTTTTCTCATGTCAACTTTGTGTCTTTACTGGAGAATGTGTTCCACCCAGCCTCGAAAAACTAGACTTTGATCTTTCCTCTTTGCCTTTTATTTTCCGTCTAAAGCTTCAACTCTTTTTTTTTTTCTCCGCAGAGTGGAAACTGGTGCTCATTCTGTCTACGATTTAGGCACATAAATAAATGCTGAATTTTGTGACTTTTAAAGTAAGCCTGTATATTGTATTGAGATCTGGTGACTGTGGAGGCCATTTGAATACAATGAACTAAGTCCAGAAAACCAATTTGAGATGATTTGAGGCATGATGGGTCTTGAAGGATATGGGTGATTTTCTTGAGACAATGCGACTTTTGTAGTTCTTCAAGTAACTGCACAGCCAGAATTACTGATACAAGGCAGGATGGATCCATGTTTTCATGTTTTCACCCTACCATTCAAATTCCAGCACCAATTGTGGCTTGGGCAATGGTTGTTTGAATGGTCGAGTTACTGTTGCCTTTCTGTTAGCCCAAAGCCATTCTCCTCTGACCTTTGGCATCAACAAGGTATTTTCAACCAGTGGAAATGTTCTCTTCTTCAGATCGTTCTCTATAAACACTAGAAATGGTTGTGTTGAACAATCCAAGTAGATCAGCAGTTTCTGAAACACTCAGACACTTCCTTCATTCTTGTTTGTACTTCAATGGATCGTCTTAACCATGGCGACGTGCCTAAATGCACTCATTTGCTGCCGTGTGATTGGACAATTAAACTTTTGCAGTAACAAGCTCTTGAACAGGTGTACCTTACAAAGCGGCTGGTGAATATATCTTACATAGCCAAGCTGGTCTCATATGTGACACGCTGAGAAATTTATTATCTGAGAACAGGAGAAAAAATTAATGAATAGTATGAAACAGGCAGCTATATACTGGCCTTTAAAATTCACTACATAAAGAAATTGGTCTGCTGGAAATTCTTATCTGGAAAAGGTACTAGATATGTCTTCATTAATAGTAAAATATCATTTACACTTAAAATGTGTTAATATTGACAGTTTGGCAAATTTTTGGCTTTTACATTCTGGATTATTCCAGAATCTTTTTCTTTTTTTTTTTGTTTTTCAAGCTCTACCCAATTATCATCTGAATAAATGTTGCTCATTAATTTAACATGTAAACGGTGCTGTTGCCGCTTTATCCTTTGCACAAGCTCTTCCTTCTGGTTTAGTTCAGCTTTTTGAACTGTAGGGATGTGATTTGTGTCAGGTTGAGGTGGCAGAGGTGTTACATTTGTTCCAACAGCTTTAGCTCATTTTCAGTGATGTGTGCGCCAGTCTGTCACTGGCTTTGGATTACTTGTGGCTTACAAAGATGGAGGTGTACGAAGACAACACAAGCAGATGACGTTTTTCAGGAAAAGTCTGCAACAAGTCTGATTCATCAAGTGTGCTGAAGTAAGAAATGATCAAGTTAATTAGCCCCTTTCAAGCCGAATTGAGCAGGTATTTTTCCCCAGTCTTCCATTGGCAGTGAAGCTGAACAGACTCCTCACCTGTTTCGCCCAGCACGTGTCTCACTCCTCTCTCCGTCACTGTAAAGTCTGTGCTGAAGTGGCAGGGGCAGCAGATGGAGCAGATGTCAGTGTCAACGCTCTGCATGTGTGCAGAGATGCAGCATTTCTCAATCCACCCACATACTGTCTTCTCAGGCAGACTGTGCCTGCTGCTCTGTGCTCATTTCAGACTCCTCACAAAGGTAAAACAAAGCTGAATTTCAGCTTATATACTGGTAATAAATATATTCAAACAGAGAAATTCGCACAGTCATACCCTAAAATATTTTTTATGTAACATCTATACAGTATGTAAGTAAGCTGGACTGACAGATTAATAGATGACAGTCTCAGGATGCACAGATTCAAATGGTTTCATACATGAAAATCTCAGAAACTGATTTTATTTTAACTTGTCAGAGTAGGTGATCTCAAAAAAGGTTTATCTAACATTAGCAACTGTTGCCACTAACTGGTGATTTACAATGCAATATGAAAATATAGCATTCATTGTGCTACACAACATATGAATCTTTGCTGCTTGTGTTGTCTGTGTTGACTTTCAGCCTGGTGTGAGTCTCTCCTGTTGTTGTGTTGCTCTCCTCTGTTCTCTGTTTTGCTGCGTGCATGTGTGTATCCAGAATATTAACTAAACAGAAGTAGCTGTCATCAAAGTGATTTGGCTCTTTTCTCCTTCTCTTACTCAGTGTTTCAAGGTTTTGACACGCTCCTGGCAAACCGAATGAGGTGCCTGTGGCTTGCTTGCCTTGGTTGTTGGTTGTTTTGGCTGTTTTGATGTGATAAAGCATCCACGGATATTCCAGAAAAAAAGAACCCATCTTGATCATGTTTACAATTGCCAAAAAAAAACACAATGTGAGCGAGCAAAATGCGTTGCTATTTTTTTAAGTCAGCAACCCCAAATTAGCAGTGTTGAGGTGTTAGATTTTTATACAGCAGATGTGATGTAGGGTGGTGAAAATGCACTTCATTAACAAGTGTGAGCACCTCTGTAAGAGCAGACATTTTGGCACTTTGGAAAAAGAAAATAAATTCCATAATTTCATTCATTTGTACATGTACAATGATAAAGG
The DNA here is from genome assembly GCF_057382275.1 of Copadichromis virginalis. Classification (NCBI taxonomy): domain Eukaryota; kingdom Metazoa; phylum Chordata; class Actinopteri; order Cichliformes; family Cichlidae; genus Copadichromis; species Copadichromis virginalis. Next base: position 31,810,274 of record NC_140631.1, on the reverse strand, counting down.
GCTATCCTATTCGATTCTATTCGCTACGTGAATTTAACTGTATATTTATCCTCTTCTCTCTAAAAAGAAGACTTGCATCTGAACAAAGCACAAGACTTCTGGAACAATGTTGTTTGGACCAAAGTAGGGATGTTTGACCGCAATGCCACAATTACAGAATACCTAACACAGCATATCAGCACAAACACCTCATACCAACTACCAAGTGTGGTGGGGGAGGGGCAATGATTTGGGTTTATTTTGCTGCCACAGGACCCGGAAACCTTGAAGTCACTGAGTCCACCACGAACGCCTCTGTGTACCAAAATATTCTAGAGTCAAATGTGAGGTCATCAATTTGACATCTAAAACTTGGGTTGTGCAATAGGACGATGATTCCAAGCACAGCAGAAAATCTACAACAAAATTGTTGAAAAAAGAAAAGAATCAAAATGGTGCAATGGTCCAGTAAAAATCCTGATCGCACTATGTCTGAAATGCTGTGGTGGGACTTTAAGAGAGCTGTGCATAAACAAATGCATGCAAACTCAACTCAGCTGAACTGATATTGTAAAAGAAAGAGCCAAGATTCCACAACAACAATGTAAGATCCACATGAAAACCTTCTTTTCCATGTGACTACAGGTAAAAGTACAAAAACTACCAGCATAAATATGTAATTATAAGTACTAGTATTAGGCATAATAACACACTTATAACATTTGCATTAATGTGTACATTTGTTGTAGAGATATTACTGGTCTTTATCACTTTATATATTGTTGCCTAGCTTCAACATATTCAACATAAGTAGTATAATAATACATGTAATATTCTCAATCACAGGATAAACACAGAGGATTTAAAAAGAACAATTTTCCATCTGAGATCAAATAAAAGCTTAAAGTGACAAAAAATGACTGAAGGACAAGTGCAAGGATCTGAACGCTGCACTTAAGTTTAGAGATTTTTAGTTTAGTTTAGTTGGTTTTTTTTCCACTGCTAATCTGCATCAGGCTGCGCTGGATTTTATACATAACACAGAGGAAATTATCCACCTGTTGCCTCAACCACTTATCTCTCCAGGGGTCTGGAGCCGATCCCATCTGACAAATTGCGCTAATGTTAATTAATCGTCCATAATATACCAAGTTTAATGATCTGCATGTTTGCAGTAGAGACATTTGAATATAGTTGTTTTTTTAAGGCAGAAAAACTAGACTACATTTCTTTTGTTGTGGATATGGAAACAGAAAACACAAACTCTGCAGAGAAAATCGATCGATTGGTTTCAGAGCTTCTCCTTTGCTGCTGTCTTATTGATTTTTAACTTTGCTGCTATTCAGGGAAAAGGGAAAAAGATGTCTCTCACATCTGTATGTTGCTGAGAGGCTCACTCGCACACGTATTTGTACTACCTTTGTGAGGACAGTGGTTCCTTTCTTTAACCATCACAGCTAAATGAATAATCCAAGCTCTTATTGTGGCTCTAACCTAAGTCTTAAACTCGACCTTACAAGGACACACACACACCATGCATCCTTTGGTCATTATTGCTAGCCGGTGATTAACACAGAGGTGAACCCATCAACACAAGAGGTTACCTTGGCAACCAGGTCTGTGGCATGCTGGAGTCTGAGCGATGAAGCGGTGGAGAGGAGGGGCAGGGGGCCAGCTCCATGGAGATGCGCGCGCACACACACACACACACACACACGCTCGCCCTGTTGCTCATGCTCATCTGTTGGGCAGAGGAGTCGTGACTAAACCAGAGCAGTGAAGTCTGCTGTGGCCCCCTCCCCTCTTCTCCCCCACCCATCCGTCTGTGTGCAATTTTTCTCAGCGACTCACTGTCATGGAGGGAGCCATTCAGCACTCAGTAAGATAATATTATTGGGATGAGAAGAGATGCCGCCACTGTACGGAGGATGTGTGTTTGTATTTCTGTGTGCGTGTGTGTTTCTTTTGTGCAGCGTCACATGTGCGTATGCGCGCGTTTGATGTCAGAGCGGATCAGAGTGACGGGGAGGCTTCCCGCTGAGCTCAGCCTCCACGCTGCTCTCACATGTTGCCACAGCAAACACTTAGATCCCATGTCTATTTACCACCGTCACAGCTGGAGCGATTGGGGTGCCTGTGGGATCAGCGGCAACTTTATTTAGATGTGCACACACACAGAGACACACACACGCCTGCATCTGACCACAAAACACTTTCCATTCTCCTCATCTTACCACCCCCCGGCCCACTGGTCTCACTCACACACGCACAGCACCATGGACAGAAATAAACATCTCTAGTGTTACCAGCCAGCTGGGATCAGATTTTCACACTTTGCTTTTACTTTCTCAGAGATAATCGTTCCTCTAATTATCCCCAAGACGACACAGATACTCTGATAATCTGCAGGTCGCACACCCATCTTGAGATAAAGATGTTCTGGTCCCTCTTGCATGTGTTTCTGCCTCAGCTCTCACAGCATGACTCCAAAAGGTGCTTGTCTGTCTTCTACAGCTTTCCCCCTCAGTGATTTTTCACAGCCGTGCTCATCATTCAGTGTTTGGATTGGCAGATCTGTGCTGGCTCTCAGAAAGTGTAAATAAGTAGCCATAACTGAGAAGCACAGGTTATTGAGTGTCCGCGCGTTTGAGGGATGTGCACAGGATTTTAAGGTTAAATCGCCGTGGCACCCTCTCCACATCAGTTATCTGGTGTTACAGGCGGTCAGGGTTAATCAATGTCACTTCGCCGCTCATTCGGAGCAGACAGCTTCTTCACAACGTGGCTGCAGGTGCTTGTTATTATGGTAATGGTGTCATTGTAAATTTTCAGCCTCCATGGCAGACTGTGGAGACATATTAAACAGGAGCATCTTCCCAGAATGCCTCTGACTCATCTGACATTTCAGTCTGAACCCCAGTCCCTGTCTCTGCAGCCTGCAGCTCTCTCCTCCCTCTCTCTCTCTCTCTCTCCGTTTCCATCTCCATCCATCTCTTCTCTCACTTTTCACTGTTCTGATTCAAGGTTAGCCATTCTTAACACATCTATCACTCGTCTTTTACTCCTTGCTTGTTTCATTCACAGACATTTGGTGTCACAGTTTCCCCCTTAAACATTCGTCAGGTGAATTTCAATCAGCTCGAGCTGATACCTCTCCTCTGCATTTTTCTTGTCAGGATGCATTTTAAGTACAGGATCACAAATCGGTGTCAGTCTGTCACTTTTTTCTCTCATAAAGCAGAACCAGTCTGCCTCAAACCTTTTTTTTTTTATTGTTACTGCTGCTGTTTGTTTCCACTTGATTGAATTTGGAATGTAATTAGGAGTGACTGAGGCCGGGGCCATGGGTTTACGGGTAGCGTAATATCTCCCCTAGGAGCCCTTTGAAATAGAATTGACTTTGGAAGGCACGTCTAATTACGGTTTTGCACATGGATGTATTCACTAAGGGTTGCACAGAAAGCCGCGCAGATGCAGCTGCAATCTCCAAGGTCTCCGAGCTGTGGCCATAGATGGTCAGAGCTGTTTTCTTCCAGGCAGGGCATAATGAGATTTGAAATAACAGACCTAAAGAACAGTCAGTATATTTGTTTTCCATGTACGCCTGTAGCCTGCCATGCCAAGGCAACATTTAAATTGGTAATGTGCGCGTCCTCAGTAGCATACTAAAGTGGATATGTATTGCCTGAGCCGCTGTGGAGTGTGGTCCTACATTGTTTATTACATCTCCAACTCGGTTTGCTCGTGGGTTTTATAAGTTCAAGACCTGCAACACGATCGCACGTCTCTGCAGGCAGTCAAATAAATAGTTCACGTTGTTTGTGAAGCTACAGTATCGAGCGTTCCTCTTGTATGATGCAGCTGTCTGCACACCAAAGAAAGAGGTGAAGAAAACACCTTGTGAGTGTATTTGCACATATAATATAGCAGCGTAGCAGAGGGGTACATTTATTGCTGCAGCCTGTTACACCCTGTCTTATTTGAAACAATAACAGGAGTATAGATAGATTAAATAAACAGGTTACGAGACAGGAAGCATGATAAAAAGAGTGTACTAGGTTGAATAGTAAACAAGCAGTGGCATGTTGTGTGTGTGTGTGTGTGTGTGTGTGTGTATGTGAGAGAGATAATAAATGATTGATCAGATGATCTGTATTTTTCAGACAAAGTACCAGTGAATAAATTGCTAACTCACTAATTCAACAGGATGAATTCCTGAAGGAACAAATACGAGAGCAGTTTGATCAGTTGATCAGATGAAAGTAAACTGTAAATTAATTACAATGGTATTAATTGAAATTAATGCGAGTTGGCTGTGCTTACAAATATATGCAAAATTAGCGCATCATAAAAATTACATTGAAAAGTTAGCAGAAACCTTTGTCACTTATTTTGATTGCCCAACACTTTAATTCATTTTCAGAGTGTCAAATACTACAGTCATGTGAAAACAAAGGTTTTTGCAGTTTTCCATTGCGTCAGTTCATTGAGGTTTGTGGTTTGGTCATTTATGTTCTCTTAAGGTCCCACCAAAGCATTTCAATCAGGCTGAGGTCTGGACTGTCTGTTCTAGAATACTTTGGTATACAAAGAAGTTCATGGTCGACTCAATGACCGCAAGGTTCCCAGGTCCCTTGGCTGCAAAACAAACACCCGAATCATCAACCCTGCACCACGGGGCTGACAGTGTGAGGTACTTGTGCTGATATTCTGTGTTTGGTTCTGACATTGTGGCCAAACATCTCCACTTTGGTCTCGTCTTTCCAAAGGAGGATGTTCCAGAAGTCCTGTGGCTTGTTCAGATGCAATTTTGTTGCCATGTTTTTCTTAGAGAGAAGAGGCAATCCTTCCAAACAAGCCATATTTGTTTTTTGTTTTTTCATAGATAGAAACCTGTGTTGAACATATTGAGTACTCCAGGATCAGTCAGTCCAGTGTGAGTGAGTGTATGTGTGTGTCAGTGATGAGGGGACTTATTGAGAATTCAGCAGCTTGATGGCTGGGGGAAAGAAGCTGATGCAGAATCTAGCTGCTCTGCTGCAGATGCTGCAAATGTTGCAAATGGGTGGGGAGAGGTGAGCTCTCCTCAATCAGCACAAAAACTAATTTCTGCTCCAATTTGAAATGACCAGGCTGTTATCTGTCCACTCAGGAACTTTGTGCTGCTGACCACCAAGTGTGACTCTGCTGCATCCTACTGATTTTTGTTTTTCAACATTTTGAGTCAAGTTTTTAGTGTTGCACTCGTCCACCAGCTGGCTCACTTCCTCTGCATGGGCCTAGCTGTCATTATCTCACATGAGGCCTCATGTGTTGTAAACAGTGTGTTGTAAACAATACTGTTGTAAACAGTAGCAGGCCTCAGGGTTATTAGTGGTTGATCTGGCACAGCAGTCGTGGGTCGTCAGAGTGGACAGCAGTGGGATCAGGACGCGGCCCTGATGGCAGCTCAGGGAGATGATGCTAGAGGCATTTTTTACCTGCCCAAACAAACTGGGCTCTGGTGAGGCAGTCTAACAGCCAGTTACACAGGTAAACCCTTTTATGCAAGTGTTGTGGAATGATGGTGTTAACTGCTAAACTGATATCCATGAACAGCATTTGCATGTATTTTATTCTCCTCTAGATGTGCCTGGCTTAGAAGCAGCACAGAGGGCATGGTGTCTTCTATGCAGTGATATGGGCAGTAAACAAACCAGAATGGGTTGAATGCAGGAGGTAGTCAGAAACAATGTGGTCCTTTACCAGCCTCTCAAAGCACTTCTTCATTATGTGGATGAGTGCTACAGGGCAGTAATCATTAAGATGAGTGACTGTGGGTATTTTTGGGTACTGGAATGATGGCAGCAATCTTGAAACAAGATGCTATGACAGCCTTGTTCAGTGACATGTTGAAGATTTCTGTGGGAACCAGAGCTAATTAGTTGGCATACTCCTTGAGGGCCCATCCTGGTATGTTTTCAGGGTCCAATGCTTCCTTTATGTTCCCTTTTTCTCAAGGTCTTCCAGACATGAGCTGTTTCAAGACTAAACGCCTGCACATCAGGGTGTGCAGGCAGGTGTTACAGGTGTTGTTAAGCACTTTGAACTTCCCAAAATGTTTGTTTAGGTTGATTAAAAAAGATTATACTGTTCTCACAGGGTGAGTGAGTAGGGTTAGAGTCCATAATGGCTTTGATATCCTGCCACATTCACCTGGTACTTACAGGGTCATTGGAGAAGTTTCTGTATTCTTGTACCGTGGTTTTGCTTGGCTGCTTTTATGGAATGATTCATGTTGACTTGTTGCTGTTCTGAGTGCCACAATGTCATCTGATTTAAACACATCATTATGTGCTTTGAGCATCGCATGTATCTCTTTACTCATTCACAGTTTATTGTTGTCCAGTATGTGATGATGTTTCTGGTGACAGAGACATCTTCCATGCACTTCTGACTATATGCAGACACAGACTTGGCATGCTCATTCACATTTGCATGTTGATTGTCAGTTGCAGCTGCCAGGAACATGTCCCAGTAAGCATATTCAAAGCAGAGCAGTCCTGTAATGCTTTCAATGCTCCTGCAGGCCAGATTCTCACTTGCTTCATGGTGGGTTTTTCTCTGATTAGCAAGGGCTTGTATGTAGGAATCAGTATCACTCAAAGAACCGAGGTGAGGAAGGGGTGCTGCCTTAAATGTTTCCTTTATGTTTGAATAGACTAAGTCCAGTGTGTTCTTTTCACTAGTTGCAAAATCTACATGATGGAAATGAGGGAGAACTGTTCTCATGCAAGCCTGATTAAAGTCTCCTGTTACAATGAAAACACCATCTGGATAAGTATTTGCAAGTCATTGATGGCAGTAGAGAGTATTCAGGGCTTCCTTGATATTTTCACTGCAGGGAATGTGCACAGCTGTGATGATAATAACAGTACATTCAGTGGTCAGGTAGAAGAGCCTAGCTTTTACAAAAAACGCTGTGTGTGAAGAGCTGTGACTTGAGATGACTTCAGTATTTTTGCACAAGCTCTTTTAAGTTTAAATGCACACACGACGACTACAGGTAATAAGAGCACAGCTTCAGAATATTATTGCAACACTTGGAATGGATGGATTTAGCCATGTCTTAGCTTCTGGTAGTCCAGTTTGTTCTCCAAGAAGCGCAGATGTTAACAAGGAGGACATAAGGTCTTGGGGCCTTGCGTGCATCCTGCATGGGCGATCTCCCCCTCTTCCATCAACTGCAATGCTTTCTATTTTTCTATTGCACCACCTTCTTCTACTCCACTAGCAGACAGTGCTGGTAGGAGACTTTACTGCTTGATGTACCAATCATAGCTCATGCAGCTTGTGTAGCCAGCTACGCAGACCTTACAGAGTGCTTGCATGTATAGTTCCTAAACTGTTAGTTTCACAAAGTGCTACCAATGACTGACAGTTGTATATTAGTTTGGCTTTACCATCCAGCAGATTCACAGCCAAACGATCCAGTTTAAGGGCATTTGAGACATTAAATGTCTTTTACTATCAGGAGCCAGTGCAGCTGCAGCCAAATAAGGTGCCACCATCTGGCATCAAGTTAACTCTAACATTTAACATGCTAACTGAAGCCTGTAGAGTCTGAGCTGTAGCTCTTGGGTATTTCTATGAACATTGCACGGTCTCACTTTGGGGTGAATTTTTTACAACAAGTAAGTTGCATTAATTTATTATAGTTAGCCAAAAAAAATGAGCTTTGTGTTTTAGATTAAATATACCTATTATATCTTAGTTTAGCTGACCAGAAATCCTTAAGGTGCTCCAATCAGTGTTTAGCTACAGGAACACTGTTTTAATATGTTAACAAACAATCCTGGTCTCATTCAAGGTGGCCAAAAGTTAGTCTGTAGATGAAACAGAAGTCTGTAGATAACCTCTACTTTCTTGAGCTATGACCTAAATATAAAGTTAAGTATACAGTTTAAGGCATCGGTTCAATATGCTGACTTTGTAAATTACTGTCTGCATATAGAATAAACTCCATTATAAAACAATAAAACACACGGGCTGTGTCTATGCTCTGAATGGCTATGATTCACCTTTTGCTTGAGGCGTCCTTTTTGGAAAAAAAGAAGATGTCGATGGTCATAATGGAAAACACGACTTCAGCAAGTACAGCTCTTGGATTCCTGAGTGCTGCTCTTCATACATTCATTAACTTGTTTATTTTCTGTTTTACACTTCACGGGCGCAGCATTCATGCTGGTATCATTACTAAAGTGTATTGGTGATGAATCATTCTCTTAAATTAATCAGTAACAGCCTAATGTTGCAGATAGAAAAAAACAGTAAATTGTCGGTGTTTTAGAGACCCAAACACAATTTCACAAACCAAATTTTCAAGGGGAGCTTACAACTTTTTTAAAGAACAGTTCACATCCTGGTTTTAAATGTTACACCAAATATACTGATATATAAGCCTAAAAGGATTTTATACAAAATATAAACTACCACAACCTCAAATAACCAGATGGATGGGTGGACAGAAGAAATATGGTTATAAGTAGAATAAATGATTACAGAGTTTGGCTGGTGGGTGTCAGTTTGGTGTGACTGTGTCTGTAGTCTTCATTAAGTCCTGTTTGTATTCATGTAAAGAAGCAAAACGAGTTTCATTCTGACTTTAGTGATTCCATTAACAGGTTTGTTTGTTCCATAGCTGTAGCTCACAGTTTTCAGGGAGGTGCTTGATCCTCCCACAGCTTCTGTATGAGGAGTGATTGATGCCAGGGACACAGTAGCATACGAGGCACACCTGCCTCTGATTGTTGATTCTCACCTCACCATGCTTCTACATCATATTCAGTGCTTTTTAGTAATAAATAGTCTTGACTTTTTGTTAATTAAATCAAGCATAGCAATAACCTTGTGGGAAACGTTCTTGGGATTATAGAATTAAAACACTGATAAATTATTTCTTTCTTTCCACTCATTGTCAGCCTACATTAGCTGTGATAGATTTCAAACTAAATGGTGGTCAGAGCATGGCTGAACTAAGGTCAGTAGGCTTGATTAAGGGGTTACCACACAGAACTGCAGCTGAAATAACAGTAAATATTTCAGGTATACAGTCTGTTCTAGATTGCAAAACAACAAAGCCTACTTTATAATCACATGTCACATGCCAACTGTGAAATCACACAGCCTCATCATCTTTTACCTGGACTTAAAGGTGTGCCAGATTTAGTGCAGTCTTCTCCTGAGCAATAGGCATGGCCACCTCCTCATCAGCGCTGGTATAGGATTTGAAGAAGTTTGACAGTTTCCTCCAGGAAGTCGTATCTTTTCAAGCTGCAGCATCTTCCTCTTTATATCCAGGGAACCTCTCCTGTACAGCTATAAGCTTGAAATGGCAGTAAAGCCAGATATGACTGTACGCTCACATCCCCGCCAACTGCATCATACTCACCAGTCTGGAAAAAACAGAATGGTTCAAAATGACACTAAAGTGCAGTTGTAACATCACTTTTGACACACATTGCTGTTTATGAGGGCGACGTGAGCAAAAAACAGGTGTTAGCTAGCCCTGGAGTTTGGAAAGTTGCATTCAGGTAAAAACACATTTGTACTGCACATGCTAAATACCTAAACACATAAAGTGTGTATTTTTTAATATTTGTTATTGTATTGAATGAAAGCACATCTAACAGCAACAGCCCCACAGCCTTGAGACAGCATTAAACCTGTAGAAAGATAAAACCAGTAGACGTAAATACAAACTAATTATTCCCAATTCAGAAATGCCAGTACAGGTCTCCAGGACCTCTCAATTATATTCAGTCTGTTCTCACTGAGATGTCTCTGTAGATACTTGTTCAAAGCTCAAATGTGGGTAGAAAGTTCTTTTTCCACCGCTGTAGTATGAACTTTTCAATCACCTGATGATGAATGATTTCCACTAATTGGAGCATCTATGTATTTATCGGGAGCTTTAATGTGTCATTTGAATATGTTCATGTAAACAGGTTTTTCCTGACTGACCCAGCAATTGTTTTTGTTGCTGCTGATTGATTCTTTGTGTTTGTTTGTTTTGGTGATAATATACAATAATAAGGCTCATACAAACTTTTATTTTTCATAAAAACACACATTAGAAAATCTACCTCCAGTAGAAAAGCTTGGTGTTGTCAGTGTTGCTCATTCATTTCGGAAATGAATGCAAACTGTAAAGTAGCTTGGCCGCAGTGCTGGCACGTCAGTGCATCGAAAAGCCACAAGTTTCTACAACAGTCGCATACATGCGAGAATATGACCACCGCAGTCTCTCTAGTTTCAAGAATCACAGACAGAGACAAGCACGGCTAGCACAGACTCAAATCTGATCACCCATCTGGCCATCCTACATATCCAGTGATGTTGGGGGCTACATACATAGTGATGAACTAGAGTTAAATGCAGTATTTATTATGTTCTAGCTGAACTTTTTCTTTACCGCTTTTTCCACAAGGACTAATTTTGCCATCACAACCACCCGCTCAAATTATAATTGTCTTAATAATTGTAACGGCAAGAAGAAAGAATAAATTCAGCACCTGTCTCACAAAAGTCATAATTTGAGGGTTACATTAAAAAAGGATTGTGTATGTGTCTTGTGTAGGTACTTCTAGGTGTCAGTCATGCCTCTGTAAACAAATTACTGTGATTTAGCTCACAGAGTTTCAGTGCTGATGTCCACCCTGCATACAGAGTGGAGAGATACTCTTGATGTGATAGAGAACGGAAGCGTCACACGAGCCTTCGGTTCAGTCAAGGTCTGTGGGCTAAGGTGGAAACCACAGGCATTATGGTTGGTAACCTGCTGTTAGCTCTAACCAGGTAGTTTCTGTTAATTTATTTCATAGTGTCTGTTTTAACTTTTGCATTGTTATGCAAAAATAATATATACGCCTATGTTAAATTTTGTGACTGTTCTGCCCTTTTGTGCGTTTCAAAAACAATTACATGAACTGTCTGTTGGTTTGTTTCATTTCTTTCCAGCACTCTAGTAAACCATGATAATAGTTGTGTTTGATGCATAATGCACAAATGATCAAGCCTGGTCATATTAGCTTTGCTTCTGTGGGTAGTTGGGGATGGGTTTGTGTGGGGGTGAGGGTCCCCAAATAAAATTCTGCTTAAAAGACCCATAAAATTTTGGGCCAACTCTGGTGGTGATGAATGCTGAGTGGATGGGCACCTGTTTTTGCCTAGAACCCCAATAAACTCTAGAATCACCAGTGTAAAGAACCGTCATGCACTTGACCCTCTGACAGTCCCACAGCTGTGGGGGGTGTTTCACAGTCTGTGATCAGTCTCACTGCCTCTGGTTCCGATCCCAGCTTTTCATCCCTAAAAATCGATCACACATCGTGAAGGTACTTTTACAGATCGCTCACCTTAGTTTATAAAATTCCTGTAAAACTAGTGCAGTAAATCGGTTTATGTGCACTTAGTCTTATTCAGACGGTGAATCTGGAGCTTGAGGCTCATTCATAGTTCGGCCACAGCCCTGTAGATTTCAGACTGGCTGAATCTCCCAATAGAAAAGCCTGGAATCATCTCAGTAAGCCAACATGCTCCTCCTGCCTCCCCCTCCTCCCCCTCTGTGTGGCACTGATCACCCCTTATACTGGAGGCAGCGCTGCCCTCTGCACGCCGCACAACCAGGCGGATGTACCGATGGCTCGTACTGTATTTCTGGTGACTTTCACGTGATGTTATTGTGTGTTGCGGGCTGTTTGCCAACCTCTCGCCTTCTACCCGGCAGTGTGCATGAGCGGACTGGCAGGAGGTAGATGTGTGACAGCAGCAGATCCGTGCGCGCCGGTTTGGTGCAGGCGGCGAAGGCGCTCTGAAAACCTCCATCTCTGCCTGAGAGAGAGTCGACTGGTAAGTTGAGTTTTCCATCTGACGTTGAGCCAGTTTATCGGCATTATGAGGACCTCATATAAGATGCCTACTTATAAAGCCTTGACTTATTTTATTTTTTTTAAAAATGGGTTTTCCGGGCAGGTTTATGTCCAGCTTTTTAGTTTTGTGATGTAAGCTGAGTGAAACTGGAGAAGCGAGCGCGCCTGCCAGGAAAGCAAACGTGTCGCTGACACTTCCATCAGGCATTTTCTACTTACTAATATTCTCTATTTCCGACAGCCCAACTTGTCACAACGCAAGCACATCTCCGCGTCACGCGCACGCGAACGGGCATAGGAACGTGCGCAGAGGAGCGGTCCTCATTCACGGCTCGTTCTTGAATTATTAAACTTGAGGAGTCATTCACTTCAAACGCCACATTCTAGACTCGTACTGGTTGCTGAAAACGAAAAATAACGAGACATGGCTAATTATAAAAGTTTAAAGTAGTAATCTATCTGCTTGTCATGTTCCCAACTGGTAAAAATGTGTGTAAAATGTCGTAAAATACTGAATAAAAGCTTCTAAATTTTTTTTTAAAGAAATCTGAAAATTTAATGAGTTCTAGTTTACTATCAAAGGTGATAAGGAAAAGCAAGAACAATTCACATTTTAAAAAAGCTGAAATTAGTACATTTTTGATATATTTTAAAACAAATAGGAAGAGTTGCTGGTTAATTTTGGCAGTGTTTGACATTCCCAGCTTGTGGAATCAATCAAGGATAATAAAAGGTTAAGTCTGTGTCAGTCTGTCATTTTTTTCCCATTGTGTAGAAGTAGAGTCCATTTATCTGTCTCATGTGTCTGCTACGGTGAGTAATCTCTAAAAGCGACACTAAGTGTTTCATTTAAAGACAAATTTGTGGAAAACATCTCAAAGGAAAGGGAGGAGGCATCCTGTCTCTTACTACATGACATGTGACCATCTGTGGCCATCAGTGATTTTCCCCTTGGTGCGACATATTGAGGTGTGACATTGTGGATCTGGGTGGTGCTGCTGCAGCAGGAAGGTGCCAGAGCCGAACTCTCATGTGGCATTTGTCCCTCTGTTTCGAAACTTTCCCTCCTCTGAACCAACAGCAGCTACTGTGTGCATTGTTTGTGCTGGAATCCAGCTGCATTGGAGACATTTGAGAGGCCATGCCCTTCCTTGCTTGCCCAAAAAGACCGTCCCTGTCATTGCTGCTCATTCTCCCCAGATCATTATTGAGTCTGTGCCGAGACACTTTCAGACATCACTCAACCTGAGCAGACTGCCTCTTTTATTGAGAAACTGCAGCCGTCTCCGGCTATTTCAGTTATCTCGTTTCGGTCAGGAAGTTCAGTTCTATCAAGGTTTCACTCGTTAGTGTCGTGAGGACGAGGTTGCCAGCGGGACCGCCACTCTAATTTTCCTGCAGGTGGGTCACGTTTCCAATTTGTGTTAGCGAAGGTGGAACCGGACCCCTGAGGAATCTCCCCAGCGAGAGAGCAGCGTCACAAGATTTGTGAGGTGGCACCAACTGTTGACAGATTCATCTGAGTGATTGAGAGAGGGGATGTTTCTGAAACATAAAGGAGATCAGAAGAAGAAAACTCGAAATTTAGGTGATTTGAGGGAAATGTCTCATTGGGATTTCTCAGAAAGATTTTTTTTTCACAAATCAGTTTTAAGAATTTAATGGTCTAAAACACAACCATAAAAGACACCGTCGAAATAGTTGTAGCCTAATGAGAAATTAAAAATGTGATTGCCTCCAATGTGGATTTATTATTTTTGTTAATAGGTTTAGAATAATTGGCTTGGAGAATTGACTATTATAGTAATGAGGCTATAATAATGAAAATGTATATAATAAAACAACTTCAATTTGGTCTTTTGTAAAGTTCAGCACTAATTTGTAGTAGAGTAAAAGTTGGAATGCTGTCCTTTAAATCCTCAGAGTAAATTTGACTGACAGTGAGCTGCAGCATTTCCAACGTACAGTAGAGTTTTCAGTGACGACAGCCTGTGCATAATTCTCCCTCCTCCGCTTCTGCCCTGCCAGGGGTATAAATAACCATGTGGATGAAGCAAATCTCAGCACAGCCCAGCGCTGTGGTTCATCAGCACTTTGGAGAGGGCCTGGGCTTATTTGGTTTTCTTATTTTCTTCTTTTCCCCATTGATGTGGCTACCGCTGTTGCACTGTTGGTTACTTGGTTGCCCAGCAACTCAGTTTGTGTTATCTCTGTCTGTGAATTATTGCATCAGCTGTGCAATACATAGAGACTCACGACAAGGCATCTGCTCGCAGGTCAGGCTTAGCTTTTGTTATTTTAGAAAGATGTCACTGGAGATGTTACACTCAGACTGATGTGGGTGAGATTAGGGACTGGGATAACTTTAATAGTGGAGAATCATCTGATTTTTATTTTGAAAGTTCATCTATTCAACCCTTCCTGTTTCATCTTTCTCTAAGCAGTTTTTTTCCCTATCAGCTTCATCGCAAATGAGTCTCTTGTCCCACATTTGGTGTAAGGTGTGGGACTTGAACTGGTGGAGAACCCCTTCATGTGCTTTACAGAGAAGAATTTATTTCAGTTCAGGTTTATTTATATAGTGCCAATTCACAATAACAGTTGCCTCAAGGCATTTTATACTGTAAGTTAAAGATCCGACAATAATACTATGAGCTAGCAATCTGCGAGGGTGTGAAGGAAAAACTCCCTTTTAGCAGAAAGAACCCAGAGGAACCAGACTCAGGGAGGTGCAGCCATCCACTGCGACTAGTTGCAGGTCGAGGCAAAAAGAGGAAAGAGAAAAGAAAAAGACTATAGGGAAATGGGGAAAACACACAATAAGGAAGAAAAGGCAAAAAATTTATGACATGTTTCAATGGTATATAAACAGGTAGAGCACAAATAGAAGTGATTGAAGAAGAAGTACTTAGTGCATGAAGTCCCACAGGAATTTGAGCCTATGACAGCATAACTAAGGGAGGGTTCACAGTCACCTGATCCAGCCCTATTAGTTTTAAGCTTAATTTTCAAAGTAGAGAGGGTGTCTGTCTCCCAAACTGAGAGCTGGTTCCACAGGAGAGAGGTGTAATAGCTGAAGGCTCTGCCTCCCATTCAACTTTGCAATTATTATACAAATTATTATACAAATGAGCAACTTAAAAAGGAATTCAAGGTAGAACAGGGTATAACAATGGTTCACTTTAATAGTCGAAGCTTATATGCAAACTTTCAATCCATCAAAGACTACATAACACAGTTTGAACAGCCATTCAATGTGATAGCCATATCGGAGACCTGGATAACTCCTGGAAAAGAAGAAGACTTTAAAATAAATGGATATGAATTCCTTCATGTAGACAGGATCAACAAGAAAGGAGGTGGGGTGGCACTTTACATTGATAAAAACCTAAAGTACAAAAGAATGGGAAGAATGACGACTGTTATTGATGGAGTGATGGAATGTTTATCAGTGGAAATAAGTATAGAAAAAAGGAAAAACCTAATTGTCAGTTGTATATATAGAACACCAGGATCTAAGATTGAGATATTTAAGGATAATATGGGGCCCGTTCTTCGTACCTCGCTAAGTAGGTTAGCCGGATTAGATTGTTGACGATTTCGCGTGATCCTGGATCAGTCGGTTCCCCGAAGCTAATCCGGGACTTGCTGTCATAGCAACAGAGCCGTAAGCGTAAACCTGCTCGGGAGCAGGTTTACTTTATGTAAACAGGATTAGATCGCGGCCACGCAGGTATGTCCGCTTCATTTATACGAAAGCAACAGCGATATTTTTCCACTGTTTCACCATAAATAAATATTATCAATGTAACTAAAGATAATGCAGCACTTGATCCTTTTATTGATGTCACACAGATACATACAGGTCATTTCCTAAAAAAGGGAAATGTACTATTAACATTCTATTACATGTATGTGATTATTACAGATGTAATTCATATTTCAGAGTAGTAATTGTAAATTACTTCGTGTAATCAAGATGAGAGACCACGGCTATAAAAGCGAAGGTGGATTTGGGAAGCCTGTCGCAGCCATGTCCTGTCCGTATACGCGAGCAACCCATTGCGGAAGGTGCAAGATTGATAAGGAGAGTCCTCAGAATTCAGCGTATATTGCGGGACAGACAGGATCCTTTAGCTCAGCGCGACAGTGTGCTCATAGAGAGATATCGATATTCCCGTGAGGGTATTATTTACTTAACCAACTTGTTGACGAGGGGGTGCAGGACCACCACCTGTCTTTTTTTCCTCTGCCCTTTTCTTGGTTGCTGTTATGAACAAACTAACAGAGTATTACAGGCCAGTATTACCTTGCCAAGAGACGCAAAGCAATCTAAGAGATAAATATTACCATTCTGTAGAATACTCCTGTATTCCACTTTTACTTGTTCCCATGTTCTTGTGGGTCCTGTTGTGGCTCTAATGTGAAAGGGGATATAATATAACATATTATAATATAATATAATGCCATATGATATTGGACAATATAGTGTCATATGATAGATCTACCCTACCGCCTACTGGTGTTGGCCAGAGGGGCCGATGGCGCGATATGGCAGCCTGGCTACAACCGTAGCTGCCTCCACCAGTGTGTGAATGTGGGAGTGAATGAATAGTGGTATCGTAAAGCGCTTTGGGTGCCTTGGAAAGCGCTATATAAACCCAATCCATTATTATTATTATTATTAAATTACCTACGAGTTTGATTTGTCAGCAACTTTCTGCCAGCCCTCTCTCCTTGCTTTTGCAGCCTTTGCAGTGTTCTCTTGCGTTTTAATTAAACTCTGAAACTCCTGAAATCCCTCACTCATGAGTTCTTGCTCTGCTGCCGGAAAATACCGAGCACGCCCCTTGGACATTTTCGCCGACCAATCAGCGGGTTGCCGATCAATGTTTCTACTATCGATGCGTAGCCCCTTTTACGACACCCAGTGATGTCACATTCCTGCGTCCAGCTGTAGTAATCGTCAACAGCAGGTGTGTTCGGGGAACCGGATTAGCGAGCTCACGGTTAGCGCGATGATTTGATCTTGGATGTAGTAAGCGACGTACGAAGAACGGGCCCATGGAGGACTTATTTACAAATATAAATCAGAAAAGAATGTTTATTTGTGGGGACTTTAATATTGACTTATTGAATCCAAATCATAATAAGAGTACAGAAGAATTTATTGATTCCATGTACAGCATCGGTTTATTTCCACTGATAACAAGACCGACCAGAATAACATCTCATTGTGCAACTCTATTAGATAATATATTTACAAATATAATAGAAGGAAAGATAAAAAGTGGGCTGTTAATCAATGATATAAGTGACCATTTACCAGTCTTTGCATCGTATAATTGCCATTATAAAGTGAACAACGATGGACATAAGATTATTTACAAAAGAATAAGAACAGAGAAGACCTTAAATTGTCTTAGAAATGAACTTTTAAAGCAAGATTGGAATATTGTGTATGAACAAACAGAAGTTAATAAAGCTTACGAAGGATTTTTAAGAACATTTAACACATTACTTGATAAAAACTGCCCAGTAATTGAAATCAATAGGAAACACAACTATGCAGGAAGACCATGGATGACAAAAGGACTACAAAATGCCAGCAAAAAAAAGAATACCCTATATCGAGAATTCATAAAAAAGAGAACAATAGAAACTGAAATGAAGTATAAAACTTACAAAAATAAATTAACTAATATAATGAGATCCTGTAAAAGAGAGTATTACATTAAAAGGTTAGAACACAATAAAGATAACACAAGAGATATATGGAATGTATTAAACAGAATAATCAAAAATGAATCAAGGAATAATGATTACCCTGGGTACTTTATAGAAGGGACAAGAAGTATTAATAACATGGAGGAGATAGTAAATGGCTTTAATGAATTCTTCGTAAACATAGGGCCAAAACTGGCAGAAGAAATAAAGGTTGATGGAATAGAAAGGGACACTGGTGAAAATATTGAAAGGAATAGTAGCTCAATGTTTTTAAGAGCAGTGGAAGAGAAAGAGATTTATGACATGGTTAGAGGACTTAAGAACAAAACCAGTACAGACTGGAATGATATTGATATGGTAACGGTAAAGACAGTTATTGATGGTATCGTAAAACCATTAAAATATATATTCAACTTGTCGTTTCAAAAAGGAGTTTTTCCACAAAAAATGAAAGTTGCTAAAGTTATTCCCATTTACAAAACCGGTGAAAGACATCATTTTACAAACTATAGACCAGTGTCAATACTCTCCCAGTTCTCTAAGATACTGGAAAAACTCTTCATAAAAAGATTTGACAGTTTTGTGGAAAAATATGAATTAATGACAGATAGTCAGTATGGGTTCAGAAGCAACAGATCAACAGCTTTGGCACTGATAGATTTAATGGAAAAGATAACGGAATGTATGGATAATAAGAGGTATGCGCTCGGAGTTTTCTTAGATCTAAAGAAGGCGTTTGATACTGTTAATCATGAAATTCTATTAAAAAAACTGGAAAAGTACGGGTTTAGGGGAGTGGTTTTGGAATGGTTAAAAAGCTATGTAGGGAATAGGCAACAATATGTACAAATAAATGAATATAAATCTAATTTGATGGATATAGCTTGTGGAGTACCTCAAGGTTCAGTACTGGGTCCAAAAATGTTTATTATGTACTTAAATGATATCTGCAGAGTATCGGAGATTTTAAAGTTTGTAATATTTGCAGATGACACAAATATACTGTGTTCAGGTGTGGAGTTGCCACAGGTTTTGGAAATGATCACACAGGAATTAACGATATTAAAGAAGTGGTTTGATATAAATAAATTATCATTGAATCTCGATAAAACCAAATTTATGTTGTTTGGAAACCAAAAGAAAAACATCGAAGTAGAAATATGTGTTGACAATGTATATTTAGAAAGAGTAAATGAAATAAAATTTCTTGGGGTGATCATTGACCACAAGCTCTGTTGGAAGCCACACATTACTTATGTTCGGGGGAAATTGGCACGGGGCATTGCCGTCCTGGGAAAAGCAAAGCATATGTTGGATCAGAAAGCACTGCACATTTTATACTGTGCTTTACTACTGCCATATATGAGCTACTGTGTAGAGGTCTGGGGAAACACATACAAAAGTAACACACAAACAATAACTATAATACAGAAAAGGGCCATTAGATTAATAAATAATGTAGGGTACAGGGACCATACAAATGCACTCTTTGTCAAAATGCAAGCTATTAAATTCCAAGACTTGGTGAAGCTTAAAACAGCGCAAATAATGTATAAAGTCAGAAATAAATTGCTTCCCAAAGAAATCTGTAAATTGTTCATAGAAAGAGAAGGTGGGTATAACTTAAGAGGGAAATGGAATTTAAAAATACAAAGTGCTAGAAGAACTTTAAGAACTATGTCAATCTCAATTGCAGGAGTTAAATTATGGAACAGTCTAACAGAAGAAATAAAAGACAGTCAAAACATAAAACAGTTTAAAGTAAAATATAAAAACCTAATTTTAAATAAGTATAAGAATGAAGAAAACGGGGTTAACCCAGGATGGTAATGTTGCTGGTAATGGTGTTGCGGTTCTTTTTTGGTTGTTTTTTTTGTTTTTTTGTTTTGTTTTGGTTTGTTGTTTTTCCATAACTTGTGTATCTGCAAATATACACATTCTGTATTTTTCATATGAAAGAAACTATACTGTGGTGGGGCTTGCTAATTTCTTGTTTTTGATTTATGTATGTTATGTTTTGTTTTACTTCATATGTTTATATGTTTCATATGTTGTTTGTTTAATTTAAGACAAAAAAAAAAATAAATGAATGAGAGGTAAAACTTGAGGGGGTAGGGACAAATAAGTAAATACTTCAGCCTACTCCTTTTCAAACAAATAATGGAATGATATTTTGTAATGATTGTGAAGGCACATGTTTGAAATGTTTGAAATAAAAATGAACTGAACTGAACTGAACTGAACTTTTAGAAACTCTTCGAACCACAAGTAAGCCAGCAATGCATTGTTAGGATAGCCTTGTACTATGAGGTCTTTTAAGATACGACAGAGCCTGATGGTTCAAGACTTTGTATGTGAGGGGAAGGCAGTTCGTCTTGTAACCGGAAGGTTGCCGGTTCGAGCCCCGGCTCGGACAGTCTCGGTTGTTGTGTCCTTGGGCAAGACACTTCACCCGTTTGCCTACTGGTGGTGGCCAGAGGGGCCGACGGCGCGATATGGCAGCCTCGCTTCTGTCAGTCTGCCCCAGGGCAGCTGTGGCTACAACTGTAGCTTGCCTCCACCAGTGTGTGAATGTGACAGTGAATGAATAGTGGAATTGTAAAGCGCTTTGAGGGCCCCAAAAAGTGCTATATAAATGCAATTTATTATTATTATTATTAAGACCCTGTCCCACTTTCTTTTTTAAGGCCCAGTGTATGCTGATCTGGTATACCTTCAAAAACTTTATAAAAGAATAATTACTAGTTTGTATCCATGTCCTCCAGACTCATATAGTATTTAGTGAATATGGATTAGCTGATCACCAAAGAGTCAGTTTGGTCACGTAGTGGTTAGCTTTAGTCCAGGCTCTTCAGTAATGAAAAGTTTTTGAAATTATGGTGTCAAAGTGATGTTGACCTTTTCACTTTGTGCGTGTCGTCATCTTTATATTTCAGAGTGATTGAGTTTTGGCCAGAAATTTGAATTACAAGGTCACAGTGGCATTTGACTATCAAAATACAATATAGTTCTTTTAGAGTCCAAATGATTTTGCTCAAAATATAAGGTTTAAGAGATATTGAGGTCGTTAGGGTCCATACATACATACATACATACATACATACATACATACATACATTTTTTTAACGTGGAAATGAGCAGTGATTGTTTGAGTTAGCAGCAACAACAAAACACATCGTCTGTCATTCAGTTCATAGACTGACTACTCCTCACTGATCGTTACACAGGGAGGTGTGCCTGAGTTTGAGCTACAATATCAATCTTTCTGCAAAAATGACAGTAAAGCACTATGAAGAGTCGCTAAAGGTGAAGTGAACTGAACAATGAAGATAACTCATTTGGGAGAGTCTGTTTCAGAAATCTTTATTGTTCTGTGGTTCTGCTGCTTGTGACGTCTCTGAGACCTGTTCAGCTCTAAAATCCTCCTCAGCTAGTTACTTTTTCACATTGTAATATAAAACTTTTGATTTAGGTTTACCATCCATTTTGACTGAAGGACCCACCACTCATTATTGAATGATTAAAACCACGAAGACCCCATTAACAAATGAAGTGATTGCATGATTAAAATTGACTAAAAAAGTAAATTGTGGCTCATTTTTGGCTGCAGTTGGTCTGTGGTACTTTAACTGATTTTCCTTATTAGTTAATCTTCAATTATTGGTATTTAGAGCTGCCTAGGCGCCCAACCCAGCAATTCAAAAACCAAAAATCTATTAATTTACTGTCACATCAGGTGAGGTAAATCACTGCTAGTACTTATTATGCACTTGATGCTCCTGCAGGAAACTTGTTCACACTCTGATGTAGTCTTGTGATTTTGAGACTGCTCTACAGTGAGAAACATATTTGTTGTTTTATCACAAGTGGTGGCGCTGTGGATGAAGGTGCAGCAGGTTTATGGCAACCATTTCACAGCAAAGTCCATGGTGGATGGCAACCAGGAACACAGCTGATAGCATTATTTTGCATTATTTTAGTTTATCCTTTCGTTCCTTTTTTCCTTTTCTTTTTTTTAAAAGGGAAGCAGGCCATGCTGGGATATCAAAGCTGTGAGCAATACAAGGAAAGGCTTTTCTAGCCCTTGGGGAGATTAGCTGCTCCATGACTTACTGATTTTCTATGCAAGCTTTAGGCAATAAAATCATTAACAATCTTGCAGGCAGAGAGAAACTTGTTGGGAAAAATAAAAGATATGACTGATATTATTTATATTATGGGTTTTAAAGTGCTCCTTTTATGTTGATTTACAGCTAAATGCTTTTGTTCTTTGACTTCCAGAGTTGAGTAAAAGTTAAAAAGAATTTAAGGGAACACTTAAATCACACATCAGCTCTTGGATGAATGAACTGTCCAGTTGAAAATCTTTACTGACATACACTGTGTAATTTGTTGAGAACAAAGTGACATAAAAATGGTGAGCAGACATCAAACTCATTATTCTTCTGTGGGCTGGATTCAAAATCACAGCAGAAATCAAGGTTAGGTTTGTTTGAAGTGTTTTTTATGGTATCCCTTTGTGCACCAACTCAAAACATCCTCTGCCTGAAACAAGTCATTTTAACTGCTTTCCCTTTAACCTCAGTGTAATAGAAACAATAATAATATCAAAACTTATTTCTTAACAAATCATTATTATTTATATGCCTACATTCTCCCTTTCTATTACATTACATTTTCAATCATGTTGTTTTGTAAAATGAAAATCTACTTTTCTTGCAGCCTGCAGCTTTTATGGAAGTATATTCCACATTAGTACTCAACAGTGTATTTACCAACCTTTTGATTATGGTAACGCTTAGTTTTCAATAATTTAAGGTAAAATTTGTGTTGTATTTATATAAAAAACAAAACAAAAAAAACAACCAGTATAAAATCATTGAAACAAACACAAAGCAAGGCAGCCCAGAAATGTCATCGCTACAGTATGTCCTGGGTCTGCCCCAACCTCCTCCCAGTAGGACATGGCTGAAACCCCATAAAAATAACATCTGCCTGATCCACCTCAGGTGGCATCTGCAACACTGCTGGACCAATCTGTCTGTCAATCTCCCGCTCCACCCTCCCCTCACTCGTGAACGAGACCCCAAGTTACTTGAACTTCTTGCTGGCGTGGAGCGGGAACTCTACCCTCTCCTGGCTGAGAACCATGTCTTCAGGTGCTCTTCCAAATCACTTTACCAAGTTCATGCTTTGATGAAGTCAAGAGAATTACCTAATGGAATTTGGAAAAAAAGAAACAAATTGATTGACAAAGTCATAAAATTGGGAACAATTAAAAACAAAACAATAATAATAACATCTGTGAGATATGACAAAATACACCTCTGGGGGTCTACATGGACCCCAGTCAGTAGAATGAGGGTTAAGGCTGTCCTCCTTTAACCTGACTTCCTTGTGATTGGCTGCGTCTTAGAAACGATAGGATTAAACAGCAGATTCCCTGTTCACAGTCAGAGCTGTGTGCATGAGATGACCATGTTAAGAAACATTTTATGAACACTCTCTTTGACATCATACAGAGCCAAGAGTAGGAAAAGAAATGAAGACGAAGATTTTGGCTCACAGGGACGTTACCTGTACATGTGGTGAACTCTTGATTTGAACATGAGCGTCCACTGTTGTAATAACATGACAGAAAATATGGAAAAGCATAGCAGACACTCTTCCTTGCATTAAAATGAAGCATCCGCTCATCAAAGGGGGGGAACGAGGGATTAGGATTTGATTTACCTTGCAACCCTTTTGTGCATTGAAAGCTGCGATCACAATTTAATTGCACCTTCCGCACTCATGCTTTTGATTAGAATTTAATTCACAAGAAGAATCCCAGTCTGCAAGGTGACGGCACACAGCAGTGTTTTTGCCATGCGTCTTGTTAACCAGACCGCACTAGAAATGAAGGAGAAAGACCTGCCAGCCTAGACTGGTGCAGGATGTGTGGATGACGCACGACAAGTGCAACAGTGTGCGAAGCTCAGCCCGGAGCTGTGGGTTCTCCGCTGATAGTCTAAGCATTGCCACAGGTGTTTCCATCAGTTGAGCACATACAGTAGTATATGTCATATTACAGTTTCCATAATATAATTTTCCTTGTATGTGCTGTACTCTCAAAGAGAGTAGAGGTAATTTTCCTTTTAGGAAAAAAAAAGAGAGAAAAGAAAATGAAATTAGGGTGGCAAATCGTCTGTTTAAATGAAGTTTGGTATGATCATACAGTATGTGTGATTAGCTTCCACCCTGCTGTTTGGTGCAGTGGAGAAATGACATTAACGGCAGGAATAGCCAGAGAGACGAGATGTAATCTGTATGTGGGAGCCGTGGATGGATGAACATGAGATGAGGTGAGTGTTTGCCTGCGGGACGTCTGCGCTCACATGGCAGAGCGAGGCTCGTCTCAGCGTGCGGCCATTCGACCTGAATGTTGAGACACGTACAGTAGAGTGACTGGTCTCTGCGGCGCGGCGGATTCTTGAAAACCCCTCTCGTATAATTTTGTGACGTGAAGCCGGGGGGCTGCGGGCTCACAGCTTCGTATTTTTAAATGAGTTCAAACTATTTTGACTCTAACAGCTTTTTTTGTCTGGGTTCTTAAAGTTTGAAGACGCACTCTTACAAAAGCATTTCCTTTTTTTTTCTCTCTCTTTTTATCCAAACCATTTCATGGATTCGCAGCACTCTGCCCTCCAAAAGAAGGATCTTAGTGCCCTTGTTTTGTAGTGTTTTCAAACAGCAGTCACGTTACTCATCCTTGAAGTGTTTTTATGTTTGTCAGCCTGCACTGAAATAGAAAAATGTTTAATTTAGATAAAAGCTAAGTCTGCTTTTGTATTTCAGGAGCTGTCTGGCTGGTGCCGCTGCACTACTATGACTCTGAGCTCATGAAGATTTTGTAAAGGAAAAAAGAAAATCCATTCCTGTTAAAGTCCACTTGTTTTCTCAATGGCTTCCCGCAGCCAAGGCTTCTTCCACCATCATCATCACCACCACCATCCCAACTCCATGGTGCCTGCGACGGTACCGAGGCTGCTGCCCGAAAATGGCAGCCTGCTGGGAGGCATCGCACAAATCACCCCCAACCTCTTCCTCAGCAGAGGAAACGTGGCTTCCAACCGCAGCCTGCTGCTGTCTAAAGGCATCACCTGTGTGGTCAATGCCACCATTGAGCTCCCCAACTTTAACTGGCCTCACATGGAATATGTAAAGGTCCCACTGGCAGATATGCCCCACTCCCCCATCTCCTTGTACTTCGACAGCGTGGCCGATAAGATCCACAGTGTGGGACGTAAGCGAGGGGCGGTGTTGGTGCACTGTGCAGCGGGAGTGAGCCGCTCCGCTTCTCTGTGTCTGGCGTATCTCATGAAGTACCACCGTGTGTCTCTGGCCGAGGCCCACGCCTGGGTCAAAGCCCGCCGCCCCGTCATTAGGCCCAACGGTGGCTTCTGGCGCCAGCTAATCGAGTACGAGAGGAAGCTGTTCGGCAGAAACTCTGTTAAGATGGTGCAGACGCCCTACGGGGTCATACCTGATGTTTATGAGAGGGACCGCAGGAGCCTCGCTCCATACTGGGGCCTGTGAGAGAGGCAGTGCCGACTGTTCAGTGGGGGATCGAGGATGAAAGTGAAGCCCTTTTGGCCTTCTGGACTGGAGGTTCCTACCTGCTCTGGACAGAGGAAGAGAAAATGCACAAGTGTGCGTGTGTGTGAAGCTTAATTAATGAGTGATGGTGCTTTTGGACAGAGGGAGTTCAATCAAACCCTGGCCGTTGATGGTGCTGCTGTTGATCCAACCAATTTTCTCCAGTTAAGTCTTTAAGTGGGAGAAAGGGGACTTAAAACCCAGAATCCTTCGGACCAGAGGATTGGATGGGACCACAATGATGTCAGACACCAAAACAAGATAAAACTTTGAGTTGAAGTCAGTGCCGTCCTTCTCTGGGTCTGTCTTTCCAGCTCCAGCGGATGATAGAGGTGTTCAAACAGTGATGTGACTGAAGTTCTGTTCCTGACGTGGTGTCATGTGGTGGTATTGTGCCAGTTTTGCAGTAATCCTTGGTGTGAAGGGCAGCAGCATGCTCTTAATTTATGGTAGCATTAAAGATAAGTGTACAGAAAAAAATATAGGGAAATTATTCTATTGGAATGTAATGATAGTGAGGGGGGAAAAAAGCTTATGATGCATTTTAACTGAATGAGAATCAAAGATGTTATAGCAACCTTTTTTAAGGTGAAATTTGAAAAGATGTAAGCTAGGAATCGAGGTTTAGGGAAAGCTCCTGTGTAACACAGGGTTGACTGTTCCATCCTCTGACCACACTATGTTATTGTAGTGCTATTTGATGCTATATTAAAGAAAATATCTGCTGCCTCAATAGAAGTGGTAGCTCTATGAAGTCTGTTTTCCATCCCACAGTTTTTGCCTTTTATCCAAATTCGGGTAAGGCTGCAAAAAGATCAGCACAGCACAGAAAAGACATTTTATTTTCTGTCTGGAAACTGGTCCACCTCTGTGGTGTAGCGCTCTTTTGAAGATCAGTAGGCTGAAGATCTTTTTTTTTTTTCTTTTTTTCTTTTTTTTTTTTTGCTATCATCTGCAGGGTGAAATTTAAACTTTTTTTGCACGCTCTAGCCACACTTCAGAAATACTGGTTGTAGGTCTGAGACATGCTGCAGTAAATCATAATAAAAATACACTTTGGGACAATTATCACATAAAAGATGAATAAATACAAAAATGTCTGCATACTTCAAGTGATATTTTCCTCTTAGAGCCATCAAGTGGACTTTTTGTGTCTGTAGAATGTGTTTCCTTCTCATAAAGCCTGGCTTAAAATCCAGTTTTGTAATATTTAAATCCTACATTCATGTTCACTGTCTCACTATCTAGTCTCTACTGCTTTATTTGGGGTAGTTTTTTTTGCATTTAGTGACATTCTAGTACTATATAATAGTATAATATAGTACTATATTATTCATATAGTGTGACAGAACTATAGATAAACTAAACATAACCCTGGTTGAAAAATTGGTTGTTGAAAAACACAGCTTTCCTCAAGTATAATGAATTTGTATGTATTTATTGAATTTGCTCAGATTAAGCTTCTTCTGGCCAAAGTCCAAGAGTATATCCATCAAAAGAAACACATTATCTCTGTAACCACACAGTGGGACAAAGAGCCCTTGTACCACAGAGTGCAGGTGCTAAAATGGACAATATGTCACCTCACCATTTCTTCCTACAGTACAAAATTGAATCGAAAATATGGCCCTTTAATGGCCCTAAGATCCCTCAGAATCAGCTGTTAAAATGCATTGTTGAACCCCTCTGTGTTGTGTGAAACAGACAATGATGAATCACATGGTTAAGGAGAGGTCATTCCTTTGTGACTACTTTATTTGAAACACCTTTCAGTTATAATAACAGAACGAAGCTTTTCATGTAACAGAAACAACATTAAGAAAAATTCACTCGATATGCAAGATGCTTCATTGTTTCAGTCGTCAGTCACGCAAACCTAGAGATCAGCCAGCAACCACCTGGCAACCTCCAGTCGCTCGGGGAAAAATGTGTATTCCCCAACCAGTGACTGGCTGCTGAAGGTTGCAAACTCTCGAAAGGTGAAATCAGTCACGGAGACCTCCTTTTGATTGTTTTGGTCTTTGGCAGATAGTTGCCTGTAGATTCCACGCAAGATGCTGTTTTGTCTGCAAGCATTTGTCAGCGACTACAAAAACCTCCTTGTGATTGCTTTGGTTGCAAGCAGACTATCACAGTTGGCTGTCGTTTGCACGCAAACTACTTGCCAAGCGATATTGAAACTGGAAAGAGTGTGATGCAAACCAGAAATGGAGAACTTTTGCTTACAAATTATTATCTTTTTCAAGTTTCAGTACTTTACTGAGAGCAGTTGGCAAGTGTTTGCAGACAAGTCAGCATTTCCCATGCAAACTTCATGTAACCACAGCAACCTGCTAGCAACCAAAGCAACTGGAAGATTTTCTGTGCAACAACTTCTCTTTCAGCAACCTCCAGCAGCCACTCACATTTTTCCCTAGTGATCAGTGATTGCCCGATGCTTGCGCTGAAGTGCTTGCCTTTGCTCTGTTCTTGGGCTAACTGTTAGCATAGATGTGGTGAATTTTATGGCATATTTCAACAAGCCACCGGCTTGTGGACATATTTTAAGGCCACTTCTTGGTAACTGTCACTACATCCATATTTCTTTTTAATATAATGAGAAACTCTGTTGCAAACCAAAAAGAAAAGCAAAGAAGCAAAAAAGAAAAAACTGTATTTTTTTTCCTAATAAAAAGCAACATTTGTGTGTGTACTGGAGCAATGATTAATAAATCTATTATTTAAGAAGAAAGCAATTCTTTTGAGACCACAACCATGCAATGGTGCAATAAAATGTCACTTTGTAGTACTACTGTAAGAGACCAGCACTGAGCTGAAAATTTCAAGCCACGGAGATCAGTGCACAGATGCTTTTCTGATATCCCAGGTGTAAAAAGGAATAAAAACACCAGAGGTACGGGATTGTACGAGGATGTTATTTCAAACCCTGAGACAGTGACATTAAAATGTAAAAACATAAAAAGATAATATCACTCTTTGCATTCACCCCTACACCCATTGTTTTGGACTTTTACCAGAATCAGAGTGCACATTTAAAACAAAACTGAAAGCATAAATTTTCTCTTTTCTTTTTCTAACTGTGAATGGAGACATCTCCGGGATTTTTTCACATGAACAGGCAGCAGTCTTTCCTTCTCCAAAGGCCTCTTGATGTTCAATCTGCACAGCCAATTTCCCCAAGAGATGTCTTCAGATGTCAAAAAAGCGTTCTGTCATTCATTTCTTTTTGCTGTGGTTACAGAGCAGCAGGCAGATATTGATGAGCACCATTTGTCTTGTGCCCACACTTCTGAGGGACCTCCAGAGTGGTCCTAACAATGAATTCCATTACCCACAGAGACGCGGCTCGCTACAAAATGCTCAAGTGATGGGCCCAAATTATACAGCGCGGACACCATTTCTGGTGGGAGTGCGTTAAATGTTGCTGGAGGTTGCAAAAAACTCTTTTAGTTATCCCCTTACCCTCCTTCTGGTAGTGTTAACGCGCACACATGCACGTGGGAGGGGGGGGGGGTTTCAGAGCACAGTCAAGCACTAAAAGTAAACACATCCTTCATCAGCAGCAGGATATTATCGTCTATCATTAAAGCAGTAAGCAAAACCATTTGCATCATCCTGAGTGTCGGAGCAGGCCTGGCTCCAGCCGTGCAGTCCATGCAGAACGAATGGCACTGAGGACATTTCTGGAGATGACATTCAGACATTCAGTCAGCAACTCAACGGAAAGCATCAAATACTGGTGAGCTGCAACACACCGCTGTGTGCTAATATTGTCTTTATGATATTTTAATTTGTTGTTTTATGATGAATTATTTAATGTTCAGTGTACAAAATGTCAAGTTAAAAATGCACAATTTGGCATCTTCAAACTGCCTGCTTTATCCAAATGAGAGAACAAACCCCAAATATGATATTTTTTGACTGTGTTTGCACTGGCTAAAGACAGAGGAAAGTGTTTCATGTGGAAGCTTTTAATGTTCGGTTCATCAATTGTTGCTAGGATGCGGACATGTAGTGACCTGTTAGTTTTAACACCAAGGTTTTGGACAGTATTGGGAAAATTAGCATTTAGCTTAAAGGTGTTTTTTGTAATAAACCTCTGTATAGTTTACTCAAAGGTTTCACCACTAGGGGCAGCATTTTACCCCCTGCTGTGTGCTGCTTTAACTTTGTCTTTTGCAGGCTGCCGTTTTAAAGAAGAATGTGCTCTTAAGTCTCCTTATTAATAAAGACTGCTCCATCATCACTACGCCATCCTATGGTACAAAGTGGTATTTCACAAAGTACAGCCCAGCTCCAGTTCTGCTTTAGTTGCTAACTACTAGTTAGCTGTTTCTGTACTTTTGTTTCATTTTGAAAGATTTATCATTTTAATTTAAATATTTGCAGAACCTGATGCAGATTTAAGTTATTGTAGTTGGAATTTGTAACTTTGACAGAAAATACCATTCAAGTCATCAATGCTGTAATTTCGTCACGCATCGGCGTGCGAATGCTGAACAGTACAGACTCACAGAGCCGCTAGCAGACTGCTGTTTAACAATAAAACTAATGTAGAATTAAAAAGATTACATCATTGTTTTTAATTTGTACATAAACAAACAAACTAATTAATATTTATGTGGTTTCTACAGTCGGTTAATCATTCAGGGTTGAAGCTGCCACTGTAGATCCTGAGGTCATTCTTGCGTTATTATATCAGAAAATGTTTTTCTTTCCTTTTTTGAAAAGAATAATTATCTTTGTCTATTTTTAGCACCAAATATTATGTTAAATATAAAATAGTGATTGAATATAAACAGAATATATAAGAACTGTGGAACTGAAAATGCAACACAACAGTTAAATTATTATGTTGTTATTGTTATTATTATGTAAAATCGGTAGAAAATACAGTTTTCAGTTTTCATCGTAGGTTTTGTTGCTGCAGTCCTGGTAAATAATGAAATTTTTCAACCACACGTAGCAAATAAAAACATCCACTGTGGCTGCAATGGATTACTGAATCATGGCCTCTTTGGGCTTCAAATTATACAGCCTCTAATGATCCACTATAATCTGCATGAGCTACACAACTACTGCTGTATCACTCGGTTGTAAATCCTGCATTTCCATTTTAATAAGGCCATGCACACAAGCCCATTATTAATATAAACACACTGCCTCAATTTTAGACCTGACATGCTGTGTGGTGTGAGTCAAAGCCTGCATTTCTTTTAGCTTCACAACAGTTGGAAACATTAGGAGAATGGGCACATAGAGGATGCTGCTTAGATGGAAACCTGTGTAAAAGTCCCAAAGGGCAGATTTAAATGTTGTTAGTGCTTTGTGTTATGGTAATGAAAATTCAGGGTGCAAGCAGTTGTATAGAAAACCATAACTGAGAATAAAAGATGGAGAAAGGGGAGGAAAAACAGCCCCACAGTCTGACTGAGGGTCATCTGAAGCACAGCAGAATTTAGTTTGTCATGAAACAGTCATTGTTCCTCGGCGAGCAGCTGAACGAGCGCGTTGTCTCTGT
The DNA here is from genome assembly GCF_057382275.1 of Copadichromis virginalis. Classification (NCBI taxonomy): domain Eukaryota; kingdom Metazoa; phylum Chordata; class Actinopteri; order Cichliformes; family Cichlidae; genus Copadichromis; species Copadichromis virginalis. The sequence goes on along the minus strand of NC_140631.1, from coordinate 31,779,500 downwards.
GGTATAACAGTGACTCATCTGTCGGCTGCCTTTCAAGTCTCAGCTGTCTCAGCTGATTGGACACTGAAGCGAAGGACTGTGAGCCACGAAGCTTGAGTCTGTGCACTGAGCATCAAAGCAGTGGAAATGACTAATATTTGTGTCCAGGTCCTTAATGGGGAAATTGGGTCGTCATAAATTATGTTAAATGTTGGCTTTTGCTTTCCACTAACAGTGAACCAAAGATGAGCGTTAAAGGATACTCTCTGTACAGGCGGCTGTGGCTAAGGAGATAGAGTGGGTCGTCAAGCAATCAGGAGTTTGTTGGTTCGATCTGATTGAGTATCTTGGGAAAGGTATTTAATCCCACATTGTTCCCGATGCGTTCACCGGAGTGTGATTGTGTGTGTGACAGATTAAAAAGCTCCTAAAGCCCTGAGTGAATGGATGAATGTGGCTTGTAATGTTTCAAAGCACTTTGAATGCCAGTGGGAGTGTAAAAGTCCATTTGCCATATTTGTTAATTTTTATTTAATTTTTTTCAACAAATTCAGACCATGGAGTATATTTTGATTTGTCTTGCTGTTAAATACTCGGGAGCTCAATGTGCATTAATCCAAGGCCAAAAATAGACCTCAGTCTATATTATTTACTTCCATTTGTGTCACATTTGTTAGAAATAACACAGTACCCAGCATTTTAAGGACTTTTTAAAAAATGTAACTTTAAATGTGTCTTTCAAATAATTTCCATGACGTGCTCTTTTCATGAGGTTTTTAGGCTACTTGACCAAAAAAGTGACACTTTAATATCTTCTTGAACCACCTTTAGCTTTGATGATGGCACACATTCACTCATGCAATGAGTTTCGGGTCTGGAAAGTCAGTATTTGGCCACCTTCTTCAACATAGACTGAACTTTCTTAGACCACCTTACCTTTTTACTGTTGGCAGTGTGTTTAGCATTCCTATCATGCTGAAAGATTGAGCTGTTGCCAGTTAGATGGTGGCTTAAATGCAGCTCCAAACCATGACAGAGCCTCCACCGTGTTTTACAAATGGCTGTAGACACTTAACATTGGACCTCTTTGTTCAAGTTGTTGCCATAAAAATAATATTTTACTTTTTATTTTGCTTGTCACACTATGTTATTGTGGGTATTTTTTGTAGGCTAATGTTAAAAGATGGGAATAAAGATCTGGTTTTGTGAAAGGCTGCTAGTAACAAAGTGCCTGGAGACCCAATTTAAGCGTTTTCTGTTGTGTGCTTGTCGCCTTTTCTTATGCTTGAATAGGTCATAGGTCAGTTAACACAAAAAAGTATTTGTTTACTGTATTTGTGTTTTATTTAGTATAATCTAGATGTTGATTTGTTTATTGTGTTTTTTTGACAAGGCATGTTATTGAGTCAACTTTGGTAATTTCACAGTTGCGTCTTCAATAATTAATCCAGTCCTAATATTTCTACTGTAGATGAGTAATTAACCAATTAATCACTTTGCAACATTTCAGAAAAACTATGAAAAATCAATATCATGACTCATCTTCCAGTTCTAATTTATCAGGAATAGCATTCCGATTTAAAAAATGTAAGCCTTTGACGGTTTGTACGTTTTGCTTGATGAATGGCTCGAGTCATTTTATTGATAGTTTAAAATTTTTTGACTACTTTGAATACATTTTTGCTTGATTAAAAGGAAACACTTTGCTCAAACATCACCACCACCCCGCAAAAACGCAGGATTAGTGCTCAGTTAATCATCCCGAATGCTGCTAATACATTTAAGCTCTTCCTCTGCTGTCACTGTGATTAAATCTCGTAAACACTGAAACAGCTGCTTTAGAGTCTCAAACATAAATAATTGGAAATGTTGTCAAAATGTAAAGCGGGAAGCAGCTATTTCCACGAGGGTGAAGATGAACTTACAGAAGCAGCTGTTTTTAATCAATAATATGATGGGCCATGGCCACAAAACACCAAAGAGCAGCACTCAGTACAGCACCGTATCAGTTCAATCTCTTGTCTCTGCCAGACTGATCGTTTCAGCACGCCATCTCAGACAATAGGCGTGAAGATGGGCGCAGCAAGGAGAGAGACGAGGCTGCATTTTGATTTACGCGGCCTCGCTCGGTAATTGATTTCAGTGTTTGTAATTTTAGTAATCCTGGTGTTCACGGTGAGAGGAGAGGAATTCATTTTCTGCAGGAAATAAATTAGGGAATGGCGAGAGATAAAAATGGATGTTGGAGAACACACCTGAAGAGCGGGGGAATAATAATAAGACTGGTTTCACCCCCACCTTCCCCCAGACATCGCATTTGATTGGCTGAGCTCAACCGCCAGCGATGGCCCTGCAGGCTTGTTGGTAGAGAATTTATTCCATTTTGTCGCAAAGTGATGGAAATGAGGCCTCTCTGGCCGGAGAGAAAGTACATTATTGGGTAAAATGACAGAGGGAAATGTGCAGAAACATTCATGCATTCGGAAGAGGAAGCATCACAGGAAAAGCAGCGGAATAAGAGCAGAAAGCCACGTGAATTAAATGAGTCATTTTAAGGCCGTGCTGTGTTCAGATTTGAACACACTGGATGAATGAATCCAGAAAAGTGATAAAACATTGTTGACTGTGTGTTTAGCGGTGGTGAGGGTACAGCAGTGCATAAGTTTGAGGGTGTACAGGCTCAGCGTACTGCCAGGACAACCTGGATCATTTTTGGAGCCTTGCTTTCTCTGGCATTCTTTTCTGTTTAGGGTCCTTTATTTTGGTTTTTACCAACACTGCTATCGGCGTTTGGTGATAAATGATTAAATCTGGAGTAGGCACAATGTTTTTGGCTTCATGAGACAATAAAAATTCTTATTTTATTTATTTATTCCTATTTTAATTTTATTTACATGCCCATGTTGAAGTCTTGTTTGGCCTGTTTGTGCTGTTGGCAACTGATATACTTATTATCTGCTCTACCATATAAAGGTCATGTAGTCCCAGGCATGGTGATGATTTCATAAATATTGCAATTATTTTATAGGTTTTTGTGGATATAAATTAGTTCTTTTGTGAGATTAAAATCCTACAATGTATTGATAAGGTGTTGAAAGGTCATAAACATTAAATATGGGTCATTTTAGCCTATTAGTAGGAAGCTGCTAGGCAACTCCAAGACTTCATAATTGATGTGATAAGAACCTACAAGGTTTTGATTTGGTGTATCTTTACTATAATAATCAAATAATCTCTGTGTATGTTGTTCTCAGGTCCCCAGGGGTTCCTATCTATATCGGTGATCATGACATCATTGCGCTGCCTACCATCCATGTAGCAACAGCCTAAAATTACGCATTTATGCAGACATGATGCCTTAAAAAAGCATCATAGAAGTTTCATTTTCCAATAGTACCATCAAGTTTATATCCACTATCCGTTGAATTATAAGCCGAGTAATCACCTGGAAATTGGCTAAAAAACAGGCTAAACAGTGCACAGCACAGAAATGCAGTAGCTATAGTAAGAGAATATATAAATCAAGGCTTATTTTTTTATGCCTGTCTGGCGGGAGGGTCTTAAAATACAGAGTCTTTCAATTTTTTTGTGCGTGACTTTTTCAAATTTCAAGGAGCTTGCATTAAATACTTGTATTTTCTTTTTATCCTAAAAGGGATTTTATATGCAGAACTTTGGCTTCAGGCAATTATGTGGCAAAAGACCAAAGGTGATTAAAAAAAATGTAATGGAGTAGTAACATTAATTATATTCACCAAAGTAATGAGTTACTTTAGAACTACACATGTAGTTTTCAGAAGTATTTGCTTTCCTCAGAAGAAGCTGGTTACTTTATGGAAAATTATGATGAACTGATGTGTATTCAGTCCAGGTTAGTTATACTTTCTTCATTCACGATTACGTACGGCTCCCGAGCTAAATAAGTGGCTTCATTAAAGGCTGAACATAATGCTCAGAGTGGATGGACACATGCCCTCCAGCTTCTTGTGTCTGCATGGAAACGCCACAGTGCACACAAGCATGTCCTTCAGGTGAACTTGGTCTGCATGACCTGTAAACCTGATAATTACATTAACTCTGCGACACTTTAACCAGTTTGCACGTCATTTATTTACATAACATTCACATTACAGCTGGGTGATTAATACAAAGCTGCAGCATGACACTGTAATATACAGAAAATGCTGCTGCTGTTCAAATTCAGCATTAGTAAATACTTCCAGAATTTCAGCTCTGCACACAACAACAACACAAAGTCACAACAGATTCCCGTCAAATCCCCAACACCTACAAAATACAATTTAAATACCCAAAGAGGTGTTAAAGTTTCCTCACAAACAGTGCAAAAGACATTCAACACAGCGAAACATAATGCAGAGAAAGAGAGGCGCCTGCCTTCCGGCAGAGCAGAGATGGTTTGAATGTTAAAGATTTTCAAAAAGACATTAAAACCATAACAGCCACAGAGTTTCATCCAACAGACCCGAGACAGAAATACAATTCAAGTAATTAAATGGTAGACTTATGATTCACTAAGTCTGATTCACTGCAAACAAAAAATATACAAACAGAAGCAAAAACCTCCTCTGCCAGTGTTATAAGGATATTGCACACCTAATAATTTAAATAGGATTCACTGATTTGTTATATTTATTAATATTGTTGCATTTCTGCACGAATAGTCAGCAGAAATAATTTGTCAAAAGCAGCATTAAAAACAGATTTAAATATGACCTCAACTGCTGACCTGTATGGTTGAACGAAAGAGTAACCATATGAACCGACCAATGACTATTCAGGGAAAAGATCTGCAAATGAACACAGTCTGGGTGAGATTTCAGGATAATAAAAAAAAATCTAGAGGAATCCAGTGACTGTAGATGTCCTCCTCTTGCTCTTGGTGTGAGGCGAGTGGCCGCTCCACCTATCTGGTGGTAATTAGCTCTTGCCGCGTTACCATGGCAGCTCAGAGCAGGTCAGGCAGGATGAGGCCCGGGGGTTTGGGCTCCACACAGTTAATCCAGAAGTTGGCACAGCTGGCGTGGTACTGATGGCCCCCGTACATCAGCTTGAAGTTGTCTGTCTCCGAGTTGAACGCCTGTTAGAGTGAAAGGGTGAAATATTATAATAATATAAACCTGTGTGTGCACCTGCTTTACCCGGACTTCATTTTAATGCTGCTGAAAGGGAAAAAAGGCTAGTTTATTTTGACGAGCACAAAGCAGCCTGCAGCAGCATCCAATTAACTTGAATTCAATTCAGTTTTATTTATATAGCTCCAAATCACAGCCACAGTTGCTTCGAGGTGCTTTACATTGTAAAGTAAAGACTCTAAAATAATAGAGAAAAACCGCAACAATCAGATGGCCCCCTATGAACAAGACCTTGGTGACAGTGGGAAGCAAAAACTCCCTTTTAAGAGGAAGAAACCTCTGGGAGAACCAAGCTGAGGGAGGGACAGTCTTCTGTGGTTGTGGGTAAGAGGGGGAGAGGAAAAAAGACACGCTATGGAGTCCATGTCAGATCTACCGAAGGCCGTGATCCTCAGATGGAAAACCCCACAATGCAGTTATTTCTATGCCTACTTTTGTAGAGACTGAAATTCAAATATTTAAGGGGGGGAAAAAATCTGCCCCTGTGAGTAAGCGAGCATCTGAAAGCAGCTTTTAAAATCTACTTTTTTGGGAAGGCTGCAGGGAGCTCGCACCAGTCCAACCATAAAAGCCTCTTAATTAACTGGGAAATATGACACATGCCATTACCACTCAGCTGTATTGAAGGTATTTATAAAAGTATGTGCAGCACGCTTATCCAGAGCATGAATCAGCTATCCTCTGAGAGCAGCACAGCGGTGCACAGCACAGCACAGCTTCAATGTAGGTGACCCTGCAGTAAATTACAGCCAAGTTACGCAGGATGAAAATCTGCCTCTGGCGAGCAAAACATTTCAATAAACATGGGCAACGCCTACTGGGGAAAAACTCAAGTCGTTAAAAATGGCCTGCATAAAATTATATGAGAGCACAAGAAAAAGAAGAAGAAAAAATAGTGTATGAATAATAGTCCAACTGGTACAAATGTTCTATCTACAGAAATGCTGTGAGAGCCACATGCTGTGAACATCTCACTGATCATAACTAAATCTGACTGTTTATAAGGAGTCAAACTAAATCTAAAGATTTTCTGCATATTTAAAAAATGTGACTGTGGTTGAAATCAAGGGATGTTGCATGCTGTGACACTTTTACACTGTTATATATATATAAAAACTCAAGAAGGATGACAGTGCCCCTGGGATTTCTGTAAATGTGCTGGAACAAATAAATGTGCACCGGCTGACATTTAGAGAGACCTAAGATGAGAGGTGCTGTGTAGTCCTCTCTTTATACACAAAATATGCATCCAAGATGAAAATAATGTGTTGAAGTAACGTGTTTACAGCTGGGCATCAGATGACATTCTTTATTTAAATCTGGAGGTATGCATGAGAGCCATCAAAACAGCCATAGATATCTTCATGCATGCTGATTTAGCTCAATCAAAACACAGGAGAAGATTAGATATGTTTGAAGCTGCATGTCTAATCAGATGAAGCCATGTCTGCAGTTTTTATATTAAATGGAGGGGGGGGGGGGACCAAAACTGAAAAATTCCCTGAAAAATGAGAGGAAGCTATAAAAACATGATAGCAATCCCCTGTTTAAACCTGCTGACAACCTGATCAGAGGATCCAAACACACCACAAGTGACTGCTAAATGGGGCAAAAATAAAGCAAAATTATTCCCCAAAGATTTAACATAAAATGAACTGAAAGGAGAAAAAAAATCTGATCGTGCTATGACTGCAGACGCTGTAATTCCATCACTGTCTGTACTTGTATCAACAAATATGGATCACCTCATTTATTTTGTTGAGACAAAAAGGATAACAATGCCCCACCGTAAAGCCTACTGCGTCACAATGCAATTTGATTCTGAAAAACATTGCCTGAACTGGAGCTATTTAGAAAATGAAATGTGTCGAACTGACCCGAAACCCCTGAAATCTCTCACACACACACACACACACACACACACACGGGCTCTGATGCAAGTTTGCGATTTCACTGGGCCCAGCTGCGGCACGGTGGGCGCAATCAGGAGATGCTAATGTGTGTGATGTGCAGTTTAGGAGTTTGCATCCCCGGTGAAATAATGGAGCTGAAGCCGGAGAGAGGAATGAGTCATGTGCAGTGAATCACAGCCTCCCACACAGAAGCAGAGGGGAGACGCATGCAGAAATACACCACCACAACACACCATTAAGTCAAATACATCTCCACCTGCCTGAATGCAGTCTGCGGCACAGATGCTCCGCCCGATGAAGGGCTTTCTCAGACGAGCCGAATGACACATTTCCACTTTTCGCTTTTTCCTCCACACGCTCACATTTCACTGGAGGAGCGATTTCCTTTCAGAGACCCCTCTGTGCCCTGGCCTACTTGCTTCCACAAACCTGCACTTAGAGGAGTGCCAAAGCTGGGAAATGTTGGGAGGGAGAGGATGCAAAATGAAAGGGTGGTCAAACTAAAACACACCCCTGCTTTCACTGCAGTGCCTTTCCTGCTCCAGAGTTCACCTGTGTGTCAGTGAAGGGAGGCTAATATCCACCTGTTTTAACTAAACAGAGCCTTGTACACAGCCTGCCCTGGAAAATCATTTGTTTCTAATGCCTGGTTAAATAAAGGTTAATAAAAGCCTGCTGTGACACTACAGTGTGGGTTTTATGTTTTCAAGCTGGAGTTGTCAGATAAAACAGAGACTCTGCTAATTCATCTGACCTTTCAGCTGCATGTAAAGGTCCTGGCTCCTCTATCTGTTCGGATATGAAAATCAAGCTTTAATGCAAACTATTTTATTAGAAGTAAAAAAAAAAAAACAAGGCATAATTACCCTTAAGCTCCTCTCCCTGTCTTTAGTCAATGCCTGTAAGCACAAGAGCAGTCAGAGAGGTGAAGCATATTCATGCAGCGACCAGAGCAAAGTGTGCACAGAATAAGCAGCGAGCAGCCGTTTCACCACTTTTCACAACATGTTTTTGGGTGAAAACATGAAAGTTTTTACCCTCGGGGCTCCTACACATTTTTCCAACTCAGAATTCAAGAGATTTTGCCTCGATCGATCTAAAATATTGACTGAAGATTTTGGCCAGTATGCTCACTGAAACAAATCAGCGCGGTTTGTCACAGTTAATCCAGTCCTGTAGACAAATCTGGGTTGTAGACAGAAGGAGAAAAGCTGCTATTGCAGCGGCAGCACCTCACATGAACCAGAGTCTGTGTTTAAAATGACAGTTATCAACTGACATTAAAATAAAGGTTGAAGACTGAAAGAACAAAGGTTTGGTTTAATCAGACGTCTCCTGCTCAAAAAGAAGCTGAAATGTTGGGAGAAAACCAAGAAAGGACCTTTACCAGTCCCTCATGTTTTGATCTTGCCATCTTTTGCCGTGTTGCTGGTACAACAGCATGATTGGTTAGAGCTGAAACAATCAGCCAATCGCCTGAAACTGTATTGCAGCAGCTTTATATTAGCTGACTTAAAGCTACAGCTTCATCTCTGTTTTGTGGTTTTCTTCTGCAATAATAAACCGAATATATTTGTTATTTGGGTTATTGATCGAAAACAACAAAGCATGTGGATGCATGTGTTACATGGTGAAAAAAAAACACATCAATGACTCAAAGATTTACAAGCCAGCACAAACAGAAACCTGCCCTCACTGACAGCTTTCTTTACTGTGAGATTAAAAAAAAAAGCTACAAGTTGTCGGTGATACATCACCAGACCTGGAATCGAGCGCTACTTTTTAAGGTTAATGCTAAAGGTTAATGTTACTTTTAGCACAACCCTATTTAAAAAAGTGAAGTACAATGTAAACAATGTGATAATTTGGAACTAATTTTAATGTTACAATGTTGACTTAAGCATAACAATATAACAAAAACAACAAAATAACATACTTATTTAAATATCTGCTCAGTCTAAATTTGCTAGCACCAACACGTTTAAATAAAGTTGGGATGGGGACATGATTTTCGCTAATTTACGTCACTTCCACACAGGAAGTCGCTGAGAAGTCAACTTCTCAGTTTCTCTCAGCTTCAGATTTGTCGAATTTGTACTTTTGAACATTTTCAAAGAGTGCTCTTTCAATTCCCAAATTCTTTAATGTCGGTATTGCACGGTAAGTAATTTCCCTGACTTTCTTTGTCTGTGCAGGAGCCCCGCTAACCTCGACCAGATGGAAACATGCTGTGAAAGAGATGGGCAGCCTAAGAACAAAGCTGTGGTCCAAACTCCCGTGTGCTGCTGTCAAAACTACACACATTCAACTTGATAATCCAAATGCTTGAGGCACTTGAAAAAGCTGCATTAAAATAAATAGCCAAAAATGCTAAATTATTCAGCTTAAACTCCTTTCCAGTCCTTCTCCTTGTAAATGCCTAAATTAGCATTTATCGTTTAGTGGAGGAGCTGGAGCATCATTAGCCAAAAAGTATCACTTAGGGTGAAACTGCTGCTGCTTCTGAGTGACAAACTGAGGAGAGATGAAGCTGTTTGCAGTCGCCCATCCAAGCCCCTTAACCCAAAGATAACATGCAGAATGATTTAAACCAAAAAAAGAAAAAAAGGTGCGACAACCCAGAGAATATTAGCCAAACAGGAACATGGTGAGTCTGGCTGAAAGCGACTGTTTGGCTCTGTTTGAATCGAGAATAATATCAGAATTCAAAACATGAATTGAACAGGAGAGACTGAGCACATCGGCTGTCGAGCATTTTTCGCATTTCTTTGATGCCACATCAACGTCTCCACCCGCCTGCACCTTTGGTCGAAAAACAAACCGGCACCTCTTCACTGAGGGACAAAGCAACAATCGGTGCTGTCTGCCGTAGCCAAAGCTGTTCTTTCACTTCATTATACTCGCAGGGGATGCTATTCTCCGCTCGACAGTCTTACCAGGGTGGTTTGTGCCAAAAATGTAATTAAAAGATGGGTTATTAATCTCATGCTTGTGGCACAGAGACAAAATAAAACTGCATTAATTTCAGACTGCCTCTGCGCACAGAGGAGCGAGAGGTGAGAGAGAGTGCGTTTGTGTGTGCAGGTCTATTATCCGCCGTTCTCCCTGCTTATGACTAATGTGTAAGCCACATCTGCTCACAGCCTAGATGCCTCTCAGTCAGCCTTATCTTGTCTGGACTATCCATCTGGCTCTGGCAGAGCAGCAGACGGATCGCAAGAAACAATCAACGCCACCATCCTGCCCTCTAAACCGCAGGGTCCGAGAATACCCTTAATGGCCCACGTCGATGAAAATCACGACCACCCTAGGCAAAGAGGTACCGCCATCCTGCCCCGCTCTCTGAACAGTTATTAGAAACACCGACGGTTGTTAGCTCAAAGTGGCAAAGTGTGCAGCTACATTGAGATGGAGGTGGCAGAATAGAAAATGAAACCCTTCCAAGACAAAGTAACAACCTTTGTGACCTTGAGGAAGCAATCACAGGGTGAAAAAACCCACCCCGAGGTGCCAAAGTGACATCTTCCCTCTCTGTCATTTACTTCAAGAGCACACATTGTTATCCGTGGACACTTCTAACTTCATACTTCACCATAAAAGCAGGGAGACGACCTAAAGTGACTGTCTGCCCACCGTCTCCCCTGCAGTGACTGTCTGATCAGAGCCTGTCAAGCTCTGACTTTGTTCACATTGTGGGGCACTAATAGGAGTGACACCTGGCATTTAGAGTGTCTGGAGAGTTTACAAAGGAAAAACTGTCGAAACACTGACTTTGCAGCACCACTTTCAGGACTATTTGTATTGTTTCTGGAGTAACACTAAAGGAAAGTTCTATCAGAAATAGAAGCAAGTCTCTTCATACTGCAACTATATATCCAACACATCCATATGCTTGATAGACGTTTTGAAGGAATCGCTTAATTTCAGGTTCAATGTGGTGACTCTAAACGTGCAGATCATTTTTATAGCATCACCATCAGATCAAATTTAATTACATTTAACTGTTTATCTATTGCCTAATTAGTAGTATGGATGGCTATGGGGGAGGTCTTTATTGGTAGACAAAGTTGTAAAACCTATGAAAAAATGTATGCCCTCCTTCTTTCAAAGCCTTTCAAAAGGTTGAATTAGTCTTTGCAAGGCCCTGCAAAGACTCCTTATGTTTAACACTACTGGCTTAACCCTATCAGGTGACTATAAACCTCAGTTGCAGTTAAATTCTGTTTGATTCACAAAAATTGTCACCTCAATGCAATTTATATTTTAAGGTTAAGACCCTACAGTAATAGAGAGAAAAATCCCAGCAAATAGACTATGCCCAGTCAGCATGCACTTGGCGACAGTGGGAAGGAAAAGCTCCTCTTTAATGGGATGAACCCTCTAGCAGAAACATGCTCAGCAAGAGGCAACAATCTACTGGGGGTGGAGTAAAAGAGAAGAGAAAAAAAAAAGTGGTGGTTCCCTGCTTATTCTTCTATTTAAGCCTCTGGGGGACGCATGATGCACTCAGCACTTCTTCTCTATTCCTCTTTGCATTACTGATGCGTATATATGCTGCTACACATATAAATAACTCTTTGTCTACTCTCTCTTGTAGTTTATATTTGGTTCCGTCTCTATTCTTATTTTCTCCTTTCAACCCCACCCCAGTGGTTCTGCTGGAGGTCTCTTTCTATGAAATGGGAGTTCTTCCTCCCCACAGTCACCGAGTGTGTGACTGTCTGATGGTAGGGCTTTAGCTTACAATATAAAGCTTGAGACATCTATATAAAATTGAATTGAGATCAAACTGGGCCGTACAGCTGAGTTTGAGCCGTCTGGTTTTTTGAGCCGAGGTTGGCAGCTCTGGGGATAATTTTAATCTATTTGCAATAATAAAAGATATGAAGCATGCTGTTGCATCTCTTTCATTTATCCCAATCACACTACGACTAACTAGGAGGAAATTATAATTCAAGAACTATTTTGTTATGCTCATTAATCTTTTGTTACATTACGTGGGGCTCTTTAAAGTTTTTCGATCTACAGAAAGCTATCAAACAACTGAGTTGGAAACATAAAATTCATAAACGTCAGCTGGATTCTGCTCAGATTTATGGTGACAGTTAGCTAACTAACTAGAGGACTACATGGATAAAAGTCTGCAATGTGACAGGTGAAAAGAATTTGATCTTCCCTATGAACTCGTGTTAAATGAATATTACTTGCATCATATGTGCTGCAAGAAGACAAAGCTTGACAGGCAAAGTAATGTGAGGGGTTGGGGTTTAGATTTGGGTTGGTACTTTGTGGGGTTTTTATGATGATGTGTATGTCTAGGCAGAAAACAGCTCTGATAGAAGAGCAGTGGAGAGGAGGGAATCCTGTCACTTTGGCCCCCCGCAGGGCTCGTCAGTAAGAGGAGGATAGGCCCCCCAAGGACCCCAACAGGAAAGAGTGGAATGAGATTCGGATGACAGTTGACTGTCTCATACTCGTTTAAACAGACGTCCAATAGTGCTTTCTTCTTTGTTCTGGAAAAATGTTTCAAAGTCAAAGAAATGTCAGTTGTTATCTGCTGGGGATGAGCACAGCATCATGTGTGTAAAAAACAAAAAACAGTTACACTCACACAGTTACTCTGTGTGAGTGTGCATGCACACAAACCTTGCTGCGAGCGTCGACGTTGAGCAGACAAACCCCACAAGCCAAGTCCTTTGCATTCTTGATACCCGGCCGCAGAATACAGGAGGAGAAATCCAGGGAGCTTTCATCAGGCTAGACACACAAAAACACACAGATGTTTTACTTCCTGCCGCAGGGCAAAATGTAGTCATTTCTATTCTTATAATAACAGCAGAGAGAACAAGTCGGCTTATAGTAAACATCTCCGAACATCAACTTTTTTTTTTAATAAAGACTTGGCACGACATTGGCTACTCAGACTGAAAACAAACAATTCTCGAGTTTACATCTTTCTCCTTTATAAGGAAAGAAATCTTCATCCCTGCTTTAATTAAACATTTGTTGCATTTTGTTTCTGCCTCCTTTCTCAAGATGCTAAATCATTTTTATCTTCTACAAACAGTATTCCTCGTCTGCTGGCTCTGTGGATGAGAACAGTCCTCCTCTTGCGTCCCGTTTTACAGATACTTGGAGACAGCTGAGTAAATAAATCTTTACAGTCTTCGTCATCCCCGCTGATCCAAACAGCGGCCTACCAAAAGACTCCATCTGCATTGCTTTCAAATCAATGAATCATTGATTTTATCCTAATGGACCGACAATACTGGATTCACTAACACTCAATCATGTTATTGGCAGGACTTGCATTTTTAACTGAACGTCAATGCTCTGTTATCAGTGCGTAATTCCACTAGAAAAAGAAAGCAACCAAGTGTATGAATCTGTTTGTATATCTATCTGTCCTGCCTTTTGGCGAGTGCGTACAAACGTCATAGCAACTTACAGCGAGCTTAGCCAGCGACATGAAGCCTATGAGGTTGTTCCACACACGGCTGATGTCCTTCAGCTGCTGCTGCAGCTTCTCAGAGCACACCGCCGTGGCCTTGATGCCCAGCTCCACACGCCGAGAGACGCGATACACTTCCACCACGCCTGAGAGGGAGAAAACAAACGCACACATGTCACAGAAACACACTTTCTTAGTCGGTGTTGAGCACTTAGCCGTGACGTGTTAGCCACTCGGCTCATTAAAAGCAGAGAAACAGTAAAGCAGCAGGACCTTGTCAGACGGGGCAGAGATAAGCCATCACACCAGAGCTCATCTTAATCTTGTCCTTTCTGTCCTTCACAGGGCGTTAAGGCCACACACCGGCTTCTTTAACAGGCTCTTGTTGCCTCTGAGGCTCGCAAGGCCTCATTTCTTTTTAACTGTATGTGGAAGTATTAACTCTCTATGTGCAAATGTTTCCAGGTCATAGTGTTATTTATCAATATCATCAAACATTCAAGGGCTGAGCTCGACTCATAGATACATTTTAGCATGAAATGCTTGTTTTTAGGGACTGCAGGGACCTTTCCGTACAAAGAGTGAGGAGTAATCAGCAAATGTTATTTGCATTGTCTTGCCATTACTTCGCCCTTGTTCTATAGAGGCGATCCGAATGAACTCACAAGTCATCTTGGTTCTGATTTTTTCTAGTGTCCTCAGCTGCAGGGGAGGGTATAAAATTGCTTGTGTTTTCAGTTCTATGTGTGAGACTCATGGCCATAAAACTCCAAAACAATCACCACACTATAAAATAAAGTGGTTACTCATGATGGCCCTGCCCCCTCTGTGCTTTGTGGAGGTTCACCGACCGTGTCAAGCATCACCTTCAGGGATGATTTCTGCCACAGACACCTCACCAATTATTGAAGCAATTTTTCCATCCACAGGCGATACTGATGAGGTGGACCGTCTTACTCCTGTGGCAGTATTTTTTTTTATTCTGTGGTCATCGACACTATTTTTTACATGTACTTTCTTTACTTCTCTTTGACCTGAACAGCTGCGGCACTGATTTTTTTATTTTTTTGTCAGTGTCCACACTCTTCCAGAAAACATGCTAAATAAACAGTTCTATTTAGTGCTACTTCATTGATCGGGACCTCCAACTCTCATGTTGGTGGCAATGAGACCTATTTAAAGGCATTTGAAAGGAAAGTGGTTTACAATATATAAGGTTGCTCTGTGGTGTGTGGATGATGAATGGACATTTTACTGTGCAAAGTGCTGGTTGTTGCACACAGATTTAGAGCACTTTCCCTATATGGTTTGATAAATGAGGCCCCCGGTGTGTTTATAGTAGTGGTAGTAGTAGCTGTGTCTGCGTGTGCATTAGTGCAGCTCCTCACCAAGCAGGTACTCCATGCCCTGAGCAGACTGGATGACCTCGGTGCAGACAGAAGAGCTGCTGATCCCGTTCAGGGTGTTGTTGGCTTTGGTGATGACCTTAACGTGGAAGGACAGAAGCTGGCGTTATTACATACACACTGGTCTTGCTTATAAAACTCATAATGAGCATCCAACAGTAAAGTGTTAAAATTATGGCCTTTACCCGGGATTGAAATGTCAAACACATTAAAACGAAAAGTAAATATTCCAGCAGACATTTTGCAACATCCTCAATTTTTGATGAGCTTTAAAAACACAACAGTCCTGAAGTTATATTTGCAAGTTTCAAGAAAATAAAATATCCCAAGACATACGTGACAGGTAAAATCCTGGCTGAAAAAAACATTTCAGTGTGTTTTGGTTATCTTAATTACTCTAGAACAGGGGTGTCAAACTCAAATACACAGTGGACCAAAATTCAAAACTGGAACAAAGTCGCGGGCTAACGTTAATATTTATTGGGGAAAAAAAAATCTTCCTCCAGATATAAGAATGAATCTTTTCTTATGGACTCAAACAAGTTTTGCTGAAAAACTGAATATGGAACAAGCAAAGCTTAATACTAAACAATATATATATTAGCTGTATAATACCAGTAGGCCAGCTCTAATAGTAATTTGGTATGGCTTCGCGGGCCAAATGTAATTAGGCTGCGTGCCAAATTTGGCCCGCGGGCCAGAGTTTGACACCTATGCTCTAGAACATTTGCTGTCGCTCTCACAATTAAGTCTCTCCCAGGTATGAGGTCAGATACAGGACACAAACAAACACAAACCTCCAGAGCGCTTTCCAGGCACCTCTGCCACTCATAGGCGTAGCGCTCGCTCTCCTGCAACAGCACAAAATTATCTCAAATGAACACAAAGGGAAAACAGAAGAGAACAAAAAGGGGCATCTATGTATTTTGAAGCTTTAACAGTCCTTGGTATTGCGCTGAAATCTACTGATATTCAGGTTCCCTCCTCACCTCCACCTCTCCAGTCAGGTCCTTGTACTTGTCTCTGATGACGGGCAGTGCAGGCTTCTCGTTC
The DNA here is from genome assembly GCF_057382275.1 of Copadichromis virginalis. Taxonomy (NCBI): domain Eukaryota; kingdom Metazoa; phylum Chordata; class Actinopteri; order Cichliformes; family Cichlidae; genus Copadichromis; species Copadichromis virginalis. Next base: position 31,763,545 of record NC_140631.1, on the reverse strand, counting down.
AGGGTGTTGGATCGGTCTCTGAAGGGCTGCTCTGGCGCCGGAGACGGGGGTGAACGCCTGATCTCCTTCTCACCCAAACTGTGACTGCGCTTGTGGGAACCTGCAGCAAAGACGGAGCAGAGAAGAAGAGAAATGAGAGAAATATCAATTCAGCGACATGTTGTGATGCAACTCATTTTGGGCTGTGCACCTGTTTGTCTCCAACCATTCTACTTCCATTCTGTTTGTAGTTAATTCCTCCCAGACAGGGACGGCATGCGTAAATACTTAATTGTGACAAACAATAATTAGGTACAAAACAGAGGCACAAATATGCAGGTATGAATAATTTATAGAAGGACAAAAACCCTGGCAAGGTACCACAACAAGCACGAGCACAAACACAAGTGAAGCCCAGACTATTCCAGTGGGGTTAGCTGTGAGCGCATGTGTGCGTGCGCCATCTACACACAGGTAATCCACCCTCAACCCCACCATCACCACACAACTACTCAGCCTACACCAGAAGCCCCACTGTGATCAGGTCACTGAGCCACAGGAAGAAGGGGAGTTAGCAAGCCCTGCTTCTTCACACACATTAACTTCAGCACAGGGAAATGAATCTACATGAGGCTTTGATCACAGTGCAGGAAACTGTAATAATTTATTTTGTGAAAAATAACAGCAGCAAACAGCGGTTCGAAAATGAATAGCCTCTAAGTGGATACGGTTAATTTCTGCTTATGGATTTGTGGGCATCTGCTAATCCATCTCAACAGTCGCTGCCATTAGAGAGTGGAGCTGTCATCTCAACACTACCATCTAATGTCTGACAACTTTATTACACATCTGATGGGCCTTGTCTGTGGGGGCGGGGTGCTTGAGCAGAGTGCAGGGCCAAGGACTTACAGCTGGTCAGAAGAGTCATGTGTCCACATTATGCATACATTTATATAGTCATTTATTCTAACAACGCTTCCTTATGTCAACTACTAATTTAGAATCATCTGGGCCTGCGGCTCGGTTCACTCTGGCACAGCTGGCTGCCGGCAGAGCCAGTGGGCACACCACTGCAGCCCCCTCTGGCTTCTGCTCCGTGGCTACTGGTTGACCCCTCATCTGGGGCTCTCCTCAGCTCTTCCCAGGAGGGTGGCACGGATGCCCCTCTGGTGGGCCTCCTTGGGCTCTCGCACCTCTGGGGCCTCTGGATGTCTGGAGCCTGGATCTCCTCCATGCCTGCTTCATGCCCTGGGGGACAGGGCTATGGTTCCCTACATCCTCTAGCAGACCATTACATGGGGAAACCTTTTGAATACAAGCGTGCTGATCCACACAGGTGTGCACACGGGTGTTCACTGATCATAGACATAAACTACACCTCTATTGGCTGCTATTTCCAAGCATATTATGCGCTGTCGGTCCTGCTTGCTACACAACAAGATTCAATATTTAGTATTTACTGGTGTTTACACTTAGCTAGATTAACGTGATGGTGTTGTGTTTAGTATGTTGCTCTGGGGTGTTTTTTTTGCTTGTTTTCTCTTCTTTTTCTCTCAACAGGTGATCCAGGAGATTTTTTTTCTCTTCTTTCTTTTTAAGTGCCCTTTCTCACTGTCCCTCTTCCCCTCTGTTTTTCTTTTCCTTCATCTTTCTTTCTCCCTTTCCTATCCCTCACTCATGTCTGTCCCATCTGTAAAAACTGAAAATAAAATAAAATAAATAATAACAACAAAGGTTGATCAAATGGACCAATATGGCAAGGCCGTGATGATCCATTTGGCAAAGTAAATCCATTGGGTATCTTTGTTGGTCCTCAGACAACAATTCTGACGGCTAAAGAACCAAATGGGACAGGCAAAAAACCCCACCTAATTTAGAATCACCACTTAACCTGACATACCTCTTGGCTGTCACACTAACACATTCAACATGTGAAAGATCCCAAGTTCAACACTGGAAACAAAACCCTGAGAGGGTTACGTCAGGATGGGCATCCGGTGTAAAATCAAACATGAAGATCAATCCACTGCAGCAACCCCTTGCAAATAAGGGACCATAATAAAAGCAGCTTTTATTAACCTAACATGCATGTCTTTAGACTGTGGGAGGAAGCTTGAGTCAACAAATTCAACAATGCAGAAATTAATACTTTTCTGCCAAAACTGCTCTTCAAATAATTAATAAATTAATTAGTTGACGACAATTTTCAATAACTCATTCATTATATTCAATTATTCCAAGTTGTCAAAAATGATTATTTTCTGTTTTTTCATCATTTAAGCAAAATTCTATTTGGATTTAGACAATTATTTTTAACTGAAAAACAATGTGCCGCCTACTGAAGTAAATACAACAAGAAAACTCACCTTGAACCGACAAATCAAAAGTTGCCAACTCGTTCTTGATCATCTCCTCGCTGGACTTGACCTTGGCCTGAGCGCTGGCTTTGAGGAAGTCAGACCTGCCAAACTTTGGCTTGTCTCCCTGGAAGGCACCAAAGTCATCGGAGGCCTCGCTCTGGTTTCCCTCTGAGCCCGCCTCGGCAGTGGCAGCAGGCGAGTCTGACTTCTCCGAAACAGTACTTGCAAAGTCTCCAAAGTCATCCTCGTTATTGACACCGCCCTGGTCGCCGGAGCCAAAGTCAGCAAAGGCTTCAAACTTGTCATCTGCTGATGAACTGTCCTCTGCAGGGAAGGAGGTGATGATGTTTGCTATGGAGTTGCTTGTGATGTTTTCAGTGCTGCCAAAGGTCAGTTCCTTCCTCTGTGTGGGGACTAAAGATGGAAGGCCAGCTCCTTCCAAGCCCGGTGGCTTTCTGACCTCACCGGGCAGACTCTCGTCCCGGTCTGACCAGTCATAGCTGGCCAAGGTGCTGAGGGCCGATGTCCCAAAGGGGTCAAATTTCATGTCGTCTCCTTCTGCAATGACAACACAGACATACCGGTGGTTCCTCGGAATAGCACAGATGCTGTCATGATAGGAGGAAGACTAATAGGCCTCAACAGGGGTCTGAGATTTCTGTCGGGTTATTACTCTCATTTATCTATGCTTTAAGTGATGTCGCTTCTTCTAAATGTAGTTTGGTCTTGAGAAAAGAGCCCTTGAGAATATTAACAGAACATATTTTCTCACCTCCATTTAGTTCTCTGTAGCATACGGGAACCTTTTTTTATTTTTTAAACAAAATCTTTTTAATATTTGTTTTCATGGTGCTCACGAGATTTTAAAAAAGTACAGACAAATATTTCTTTACGAACAATGGCTTAATCTGCACTACTACTTTAAATCAAATGAAACGATCCCTTAGAAAACACTCCCTTATTCCCATTTTATTTTTACAGGAGGATTTAGACTACCATTTTGGGGAAGGACATTTTTTGTCATGTTTTAATCTTGTGAGCACCTTAAATGAAATGAAAATCCATTTACAACCAGTGTCCTGGGATGAAAGCCACAATCCTGGAAATATCTCTCAATCTGTGCAGGTAAAACCAACACTCAACCAACTGGTCACCTAGTGAGAGGGCAGGCAATCTGACTGCAACCCCTCTCAGACAGACTGATGAAAATTTGCAGATCACTGCTCCTAAACCTAATTTATAAGCGCAGAGCAATCAGAGTAGGTGTGCACCAATGAGCACGACTCATGTGTTTTTGCACTTAACTGGTTGCATTCTGATTATAAAAGCAAGGTTACTGACTACTTGACATTTTACACTTAAATCACATTTGCAGAGGAATTTCTGCTTCGAATCTGTGAGGTTCTGGTTCAACTCCAAAGTTAATGTGAAACTCTGTTTATGTAGAAGAAGAACAATAGAACAATGGCAAACAGATGTCATGGCAAACTGATGGCAGATCTTATTGCAATCTTGATGCGCCAAAGTTGTTTTGAAGATGTCGACTGACTGTGACTGGCGGTAGACCTGATCCCTGTCTTTGAAGCGACCACTTCAAAGGCAAGGAGATAACACGATTATTATATGATCAATCTGGTCTCCAATTAGCGTCTTCCTCAGTGTGACTGTAGGATTACAGTGAAGTAAGGAGATGTGTCCCCCTAATCCCAAAAATAACAATTAACTTAAACAGTTTTCTAGAACTGATTTGAAATTTCTCCTCTTTTAAATTGGATGACTTTTTCCAGCCTGCGCTCTGTGTGCATGTCTGTGGGAGTGCGTTTAACCAGACTGTGTTTGTCTGAAGCCGTGACACTGATGTCGATCAGATGTTGTTTTATATGTAAACAATACTAATCAATGCAGAAATCCTGGTAATCCAAAGGGCCCACAAACAGTTTTTATAATGCAGATTTGTGAAACTGACAACAAGGCCTTGTATCAACCATCTATGATGCAAGGCATTAATACATTAATACAAAGCGTAATACATCTTCCCTTTAATAAATTATTCCTTGGTGTTTTTATGCCTGAGGTGAGTCATGTTTACGCAACTTTTTTTTTCTCGTGGCCATATGACAACACTCGCTGCTTTCACTGGTGACAAACAGCTTGGCTAACAATAATCAGAGTTGATCTCTTTATATTAAATGCAACCTGAAGGCTTTTGTCTCGAGGCAGACGCTCTAACAACATCAATAAAAGATCTTTCCTGTCACTGCGTCTGCCCTGTTTCTCACAAGTGTTTTGATCACTTTCTTTATGACTGATACTGACTGACAGCTGCGCAGCTTGCACACATTTGTCAACGCTTTAGCATTCAGGTCTCCTTCAGACACTCGCAAACACATAAATCCACCTTGTTGAAGCCTTCCTATTTTGCATGACAGAACCCTCAGACACAAAAAGCAATTTGTGAAATTGACAAGGATCGAGTGGTGTGAGCCTCGTGTCATTACAACCACATTACGCCTCACAGGAAAGGAAAGGAGAAATAAGACGGTACGCGTTTCAGCAATACCAACAGTAATATTTATTACGACAACATGAGTAGGGAGAGAGAGAGAGAGAGAGAGAGAGAGAGTGAGAGGTCACAAAGAACTGTGAAAGAGGTCTACCATTACAAGAGGTTTAGTCAAACTAACACTTTGAAAATTAAATTTCAGTCATCTGGAATACAAGTGCATGCAGAGTCAGGAGAAAAGGAAGAAAACAAACAGCGAGAAAGTAAAACAAAGATAATCCGAGGATATAGAAGCAGAATGAGAAGGCACATTCACAGACTAGAATCAGTAATTCTGGGAAGATGACAAACTTTCTTTTACTATAAGGATGTAAATCAACAGGTGTATTTTTTTGTTTTGTTTTGTTTTTTTGGAGAAAAAAAAAAAAGATTTGAATACAGAACACTTGAAAAGGCCAGGTTGAAAGATTATTCAAAGAACAAGGCAGGAAGCATTAACCCTTTGAGGACCTGAGGGGACAAACTGACAGGGAGGAAGCTAAACTTTAGAAGCAGCAAGGAGGCTGCCATCTGTACATATTTAGTCTTTAATAAATAAGGGTAAGAGATCAGGATATCTGCATTAATCTGCATGTAAACATGTGAAGCGATATCATTCAAGCCCTCAAAGGGTTACAGAAAACAAAGAGGGCCATCCTTACACCTGGCATCCCAGTAAGGGCTTCCATTACATCCAATCACAGATGCAGGAACAGATTTAAAGAGACAGTATCCTTTTTTTCCCCTCTTGCTACAGTGATTGTTTGTCAAAGCAGGATGATGAGCACTAATTCCCCTTGATTAATAACACATCATTATTTACTAAAAACTTTGATGTTTGAATCCACGTTGAACTAAAAATACTCTGATTCTACTAAATACTGTCGGCTACATTTAATTTACATAGTTGGCAAATCACAACAAGATCGAGAAGTCTTCCTATAGTCTCAAAATAAGAGGTCATATTCCTGTAATAAAAATACACTATTAAATCTGCATGTACACATTTCTCCCTTGATAAAAACAACTTGCAATACTGTTATGCATAAAATGGTTATTTTGTATTACGTTCTTGTCAATTTCACAAATTGAAAAGGCAGGCACACTGCAGCAAAAAGCAAGGCAGGAAGGGTAATACTAACTTCATTATGCTCACAAAGAGCCAGACCGTAGAGCCACACGTGATAAAAATTCATGCTGCGATATCACAGATAACGGATTTTTTGAAAAAAAGAAAAGAAAATTACGAGAAAGAAAATTTGATTCCTCTTGCGACTCAAAAGGAACCTCAGAAAAGAAATACTGTCTCTTTAAGCTTACATACATTTCCAAAAACACAGTGCAAAGCGTGGTGAGGTGCTCAAACTGCTCGGACTGCTACACGTTAACGACAGGTTAGTCCCAGAGCTCTCCGAGAACAGCTGATAAATAAGGGTGAAATGAAACCGCCGTCACGGTAGCGTATAAGCTTCTCAGGAATGTATCGATGTTAAAGCGGGCAGGTCTTTACCCGATCAGCGGTTTCGCTGCAGCTCCATGGACTGGATTGTTTGCTCTCCGTGCGGAGGGGCCTGTTTGGGTTTAACCAAAATCTGACCACTGCACAGAAACTGAAATAAGGCAATGGGGATGTTTACATCTTTTTCTAGTCAAGGATAAAGTATCAGTTTCTTGGATGAAATAAGTTGACACATGTGATGATAATTAATGATATGTGACGAAATATTGGAAGCTGATTGCACGACTGTTGTCAGGTGGAGATTTGGTCAATTTGTACAAACTTCTCAAGCTTTGTCTGAGCTTTCAAATAAAAATGAAAGCTCCCTTAAAGTTGGCAAACGTTTGAATTACAGAGCCTTCACCTGAGAACACATGCAACCCATCTCATGTTACACTGCAAGAATGGTTTGAAATGTTTTGCATGAAACACGACGCATGATGTGGAAGACGAGATGCCTGATGAATAAATGATGAGCAGTGAAGAGAGGGGGGAAAAAAGGACACGGACACTACCCGATTATTAACAGACACTAGATTGATTTCCCTTTTTATAAAAGGACGAGCTTTAGGTAAACTTTAACTCCACTTTCATGGATGTGAGGTAGGGGAGGAAAAAGCAGACACGCTATTATTTAGACATCTTACAATTAGACGTCCATTTGATCCAAAACATACTCCGTGGTTAATGTGAAAATACTGCAGGGTAATACAATAACTGACAGGCATAAAGAGACAAATGCATGCACTCACATTCAAGCCCTCACATCCACCTATAATATTTTTAATAGTGACAAATCACTGTTGCTCTATATGAAAATAGTCTCCAGTTTTTGCATGCAAAACGTCGTATTAATGGTAACATTTTATTTCAAGCGAATCAAAATTAAGTCATCTGCTGTGTTTTTTGCACACATCAGTTAAAAAGGTAAATGATGGCTTACGGATAACGCCTTTGGTAAGCTGCAGCCTATTGTTCGAAAACCTGTGATTTGAATAAACAAGAGGATAAACGCCCTCCTGTACTCATCTGTATTCAACTGCTCCGTCTCTTAGCATTGCCCAAAACAACACACACACACACACACACACACACACACACACACACACACACACACACACTAGGTACACTGAAAGGAAGTGCGACATCCACCTGCCGCGGTGTGGACACATCAAACAGGAGGCTTATCCGAGTCGCGCAGGCAGCAGCTGGGGGACCTCGTCTGTGAACTATGACTGCCAGCACATCAAAACCAGGCACTCATCATTTGTAAATAAATAGAGATATGGGCCAGGACCTTCCTGTCATTACAATAACAATATACGGGAAGAGGAATGTGGAGATAAAAAAAACTAATGAGGAAGAAACTAAAGATTTAAATAAATAAATACTTAAATAAGTAATAAATAAAGAGTATGATGAGATGAACGATGAAATGTAGAATGAAAGCTGTGATGCATCTAATTTGATATGTTACTCATGTTTGTGTTCAGCAATTGAGCAAGTTCAATTCAACAAGGACCTCATTATTTGCCCTTTGACCCCTTGTCTGGGGGAGGGGTCACTGAGAAGGAGAGGCTGGCTGGCCTTGAAAGCGATATTGTGTGTCACTGCACGGAGCCTCACCAGAGCAAACGCACAAGTTCCTCACCTGTAGCAGGGGGCTGGTGGGAAGAGAGACCCGGCAAATCCAGAGAGCTGTCTGACATCACGTGCTTCAGGTCTCCTCCCATGTCCGACAGCTTCATGTCCAGCTGCACTGACAGCGCGTCCTCAGAGTCGTCCTTTCCCACGCTGCTCCCGCCGATGGACGGGAGGTCGAGGGACTTTACAGATGCAGAGTCTTCCTTGGCCTGTTTGAACGCGGCCACCTTGTCACCCAGAGTCTTTTCAGAAGCACCGAGTGCTGTGCAGAACTTCGAGGACTGAAATTCGGCAAAGTCGTCGTTGTCGCTCTTGAGTGACGAGAAGGAGCCGGCGCCGCTCTCCTTGGTGTCATCGTAGGCGAGGCCTCCTTCCAGAGAAAGTTGTTTGAATATGTCGTATTTGTCAGAGCTCTGCTGAGACCGCTGCTGTGTGGAGGTTTCCCCTTGAACACCCGCGCTGCTCTCGCCTTTAGGCTCTCCACCAGAGCTGCCAAATGCCATAAAGTCTGCAAAGTCATCCTGAGGTGCTGAGGCAGCTCCTCCTGCGGCTGAAGCTTGAGTGGAGTCAGAAGAGGAGCCAAAGAGGGCAAAATCCCCAAACTCATCTGCCCCTCCTCCCGGAGGTTTTACTCCACCTGGCAGGAGGACAAGAGAGGGGGGCACAGACACAGAAGGGAATGTGCTGGGTTTTGTCTCAGTGGGGGCAGGAACAGAGGGCGCTATAGAAGAGAAAAGGTCCAGGTCAGCCATATTGAGAGGATTTTTGGGCTGAGAAAGAGACACTGCTGGCTGTTGCTGGGGAAGCTGCTGTAGTGACTGAGAGTTTGGAAAAGCAGAGGGGAAGGAAGGTTGAAAGAGCTTGGCTTGATCTGGAGGGTCTAGTGGAGAGACGCTGTCGGCTGTTTTAAAGTCTGTGAAGCCATCATCGACTGTGCCGACAGACTTGAAATCTGCAAATCCTTCTCCTGTAAACCAAAGAGAAGAATTTAAGATTAGTAAAAAAACAACAGAGAGATATAAAGGGGCCAAAAGGTCTCAGCTGCAACAGCTACCATTCAGTTCTTTTACAATCCTAAAAGAGAGAGGAATGGTGCATTAGTTACTCCTTTGCTCCACTGGTGAACTTTGGGCTGCAGTGTGCAAAGAAGATCATACATCACTGCACAAAAAGCTCTCCATACACTATCACTCAAAAGTTTAGGGCTGGGGTTTTTTTTAAAGAAATGCACACTTCTTTTCATTAAATATATAATTAAAAAAAGTAATACTTCCTACATCATATAACTTTTAATGGAATTTCTACAAAATGAATCCTCAATCAACTTTACTTTACTAAAAACAAATGTGCTTTTCTTTCAAATGACCCCAAACTAATGAGAAACGGTGCATGTACATCGACACTACCACGCAAGGAACTGTTGATTATAGTCATTCTGCAAAAATTACCATCCAACACGTCATTTTTGTCTACAATATCCAATATCTTCCAGGGAAGTAGACGAGGCCAAATGGTTTCCAGTGTAATTTCTGTATTTTAGGTTTATATTTTATAGCATCAAATATCTTTAGGCAATGATAGTTTACACCTGAGTTTAGTGGCTGTGTTTATCACAGACTTTTATGCAAATGTCTGAAGTTTTCTGATGAGAGAGTCTGAACCTGACAGAAAATGCTATTTATGACAAAACAGCTTAGAAAAAGACAGATATGACTTGTTATCAGGAAACAATATTACATCTACAGAATCCTGATGAAGTTGTTAGCTAAAAGTAAAAAAGCTAGAACAAACTATTATCATTTTCTGCAGATAACTGTGATGGGTATTTATAGCAGTGGGAAAACTTTTGCCTCTTTTTTACAAAAACCACACAGAAAAAAGTCAGAATAAATTCTCAAGTTTTCAGCAGTTGTTAATCCTGTGGAGTAACGTATGCATGCTGAAATAGAGAATCTGTTCACACCGCTGGTGTACGGTGGAAGAGCGATAACTAATGGGCTCATTAAAGAGATGGAGCCTGACAATGCCAAAGAAAGGTCACTGCAAAGCATGACTTACTGGAGTTGTAAGAGGTGTCCCCATCGGAAACTGTTCTAATGAAACAGGGATGGGAAACACAGTGGGTATCAACGCTGCAGGCTTGCAATACAAGACACAGTGTAAACATGGCTCTGTGGTAGTGTGGTGACCTGACAGCTTTGTCCAAGTTATAATACACAGTTTAATTAGAGAACATAAAAAGAAACCATTTGTTTCCTGGGGATGATGTGATGTTCATAAAGTTCATCTCTTAGTTCTCTACGTCACTGCCTAAAGAGGTCAAAAAGCAAGGATGTGCTAATATGTACATTAGGTGAACGTGTGTTGTTTTTTTTCCACAGAGAGATCGAGATGTGTGGGTCTCTTACCGACTGATTTCTTCTCCGCGGGTTGTTCGAGTTGTCTGAATACACTGTATTTGTCTCCAATATCTGGATCAGAGCAAATAAAGAAGAATCGGTAACTATAAAGAGCAATATGAAAGAAATTTACTCTCCCTGTATCGTTCAAGGGCCAAAACTTAGTTTGTGAACTGAACGTGTCCTTATGTAAGCTGCTTTAACCTTCAGGGATCAATTTCGTATTTTAGATGTAATAAAAGGGCTCGACATGATGAAACACCTGGAAATGTCATGTTATCACTTTCTGCTTTTAATGAATCCTTGCCAGTTATCTACACAGGAAGGAACGGAACGTGCTGTTCCCCATGCTGCTGTGATGATAATATTGTTTCCTTCTCTGACTGACTTTATGTTTTGGTCCCAGTATGTACCCCCAAGAGGACTAACACTATTACATGAGGTATCCAACGTACCTGAGGCAGGGGGTGTAGGCTCTGCAGGCTGATCCACAGACAGCTGCTTGAACACGGCGTACTTATCAGAAGATGTAACGGAGGCGGAACCAGACACTGGAGTCAGCAAGGCAGGCGTGCTGCAGGGACACAAAAGCGAATCGTCAGACATCATGATGGGCGAAGTTCAAAGGTAAAGTTTAATCCCTATAAGCTGCCTGAGCTGAACGTTTGCCCTGGGTTCACAATTTGGAGAGAAACAGCTTCTTTTTTTTTTTCTTTTGTTACAAGCTCTTGGTGTCCTTTCATCCATTAAGGCCACTGAACAGGCAGAAGGTAGCTCTGCTTAGGAATAAAAATACACGCCCACTGTCTCACATCCAGCTCACCAACAAAAGTATTTATATCTTGTTTTACTAATTCGGACAAAATGTACTGGACTGCGTGTTAGCAGCACATGTTTAGAATGCCTCAAAGAACAAGCAGCTGATCCAAGCAGAGTGTAAATAAGTAATCCGTGGCCTGTTGTAACACTAGAGGAACATTACTTTTAAATAGCTCTGTTATATTAAAAAAATATAGTGATATACCAGTTTTTAAAAATTGCCAAATATTGGTACTGGTCTTAAAAATCCTATATTGATTTAGGTCTAAAAAAAGATTTTGATAATACTTCTTTTACTGTCTCTTAATATTCAGGCTATTCAGTAGCGAGATAGTTTTGTTTAGCGTGAGACGTGAACACCTTCCAGCCCCTTTGATACATGTTAATTACCACTTTATATTTAATTTAATTTAGAGGGTTTGTGCTGTCCTGCACCCACTGAAGACTCCAGGACGTTAACAGTCCAACCTGAGATGCATGATCAACCACTGAAACCCAAAACATATTTTTACACCTCAGTTTTTTGCACAGACTGGTTTATTTGCGAGCTTAAGAGCTGCTGCTGACAGACTTCAGTCAACTGATGAAAGAGCCAGTCCAAGAAAGTGGCTTCAGTCTTCTCAACACAACAGAAAACTAACCAGCATAATCCCAAAATGCCAAACTATTCCTGAAAGTGAAGGATGCTTTAATACAGGCCAAAAGCAAGAAATATGATGACCATTATGCCTGATCATATGCTAAAACAGACAAATCAGGGGCTTAGGGAAATTGTTAAACTCAGTGAATATTAGTTTCCTCAAAGCGCTTTTTCTGTAAGACATCCGACAGTAAGTTATGGATGCCAGTTCAGGCTGGCAGCCCAATATGAGCTGTTCAGCCTCTCATTTAATTAGAAAGCAATCTCAGTCTGCGGGGAATTCTTGTTACATTGATGAAACCGTCAGGACTGGATTTTTTCAGTTGCGAAATAGGAGAGAATCATAAAACGCCTATGCCACTTAGATTTCAGATACTTTAATTCTGCTTTCTCTTTGTCTTTCAGTGGATAATTGCCTTTCAGCTTCCTCTCACTGAAGGCACGGTTGCTCCAGAAAGGCTCGGAAAGAAGTAATATAAAGAAACGAGCTTATCTACTGTCCACTGAAATGAATTCATTAGTAGATGACCCAAACTCATTCCTATTCAGAGGAGGTTATTACAAGATATTGAAACAGTGCCTCTGACTGTAAGACAGACAATGAGAAGTACAAATATTATGCAGGATGAGTCAGCTATAAATAATCATCTAGGGCTGAATATTTGATGCTCATCTCTGCAAATATTTACAGCACAGAGAGCAAAAGGAGAGAGAGCTAGAATAAGAAATACCCAATCTTATTTAATGTAGCTTATAATTAGGGTCACATAAGCTCTTAAAATGCTCCTAATTATACAAGCCTGGAAAAAAAGGCAGACTCACTGTCTTCATCAACAAGCCTGTACCTGTTTTGGTGCTGTGGTGCAATGGTAGTAGGGAAGCTTCCTCCCGATTCCCCCTGAAAGTCAGAGAAAGCTTGGTCTCCTCCTGCCTTTGGAGCTTCCTGGAAGTCCTGGAAGTCATCGTCATCGGCTTTGGTTCCCTACGCAAACATCATGTTGGAGAGTGAAGTGAGTGAGGTGATCGACAGCAGGAAAATAAGAAACTGAGCATACCTGTGATACCTGTGCTGGAGGGAAACTGGCAATGAAATTTGTGTTTGTGGGTGGCTGAGCCGGTGCTGCCGGTGTCATAGGCATGACTGGTGGCGGGGCTGCTGTGGGCATGGCCATAGAGACCGGGGGCTGGGTCATCATGGGCTGCTGGTGCTGAGGCATGACAGGGGCCATGGCCATAGCCAGAGCCGGCAGGTTCGGCACGGGAGGAGAAGGAAATTGGCCGAGGATTTCCACGTTCATTGCCGGGAGGCCACTCTGAAAGTAAGGACACGACAAACAATATTCAAGCGAAGCAGGTCCCCCTGAGCTCAGCTGTTGTGCAAAAGCATATTAAAACATGATGAAATCTTTGTCCTGCAGCTGCAAATATAATCAAAGCAGTCTTCAACAAACGCTTTGTGTGCAATGTTTGTCAAAGCAGTGATGCCCAGCGTTTTTGGAATCTACCTTAACTTTCTAAAAAATGGAGTTATGTATCTGTGACTGCAAAAAAGCCTCAGGTTGAAAGCCACAGATAAGGTGAAGAAGTGAGTGAGAGTAACGGAGTCAGTTTGAGTCTTTCCATGAGGACTGTTGACAATGACAAATACAAAACAAAGCCTGTAAGATGTTTCAAAGTTTCATTTGGCTGCATTTTTTTTTCTTTCTTTGGGGGGGGGGTTAATGCGTTAAATCACGAAAGGTATCAGGGCACACGGATCATTGTGAACCTATATAATTTAAAGCCCTTCTGTATTCACTGAACGTGGCCAAGGACTAACGTTTATATATAAATTATTCAACACAATCCTTTTGAACAGATGTCACCAGCAGACTCAAACTTTCTTCCACCTCACAAGAGAATGCACCTTGTTTTGCTTGTGTTTTAAGCTTCTTGAAGATTTACATCACCAAAGGTGTCTTATTATTCCTCGCATGGAAGCGGAGGCATGCAGTGTTTCGTGAGCTGCCTGAAGATTTGCATCCTCCCAGGGGTGGTGGTGACAGGCCCGGGCTGAGAGTGATAAGAAGCCTCCTGCCAAACTTGGTTGATGGGGACTCAGCCATATATTGGACTTATAACGCTTCACAGGCCGCGGGCTGAGTCACAGCACCGCTTCTTTTCTCTCCGTTTTGAACTAAGCCCAGCTAATTTCAGTGAGGAGTTTATGGCGAGGCTCTGCGGAAGCTGTGGGAGATGATTAGTGGAGTTGTTCTAAGTGGATAATTTGTTTTGACTTCAGTGATTACCTGCGCCACCCCAATTAGTGCAAGTACAGTGTAAAGTTCCTCCTTGGTCAGCATGCCAGGTGTTGTGCGGTTGGCTGATGCCCAGATTTGCCCGAGTGCTTCCCTGGGAAGACCTGATGACATTAATATCGGGTAGAGTTTGGCTGTGTCTATCCCTGCCGGAGTCATGGTGATTTCAAGAACCTTCTTGAACATTTCTGGGAAAAGAAAAACAAAACATTTTTGCAATTCGTGTCATTTCTTTCCGCAAAACACACAGCGATGTTGAATATCGTCGTCTGAACATTAAACTGGATGTTTTTGAGAGTAAACGTTTACCTGGGACGAGGCTGTCGTTGTAAACCCAGGCGGGCAGCATGGTCTGAATGTGCTCTTGTTGTGGATACACACCAACACCTGCTGTCAGAAGCACAAGCACACATATACACACACACACAGACACACAATTAGCTGTTGAAGCAAAAGTCTTGTCCAGGCTTACGATCTGCCAAGTCTCTTGGCAGCTGAGCCCTGCTCATATCGAACTTGACAAAATTATACACCTGATGTCTGGAAGGCTCGGTGCAGATGTAACGCTCCCCTGCACTGAATCACAAACACCCTGCCACATCAGACATCTATAAATCAGTCTGTGAGTCATTTCCAGCTTCAAGGAGAGAGGAGAGAGGCAATTGCCTTGTAAGAAAAACTAACTAAAAATATAATTTAACTGCTGACATTGACCTAAATTATTCTTTTCTAGAAAACAGACAACCAGACATTTCAGTAAACTGCTATGGCTCATTTCGAGTCCCTGACACTGTCTGCAAGGCAGGTGTTTACTCAGACACCCACTTTGCACATAATACTTCCATCAGTCTTGAGCAGTTAAATGAATCTTATTACAAATCTCCCCTGGTCCCCGTGATGAGCCGCAATATTTCCCCTGATGACGCGGAGGACACGGACACAGACAAACAAATAACAGCACAAAGGAGTAGCAGAGTAGCATGCACAATCAGCCTTGGATTATGTTGGGCCCCAGTGGCACCTGCCAATCCATGCGCATCCCTGTTAAACCAAAGCAGTCAGCATGCGCCAGAGGTCGTTCTCTGAGAGGGTGTTACACAGTGAGTGAACAGACGGCGGCTTATTTAGTCAGCAGGTATCACCCAAGGACCTTGACAGACACAGTCCATTTCCACAGTCTGTGCAGGGAGCAGTGACATAAGAGAGCCCCGCTAACAAGACAGAGGTATAAAGCAGGAAGAAATAGGAGCAGAGATTTAGGAGACGATGGAGAGACACAAGGAAGGGCACCTCAAAGACATCGTCACCTCAGCAGCGAAGAAAACATCAACTTGATTTCATTTAACAGCATGCAGGCTACAACAGTAGGATGCCCAGTCCAGGATCTAGCATAAATCAATTATAACCCAAAGAGATAGAGGAGATTAAACTGCCAGAAGAGGGATACAATTATTTTGTCAGGGTTAGAAAGAATGAAAATATTTCTCAAGGACAGAAAGAGAACTACCACCCTGATTGTTTGTTAATGCTGCAAAGCAAGAGAGAAGCAGCAGCTATGAAGTCCAGTGAACGGGTACTTCTCTCACCACTGTCACTACTGGTTTGAGGAGATGTGCCAGCAGCTGATGGGGGGAGTTTGGGCGCTGGTACCGGGGCCTCTGGTGGCTTTTCTGTGACGAAGACAGAGCTCAAGTCCTCGGTGGCCGCGGCCCAGTTCCTCGCTTTAGTACTGGGCTGAAACTGGGCTGAAACTTTAGCTCTAGGAGTCATTTCAGCCAAACTCTGCTTGGACTTAAAGCTAACCTGTGCAGTCTTATCAGCTGTGAGATCACAGGAGGAGAACAGCTTCTCTTCCAGGGATGGGCCTAGAGGGGTGGATGAGGAACAAGCTTCTTTAACACATACTAGCAACAATGCACACTTAACGCATCTATTTATAGGCTCAATTTGCAAATGAAATTAGGGATGCTTTAGTAGATTTATGTTATAACTTAAAGATTTGTGTTTGAGATCTGATATGCAAGATAAGACTGAAGCAGTCAGTAGCAGTTATAAAAGGTTGCTAATCATGGTTCAGGCGTCTTGTAGCATTATTGTGCTCCTTTCCTGTAGCTGTTTTCAAACATGAACAGCTGACAATTTTGGAATACTTTCCACAGTTTTCCTTTTCTGCATGTAGCATACGGCAGGAAATAGTCCACCTCAAAAGCATTCGCACTACTAAACCACTACTGTGCTTTAGGTATGGGAGCCGTTGGGTAGATCATGCAGGTGGCAGGACACATAACTACTTAACAGGCATTAACTGAACTTAACTATTTGCAACCCAGTGCAATCCAACATCAACTAACTAATATCTGGGCCAACTTTGTTTGTCAATGTGTTCTCACATGCACACTCAGAATGGGTATGATGAATGCATGCATGCACACATGATTCCCTACTGCACTTATAACAAGCTGCAGTAACATGCCAAAATGTGCAGCAATACACCAACAAAGGCAGGGGAAAACATGCCTGCACAATTTTGAATACTGATTTTAACATTTAAATTCAATTAGTCTTTGCAAATGTTTTAGAAAGCAGGAATTCAATCAGCATGTCTTCTAAGAATTAAGGACAGTTTCTGGTGACTAAGACTGAACAGAAATGTAACTTTTGTTCCTCTAGAGAACTCCACAGGGCTTCTTTAAGAAGCTTTAAGGAGATTTGCCCAAAAACCACACAAAATCCCACATACAAAAGCACACTAACAAATTCAGTGACAGATCTTTTTCTTGAGCTGATAACAGCAGGCACTTTAACCATTATTACCCAAAGTACAGCCTTTCTCAAGGGGTACCAATATATTCTTCTTTTTAACCAAACCTTTCTTTAGAAATTGCGTAAGAAGCCAAGTATCAGATATTATTTAGTGTTATTTGTTGGAAATAAGATTAAAAAAAGCAAATGAGATCATTTGTAAACAGCCCCCTAAACAGAAATGTTACCTGACTGAATTTCAACAAAGACACTGCAAGGTAAATTCCTCAGGTCTCTTAATATCAGAGGCAATCTATCCATCAGCCATCTAATCTGCTTATTCCAGATGCTAAACAATTAGGTCAGAGATGTCTCAGAGAATCAAGGATGACACTGGACGGAGGGTTGCTGAATTGCTCTGGACAGAAGGTGATCTCTGCACCCTGTCATTCACAGTCTGAGACTGAAAGCTGTCACAGAGCAGCTGCTCATCCCAGAGATTACAGGGCAAATGACAAATGACATGACAGTCCTCTACCAGTGCACAAATCATAAATTCACTATCAAAAGGAAACGCAACTACTGCATGGGGAAAAACCTACTGAGAAACAGTCATTTTCAACAGTATTCCTTATTTATTATGCATCCTTGTTTACCCTTTAGTGTTGAGTACTGAGGTCATCTGCTGGTCTAGCTAGATGCATGCTCTCACACATTAATGCAGGTCAAAACGAACCCATCATCCAGGGTTACCAGTAAAAGCATTCAGCATCAGTGATAAAAGAATCACTAATGTAAAAAATTCCTCCAAACTAGGTGGAAAAAAGGGCAAATTAGAGGGATGGGAGGGGGAGGTGTGAACAAAGCAAGAGAAGAGTTACCTTGAAATGCAGACTGGGTGCTGGTGCTGACAGCAGAGTGTTGGGTGTCAGTGTGAATGGACACAGAAGAGGGGAGGGATTGTGAGGGTGGAAAAGTCGATTGGACTTGCGACTGAGAGGAGAGGTGGAAGTTGGCAGAAGGGAAAGTGTTTACAGGTCCCTGAACAAAGTCACTAAACTCGTCATCGTCCTCAGAGAAACCTATGTTGGGGGCAGAGGATGAAGGCTGGGCCTGAGAGGAGAACCCAAAGCTGGAGGGAGTGGTGGTGAAGGAGGAAGAGGATGAGGAGGGGGGCAAAGGGAACGACGTGGGGGTATCGACGGGGCCCTGAAAGTCACTAAAGTCATCATTATCCTCAGACATAGCTGGGGGAAGGGAGGGAGCAGTGACAGACGGGTGTGATGGCGATGAGTCTGCAAAAATGAAGAAATAATGATGATGGCACAGCACATGACAAACACACTACAATGGAAGATGATTTCGGAGCTGCACAGTGCAAGAGTGAGATAATGACTTTTTGTGCAAGAGCAGAAATTGTAGATCTGCAAACTGAAGAACACTTAACTTATATTCAGATTTACTACATGTCGTTTAGATGGATTTCTGATAATTCACTTTCAAAACCGCAACATTTGTACAGATTCCAACAGCTGAAGCAGAAGTCTGCACCCAGGAGAAACTGATAAATCTATAAGGAGCCTTGAGATGATTGATGCAGGTTATAGTATTACAGAAATGAAACTTATACTCAAAAGTGTCCTTGAACAGATCTCAAACTGGCAACATGGAGCAGCAAGTTAATACTGCTAGGTTTCATAGTTTAGAAAGGTCGGGAAGCACTGCACAAGATGCGGTGTATTTGTTAAATGCATCTCCAAAATTTCCTCAAATACACAGGGGTGAGTTAAGTAAAGAATATTATACAGTGGTCTGGTGAACCAGCAATCACTCAGTTATTATAAGGTTTTTTTTAAAGCAAGAAGCTTTAGCAGAAAACACTTTTAACTCCAAGTGCTAAGGTACCTGGCTTCTGGGTCTGAGATGATGGAGTGGGGTGCATCTTTGCATCTCTGCTGAAACCGTCCAGGTTGCCTTTGATTGCCTCCAAGGCGTCATCGCGGCTCTTCTCCCCCGTCTGAGCGCAGCACAATTGGGTATCGAGAGTCCAGAGGGTCAGTAAAACGAGCAGTGGACATGCCAGGAAAAACAAGCAGAACGAGATGTGGAGAGAGGCTCACCTTGGGTTTGACACTGCTGAGCAGCCTCAGCTTCTGTTTCTGCTCCTCAAATTGTCTTCTTTTCCTGTCTTCCTCCAGCATTTTCTGCTGCTGCTCCAGACGTTTTCTAAAGGGCAAGAAGAGTACAGCATAATACATATGACTCTTAAGAAGGATGAGCGCAAAGGAAGCTTGTTAAAACGGCAGCTGAAGGTTCGTGTTGTCTGATGGAAGTTTGTAAAAACATTTCAACATTTCTCAGTTCATTCGGTTCATTCTGCGGTTTACTTATCTTATTATAGCTAGACTTACATTTTATCACTTTAACCATTTTACATATAAACTTGTGGATTAAGTATTTCTCTGCATTTTTGCCTGAGAGGAGAAAGAAGGGAAACGCAAATCCAAACCTATAATTACAAATTTATGCTCTTAAAAAAATAGCACAAATAATATTTAAATTCCTAAGCAACGGCCTTGAAGTAAAGCCGAAACTCTTCACTTTATACACTTTAATCGTCTCTTGAGTTATTGCGATGGTGTACAGAGGCAAAATTGTGAAAACTGTGTCATTTTTATATTTTAGTATTGAGATACAATGGGCAGATTTAACTGACAGAAAATGATGAAAATAAAACAACTTACTAAAAAAGAGAAGGAGGATCTATAAAAAAATAATAATGATTTATTTATGTTAATGGAGAAGAGGACCAGAAAGCTATCAGATCAGGGGTCAGCTAAGAGCAGCAGCCCTGGTGCTTAAACTGATTCAGTGTGTTAGTTTTTGTTCTGGAAAATAATCTTAAAAGGATCAAAATCCACAAGACACATTAGCCGTGTGGTCTGTGAGGCTGTACTTGGACACAGTGCTCCATTAAGATAAGCAATAAAGGCCAACCTGACATATTGCACGTTTTTTCCTGACAACAAAAATGAGATCAATGTTGCTGTGATTTGGCGCTACATACAGTCGTGTGAAAAAGTCCTTGCCCCCCTTCCTGAATTCCAAATTTTTGTCTTAAATCTTTCAGATTATCAAACAAATTTAAATATTCGATAAAGATCACGCAAGTAAACATAAAATGCAGCTTCTAAATGAAGGTGTTTATTATTAAGGGGAAAACAACCAAACCCTACAGCTCTGTCAGAAAAAGTGACTGCCACTGCCTTGTTAAATCATGAATTAACTGTGATAAGCTCTCTTATCCGATGCTGTGGCTTGACCTTAAAAAGGCGGTTCATGCTTGAAAACCCTCCAATGGGGCTGAATTACAGCAAGTCTGCAAAGATGAGTGGGTCAAAATTCTTTCACAGGGCTGTAAAAGACTCACTGCCAGTTATCGCAAATGCTTGATTGCAGTTGTTGCTATTAACGCTGGCCCAACCAGCTATAAGGTTTAGGGGGTAATAATTTTTTCACACATGGCCATGGAGGTCTGGATTTTTTCTCCCTTTAATAATAAACACCTTCATTTAGAGACTGCATTTTGTGTTTACGTGCATGATCTTTATATTTCAATTTGTTTGATGATCTGAAACATTTAAGTATCCAAAAAAAAAAAAAAAAAGGACATCAGAAAGGGAGCAACCACTTTTTGACACGACTATAAATAAAATTGAATTGAAAATGAATTTATTTGAATGTATAAAGATGAAGCCAACATGCTGATTTTTATTTGGTATTAACATGTTAATATCCTGTATTGTGTATTTATTTTAGTGAGACAAGATTATTTGCATGTTTGACTGCTGCTCCCCCCCGGTTGCCCCCCTCCTCTCTCTACTACTCTCTTGCTTCATATTCTTCTTCTCCTTCACACACTCACATGCACTAATTAGCACTACATACAGTACAGCTGAGGCAGCTGGGAATGTCATCAGCTTTACAGGTGTTTGGACAAATTTAAACTGTGCCCTGATGGCCTTTAATGCAAAGTTCATCAACTGATTACAAGTCATCATGACGGGTACATGAATCTGTGAACCAAATGTCATGGCAGTCCAACCAAGAGTTTTTGTGACATTTCATTTAAAACCACAAATGTCAACTTGTCAACAGGACCATCTAGGTTATTAGGACTCATCCACTGAGGACCAACAGTGACCGCACAATCTACAGTTTGGGGCTAAAATAGTACTTGTGAGACATAAAACAAGGATTCACTTGGTTCCTTTAAATGTAACGTGCAGACATCGCATTTGAAGATGCATCAATCTCTCAAGTGTACAGTCACACAAATCTAAACATTTAGAAATCAAAAAATAAATAAGTAAATTAAAGTGCAGGGAAAAGTGTGGTTTCTTTTGCAGTGCTCAAAGAAGCATTTAGACACTTTACTCCAGTAAAATAAGCAACAACACATGATTAAAACCCAACCCAGTATCCATATTCTTTAAGATGTTTGGAGTGCTGCTGTGCTGTGAGAAGATGTGGAAGAAGTCCATTTTTCAAGAGCTTTAAAAATCACCTAACTTTATGTTGTCAGCTTTGTGATAATGAATTTTCCAGCTAATCCAAGAGGCTTTACAGGGTTAGTGGGTTAGGGTTTGGGGGATTATACGTCCTAAAAAGTAGCAGAATGCTCTCAGATGGTAAACTCAGATCTTTCAGTGTATTTGGGGGAAAAATTACCTAATTTGGACACTAAGGCTCTATTAAAAAGTATAAGAAGTAACCAGAAACTGAAGTTGACAGAAAATTTGAATGTGTTAAAGGGAAGTTTATTTTCCACTGCACTGTTTTTTAAGCTAGCTGCTTACTTAAACTTGATCTACACAAAGAGGAATTATAATGGAGGTGTAAAGATGACTTACTGGTGCTCTTCAGCCATCTGTTTCTGCATGTCAGCCGTGTACTGGGGTCCTGCTGGTCTCATACCCATAAACTGTGGCTGACCCAAGAACTGCATCCCAGGGGTCTGCATCCCAATCGCCATTCCACCCTGTTAGACCCCCACCCCCCCAAAAAAACATGCAACAAACTATTTAGCATTCCTGCTCCGCTCGTGTGATTATCAAATGCTTTAACCAAGGGAAAGCAAAATGTTAATGGATTAAAGTCTTGTTAAACATCACCAGGCAACAATAAATTCCTGTTAATGTGCTGGTGTTTAAAACTGTTTGTGGAGAGATTAACATGGAAGCAAATGAGTTCAAGAGGAGCTGTAAAGCCAGCCTTCCACATGAGTGAAATCAGTTAAATCAATACAGCAGTGTTTCACTACTATGTATGCACCAAATGCAGCCAAATTAGCAAGTTCACTCAAAATACTACAAGAGAATAAATAAATACATAAATAAATCCTCAGGGAAATATTAATTTGACCCCCGCCTCCCAAAAAACATATGCAAACACAGAACCAAGCACAACATATAAGAAATAGCGCTGACCTGCATAGGGATGGCACCTGGGGGCATCTGGCCTCCAAAGTTCATTCCCATCATGCCCTGCATGTTAGGCTGCATGACAGGAACCATGGGGAAGCCCTGCTGTTGCTGCTGCTGCTGTTGCTGCATGGGTACCATGCCTGCAGAAACACACAAACTCTGTTATCACATACTGTAGACATGGTTAAAATATTCTATATGTAACATGTTTATCATGCTTTGCTGAATTTATTGAGTTTCTTTTACTCTCTTTTATTGTATTACATTCAAATTTTTACATTGCATTTTTTCCTGGTACCATACTGAGATGCAGTTTCCATTGTTACTGTTTTGTATTTATTTTAATGGTTTTATTAACTGATAGCCTTGATTCTTACTCAGTGCGATTCATGTGAAGTTGATTTGGCTACTTTTTTTTGATTCACGGGTCTTGTAAAATCAATTTTTACAAGCCTTCTAGTAGTTTTTCTTCATATTACTCTCTTGCCAACAGAGAATCTTCACCAGCTGATTGCACTGACAGTTTTACTGCCTGGAGCAAGGCCTGTAAGACCGGAGAAGCTACATAGAAAACAGTAGATTTGGAGGTCTTCCCGCAATCATCATGGGGAATGTGAGGCGTCCGCAAAATAATATGGAGTCTGATTTATCGAGCTCTTCTTTTTTTTTATTTTTATTTTTATTTTTTTTTTATCTGAGCTCCTTATTTAGTGTAATTTTTTTAATAATACAAATGAGTGCTTGGATTTATTGGCTGCTGAAACACGGTAACTTCCCAACTTTTGGTATAAATGAAGTTCTTTGTTTCTTTATAATAATTTATTACAAGTTTAATAAGTTAATCTGTTTTTTCCTATTAATTTTTTCTTCCCGTTTTACATTCAGTTTTTACAGGGGATTCTTCTGTGTTTTTAAAAATGTACTTTTTGAGCTTCCATTTAACTGAGCACCTTTCCTTTGTGTAAATTTTTCCTTATTGAGCTCATTTTGGTCATGTTTTATTTTATTAAGCTACACTGTTATAGGCTGCGTTTAAAGTTTTTACAGCTATAATGAAGAATTTACAAACTATTGGGAGAAATAAAATGTATTTACTTACTTATCTTAGTTTAAGTTATCAAGAAAAAGAGAAAACAAAAGCCTCCAGAGGCTGGTCATAATTCAGTATTGCAAATCCATTACCATTTCTTCCGACAGCTGGAAAAAGACACAGGCTTTGCAACAGCCAAATCTGTTTCTCTGGTGACTACTGTGACAACTTGGAGCAAAACAAGAGGATTGGGGGAAGAAAAATTGGAAAAGTGTGTGTTTATTTTTTAACCAGAGCTGAGCAGCCAGCTCCGACTGGAGCCTGCAGATGATTCACCGTGTTAGGGCTCAACTGGGCTGTGTAAATGGCTTGTCTGGAAGACTGTGCACATTCTAATTTGTTGGACTAAAATGACATTGCTAACAGGAGCATATAATGATCCCTAAGAGACGCTCGTCCCACCAGTGCATGCGTGGTTTATCTGGAGGCGTTACTGTAAAGCCAACAGTCTGAGTAGGATGAGCAGCCACAGCTAAATGATGGCACATCTGAGACCTGCCTTGCTCAGTGCTGAGCATTGTAACAAAGATATGAGCTGCAATGTGCCGAATCCTCACTGATCCTCATATGCCCAAGAACTGCAAGGACCAATAACTAAAAGGAAAGGACGAAAACAATCAAAGTTAACGTCAAAGGCCAACCTATCTCCCCTACTAGGCTGTCCTCCCATGTTCCTTTTAGCTCTAAAGAGGGGCATGCTTGCAGCATGTTCCTCATCATTCCTCTTATTTCATTTTGCATTTTGGTTTATTTTTCTCTCCCAACCCAGATTTGGCTTCACCCTCTTCCCCAAATGAAAGCTGAAGGCTTGATGTTTGATACAGGGGAGCAAATCAAGCGCACAAAGTTCAATCAACAGAGCAAGCACTCGATTAACGCAACAATCATAATCACAACTATTATGGTCAATACTGTAGTTTAAACATTAATTTACTGAACTTAAAAACATGTTGGGAGGAGATTTATGTTCTAAAATGTGTCATAGTGCTGAAAGTGGACCAGGTGACAGACCCTGAGCAATCCAGGGTTTCTCTTCATCTCTTTTCATGTATGGATCTTGGTAAAGAGAAGCTCTGTTTTAGTCAACTAAGCAAAAACTACAAACTGTAAAGGAACAGAGTGCGTTTGAATTATAGCACAATAAAAAAAAAACCAAAGAGCTCTACAGAGAAAGTAGATGAAATTATTTTGTAATCATAACTTAAATTTAAGTTTAATCCAGTTCCTAGCCTTTTTCAGAAGAGTACAAGGCTGCCAAAGAAGGTGACACTGAAGAGGAGATGAGCCAAACTTTTTAAAGTTATTTACAGAGCCGAGAAACTTTTGATCACATCTTGTGTGACTGATTACATCGAGGGAAGAATGACACTTATTGTGCTAATACTTGTTAGAAAATCAGTATTTCAATATCCACTTTATTTAAAATGAAGATTTCTAGTAACATTTGTCAAAATAAACAACGTTTACATTCTAAAGTGCAATATCCTGACAGTTTGCTTCAAAAAGCAATATTCTATGATCCCATTCAAATTCACACAAAACACATTTGTGTGCCATCTCCTCAGCTGAATATATTTACACAAACAGTTTGGAGGGAAAGAGCGGTAATATTCACTGCGAAATGACTCACCTTGCGGCGGTCCCAAGCCTCCTCCAACAGGATACATAAAACTAAAGAAATAAAGAAGAAAAACACAGATTATGAGATTCAAACTGAGGCTGAAGTTAAAAACAGCCTTCATTTATGTGGCCTTTTTATTCCCCGGTCCCCTGCTGAACATTTATAGCAGCAGATGACTCGTTGTCACTTAGCTGCAACAATACCATTTAAAATCAACAGCCGTTATAATAACACAACTGACGTGGAAGAGATAAGTGAAATTAGATGTGACGCCATGTTTGCTTGACAATAAATGAGATTGAGAGGCTGTGAGCTGTACAAATCAGTCCATTTTTTCAGTTTCATGTGGTCCTTCAGTTTAATTTTATTCCATTTTATACTGATCTCATTTGAGATGACAAAACAGAACCAAAAATATAAAAAAGTAAAACTGCAACCTCCTCAAAACAACTTGAAAATGCCTTCCTCCTTGCGTCAAATCTGAATCCTGTTGCTGTAATTCTTCAGATGACAGTAACACACTCCCGTAAGCCGACAGGTAAAATTAAACACGGATGCGATAAAAGTGTGTTGCTGATGACAGTGACATCAACAAGCAGACGCAGTTTTGTTCTACAGACTCGAAGCAGCTGAGGCTTATTCACAAAGAACCCCTCAGATCCTTTGGAGCAACGTTCACGCCAGATAAACAAGAGGGTAGATGGCTGGGCGAGTTTCTGCAGGCGACTTGGACTCTTGTCGCTGTGCTGAGAAACAGGCCTTTAAGAAATAATCAGAGGAAGTCTTTCTACGAGTCGTCCAAGTCTCTCCCTCGCCGGAGCCAACCCACACAGGCCTTCGGCTATTTGTCAAATAACTTACTACAACTCACAGACTGGAAGCGTTGATGCAGAAACAAACAGAAGACGGAGCCAGCCGGGCCTCTGCTTCCAACGATTCCCAGTTTAATGTGATCATCACAATATAATACTGGTAACTTTAGAACTGAGACAACTGTGCTGACAGAAGGGAAGCAGAGAGATCACTGTCACAGAAAGCAGGCACTGGCTCATAATGCAGGCTTGTAAACACGACGACTGCAACTATTCTTTATCGATTAACCCTGTCCGTTATTCGTTATTATCATTATTCACAGAGTCATTACTATTTCCAAATATCTTCATTCACTAGCACTGTCTAACCAGCCGGAGAACCCTCATATTTCCTTGTATCTGAAACACAATTAGTAACTAGCCAGCAAACCCAGTGGAGCATTTAGCAGCTTAAGAACCACATATTTCCCTCAGGAGCTGGCAGAGAGCAAACCATATATATTCATCAGGTGGTGCTACATGTCCGCTGGAGTTATAGGTTTTCTCCAACACAAAACGGGCCTCTGGGGAGGGAGTACGCACACAGACACAACTGGAGTCCCTGTTACCTTAGTTAAGGTCTATGAATTTTCCTCGTGTTTCTGTCCTTGTAAAAAACACAAGTTGTTTTCGTTTGAGTAATTTAAACCCCACTTTAGAAAACTGGTCAATTACAATCCTTGAAATTTTGAGTTTTCCCAATGCAAGAGGAACTCTGAAGTGTCCAATGTGATAACATGGAAATGTTGTGTCTGCATGGGCTTACTTCAAAGAGCCAAAATTATCTGTTATTTTAAGGGTTAAAGGTACTTTTTGTAATTACCCTCTGCAGAATTTACCTAAAGCTTTCTCTACCGGGTGGCACCGTTTTACCAGTGGGTGTGTGGGTTAGCCGTTTCTCCAAGAGGTTTTGCCTTTTGCAGGCTTCCATTGTTAAAATGGATGTGCTTTAATAACTTGCCTGCTTAAACAAAAGGTTCAATTGAATCACTGTGCCATCTTGTGTTACCTAATGGTAGTACATGAAATTACAGCCCTGCTGCAGCTCAACTTCAACATAGTACTGTACATTTATGATTTGGGACATAGTCACAACAGCTATTTGTTCAAGTCCTCCTGAGTCTGTCACATTTAATTCACACTAATGTGAATTTATGGGCACTCTTGGTGCTGATGAGTGGTCCTCTTTTCTCTGCTCATCTAAAAACATTTAAACTCAAAGCAAGAAGCCAGCGTTTCCCCTCACAGGATACTGTTGTAATATGACAAGTACCAGAGGGTTTCAGATTCTCGCATCTGCTCACTGGAAGATTGGCAGCTTAAAAAGCTTTTTGAGCATGACGGCACTACTGTCTGCCATCCTTCAGCAAATCAGAGGTCATGGCCGAGTGGATTAACATAGAGGGAGATAAGCGGCGACAGCAGCTGTGGACACCAGGCAGGCCTGAGCCTTGTAAAAGGTCTGGATTCATCTAATAGCTTATCAAACTGCTTTAAATGCTTGGGGACAGAAGGGACAGTTTCAGAGTTTTTAGCCAGAGTCGTTACTGTTAAAATTATTTGCTCTCATAGAGGAACAGAGAGCAAACTTAAAATCACTCCTATAAAAAGGAAAAGCTTACTTTTAATAGACCTGCCACTTCTGCTACATAAAGATCTAAAGCATTTACGTACAAACAACTGATTATTTAGGGCTTTGTTATTTACCCAAAGAAACATGCTAGAAATTCTCAATTTTCTGCCTTACGAATGCACTTTTTCCTCATTCGCTGCTAATGCTGTTGCTTCCATAGATGCTATTATGTAGGAAAAAGTCGCCATGGCTGGAGCCAATGAATCTATCGGACGGCTGTTATTAGGTGTTATCAGCCAACTGATTGACATTTGGCTGATATATTAGCCAACGGATCCACCACTGAACTCAGAAAATGTTATCTTATTTACTGATTTATCAGTTGTATTGATTTTAATGTCATTATTTGTATTTCAGAGCTGAAAGCCCCTTTTTAAAAAAAACTTTAGATATCCATGTATAATGAAGATTTCTTTGTTTTCTTGATATAACAGAGGGAATAAACAGAGCAGGAAAAATGTCATTGGTATCGGCCCAGAATTTTACAACTAATGCATCACTAAAAGTAACCGAAAGCACTCTGAAAAGCAAGCACTAATCATTTTCTCTCTCATATACAGGAACATCGTGAGTTGCCCAGTTTGGAAACAAATTTAGAGAGGCTTGAACATGTGCAGGGGGGGATAGTGGATAAAAAAGACAAAGGATGTTGAATATGGAGCTGCCAGGCAGGTGGAAATGAAAAAGACCTCAGAGGATGTTCACAAATGTAGTGAAGAAGGGCATGCAGAGGGTTGGTGTGTCAGAAGAGAAGGGTAGAGTGAGACTGAGATCGAGGTAGGTGATCTGCTGTGGCAACCCCTAAAGGGAGCAGCTGAGAGAAGAAGAAATATTCTAAATAGCTGGTGTAAAAAGTATGGTTTCTGCACAGGATATCATCTGACATTCATAAAGTATTTAATCACATGCCTTGTTGAAAACAGAGGATCTGCATGGAGCCTACAAACTAGGGCTGTGCGATATGACCAAAATCTCATATCCCGATATAAGAATTCTATCGTCCGATAACGACATAAATCGCAAAAATATAACATTTTCTGTAAATTCTGTGAATCTCGGGCAGCTCGACTTGCGGGAAGTGTTTCCAGCTGCGCGTCATGTAGCTGGAGTCGAGTGTTTTAACCGATGCATGAAACGATACATTTTTAGACATAAGTTGTAAAGGCCGCCGTTTTCTTTGTGAGTATTTATTACACGGCATGCTGCGGGGAAAAGCCTGTTCTAACGTTTGAGTCTAAGGTTTATTTTTTAGCACCTGGCGGCTCTGTTTTTACTTCTCATCCGTTAATAATCTGCTCTTTCACGCGATTCAGTTTATTTTGAAAAGTCTCAACAGGATCTTGAGCTTTATTGTGAAAGGTTTATGTGGTACATAAACAAGCGGATACGCGATGGTGTTACCGTCTTGTTGCTAACCACAACGCATAAAAACAGGTGCTTGTCCGCCTGTAGTGTGGTTATATTAAATATAAGAGAAAGAGAGAACTTAAAGAAATTAATATAGCCACTACAGTGACCATCAAAACGGTGAAAAAAATATTGCTGTAAACAGTTTATTTTGCGACACCACGAAACAAACGATAGCGTAAAATGAAACCATAGACGTTTTGTCATCCGATATATATCGTTATATCGAACAGCCCTACTACAAACTACAAAAGGTTGCTGGAATTCTCAAACAGGCTTCACCTCCTGGCTTTGCACTTTAGCATTCAGGTACATTTTACTTTT
This sequence comes from Copadichromis virginalis, assembly GCF_057382275.1. Lineage (NCBI taxonomy): Eukaryota > Metazoa > Chordata > Actinopteri > Cichliformes > Cichlidae > Copadichromis > Copadichromis virginalis. The sequence continues at coordinate 31,734,213 of NC_140631.1, read as the reverse complement.
ATCATACCCACGTTGTCATTTCTTGCAGCTACTCAGTTTCCAAGATTTCCAAGATTGAAGTTTCCAAGATTGTTTTTTACCAAATGGGACCACTGATTATAAAAAAAGTCACACTGTACCATGGAAGTAGATACTTTAAAAAAAAAAAAAAAGGATTTCCAAAGTCAAAGTTAAGCATGGCCCATCTCATAAATGACACATTTTTTGAACATATAAATATAGCCCAAATCTACCAGAGTATACATTAGAGGTTTTACCAGCCACAGTGAAAGAATGGCACAGACAGTCTTGAGGGCTTTGGTTTCACCTGTCAGATCAGTATCACCTGGCTAGCCTTGTAGCCAGAGTATATTTATTATTCAGGGTGCTGGAGCTCGTGTTATGAAAAAATCATGAGGCTGGCCTTTTCATCTCCTCTGCAGACCATCATCACACTGCTTTAATAAGACACCTGAACATCTCCTCACCATTTACAGCTACTTACTGGAATATGCATGTACGACAGGGCTGATTATGTAATTCAGCAGAGAGTTATTAGAGCAATCTGACTCTTGAAGAAGGGCTTAGAGTCTCTGCTGCTTGGTGTGTTACAGGGACAAAAACTTAACTAAATCAACCCCTTCCCCACAAATCTTCACGTCCTAATGCTTTATCTTCGTAAATAGCCAACACCATACTAAATCCCTAATAATAGAAAACATAATTCTGAGAAAGTGTTAATATGTGTCCCTACCAGCCACCCACAGGCCTGCCTAGCAATGCTACAAGAGATTCATCTAGCAAGTATCGCGTTATATCACCAGAGACCGAGAGCAATGGACACTATGACTACCACAGAATAACTTAAGCGTGAAATCTGTTAATATGACCACACCGTGGAGTTAGTCTGGTCCACTCTGAACATGGACAGGTAAAGGCAGAAGGAGCCAGCTAACGTTAGCTGTGGCACCTGACTACGAGCCATCTCATCTCATCTCCCTGCTCCGACAAACTAAGCCAGCCTTTATCGCGATATTTGAGGGCGTCCTCGTGGCTAAATGTGAAGCCCCGCGACTGTCGGGGGTGAATGTTTCACGCACAAATTACTTCCCCTGAAATGAGTCAGTTTAAAATGGCTAAAATACCTGCCACCTCCCCCAGATCCTGGCCGCAGCGCCATCTTGATAACAGCAGTCACTAAGAGGAAGACGACGTCACTACTTAGGACTGTGTTGTGGGACGTTCGGTGCCCTGAGTTCAGTCTGTCAGGCACACCTGCCGGCTCATAGCAGGGCTAATTTTTAGTTTTGTTGGCTTATTTGTTGTTGTTTTTTCCTGAATTACCCCCCACCACAGGTCCACATATACATTTTACCTTTAACCTTAAGTCTTCATATTCCACAGTTTGTTTCCACCAGTGAAATTTCAACTTATTATTTCGGTAGTAATATCTTGGCGCTACTTCTAAGAAAGACAAAATGCTGAGATAATACATAATTAATAATAATTCACTTTTTTTCAATGTCTTCAGTAACCTGGATTCTCTCTTTCTCCAAATGACTGAAGCTAACAGTTAAGTTACTAGTTTTTGATTAACTTTGTTAGCAATGTCAAGGAAAATTGATCTTTTTTTAAAACAACATGATGTGTTTTTTTTAAAGACTGTAATGTTAATTCCCGACAGGTGTGCTATTGCGAGGATTTGTATTGTCTAATATGGGGAAATTATATTGTCTTGCACTGACTGGATGCCCATTAACTCCTGGTGTGTGTGTGTGTGTGTGTGTGCACAGAGAGACAGCCAAGTTCCTAATGGATATAAGGAAGTTTTTCACAAAAAAGGAGCCAGATTCAGGTAAAAAAAAAAAAGTGTAAGATCAAATGATCCATCAATCAATGTGGATCAGTGTTTCAATATCTATATCTTTTATTAGATGGTTTGGTTATTTGCCTTTTGGTTGAAAGTACACTGAGTGAGGACTTTATTATTAGTTATCTTAATAGTATTTTTTTTTTCATATTAATGTATTTTTTTCATCTGCTATACAGAATCTGCAACACAGGTTGAAACATTTTTGACCCTCTTTAACAACATTCCAACATAACATTATCATTGATTGGGGAGATTAAAATTAATTATATATTTTTATGTGGTTCAGCCACAACTCTACTAAAACCTCAGCCAGTAATAGGTAGGCCCACTTTTGGACCATCTAGTTGTCTGTATGACTGCACTACAGTACGTGCATCACATTTGCACACTATCAGAAAGTGCCAAACAGAGCCCTGGTGGAGTGAGGAGCTGTAAGGGGAAGCAGAGTTCCCTGTTTATCTTCTAAAAATGTTTTAAGCTAGCTTGTTTCAAAGATTCTGTACAGCAGCTTTAAATGTTTTCCAAAAGCGCACTTTAGGTTAGATATGTATTTGTTTTATTCCAATCCATTCTTCTTTTGCAGTAGTTGTCAGGCGTTGTGTGGAGGCGAGGAAGAAGGAACCCAAACGCAGGACTGGCAGGTAGGTGAAGGTTTATTATAGGGAGTGGGTGAACAGACACTGACTGGCTAGACAACTGAACGGCTGACTGAACTGAGGGAACACACGGGAAGGACAACGTAACATCAATGACACGACCGTGAACGAATAGAAACAGAGGGCTTAACAGACTGGTGAGGATGATAATGAAAGACCGGTGAGTACACAGCTGAACATAATCTGACTAATGATACGTGGGAATAACTGGAACACAATACGCAGGCGGTATGCTGGCACAGAAAACAGATGTGAAAATAAACTGAAGATGACAAAACGGAAAACACTGGGTCAACGACCCAGGAACCCTGACAGTAGTAGTCTATTGTAGCATTTAAATAACCTTTATCAGATTTGATGGTTTTGTTACAGACTTTTCAAAAAAGTGTTTTGCTTTTCTTTCACAAATGTGGGGATTAAATTGTGTTAAAACGTACAAAACAGTGATGTGTTTTGTGACGAGGACCCAGGCACAGAGAGACTTGATGAATTTAAGAATCTTATAATTTAATAAAGAAATTTGCAGACTTGCACAGAGATGGTAAAATTATGATGACTGATAACGGAGACAAAGACAACAGACGACGGGGACAGGGAGGAACAGGGGTGTAAATGCACCAAGGAGACAGTCAGAGAGAACTCGGGACAACTGGAGACATTTAAGGACAGGGACTGACAGAGACAGGAAAGAAGTTTCATCGCGACAAGTAAAGTTTACCCCCAAAGCTCTGATCCTAGAATCACCCCAGTTGGCTTATTTGTGTATGCTAAAAATAAATAAATAAAATAAAATAAAATAAAAACGCCTTTGTGATGGTCAAAACGAACGGAGCGGAAGGCCGACCTGCGAGGACTAATGCAGGGCAACAAATTCCCATCTTTAATATTGGTTGTTGCAATACAAACTTTCTGCCAGCAGGTGTCAGTGTGTAGCTTTGTCGAGGTTTTGTTAAGGCGAGAACCTGAACATGCAAAGGCACATAAACAAAACCTCCATCCATCCATCCATTCGCTTCCGCTTATCCTTTTCAGGGTCGCGGGGGGCGCTGGAGCCTATCCCAGCTGTCATAGGGCGAGAGGCAGGGTACACCCTGGACAGGTCGCCAGTCTGTCGCAGGGCCAACACACAGGGACAGACAACCATTCACACTCACATTCACACCTAGTGGCAATTTGGATTAATCAATTAACCTATCCCCACAAGCTGTCATACAGAAACAAACCTGTGAGCTGCTGTGATCATTAAACTGCATGTTGGAGGAAAATACTTCAACTTTAATACCTGCAATTTCTAAAGCTCGAAAATGACAAAAATAAAGTTCATATTCCAGATCTCAGAATTTAATAAAAACGAGAAAGTAGTCACGTGTGCAAATATGATCCTGTGCCAGTTAGCTGCACGTGATTCTTTATCTGTGGTACAGTTTAGTAGGACAGGTATACCTACTTATTCTTATCACCCACGAAGGCTGTGTCTGATTTTCCGAGTAAGAGCGAGCAAAGCTGCCCATAGGTGAGGGGAGGTGACAGCAGTCTCTGTTTTTATGGAGGTGCCTGGCCCAAATATTTTTTGAGATTATCAGCAAGCACTGTATAATTTTTTAGATATAAATTTGAGAGGGTTGTTTGTTTGTTTTTTGGATTATCTTACAGTCTATACCTCACACAGCCCTTAGTTACTGTAAGTAATTTGTTCAATTACAGTAAAGTACTGTAGCTTGTAATTTTACAGCGTATATAATCTACAAAAACAAACAGCAGTGTTACGTATTAGCTTTACAGTATCATAGCATCATACTTTGTTTAGTGTTCCTACTTTGTTCCCGTCGTTTTACCTTTTTTCTTTATTTTTGTTTTTTGACATTAAAATCTAACTGCATGTACTCTGAATTAAATTTCGTATCTTTCTCGACTTTGTCTCAAATTACACTGTAAACATGTACAGCTTGCTGATAAGACATTTATAGTATGCATCTGTTTTCACAAGTAATGGTACATAACTGTACTAAATTCCCAATTTTTCTACATCAGCTTGCTACATTGTATTTTCATATGTGTCATCAGGTGACTATCTCAGATACCATCGAGATGTTGAATAATTATGATTGCCTGTTATGATTCACCAAAGACCCACATTCACACACTGATGTGTTGTCCAACGTTTTTACTGGCTGTCTGAAACACTGAGGCAATTGTGTGTCCTGACAAAGTGATTCAGTTTCATTGTTACACCGAGGGCAAGGTGGAGCAGCAAGGAGAAGCCTGTGTGGCATTGTCTCAGTGGGTGTTGTTGTGAAAGATTTACAGCTTAATGAGAGTCATGTAAAGCAGAGGACAACAAGCCCTGCTGCTATCCATCACCTGGTCTGCTCCCAGCCTTATACCTTAGCTCTGTTCACAGAGCATATACATGACAGAGGGGGACATGACCACATTTTTGGATCCCGATTGACTAACAAGAAAGAAAAGGAAAGCTTTCAGTGTTTTATTGAGTTTATTAGTGGCATTAATGTAAGCTTTTGTTAAATTTATGATACTTTTTTCACTGAGGAAACGGAGGTCATATATGTACCTGGACGATATTAAAGAGGCTGATTCCACTATGTTCAGGATCTATTTGTTTTGTTTAGTTTTTTGTACTTTCAGGCCAACATAAAGTAAAGAAAGGAAGCAGGATGGAATACAGAGACGCTGTGTCTTTACACATGACCAACTACTGCTGAAGACATCAAGGTCATGTCCCGGTGAGGTCCTTTTATAGATAATAGGAAGAGTTTAAGTTGTGTTGTGTAAACAAAATTGACATGATTGTAAAATAGTTCATTTATATACATTAGGAGCTTTAACTTGAGTAAAAAAAAAACTTTTTTTGTCTGCCTGAAATGTAAAAATGAAAAAAGTACTAAGTTTATCAGATAGATACATTAAAACAAGCAGTTATTTCATTCAAGATATTCAGCCTCAGTGCATATAAAACTCCACCCACTGCCCTACTTTGGGAAATATTTTTACTGTACAAAAGACACGTTAATTATTTGAAGGAAACATATAAACTCAGCAAAAAAGGAAATGAAACAATATTTGTAAATGCTTTTTAGCATTTTTAGCAGAAGTCATTGATGGAAACTATGACAAACCCCAGACCATGAGAGGGACCACTGATGTTGCCTGTAATTATAATTATAGATCGCATACATTATTATTAAACGACACAATACTTTTGTGAGCATATTGAGTCTAAAACTGACTTCAGATTCAAAATGACTTTAATGAAGCGCTGTCACATGTGCAGAGAGTCAAATTTAAAGGAATATTAAACATCTATTGGTGATGCTTTTAGCCGGTCCTGTAATGGACTAAAATCATCATTTTACTCCTGATTGTTTAACATGTTCATTGTTTGATTACAGTTAGAGAAAATACAAATGATTAACTTGGTGAATAAAACATGAAATATTCAAACTTCTGTGTTGTGGACATAAGATACCTCCTACTTGTGCATGTCAGTGCATGTTGCGTGGGCCACAATGTTCTTTGTCATGCATGAAGCTTGCACACCTTACACAATGAGAAAAGCATGTTGTTGTTGTTTTTTCTTTGAGCTTTTTATAACTGCTTGGATTTTTTTTTGTTCTGCTCTCATTGTCTCTGTTGTGACCCATTGCTGAGCTTGATCAGGCCTCATTAGCCTCCTCCTCCTCTTCTTCTCAGTCGCCGAGCATGGTCTTCCTCCCTGCTGTGTGCCGGGTTTAGCTGGAGGCCGGCCACTCAGTCAGTCCCCTCGACAGTTGGATCTGGACTGGATGTGAGCAGTCCCCCACACCCAGAGATCTGCCGAGAAAGGTGAACATTAACCCGGGACTCATTCAAGGAATCCCACAATTCCCCATAAATCATTAACCCGTCCAGCATCAAGACAGTGACAGCATCAGCATGACAACATCAATCTGTCAGGATTCCTCTGAACCAGGGATTCTCACAGATTTTCAGATGCAAATAGAGGGAAACTGGGAGAAAACAGGCTTGCACTCCTGGGCTGAAACAACAAGCGTGGCCCCGATGTTTAGTTCAGTACTTATATATACTCGTTATATGTTTTTGGTTTTTTTTGTTCTCTTGAGTTCCTGCAGCAGGTGGCTGTAGCTGGATGAGGTTCAAAACAACAAACGATCATTATTATTAAATGTAAATCGATCCTTCCACCTGAACAGCTTAGAAGCTTCATTTTATTAACTGAAACCACTTGCTCACCTCCATGCCATAGTCCGTGCCACTGAGTACATGTAACACTGCACTTAAATACACTTTCTGAGATACTCAGGTTGTTTTTTTTAGCAGCTTTGTATACTAAATGAAGATTTAACATTCCCAGAATATGAGAGGCTAATAAAATATCGCACAGCTGTTACTGTAACTCAAATTAAAAGCAGTATGCAGTGACAATATCCAAGAGTATATTATTGTATTATTACACTAAAAGACCTGTTTCTGCACATATTTTTTTACTGAACTGAAAACATTGTATGATTTGATTAGTTGTACTTTTGATAGAATTCAAAGACAAAAGCCATCGATGCATATTTAAACAGATCTTCAGCTGCAAAGTTGACTTCTCCTCTGTAAAATTTGACAAGTTTTATTCTTATTTCTCAAGTATTATAATGTATGTTAATGTTGGTAATTTATGAATGTTGTAGCATGAATGTACAAAGTTAAAATTTTTATTTTTGTCATTTTTTTGTAATGTTTGCACTCATTGTTGTGTTATTTGTGTTACAATGAATTTGTGCCATCTCTGTAAACCCAGAGCTGCAGCAATAATAGACATTTATTTATATTCTGTATGCCTCTTACATGTAAAAGGATGGTAACAGAACACCAACCATCTTTCTAATTTACTTTTAACCTTCTGACACCCGAGCTCTTGTGTGGATTACATTTTTAATTTCTTCAAGCTGTTTCGGAGTAATTGGACCGCGTTAAATTTGAAAACTGTAAGTATCGTCTTGAACAGATGATATTTTTTCATTGTCATTTGGGAATAATGGGTTCAATTTACAACATAACTCGGGTCACCTTTGTTTAACAAAGTATGAAACTCTGTTTGGAGTAGAAGGATGTATAATTGCAAAAAAGCCAAAATGTAAGTCAGAATTAAATATGAACTGCTTTATTTAGTTTTATTGTCATTTTCTAAATCATTTTCTTTAACTCAAAGTTTGTTTTCAACAAATGTTTTGAAACCTTGGCTTCTTGAACACAGCTAATAAAGATTTTGTATGTGTTCTGACGTTTGGTGGCGATAAAATGAAACAAATCCATGATCAGAAGAAAGCTGATGAATAAATGACTCAGATCAAAAGCCACCTATCTTGTCATTAGTCCGGCCTAGCTGTCACCGTAGGTGGTACTGGTGTCGATGTACGGTGAAGGCTGCCGATTGTTACTGGCTGATCTCCATGACTGTGCTGCAGCACAACAGAGGCCTTCTTGATCACAGCTTTTGATGGAAGACTCCTGTCAGAGCAGCTCCATACATGTGTATGTATTTCTCCGTAGAAAAGTTGGCGTAAACTCTGGTCACAGTGACCAATTAGCCCTGGTGCAGAGTGGCCTCCTGACCCTTGACCCCTGCTGGGTAGCCTTATCCATTAACCCCTCGGGCCTCAGCTGGAGTTGATGTAGCATCCTTTCTTGTGGCGCTGCTAAACACACGGCTGCATTCACTCTGCGGCTTCCACTTTCTGTCTCTTTGTGCGAGTCCTCTGATCCCAGTGTGTCTACTCGCTTCTTGTGGTGACCTCTCGAGTCCTCTGCCACACTCAGTCTGCGGTCAGCTTCCATCGCAGCGTCACAGTCATTTTAAATTTCTAATGGAGAATCTTCTTAACTGTATCTTAATTTTAGCATTATGTATATGCTGACTTTGTTTCCATTATGTGGTTTTTGTTTTTCAACTGAACGGTTGAGCGGTAGTTCTTTAAAAACGAGCCATGTTAAGCCACCTTACCAAGAGTAAATAAGGAGTAAGAGTCATTACATCTCAAATGACCAGATTTTAAGGGCATTTTCTGTTCAATGATGAAAATCGAATGAAAATAGAGTTTTCTTGTTAAAAAGTTAAAAAGTATTCTACATGCTTTATTTTGCAGCATTGTGAAATTCAGCTCTATATCATTCAGAAATTGTTCCCACTTAAGAAAGCCCGTCAGCGTCTCTTCTTCCTCAGAAGACTTAGAGACTTCCATCTGCCACTGAAGGTGCTCAAGAACTTTTACTCCTGCACCATCGAGAGCATCCTGACGGGAAACATCTGCACCTGGTTTGGTGCAAAGAGATCTGCAAAGAGTGGTACGCTCGGCCGAACGCATCATTCAATCAGAGCTTCCTGACCTGCTGTCCATCTACACCAAGCGGTGCAAGACTAAAGCTAGGAAGATTATGATGGACCTCTCCCATCCAATATTAAGTTTTTTATTAGTGTGTGCTCAAATATGGACTTTGCAGGAGTGCTGGATTTCTTTTTCATATTTCCACAAGTCAATATTCAAACATTTTTCAATATGATGGGCAGATGTAGGCTGTAGGCTTTCATCTTTGATAGTTAAGATATTTGTGTTCAAACATCGCCTCATCGCCTGAAGGCCCCGAAAGTAGGTCGATGGAACATTTTAAAATTTATATGTTTACATATATTTTGAAATCTATTTGACATATAAAGCTAAAATTTTACAGAAATCATTATATGTGACCAAACTTTGGCAAAGCTGAAGGCCGATTTTGATTTGAGATGGAATGACCCGGAAATAAATACACATTTATTGTGAATCCTCTGGAAGAGTGCCATCGTACAAACACATGGGCATAGACAGATAATTAGTTTTAATTTGACATGAATAGTTAGATTTTTTATTTATTTATGCTTATTAAAACCATCAACATAATATATAACTCTTGAGATCAAAAATCTCTTGTGTGCAGTTGTGTAAACTGGTAACATGGACACAAATAAAAAAGGTTAAAAAACTAAATATGTTCATCAAATCTACAAGTGATAAACAATAAAATAGATTGAAGAATGACTTCCCACTACTTTTTTGGAGAATGTAAGTAGGCAAGGAACATGGGAGTAAAGTAAGAAAAGCTTACCTGTGGTTGAGTCTATGAAATGATGGAGGAGACCTTCTGACTTGAGTTTTAAATGTAAAATAGTGAGTAAGCACTCAAAGGCTTGTAATAGTCAGTGTCCGATATATATAAATCACTGTGAAGGCATATGCACAAGTACAGTGGGAAGCAACTGGGGTTCTGGCTAAGCATGTAGGGAACAATATGGAGGTAATACTGCACCTGTCAATAATTATGGAAGCATTTATTTTTCCAGTTTCTGGTTTCATATTCAGTTGCCTGTAAATTATAATCGCAATATTGTGCAGATGTTTCTTACAGTGAACTTTATGCATTGTTCCTCACTCTCTCAGTACATGAAATAACAAATATGAGGAAAACAGATTTGTGTAATGTTAATACTACTCCTACCACTAGTAGTACAAAGTAGTAGTGGGAGAACTGGTAGTCTTATTACTTTTTAATGACTTTTTAATTATTAATGTAACCTGGAATTTTTAAATTTGGTTCATGCTGAAATGTTTGGAGAATCATAACGCAGCACTAAAAATAAGAAGTTTTTCTGACTATTTTACAGACAGCTGACAAAGGATCAGGTCAGGATGACATAGTCGATAACCCTACAGCAAACCACATAGGCTAATGAGCCTAATCAGTGCACCAATAAAATACCACTAATTAGTGAACAAATATAAATTATCTTTGTAGTCATACGATCAGTTGGTGCATTTCTAACAGTCATTCAAGCGCCTGCAAATGAATTGAGTTTGACTTAAATGTTTAGAGACTTTAGTGTTGTATTTCAGTCTCTAACAGATGCAAATGCACCTTCTGGTATTTCAGTAGCTTTTGGAGAAAAGAATAAAAAAAAGACATGGTCAGATCTATAGAGGCTTCCTGGATCTGTGAATCAAAGGTCTTATTGAAAACCAAATGGAGAGACAACAGTGGATTACAAGGGTTTCCCCAGCAGGGCTCCTCGATACAGGCTGCAGGTCAACACAGGGACTCAAAGCACAGTTCGTGAAATGAATCACAAGATGGTGGGTTTTTGAACAAGACAGTTGTGGTGACTTTATCACTTGCTAAAGAGTTGAATTTAAAATGTGCCACTTTATAACGATGAAGCAAAAATGGCCCTTAAATGACCAGGTCAGTTAATAAAAAAACTAATTTATAGATGAAAAACCCCAATGTGAAACACATGCTTCATGAAAAAAACAACAAAAGGCTAAAAAAAACATCAAATGTGCTTTTCTTCCTTCTCTCATGCTGGCACTACAATCAGCTGGTTTCAGTTTGTGTGCAGGGTGGAAGAAAATGGTGGAGTGATCTAAAGGTTTTGAGGAGGTATAAACATTACTCATGTTGATATTGCATGAAAGGACAAGAGCGCAATGGTAAAGTGTAAAATGCATCCAGGACAGAAACAACTGCTTTATACTGCTAACACAACTTTGGCTTTCAGGAAGCACCTGCACAGACAGCATGCTAGCTAGCCAAGAAACCACAATGATGTTAAAGCCGAGCGTTGTCTTGATTCCAGCACAGCAGCCAGACGCTGATTTTCAACAGGTAACGAAAGCGTTGATAAGCAGTCAGGCTTGCAGCATTGCAGCACAGCCTCTCTGGTCTGGTTTTCATCTTTGCTTTGTGTTGATGGTTTTGTATTGATACATAAAAACTAAAAAAAAGAGCCTATGTGTGTCCTCACTAGGATGGGGATTTGTGTTGTTGTGTGAGACTGTAGCCTGTAGCTTTGTATTGTTAAATGGTAATTTTGTGACGATACATTTCAGCTCAATATATGAGAAAGTTAAGTAATGAGCAGTAAACAAGTTACTTTCTTTAGTGAGTAATTAAGTAACATACTGCATTACCATTGAGAAAAGTAAGAAGTAATATGTAATACATTACTTTTTTTGAGTAGCGACCCTAACACTGGCAGAGAGTCTGTGTGAGGGCCAAAGCATCAGGCGAGGTAGGAGTTTTGACACTGAAGGCAGGTGGTAAGTTCTGCAGCAAAAAGAAATGATCATCTCCACAAACCTTTTGAGTGGATCGAAGCATTACGTGCTCTAAAACGTCGTGGTAGATGGCTGCATTGCCTTAGGACACACCAAAGATATGACACACCAAATCAGCACAGATGGCAGAAACCTCAGGCTGGACCTCAAACACCTCCCCACGCTTCCTCCAGACTCCAGGGCCTTGATTTCCAAATGAAATGCAAAATTGAATTTCATTTGAAAAGAGGAGTGTGGCTGTGTGTTCACAGCTAAAGTGAGAGATACACAGTATTTAAACTGTTTGAGTAGTAATTACCTCGAAATGAAATAGTCAAATAATCGGAGATACTGGACTTCAGATTTTCACGAGTTATAAGTCACAATCAGCAAAATTAAAACAAAAAGGCAGGAAATATTTGCATGTGATGAATACAGAATATATGAATGTTTTACTTTTTTTAAAAATAAATAAAATTATGACAGACTACTTTTTGTACTAGTGTAATTCACATTATTTTTATCCATATTAAACTATTTAAGGGTCCAATTCCATCCCAGGATAAAGGTAAACGTCCTGAACTTTGCTGTGCTCTTTCCCGTCCGGGACAAGTGAACTCAAGGCATGCTAGCAAAATGCTCCCTGCAGTGTAACAGCTATAGAAGCGTCTTGTACAATAAATTAAAGTTCAAGCAGTGCACTGACTTATATATCATACTATCCTGACCTAAATAACCATGATATGATGTCTCAGCAAAAACTGTAATGCTACTACATTTTTTAGAGTGTGCTCAGTGTCAGTAGGATGTAAAGTCTGAAATGATTTGTGCTATCAACAGGGTTCAGCGACCTTATTGCTGGAAGCGTAACGTGCACTTTAGATCTGTGAACTTCAAAGCGGCTGATTTATGACGCTGCAACACGACTACATCTTTGTTGGCATCATAAACTGATAGTACTTACACTAAAACACTTTTTCATCTCAATGGGTAGAAACCCATTTCAAATTTCATATTACTTTAAACGCCGTTTTTACTCCGCTGCATTTCTTTTACAGCTCAGTTTTAACACAGTAACGGGCAGGGTGGTTACAGTGTGGGTGGATGGATGATTATAAATGATAGATGTACCATTGTTGAGCTCTGTGAATCAAAATGACGACAAACACATGGTCAGTTTGAAAAAAGGAACACATTTTACTTGAAATACCAATATTTTCTCACAAAGTATAAATAATGATTTAAGATTGATTTCGATTTTATACAAAAATAATACATTAGGAGGAAAAGAAAATCATGTCCTGTCAAACAAGTACGAGTGCCTTCTGATCAGACGGCAGTAAATATGCCTATAACAGTCACAAACCAATGACATAATAATAACAATATTATGACCTAATATTGAACAGGAGACTGGATCTGCCACGTCTTACATGCCAGTTGTGTTTGCATAAATGCCTTTTTTGTCTCACAGGTTCTTAAAGCAAGAAGAAAACTCATGGTTGGTGCTAAATTTGGTTCACTATTGTCCAGCTAATGAGCCTGCGACGGTGTGTTCAGACAGAGAGCAAAAGCAAGATTTTGGAATTTTGGCACACAAAATTAATGGTATGACTGAGTAAGAGGTGATTCAGAGGTATCCACCTATGAGAGAGGGGAAGGAGGAGGGGAGAAAGAAGGATGCTGGAGGGAGGGATATCAAATTTGCATGAACCCCACTTTGGTATCTCTCTGAACAAACCTTAATACTGTTAGCGTGGGCGTCTGTACCCACAGCAGCTGCTCCTCTCCCCGACATTTCTCAGCCTTTCTGGAATCCTGCAATGATTAGAGCCGTTCCTGTCACAACATTGTCTGACTTTTATGTTTGTTTTGTTTCTGAATACTTGACATTATTATCATTCTACTCAAGGGGGGGGAGATCCTGTGATATATATTTTATGATGAGGAGTTATTAACAATATTTGTACTATTTCGGATTGAAGAAGGACGTGGGAGAGATAAAGAGAGGGCGGGTCCCATTCCTGAAATTCACCTGAATCTATGTGCAAACAACAGTCAGAGGTTTCCTGAAGGGGAAGGGACACATTTAGAGTCAGTGACTCAGTCCTTCCCTCGACGACTGAGGCAAGGCCAAGATCACAAATGTGGCAGAGTAGCTTATGAGACACGCAGCTGCAATCGAAGCTCCTATACTTTGGCATATTTTGTCACTCTTACACCCAATGTGCTTTTCTTTTATTTACAGGCAGCTGTTTTCACTGACAGTGTACAAGTGTGTGGAGTTTTGTGCAGAATCCAGTTATACAAAGCATTGCATACACCTACAGACGCATTGCATAGTCCTTTCAAGATTGTCAAAGTCTTTTTCAATCACAGTATACACACTGAACAACTGGGAATGACAAACAGGCATTCATCCTTTGCACTACTGCTAGTACAGTAAACCGAGTGTGAAAGAATAACATGGAAGACTTTTAGAATGTCAAACGCAAGATCAATAAAGGTTATTGTGATTGTCACGTAGTCTGCTCACGCGCAAGGCTTTCAGCCCAGTCCTACCTCGGCCTGCACACAAGCAGATCAGTGTCTCTGTCCCTTAGTGCCAGCGTGACTTTGTATTTCCACCTTAGATCACAGTTAAAGTCATCGCAGAGCCTTCAGTCTGGTTCGTGAGCAGTTTTTGGTGCCCGATTTTTGTTCCTTGGTAATGTCACAACAGAGGATGACTGCAAATTGTTAAAAACAAAAAAAAAGAGAGAGAGAGAGAGAGACGGGAGGATGGAAAACTGAACACTGTTTTCAAAAGATTCGGTTAAAATCATACATCCCTGTTGATCATTTGTGTGCCACAGAGGGAAATCCAGACTCCTCCCTTTCAGGTGCAGGTGAGTTGGGGGGGTTTTGTTGTTTTTTTTTCCACTGTCCCCTTTTCTCATTTCCACCGCCGTGCCCGCCGTCGTCACTCCTCTGCGTCTGTTGACTGACTCATCATCCGGCACGCTGTTGCGGGTTATTAGGAGTTGTCATGGTCACCGCGATGAGAGGGTGGAAAAATGCGCTCTGGTTGCCGGGCACCGAGGAAGTCAGGTGGACGCTCTCACCAAGCTTGAAGAGGACACTGTGGAGGTGGAGGATGAGAGAAATGTCAGACGAAGCAAGGCTGTGTTTCATAAAACAATAAATACAATCTGTCCAGTAATTTACATATACAGACACACAACGGTGATGATGGACTACAGTGAATTCCTGTCATTCTGACCCTTTTCTATATGTTAATGGGGTGAATGGCTGTTTATGGATAAGCTTAAAAAAATGAACGAAGCGCGATCGTCATATTGGTTGAATTAGACGGCATAAAGGGAACATTTCATGTACCTGATGTTTCAAATATATAGAAGAAATGTGCATTTATTTTATATTATACCTCAGTATAATGAAGCGATCACTAATTAATACCAAATTATAATGATCCACCAAAGTAACAGAACCAGTCAATGACAAAGCTGCCATAGGTGATATTTTAGCCATTTGGGGTCAGTGGAAAGACGTCTTTAGCACACTGGCACCGTCAGGTGTAGATTTTCAGTTGTTAACCTTGTTACTTTACAATATAAAGCGCCTTGAGGCGACTGTTGTTGTCATTTGGCGCTATATAAATACAATTGAATGGAATGGAATAGATATGGTGTTTTTCATGTGCTACAAAATGTATGAAGCTAATTGTGAGACAAAAAAGCATTCAAAGCCAGGCAGTTTATCAAAAACATGGATTCAATCAGCCAGGGCTTCATTCCTTACAAACCTATTTGTTAAAGAGCAGAAGCGCTTCATAAAGTCAACTCTATCTCCAGCCTCGGCTCCAATCTGACCAGTACCATGAGCTGCTGATGTTCTCTCTCTCCTGTGCGATGGTTTCTCCTTCACTTATTCTCTGCTATGTAGAATAACACCCGAATAAGTGACCAGCTGTCAGACGGTCAGTATTCGTATTTCTTCACAAACTTCACTTCACATGTTTCAAAATAAAAGCCTTTTCAAGAAATGAGGGGTTAATTCTTAAAAAACAAAACAAAACGAGAGCTGATGGCTGTTAATTTAAAGCAGACGTGTTATTACAAGAGCATTCTACGGCAAGAGGGTAGAGGATCAGCGGTACTCGTGACCGGTTGATCAAACAGAGGACAAGGCCAGTTACCTTTAGCAGCTGAGGTAAATAAAGGCTATCAACTATTTCATTCATGTGAATGAGAGAGAAAGAGCAACTGTCACGTTATCATCATCATCTGGGATGGTTTTAGTTCACTTTTAATCTTGTGTCTGTTTCAAAAACTACTTGCTGAAGGGCTAAAAATACTGAATTCACTGCAACGTTCAAAGGTTAGCAGCAGCTGCCAGCAAATTTTTCAGGCAGAATGGTTTCTCACATACGCTGACATCAGTAATTAATTAAGACAACTTTGCCCAGTTAGCTTAGCCTTTACTGGATCTTCAAAATACAGATGAATTAACTGAACAAATTTCTTTTATCAGTTAAGACTGCAAATGCAAGACTTTTACTTGTGCAGTGTCACATTTCTACTTTTACTTCAGTGAATACTTCCTGCAGCCCTCCACCTTGATGCGCCACACCTGACCAAATACATTCCTCATCCCTCTTCTCCTAACTCTGAAAAGCCGTTTCCATTGAAACGCTCTCTTCGTTTAGACTGTTTGTGGAATTTATTTTTCACCTGCCTCTCTAGGGGTGGAGGCAGCTGACCCCGGTGTGACCCCCCAGCCAGCAAACAGCGTCACCTGATAAAGCTGACACGCAGCCAAGACCTGAGTCATTAGACGGCGGCTCTCTGAGCAGAGGCGAGTTTGAAGCAGACTCAGGTATAATGAAAGGTTAGTAAACAGCAAGTGTTATAAAGCCCGAGCATGCTGGTGTCACGACAAGGAGGCAAACCTATCCAAATAAAGTCCTGATAAGAAAATACCTCGGAAAGCTTTGGGGCTAACAGGTCACTAAATAAAAAAGAAGTGGTATAAAATAACCGAGTATATGTGCACTTTGTCTGGAATTTTATGCTACTTTGTACTTCCCTTCCTTTATGGCTAACATTTTACCCCAAAATGCGTTTAAAATATTATGACAAAATACAGCTAAAGCCTCATTTTTACAAAAATAACCTGCTATAATCTGGTAGAGAAAAAAGCTGAGATTTCAAGATGTAATTATTCATAAAATTCTTATTTAAAATTAAATATTTTGTCCATTTGATGCGGTCTAATAAAACTGCATTTAGCTACACGATTAACTTATTAATTCAGACGATAAATAGATAAATCCTTATCAAACAATAACGATAATCTGAGCACACAGATCCATGATATCATTAATAAAGAATAAATATCTTTTTTTTCTTGGCTAATATGTTGTGTTCAACTCACAAAAACGAAAATATTACAGACGGCTTCACCAACAAAAGGGATCTCCATATAGGTTGAACATATTAGGTAATAAAAAAAGTTTAAAACCATTTTTACATTAGTGGTTTTAGTGCTTTTACTTAAACAAAGGACCTACCACTACAGGTGACAACATCTATTTTTAGTCAGTTTTAAGGAGGCAGTAACACTTAGGTTAGAGGAGTTTTTGCTATTTGCTGCTCACAGGATACACAGCGTTCTCAGCTATCCTCCCCTGCAGCCATCAGTCTGGCAGTAGCAGCTCACGGTACAATCACTCTGTCTCAGCGTGGGAAATTGAGTGTGTGAAAGCACCGTGGACAACATTTCAGGCTAGAGCGATCACCGAGAGCAGGGAGAAGTAGGAAAGAGGAAGAGATGTAATTAGAAAAAAAAAAAAGGAGAAAAAAAAAAGCCGCCGCCCCCTCACCCAGCCCATCTCATCTCCAGCCTCACTGTAGCATGGAGGAAAGCTGCAGCACACAGGGGTTGAGAACTTTGATTAACAGGTCTCATTTCCTGATCGCAGAGGTAAGTCTCGTCGGGCAGAGGAAAGTGAAAATAGGGAGCATTAATCAAGAGGCGTTCAGGCTGAGGGAACATGTGATTGATTAGACAGCTGTTTAAGAGGAAATAGGAATTCTGAGGAGTGTCCTATCCATACATCCGTCTCTCCTAATGAAAGTGTTTGAACATCAGCCGTAAACAGAAAGCAAAGGGATCAACGTGCACAGCCACAACTGTCCTAAGTGATTTGATGTGTGTTTGAGTTTGATAATTTCACTCATGTAAACTGCGTGACTGAACTAATAAAATTGTATTTACCCAGGAGAGACCCCCAAGTTGCACCATCTTGTTTACAGGAGCGTCCTAATGTGACAGGAATCAAACAAGTCAGCACACCGTCATAACACACACACACACTTCTCCCTGCTGTGATCTAGTTCCTGCTGTTGCAGCGAGCTTTGATGGTGCTGTTTCTCTCAGTCAGAGTAAGGTGAGAAGGATTTTTCTTTTTTTTGTGCATCAGCAGGGAAACACGACAGTTGCAAAGAATTACAATATAAAATGCAAATTGAACGGTGATTCTCATGCAAATGTCCCCGTAATTACTCGAACTGAAATCATCATCGGCGGGTAGGGGAAGCGGTCAGAAGGTGCGTCTAACTGTAGCTGTTTGTGGCACGGGGTTAAAGTCTCACCGTCTTGCTCGAGGATATGGAGCTGAGGGGGCTGTTGGCGTCTGTGACCACCATGGCTGAGGAGAAACGTGACGGGTGGGAATATTGCGGGGGTTCTTGTTTGTGCGGATACACTGAAAAAGGGAGACATAATAGATTATTACACTTCCATAACAGGGACAAGTAAATATTTATTAAGGTTAAGAGCTGATCTACAGCTGCAGAGAGGAAGCTGCATACCTGGTGTGTAATATTATATTCAGCAACATTTACAAACTATCTTCTTCCACTTTTATTTGTGCTTTAGTTATTAAGAGTCAGGGTGGGAACTCTTTGCTTTAAACCACAAAAGCTGACTTTGAGAGAGAAATCAGACCAGATGGAAGCATGGTGGCTGATTGTGGTGTTGTTTTAGGCTGGATTACTCTGAGCTCCTCCCCATTAAAGCTTCAAATCACATCAAAGTTTTTTTTTATGTCTAAATAAACACATTAAAACTGTCTGGTTACAAGTTGTGCTTTGTTTTAACACAAGGCCTAAAAGCTAATGTTAGAAACCTCCAAAAACTTGTTAAAAATGCATACTAGTGCCTACTGGACTGACAAAAACAATCAAAATGTGTTACTGACTGTGTGAGTGTGTGACGGAGGCCATGAACGGCTGCTGGCTCATGTGGCTCGGACTCTGCTGCATCAGGCTCTGCTGATGAGGGCTGTGGAGCTGCTGGGAAAACGGCACCGGCTGGAGCGCTGCAAGACTTCCCGCCACGCTGTTGATCACTGGCACCGTTTGAGACTGCGATGTGTTTAAACCTGGTGACACCCAAGTAAGATGTCAGTCACCACGTGCCTTTAGAACAAGCGAAAATTTGTATTGATGTATGCTAGACATACTTTGTGCTATGGCCATGACTCCAGACAGAGGCATGATGAGGTTCTGTGTCTGCTGATGGCTGTGATGGGAACTGTGGATGTTTGTGAGTGTGCTGACCGGAGGAAGTCCTCCACCTGAACCTGAAATCTGTAAAGAGATCATGGAAATAAAATTACAGTACAGTTTTATAGCAGTACTATTTGTTTTTAGCTGAGCACTACACTCAGAGTTATCAGAGTACTGGCTATGTAAATTCACATAAATTCATGTTCAAAGTGAAAGAGATGTTGGCAGTTAGACAAACAACAGACATAAATGTTGACTCAGTTCGGATTCTTTTGTACGACACCACAGTTGCGTAATTCCCATCACACACAAGAACATACTGATAAAGAAAAAAATTCCAAGGAAAATAAAATCATAATAAAATGTCGCCGAGAAGGCTGTGTGAGTTGGCGTTGCGCATTCTCCGCGCATGTGGCTTCAAACAAATGCTTCACCCAACATTTACAGTAATCTTTATCTGGATCCTCCCCCTCAGTGGGGCTGCGTTTATTTGACTACAGCCTCCTGCCCACAGAGGAGAACTTGGCCTGACTCACATCTGCATAAAACAACTGACAGCTCTGACCTGCCGCACACTACAATGCCTGCCCTCATTTCACATAATGCAGGGCAGAGGTAAACTGTGCTGTATGACTAATTTTTCCCCAGTTTCCAAACAAAATAAACAGTTCAAACGGACGGATACTGTAATCCCTGATGATTTGAATAATGCTGTATTTTGACATTAGCACATTGCACATTTTTTAAAAGTACTTGTACAGACGCTATGATAGTATGCACAGGTTTCCTGATCACTGATCAAATATTGAACTAGGGAAAAGGGGAGAAGTAGATGCAGAAAAAAAAGTATCGGGCATGATCAAATGTTGGCGTCATTTCTCTGGCAGAACAAGCAACACTCCACCTTTGGCTCCTCTTTGTGAGGCATTTAATCAATAGGAACAGAATGTTTCTTTGTCAGGTTTATTGGCTGAGAGATGAACATGCCTGGTGCACTTTGGTGATGGCTGCCTGCTAGTACAGCCACCGTGGCTCCACCTTCCAAACACAGCAGCACAATGTGCTAATTGTTGGCTCTTGCCAGCACGTCCATGGGAGAGGAGGTTCAGGAACCTACTTTGTACGTTTATGCTAAACGCAGGCAGGTTCTTATCTAATCTGAGGCCACCAGGGCCCAGGTGTGTTCACTCACCATCTTGGCGTCGGGTGACAGCAGACTGTGGCTGTGGTCCAGTCCTCCCGGAGACACCTGCTGGAGCACTGACTGGCTGGTCGCCATTGCGTTGCTACTGTGGTGACTGATGGCCGAGGAGGAGGTGACCTCACTGGGAACTTGCCCGTATCTCACTGAGAGAGAGAGAGAACCAGAGAGAGAGCAGGTTAACTTAACTTGTCTTGCCTCACGGTCGCTGTGTGCTGCAACTATTGCAGGTATATAGGGCAGTGAAGAGCATTGGCTCGTCAGTGCTGAGCAGTGACACTGTCACTCCAACCCACCGCACTCACCTGCTCTTTGACTCGGATAGGGGAGGACTGAGCAAACAAAGACAGTGACCCGTCCACTGCTGCTATCTGAGCAGCTTAGCCAAGGCCATTCACTGTGTACATGCACTCACATAAGCAGGACTCCCATCAGACTCTGTGACCAGCATACAAACATTACCAATGATGTTTGTATTACGTCAGGGTTACGAAAAGATATTCAGTTTGAACAAAGGTTGTCCCTAGTGCTTTTTTATTTTTCACCTTATAGAGCAATATATTTGGTCCAAGGTATTTTAATAACTGTCATTAAGAGTAATGGTAGCTGTACTTAATGAATTGTCTAAAAAGTATATCATTTAGACTCTAATGTTAACTTTACTTTCACATTTCCTCCACTACTTTAGGCTACTGTTTCACTTAATAGTTGTACATTATGCTTAGGAACATATTAAATGGGGTTTTCGATGTTTTAGCTAATATATTAAATATCATCAGCTTTTATTCCAGTGTATTTAGCTTCCAACTGTTAGCCATACTGTTAACTAATCCCATTTTTATTCATATTTGTAGCTAGCAATATATTAGCAATGTATTTCTAACTAACATTTTTATGTGTTTATCTATACTATTGTCCAATAATTTCAATTGTTATCTGTACTTTTTCGTACTTTGTACAAAAATACCTGGGGTTTTTTTTTGTTGTTTTTTTTTTACATTTTTACCCAGATATTTAAAAAAAATTTCATTGTGTATTTCCAGCTAAGAATCTTATTTGTTTCAGTCTCTGAAGAGGATGTGCCTTCTCAGTAAATGATGCTAAATCAAAATCATATAACTCCATAATAAGTAACACTAGCACAAAACTGTAATGATGGTTGCAGAGCCAAAACATTAGCATTTTTAATGGCATAGCAAAAATAAATTGCTGAAATAAAGATTTGTCAGCTATTTATCTAAAGTTTTGTACTATTAGTGCTATTTAGGTGCCTTTAGGTACTCAAAACTGGAGTTTTATCTATATTATTATCCAACTATTTTATCTACTTTTAGCAATTTTAATAATTTTAACTTTTAGCTGTACTTTAAACAGATATATATTTGTAACGAGATATTTCAATTTGTATTTCAATTTGTTTATCTGTGCTATTAGCTAATAGTTTCAGCTGTTATCTGTACTTTCAACCAAAAGCATCCACATTTTATTTGTGTTTTTGCTAGCTAAACTTGCTGTTACATGATTTCAGCTAATTGTTTATTTGTTTCACTCACTAAATACGAGCAGCACAGATTCAGCACATTTATGCACGATGCTAAATCTAAATCATATAACTCTAGTGTGATAGGTAGCACTAGCATGAATTGAAGGCCAAATGGCGGAAACATTAGCTTGTCAATACTAAACAGGTGAAATTAAGATTTGTCAGCTATGTCTTTCAGGTTTTGTGTTTGTGCTACCTATTTAACTTGGGTACTCAATACTGGGGCTTTATTTATCAATACTATTACCTAATTATTTTTATTTGTTTACCTTCAGCATAATTTCAGCTAGCAATTTAAACTGTTATCTGTACTGTTAATCCTTTATAGCCCCCTTTTATATATATTAGCTAAACATTAAAATTTCCTTATCGTCAGTTTTACCCAATATTTCTATGTATTCATCTCTGCTGTCAGTTAACGATTAGTAATCACTAGTTACCATTTTTGTTTATCTATTCTATCAGCTAAAACCTTTTTGTTTATTTACCCAAACTATTATCTAATGAAAAATCTGCACATTCAATCAAGATATCCAATTTTTTATTTATATTTTTAGTTAACTATACAAGCTTTTTATTAAGACGTTTTAGTTAAATATTTATTTGCTTATTTATACCACTAGCTAACATTTTTAATTGCTAGCCATTGTGTTGATTTGCTGTTTGTTTTGTTTTTTCACATTTTCATTTCAATAATTTAGCCATTTCTATTGGGTGTCTGTTTCAGTCTCTGATAATCCGTTACTTAGTTAAGCCGGTCTTCTCAAATCCCCCTACTGGAGACCTATCCTTCTGTTTGCAAGTGGCAGCCAATCACAAGAAAGTTGGAGGCTGGCCTAAAGGAGATGAGACTAAAACAGCTTGTATGAGAGGCTCTGGTCCAACGCCCAGCATGCAAACTCAGAATGATAGATAATGACATTTTTTCAATTGGTAATCATACTAAGAAACTGCCATAGAGTAAATAAAAATGGAACTGAAAATGAGAATAAAAAGTGTCTTATAAAACTGGGAGCCTAGTTACAGTCCACATTCCAAACTTTCAAGTTTTTGTTATATTTCAAACAGTTTAAAGAGATTCACAGTGAATCGATGAGAATAAATTTAATGACATCACTTAATCCCCCGTCTAGACTACTTTCTGTCTCTCACTGGAGGCCCATAGGAATGCTCCACCTCCCAACTGACAATCAAATGTATGTTTGCTGATGCAGGCCTCCCTCTGATATCAACAGAGTAAACATTACACAATTACAAGCAATGCCAAACACATTCTTATCCTGTGGTTTCAACCTCGCACTGTCACACAGTGCTTCCCTCCCTCAGTAACAGTGCAGAGACAGACTCTGTTTGCACTAAGATCAACATCATCTTCCCCAAGTCCCACGTCCCTGACCCAGGTGTGACAGCCGGAACACCCTGCAGAAGTCGGAAGTATTGATATGCACACATTTCGAGATAAAAAGAGGGAGAGGCTTTGACACAATAGGTGAGCAATGAGAGGGACATCGATTTCTAGGTGTTGCTGTGCAAATCGTATAGTTTAGTTTGCTTCTAATGAGATTTTGCCAAAACCACTAATCATGAAATCGCTGTAGTTTACAGCTCCATCTTTATCAATGCATCTACAGCTTTAACCATAACAATCTTGAGACACCATTTCTCTACATTTGCCGAAATCTGTCTTTGTACAGGTTTAGGAAATCCGATAACCTGTTACTGGGTGAGCTTCCAGATCTTCTAGATGCTGATTTTAAAGTTTTTCACTCCTGCTCCAAGTCTTTCTTTTAAAATACGAACTCTTGTTAAGCTTCTCATTTAAGAGATATGCAAGTAATAGCAATCTTTTCATTTAACTATCGCCAGTAAAGCAAACATATTTCATGCAAGCACATCTGATAATGCGGAGCTATTGCTTTGAATATGGATAGTTAAAATGCAGCTACTTCAAAGCTGCTGTCATATTTCATCCTCTAAAGTACCTGTCCTCCATTTTGTACGGCCAACAGACATCATATTGTGTCCTGCAACATACTATCAACCCCACAACACCCCGCCGTGCCTTGTAAACACTGCCACAGAACAATAAAGCACTCCATTGGACTCATGACCCCCATTGCCACACAATAGAGGAGGACTCATAAAAAGTCAGTTATCTCGGAGCTGGGCCACCTCTTAAAGGATGCTATTCAGGAGAGTTTTGTTTCTTTGGCTTCTGTAGTAATTTAAGCTGCAGGGAAGCTCAGACTTCCACAAACTAAAGTTAGAAACTAGGGTTTCTAGTCTTTTTGACGGCCCAGTCAAGAAAAAAAACTGCAACTTGCTTTTTGAGAGCAGGGGGAGGGCGAGAACTTCAGGATGGGAGTGGTAGCATGGACCTTCAGCAGGTTTAAAAGCCTCTAGCTCCCTGTGTGACCCATGTAATATCAAAGCCTGCCTCCCCAACCCCAGGCAGTGCTCATTGTAGTGCCGCTGAATATGACAGACCTCCTGGGTCTCTGCAGGACGTAGCCAGTCTCCTCTTTGTAGCACTCTGGGAGCACTGGAAAGTGCAGAGCTAGGCCATTCCTTCTGTGTGTGTGTCCCTGTTTTAAGCTAGCCTGAGGTTACAGAAAGCAACACAACCCACACATGCTACTGTATCTGATCTGGAACTTCTGAGTTTGCTAGTTTGGTAATGTGCAGAACAACACAGTTCAGCTTACACAGCGCAATTTAGCTTCAGCTGTCAAATTACCATCAATCTAAAACACTCCATCACAAGCAAAAGTTGTCTATTCAGAATCCTGCTTAACAAAAAGACAAGCATTATCTTCACAAACCAGGTTACGTGATTGGTCCGATTTGTTTGTCTGCTTGTTAGCAGAATAACTCAATAAATGACACGAATGTTTTAGCAGCTTGGACTAACATGCACGTGATTCGCTTTTGTCCATGGAAATCTGAATTCATGTAAGATTGCTTTTACATATTCCTATCAAAGTAAAACAGAATAATTTAAAACCACCATTTTTAGAATATATTAAAATCTAATACAATCCAGACATCCTTCTGGATCCAGGAACTCAGTTTGTGGAGGGAATTTTTAGCCTTGGTGGAGCCATGCAGATACTGACTGCTCCTGCTGATAAAAAAAATGACTTTTTGCATAAAGAGTAAAAGTAACTTTCATGCTGAAAACTCCCAGTTTTGTTGATGAAACTAACAGTAGCTCACTGTTAGGTTAGCCTCACTGTAAAAGGGTATACAGAAGACATCAAGCTTTTTTAGATTCAGCTTTAAAAAAATAATAATTGTAAAACGCAGAACTTCAATACAAAAATTTGGATTTTTGAATGATTTTCATTCATTTTTATTTTTTCTTTGGCCAAGAAAATGCTGATTGATAACCATACCATTTTAATGACACCTATAAATTTGTTTGAGGAGCTCCTACTTTAAAGAATAACGGCAAAATAAGATGCTTTTGATAAGCTCAGTAAACATGAGTGGATGAATATTAGGCACTTATTACATGGGACGACACAGACGGCTGCTATAAAATACTGTAAGCAATCTGCTTGAAAGATCAGTTTCATTTCCTAAAAAGGTCACCACCAAAAATGCACGTCACACTGTTTGACTGTCTATCCAGTTGTGACCAACTGATCAACGAACCAAAGCAAAATCAATAAAAACTCCCTGACTAAGAGGAGTTCCTTTGAAATGACCCAGAAGTGACCTCCCTTGTAAGACTGAAGGTGTGGCGGCAGTTTAAGGAGGGGGGTTACCAGCTTTCTCTATAGGCGAAGAAGGGGTCATCAGTCCTGTCTGGCCAGAAAAGAGCCAATACCACAGTGGACAGCTCCTGCTGCTCCAAGTCTGCGACCAGCCTCAGCAACTATACTAATGTCCATGAAGGTGAGGAGGGGGGGCTTTAAATTCAGTCCTCCTCCAGGCCCAGCCAAGATAAATGAACCTAGGTTACAGTGACTGCAGTCTTCTAATACACCACAGACAATGGGACCTCCTGCTGGAGCAGAGTATAGAGAGTAGAATCAGAGGAGCCCCTTATCAAAGGCCTGGGAGATGTAGCAGCAAAGGATTTTAATTGTCCATTAAGCATGCATAATACAGGCCGTGCCCTAGCAACGCAATGAGGTGCCCCACTGGGATATTATTGTCAGTTCAGGGGATGACACTGAAAAACAGCTGATGCTGTCAGCATGATGCCAGCAGGACACCTTGTAAGCAGCCAGCAGAGAGATTTTGGTGAAACAAAGTGCTCTCCGCCATGCACCAAACCTTCCTTTCTTTGCATCCTGATATCCAGGCCTGCTCAGGTGTTCTCAACAAAAACAAGGAGACAAAAAACCTTAAGCAAATAGACAATCCACAAGTGGGACCAGTTTATGGAAAGGTAAAAGAGCAAGACAAAGCAAACCATTAGTCTCCCCTTCAAAGCTGGACTCGTGTTCGAACACAAGAGGATAACAATGGGATCTGAGTGAGTCTCTGAACACAGAGGTTTATGGAGGGTGAGTGATGGCATGGGGATAATGCTCTGTGAGCCCTAGCTGCTTTGTTTTATGTAGTATACGCAAGGTAAACTCAGTCAATACTAATTAGTTTGGATGCAAACATAAAGGCAAGGTGAAATGGTCAGAGCAACAGTCCACAGCCTTCTCCTTGTTTTGGCAACTCCGTGAGTCCTTAGAAAACTCGATGGAAGGAGGAAATGTGGAAATGAAGGTGGTACATCGAGGTGATGTCTGTTCCCCCTTCTATGACCCTGGCCTGACCCTGGCCTGTCACGGGGTTGCTGCCCTTTGTATCATGCCTCTCCATGCTGACTTTGGAGTGGAGATTGCAGGTACAATGTGGATTGTTCTCAGTGTTTTCAAAGATCAGAATAACAATGCCACTCGCTCAGCTCACTCACTCACGCTCATTGATCACTTGTCCTGTCTTTCTCTGGCTCTCTGATCACATCAACTGTGAGCCTCTGTGCTTTCCTCAAAATAGTTTTACACCAAAGAAAATGAAATCATGCACCTTTTGCGCCACCGTCATCAAGTCTCCCATAGGCTGATGTTAGCATGTGTAATCTGCCGAACCGCTTGCAAAGCATCACCACTTGACATCTTACTTGGAGGTGAAGCGCTGGCCTGGGGATGATGCGGTGAGCCATGAGAGAGCAGAGGGTTGATGCCGTGGCTCGGAGCAGTGATTGCATCCATGGCCAACTTCTGCCTGAAGGCTTCCTCTTTACGCCGGTTGGCGAACCAGTTGTAGACTCGCACTTCCGTGACCAGATTAGAGCCGAGGCCTTGAGCTTTGGAGGGGGAGACACCTCTCTGAAGACACTCAGCTCTGCGGGGAACAACACCAGGTGAGAATGTGGTGGTAGCACTGCACGGGCAGCATTTTTGTGCTAAAAGTGGCCTCATGTGTGTCTACCTGTTACACTCCTCCACCAAAGCCTCCCGCTCCTCCTTGCTGGGGTTCTTCTGCCGCTCGTAGGCCTGGTACAGGATTTGCTGGGACGCAGGCCCCCATTTGAAGCGGTTGCGCCTCATTTTCTTACAGGAGGGTTCGATGCCCACCTCTTCGCCGGGCTGACCCATGCTCTGACCGGATGGATTGAACTCTGCAAAATAATAACCCTGATCTGGATTTCCTTTGTCAGCCATACTGCTGCCAGGACCATGAGCTGCCTGGTTGAACTCTGAAAATAAGAAGAGGCTTGTTCAATAACGCTGATATCAAAATGCTTTCTTATACAAAGTTTGGCACTTTGAATGTATAAATTAGATGCATTTTCACTTTTGATGCATAATGAAAAATAGTTGCATGTACATGCCATTCATCAGGGTGAGGAAACATGATATCCCTACAGGTTTCAAACCCAAATAAAGCAGCGTGCTGCTGCCAGCTAAACATTTCAGGCTGTGGCCAAGCTGTGAGAAACTCAAATATTAACTTACGTCGTAGAATTTCCCGCTGTTTCCTGACATACCAGGTGTAAAGGGCCGCTCGCTTCTGTGTTTTCATGGGCGTTCCTTTGTTGAGGTGCTGGGAAAGGTGAGACTGGTTCAGCCCTGTGATGTCCACCACCTCGCGTTGGGGGATGTTGTGCTGCTGCATGTAACCTTTGATCATGCGGGCAGCACGCCATGGATCCTCTCTGCGTTCAGTTAGAACAACAGGGGCAGAAAACATGGTTCATTGCAGCACTCAAGTACGTGCAGCGTTCAGGGGAAAGTTATGAAAAGAAAATCCACCATTTACTCAAACTTTGAGGCTCAAATAAAGAGTTCTGGAATAGTCATGCTATTAAATCACTAGTTCATGTGAGATTGTATCATTTCAGATGTGGAAATGGTTTTAAAAGTTCATATTTAAAGTAAATATAAAAGTGAAACAACTAGTCATGAACTTGTTCCCTTTTGTTGTTTCCCTGTTTTCAAAGCCTGGAGTTTAAGGGGTTTGTAAAAATAAAGAGTCTCCAACACAGACAACCCATTTATTATTCCAGCCTGCTCAGTGAGCTGTAAATATTTCCAAAGGTTAGTTCAGCTCAGAGTAGATTTAAGCAGCATTGTTACCTAAACTCTTCGATTTAATATAGAAAGAGTAAAAATCGAAATTAAAACCATAAAACAAACTTTACATAGGCTGTCTTAACTTTAAATATCTGATCTACTCAAAGTATAAAATAAAAAATAAAACAAGACATAATTTAGTATAGCACAAACAGCAGGATATTCTTTAAAAATGTAAAAATGCAGAATTTCTTAAGATGATAATCAAACCTTAGGTTACAGTCATATATTAGGCTCTAAAATTAAAATTTAACCTCAAGGAAAACTCCGTTAAGTGATTTAAAAAAAAAAAAAACTACATTAAGTTGTATGGAATTTATATCATATATAAATTTAACTTCAAATTTTAAGTTTAAGTGGTAAAACTGTACCTTTATATTCTGGTTAATTTTTGTTGCAGCGGTGTCTATTTAAAAAAGAGACGAGTGGAAATTGAGCCTTACCGTGCAATCAGACACTAACAGGCCCAGACACTCGGACATCGGTAATTATTGCAAATCTGCGCACGTCTGTTTGTTTTGGAGAATGTGGAGGCCTACATCTAAGTCTGTGGGTTAAGTGGGAGATGTTAGTTTATAACTTTTGACAATGAATAACCAGATCTCCATTCACTCTAATCACACGCCACTGTGTATCTTTCAGTTGATGATTTATAGAATAAAATTAATAATAACTTAACTACACGTGGGTTCGTTTTGATATTCTTCCGGTGCTGTTAGTGGATGATAGAGCCTCAAATATTAGTTCAACGACGATGAGTGGTTTGAACGGTGATAATTAGAAAGAAATGGCTTCGTGATGGGATATTATTTTTCCGTGAGAGGGGTTTACAGACAGAGGAAGAACCGGAAAAACAAAAAAATTGTCACAGTCAAATTGATTTAAATATAATAATAATAATAATAATAATAATAATAATAATAATAATAATAATAATAATAATAATAATAGAAGTTGTATCGTTACTTTCTTTTTGTGGAGTCCGTGCGCCCGGCGTTTTTATCGTCGAGAGGTGGAGTAGCTATAGTTAATAATAAATAGAAGTAAGTTCAGCTGATATTTTGCAAAGGTAAAGAAATAATAATCCGTGTGGATAATTAGTAACCAGAAAGTGAAAACCTAATCGTGGCGGGTTATTTTAAAATTGTAAACAAAGCCTGAAAAGTGTTTTAGGGATATTACTGCCTATTATTATTGTATATTTTTTAACATGTTAAAAACCTGATTTGAAAAAGGCGTAAACTTCTAAATTAAGAGCACATTGGGCGAGCTCAGACGGATAAAAGTAAGCGAGCATATGCGCAAATTTCACTTTCTTGTCTTCTCGTCTGCCATAAAAAAAATAAAATTTCAAAAAAATAATATAAACTTTTTAGAAGATAGAAATTTGTCAGGAGAACTTACGCCAACATGCGCTCCACCTCCGCCCTCTGCTCCGCGGCCTCCTCCGTGTTGAGCGATTGGAGTTCCTTTAGTATCGGCGGGGTGTCGTAGTCGTCCCCGTCCTCGGAGCCCTCGTCGCCGGAAAGCTTGCCCTTGCTGTGGCCGTTGGTGAGCGTGAGGAAAACGGGCTTCGTATCTGCGTCCCCTCCGTTCATCTTGCCGCTCTGAGGCGACATGGGCAAGTTCTCCAGTTTTACTCCAAAGTTCGGCGGGCTGGGGTCCAGGTCGTCTAAGGCCTGGATCAGAACATCTTTGGTAACTCCTGAGTCCAGCAGGGCGTTAAGGAGCTCCTGCTGCAAGGATGTCAGTTTCGACACCATTTTAAAGAACATTAAAAACACCACATAGGCCTACTGTGTGCGCGCTGGAGCCGAGGGTTGAAAGGGAGGATCGTGGGGAAAAGACCAAAAGGAAAGTCAAAATAAAGTTCCTTTCTCCCTCTCTGGCTTTCGGCTGCTGACACCTGCTCCGAGAAGCTGCTTCACTTCCCTGTTGAAGGGGAGGGATGGAGCTACTTTGCCATGATGCTTTCTGAGAGCGGGGGAATATAAAACATGGTAATGAGTGGGCCGGCTGATGGGAGCTTTTATGTAAATCCACAGAATAAGGGCCGCTTTGCGCCGAGGCAGACGTGTTTACACTGCTGCACGGCTGCTTTTATTGGCCCCCCTTATCAGCAAAACTTTCGTGGACTTCGGACCCTGTTGTATATGCCATAAAGACTAAGAAGGGCTGCGCATATTCAGCTGCGCTGGATCAGTAGTTTTATTCCATAAAAGCACCGAGACAGTTAGGGACAGAGTTCAGCTAGTACAGTACAAGTACTTTTTTGGCTATTTAACTTTATTTGTGTGTTGGAATTTTTTTCTCCGTGTGTGGGGTTTATTTTTTGTTTTTGTGTTTTTTGTTGTAAATTAGATGTTGTTTATTGTTAAAGCCTCTAATAAGCCATCTGTTTTTACATTTTTTGGAAATTATTGCCACATATGAGGTCATATGGATAGCTGAAATGTGTCTCCAGCTTCAGAGTTGCTACAATAACTTATTTTACATTTATATGAAGTTTAAGATATAATGTAGCGACAGTATGCAAATATATTTGCCTCCTTTTAAAAATCATGCTCTTGTCTTTTCTGCGCACATCAACCCTTCCAAAACTATCCATGTACCTTAAATTGTCTCCGTTTTATTTTACTTATAAATCTTAAATTCACTCAGGAGTAAGACAAACCCTGAGTCAATACCGATAAGCGCAGAATGACGTTTTGGGGATCACAATTGACTTTACCTCTTCACCTTAAAGCAATAAAACAATAGCTAATAAAGTTATATTCACCTGTGCTCGTCCCATGGGGGTCACCATGCAGCTCTGACGCACTCACTCAGCCAGGTACAGCGCGAGGACGAGCTAGAGCAAAGCATGCAGAAGTCACACTCTATATTTTTTACGTGAAGATAACAAATGATTGTAATTTAAGATATAAAGATATAAAGTAGTGAAGGTACGCAAATATAATTTGTTACAAGACTCCCTTTAAAAAGAATGCACTTGTCTTATCTGCGCACATCACCACTTTACAAACTATCCCTAACCCCTAAATTGCCTCAGTTTTATTTTACTCATAAACCTTCAATTCACTCAGGAGTTAAACAAACCCTCAGTCATTATCGATAAGAGCAGAGTGGATTTTTGTGGGGGGATCGCCTTTTCACCTTTGCTTCCAAATATTCAACAAATAGCTAATAAAGGTGCGTTTACCTGCGTGAAGCTCAAACGCGCTCACAGAGGCAGGTGCAGCCAGATGATGATGATGAGGGAGAGCAAACTCTGAAATCAAATATAAACTTTAATAAAAGTGGCGTGAAGAATATACACGTCAAAAATAACGAGATATGACAAGAAGGAGAATCAATTCTCAAATATAGGATACTTTATTAAGCGGGGAGATGAGTTCGCAACATTTCACTGTTGATGATTTCTGGGTCTCAAATTTTCACTTCTTCAAAGGTGAATTAATATTTATCCGTAGCTGTTAATTCAGAGCAAATGATCTGTGACTTTAAAAAATATCTTTAACATTAAGACTTTTCGAGAGGCTATTAAACCCAAAGACTTACTCATATCATTTCTTGGATGAGAGATTCTTTGATCACAGGACGACGCTTAAATAAAGACAACAAATGAAAAGTTTAAAGCTGATATGGTGCCATGTAGTCCCACAGCATTACTGTAGAGGTCTAATATGCCCCAGCTGTGAACCCTAACCTGTAAACGATTAAAAAAAATGCAGGTAAATCTTTGAAAAGAGGCACTCTGCAGTTTAGAAATATAATATTAATAAATTATTTATAAATGAAATAGAAGTTATTCCTATTTGAGACACCAGAATCACCGATCTGGTGCCAAATGTGTTGAGTAGATTTCTGTTAATTAATTAATGATCTAATTGTTTCAGATGTACCCTTTAAGAGTTAGAGCCTAAGAATTACATTTTGTATTTTCCGTTTAACCTCCTAAGACCCGAACTCTTCCACAGCATGCATTTTTAATTTCTCTTTGATATTTGGGCATATTGGGGCCCGATGAATGTAAAAACAAAGAATGACCCGATTTTTCTTTTACCTTATTTTGTTTTTAAGAAAAATAAGAGCCACATATGAGGATATTGGTTTAAAATTTTGATAGAACAGTAGCAGTATAATGTCCTTGTAAGTGGATATCAAGCCCATGTAGAGCAAAATTGAGTATTTTAATCTAAATAACTCAAAATGTGATGTCCACATATGTGGACGCCAGGACCTAAAGGGTGGGAACTCCACTAGTCCTTCTTATATCTTTCATTAAAAACACATTCAAACTGCGTCTCTTTCTCTTTTGATGAAGATAAGAGATAAATAAAAAACAAGCTGCTGACTTCCACTGTGACTATGATGGTTTACAACAATCTACTTGGCCAATTATTGGTCAAACATAATCCTTTAGTGTAGTATCAATGTGGTTGATCATTAGTAATATGCAGGATTGCCCTTATTAGCATTATAGTCGTTATAATTCAGTGAGACTTTAACCATGCAGAAAACTACTGTGATGATCCTAATGTAGGTTGCAGGAGAACACTGTGTGACTATAACAAAAAAAATGTCCTAGTTGCATTACAGGAGGCAATAAAAATATCATAAAGTTCAAAAAGGTCATTAAAATTCAATGCTGGGTCTGAGAGACACAGAGAAGGCCTCTATAGGAATTTTAATTGTTTTACTGTAGTTAGGTTTCATTAATGGAACGTTTTGTTCTAATTAGGCCTCACAGTTGTTTCTCTCACATAAAAGATTGCCACAGGTTCCGGTGTCATTGCACAGATTCTCTCCTTATCTGCAGCTGCTATCATTGTATAAAGTTTCCCTTAGATGCACACCTTAGCTGCCCTTCGCTCTGTTGTGTAATAACCCAGAGGAAACAGATAAATTGCAGGCTGTCTGCACCTCCGTCATCTCTGCTGACAAGTTCATCGCTGAAAAAACGGATTGATTTTGTTAATAACAAAACAAATTGTCGTGTTACACCAAAACATTTTCACACAGTCGCAGGGGAACGGAGGGTTTGCTTGAATTACACATTGGTTTGAAACTGTAGATTTGTTGGGTTAAATGTAAATAAGAGAAAAGAATCACCCATAATACATGTATCCTCTGCAAAAGATACCGTATGTGTTACTAAATGATGGAGGATAGAGACATTACAATTTTTTTCCACTAATTTCTTTCCCAGAAATAACAGATCGTACCACAATGTCTCACAGTAACATTAACAGGCGCTCATACCAATCCAAACTTTGACATGCATTTCATTTTGGACTTTCACTTGTGTCCATTTTAAATCTGTCAGCCATTAACAACAAATAATAACAAGAAGCAGAAACAGTTTATCCAGTACACAGACCATCGAGGCTGTTGTGAAAGCAGCATGTGCACTGAAGCGTGGTGAGGAACGCACACTGCCCGTCACGGTTTCACACACAGGTTGAGCAACAACGGGTCTGGATCATCCTGGACCCTTGACAGTCCACCGGTCAGGGGCCCAGGAGGAAAGACTCGCATAGGAATGAATTTAGAAAAGACTTTAAAACGTTTCTCGTATTGTAACAAATTGGTGACAGCAATTATACACACACACACACATTATGCACACAGCAGTTGGGCATTGTGTTGCAGAGGGTGACATCCTTACTGACTAAAAATATCTACACCTTTATTGCTTCCATAGGAATTAAGAGGGTCAGTAGCAGCCAGGTGCTGATAATCACGTGCACCTGATCTTGAGCGCCTCTATAAAAGAAAAGGTTTGGGCAGTTTGCTAGTCTGGAGCATTCAGGTTTGTGTTAATACAATGGCACAATGTTCCCAGGAGTGTACCTTCCAGTAAATTCACCCCAAGGTCAGACTGTGCAATGCTCAGAGAAAGAAAACAAAACAAGACCTACATCTCAGACTCTACAGGTCTCAGTTATCATGTTAAATGCTTTTTGTTTTGTTTTTTAACTGAACAAGTATGGCTTGTTTGAAAGGGTTGCCGAGAGAAAGCCGCTTCTCTTTAAAAACAACATGGCGCCGTGGCTTAGACGTGCTGTTTTGCAGGACCTGGGCACGTTGCAGCCATTGAATCGACCATCAACTCCTCTGTATACCAAAATATTACAAACCTAAAGCCCAAATGACCCCAGATATAAAACACATTTCTGCTCTACAAGATCATACAACATATTCTACAGAGTCAGTTTTGATTATGCCATTATGTAGATTATGGCATAATTTTGTTAACCTTTGTTTCCCTTTATTATTTTCAAACTTTGTACATTTTCCAGTTTCTATTCCAATAAAACAGATGACACGTCTGAAGCAGAAAATTACATTTTCCAGCTTGTATTTTATATTTCTAAGGATTTTAAGAATCTAAAGTCAGTGATGCACTGATCCAGCTTTATCAATTTCAGATTTCTGATTTGATACCCAGACATTGACTTTAATTACCAGAATTACCTGTGTTAAAGTAATGTGAAGGAGAGACTGGGACTAATTGTGTCAATCGGTTAAAAGACGGCAGAAGGATTTTCTTCAAGAATAACATCACAGTGTCATCCAGACTCAATATTACTCTTGGACAAACACTGTGTTATCCCAAGGAAAAAAATACCCAGACATTAGCTAAGCAATATAGTGTTTTCTGGGCATTTTAGTAAGTATGCACCATTTTTTACACAAGAGAAACACTCCACAAATTCCTAACACAACATAGGAGAGCCACTCAGTTGTACACTTGCATTTCATGGAAGATACACTTTAGAGGATGCCAGTGTTCACATTTCACAAGAAGACAGAAAGTTTGAGAGAGAAATAATCAAGGCCATCTATGTCCACTGTTAATAACCAACCTTGAACAGAGGTGGTGGCTCACAGCACCAACTATCAGCCACCTAAAATACAGTCTTGGTGACCTCAATTAGCTCACATGTTGGTGGCGTGGAGAAATGTGTTATAAGGCTTTACTCCTTGGCCACTACGGTAATGACCCACACTTTTTTCCACACCTTGACTCACGTGACAACCCACGTGATTAATAATGGGTCAGTGACTCTCGGGACTTCGTCTAGACGCCACTAACCTTAAACCAGGAGCAATGAAATTGGAAAGGTTTTTTTTTTTCCTTCGTTCTTTCCACAAAGTTTCATCTTTTCAAATTGTTGCTCTAAACCAGTTGTTTTAAACCTGAACCTGATGTGAGGAAAAAGTTGTCACAAACCTAAAGAAGTCCAGTTGTCACCATTTTAAACAGTGATTATTACCATGTCCTCAAGAACCTACACAGGCATATAGGAATTGGTTCTTTTATGCGTAAGGCAACATCAGGCTTACGTTAAACATTGCTTTCTTAATTTGTAAAACAGAGCATGATAAATAAATACATCCATTTTCCAACCTTTTTGCGCTGAGGTGACTGGTCGTTAGAAAGTCTATTTTGGTTATTTACCTCATTATTTTTCCTTTTGTCATTTCAGTTCAGTGTGGAAATCTTTACTGAGCTCATCATTTACAGACAGGGAAGTTCCTCATCAGGGACATCAGGCAGAAAAAACATCAGCTTTTCAGTTTTGGTCATTCACAAGAAAAGCTTGGGGTTAAGAAGAAAAACCTCTACAAATGTTCACTTGTGTAGCAAGTGTGGAATAACCCCAAACTGTTGTGGCTTTTTGTTGTAGGGTCCTTGATGTGTTAGCTCTCCTGCTAGCAACCGATGCACTGCTGCTGACCTGCAGTGACAAAAACACAACAACTAAGTATGTATGGAATAGATCAGCCCCAATCATCAGCTCACTGCAGGCTTTGTGATTCAGGATTCGCCTCATATTCCATCCAAACATCAGATCAGTGCAATCCCTACACTCCATGCATGTTAGATTAAGAGAATTGGCATCCATCATACTTGTTAGGGATATTATCACAAGGCTATTTTTTAAAATTACATTAGAGTAACAAATAATACATATTATAATAACATATCATATAATATTATTACCCTTGAGGTTTACCACATCTGCCGATGAAATGAGCCTGTGTTCACTCTGACTGACCATTACAAAATGAGATGGAGTTTGAGTTATCGTCATTACAAAGATCAACATTCATGCAAATCTCCTGAGACCAGGTGTGCAGTTTGGTTGTATAGATTTTCTATTTTGGGTCAGGCTGAGCAGTTGGAAACTGAGGATAGGCCAGTAAAGATATTAAACTGGTGCACAGATAACATAAGTTTAATCAGTTTTCATTACAGGAAAGCACAACTGCCAAAAGCTTTACTAACCTGCGCTGTACGAATGACATTATGAGCGGGGGCCCCTTAAAACCTTTACCCTAGATTCGTCCCTGAAATCCTCACTAAAAACCAACTTGAAGACAAAAAGAAATGTGCCAATTAGCACGTATAGTTCTACTTTTTGTAATTCAACTGAGATCATCCTGTTCTCTCTCATGTGGGGACATGCAGAGGATACTGATGATGGCTCAAGGTGTGCTTTGCTGCTCTTGGTGTCTTCAGCGATCTATCATGAACTCTCGCTTCCCAGCCCACAGGTCGGTGCACAGACCGGAACATTTGGAAAGAGGCTAAGAAAATAGAAAGGTCAAGGGCTACACGATGTGTGCGTGAGGTTCAGGAAACCAGCAGCGATGTGGCGTTCCACAGGCTGATCTGGACCTTACCCTCGACCTGAACTCAGCAACTGCTCCTCTCCTCGTACACTAAAGATGACACCTGTTGCCAAATCCTGCTATTATTTAATCGTGTGATTGAATCGTCGGCTTCGTGATTCCTTTAACCACAATTTCAATTTCAGTTTTTAACTTTAAAGTATAATTCAGGGAATATTAGTATTCACTTTACTGCCAAAATAACTACAGTGTTCTTCTTTGTCTGTTAATTATAAATCCAGGAGACATTAGACGAGCCCAGATTAGCAAAAAGACTGAAAGCATGACTCTTTGGGTGGTTTTGGTGAATTTCCACTGGAAACATATTTTGTGGGTCTGACACTTTTTCTTTTTCCTGATGTAGCAAAATGGTATATTTTTTAGAAATACTTAATAGATGTAAAGTGACACAGAGGTTTTTGGCTATAGGAGCTCTTTTTTATGAAGAGGCAGGTCAGTCAGCAGTGATAAACAGTCCCCAACACTTTTTTATTCGAGACGTGGATGCCATCAGGCGTAGATCAGGTATATATCACTTCCTCTAGAAATCCAATTATACGCCATGTAGCTACAGTTGGGGCTACATTTGTCACTTGAGGCTGATGTCTTGTTGCCAATAAGTGGCTCCATGACTGTGACCTGTTACTGACATGCAGATGTGTTTGTGCCATAACTCTTAGCGAGTGTCAGGAACTTGGGCTAAACTGAATAATGTAAATTTCTTTCAAGCTAATTTTAAGGATAATGGATAATTCTCTTCATCAAAACTCCACACGCAATTGTTACGCAAAAAATGGCATTGTTAATTAAAAATATCTCAATCCCTATTACACTTTAAGGTTTAACTCCAAGACAAATGCGAGATAAGATAAATGCCATAAATGCAGCTGCCGATTCTGATACATCTCCACACAGGAGCATTGATTCGGGGTTTATTGGGAATGCTGAGATGGAAGAGGAAGGAGAAAAATCATTTTAAAATACACTAAGGTCTTTGGATCATTCAGTGCAGGGCTGGGCTCGATCTACCATAAGCACTAACCCTTGATTTGTAAGCCAGATGTAAAATGTTTCATCATTGGATGTCCTCCTAGAGCTGAAACTGGGATGGAAACTGGCATCACTGAGGGCGCAGTCTCAATTAATTTGAATTGAATTCATGTTTTATTTATATAGCACAAACAACATTTGTCTTAAGCTGCTCTTTATCACAAGGTAAACACATTAGAATATTAGAGAAAGAGCTTCAACAATTAGATGATCCACTATAAGAACTATTTGGTGAAAAGACTAAATTCTTAAGTAGAAAATAAACATTAATTAAGGCAATACAGGTAATCCAAGCAATATTAATCCAAAGAGAGCGCACAGTAGGGTGGACAACAAGGAGACACTATAACTTGGCAAAGAACAGGTTCATATTGAAGCTTTGAGTAGACACAGGAGGTAATCAGGTAGAATGAAAACACCTGGGCAACAGCACAATGCTAATTTCCTCTGCTACACGTCGATTGTGCTTGTTTATATGTTCTCAAGATCACTGACTTCTAGTATCAATCTCTTCTGTCAACTTCCCACACAAGACCTTATTAATCATGTAAATTCTCTGACTACCTTACGATAGCGACTAGTTGTTGTCACGTTGCCCCGCCTCATTCGTTTATCGGTCATTAATCTCCCGGTGGTCAGACTGATTACATCACAGTTTCTTCTCACTGGATGGGGCAGAAGCTTTGATCACTATCATTGCAATAAGATTTCATCACCATACCCACAAATCACAGGCTGAACCGCGAAAACGGTTTAAGAGTGTGCAGCTGACTGATACAACGAAGATAAAGAAGAGGAAAGTGATGGAAGATGCTGGCATCCATCCACTCCTCCCAGTTCATAAACATGACCCGTGGATGATCCTCCTCTGGTAGAGATGGGATGGCCTGCGGCTGC
The DNA here is from genome assembly GCF_057382275.1 of Copadichromis virginalis. Taxonomy (NCBI): domain Eukaryota; kingdom Metazoa; phylum Chordata; class Actinopteri; order Cichliformes; family Cichlidae; genus Copadichromis; species Copadichromis virginalis. Next base: position 31,695,037 of record NC_140631.1, on the reverse strand, counting down.
AGGTCTGTAGCTGCATGTCACAGCGACAGTGTTGGCTCTGTAAACAAGCACCGCAGCGGCGTGTGCGCATACTTGTGTGACTGAGGTTCTCTGTGGGTTTGAATCTGGACCAGGACTTGAAAGTCTTTGGGCTGTGTGTGCTCTTGAGACTACACAAGGCATGTGTGTAGTCAGGGATTGAGCCTTTCCTCTTCTCTTTTGTTAAATCCCATCAGATTAGAGCGGCTTTGAGGTCTGGCTGTTAGTCACGCCACAGCAAACTGGTTTCTGTCTCACTGTTGTTTGGTTATGTCTCAATGCCTATTATATCTTTATGTTTTTTTATTATTTGCCTGCGGTGATAAAATATAATGTCACAAATTAGATGCAACAGGTTTGAGGTTTTCCTTGTGAATAAAAATGTTTGAAAAGGATTCTCTAACATGATGCAGGGTTTGCTTCATCAGGGCAGCCTGACCCTTTGCTTTATGTATGCCCCCTCTATCCACCATTCAGGAGTCTGGAACTCCCACACTTTGACTGTAACTAAGCCAATACTCACTGTGATTTTATGCTTTTGACTTTACAGGACCAGCACGGCCGTCACTGCCCGTTGAAGAATAAAATATGCTTGTTACTGTACAGATTGTAAAGCCAGAAATATATGTACAGAACATTTTTAAGTCATATTGACATTGAACCTTGACCTTATACTACATCTTTGAGGCACAGTGAAAATGTGAGCCGCATTTCATGATATTCCCTCAAGGTGTTCCTGAAATATCACATTTAACACATTATATGTAGAGTGACATTCAAAAACAATTTTCATGATACCTCAATCTAACCTGGTTAGACTCATGGATCACAGTCTGGCTTTAAAGCAGGTAAAATGAGCTTACAACACTAAAAAAAAAAAATGGTGCACAATCAAGGAATATTATGGTCATGACAGACAGTCTTTCTCAAAAACCACTGGTCAAGAAATTACTATATAGTCACCTTGGTTGATCCATTCATCCAACCCCACCCTCCTCCACCGTACCTTTACCTTGTTGTAAGGACAATACATGTTTCATGGATTTGTGCTGTTGTTGGTCTCTTTTATGAGACTGAACAAGCACCACATATTTATTCAATTCAATTCACTTTTATTTATATAGTGCCAAATTACAACGACAGGCAGCTCAAGATGCTTTATAGTTTAAGGTAAAGTCAATAATAATAGAAACAAGAAAAGAAAGAAAATCCCAACAATTGGGGCGACCGTGGCTCAGGGGGTTGGAAAGCCCAGTAGGTCGCCAGTTCAATCCCTGGGCGTTGTGTCCTTGGGCAAGACACTTCACCTACCGCCTACTGGTGATGGCCAGAGGGGCCGATGGTGCGATATGGCAGCCTCGCTTCTGTCAGTCTGCCCCAGGGCAGCTGTGGCTACAACTGTAGCTTTGGGTGCCTTGAAAAGCGCTATATAAATGCAATCCATTATTATTAAAGGCAGAGATTAAGAATAACTGATGATCAAATGCAAAGTGCTGTATAAACACAGAGAGTGAAAATGAAGGGTTGAGGGTCAACTAATCCACCCCTGACTATGAGCTATATCAAAAAGGAAACTTTAAGCCTAATCTTAAAAATAAAAAAGGGTTGTTTCTGTCTCCTAAATCCAAAACTGGGTTTCACAAGAGTCTTATAGCTCTGCCTCCCATTTTACTGAGAGTTCTACGAACCACAAGTAAGCCAACAGTCTAAGAGTGAAAACTACAAAAGATGGCCGCAGCCACCATGATGTCACCTATTGTTTTGTATTAAAGCCTCTTGTTATGAAGCCTTAGGATCAGTGTTTTCAGTGTCGCCATCTTTTTTTTAACTGGACATGTCGAGCTAGGGTAGAGCTTTGCTTTTTCTTTTTATACCCTCCATATACCATTATATGGTATATGGAGAGGTTTGTATAGGAGTCATGTTTCTTGTGCCATGTTTTAGCATAGACTGTATAAGATCCTAGTCCTCACATGACCCATGCCCTCACACTTTCCTGATGTGTTTATGGTCTTGTATCAAGTCTTACTGAATATGAGTTGATGTTAATTTTAAAGTCACAATGCAGGATGAAGACTACTGTATGTCGTTTCTCTCTCAGATCCTCTCCTCATTTATCACACCTACATACTGATGGCCGAAATGCTTTAAGATGGGATTTTACTGACCAAATGGTGACATCCTTTACATCTGTATCTTTTAGAAATCGTTTCTATTAATTCTTTTAAATCTTTTGTTTTTTTACATGATACTATTCTCTGGTTGAATGTAAAGCTTAAGTATTAAGAATCCTTTTAATTAAAGATGAGCTTAGTCTGGTTTGCTGGTCATGCCAAGCTAAAATGACGTTTTTTCTTTTTTCTTCTTCTTTTTTTCTGATAATAGTTGGAAAAGTTTTGGTTTTCCTGGGCTTCTGCTGCACAACAATGATTTATATAAAGTATAAGAATGAATCCCAGCCACATGCCGCTAATTAGCCACCACATTATACTGAGTGTAGTAGAAGTTTTTTGTTTGAAGTGTGTGTGTTTGTCGCTGATGATGGTCTTCTGGTGGTCCTCCTTCCAGCTGCTCCTGCAGCTTTGCTCACCTCTTGGCTGGTGGTCAATATTGACTCAAGAATCGAAGCAACAGCCACTTTATCAAGTATACAGGGGGGCTGACCTGCTATCTCTATGGCATCAGGTGGAAACACAAAAACTCTGGTCTTCATTTGTCTGAACTAAAGCAGGTAAGAAAAAAAAATTAAAATGCAGTAAAGTTCATCACAACATCATTTTACAATACTGGTTCCTCTAATTGCTATATTCAGTATTCTTAGTATTAGTACTGCATTTTATTTCTATGTTTAAATGTAAGAAACTGGTTTTTGTTTTTTTTAATTTGCCAACTTATCCTAATTTTGGCTGTAAAGAAATCTAAAAAGCTTTTAAAAGAAAGACTCTTGCCTGCTAACATGGGCAAAGAGGTTGACAGCAGTGCTGCAGTCAAGCAGACTGACTGAAAGTAAATGAGCCAAAAAACACACTCAGGCATGAAGAGAAAGCTGCTCTTCAACGACAGGAGAGCCAGACAGATGTTTCTGAGGTGAGGTGTGGTGTACTCTCAGAAACATCTGTGTTCCTCACTAGAACAGAAACAGATTCACTCTTTTCACACATTTATTAAAACTCCAACTCAGAGTTGCTAAAGGCTTACAGTCACCATTAGACCCAAGAGGACTCAACAAACAGGGACCGTTTCAGTGTTTCATTTCACTTCTCTAGAATAAAGCATCTATTTTTTGTGAGTTTTTGTACCTGAAATCATTTGCACAAGTATTTCCGGCATCATGTAGTTCTTCCTGAAAGGATAACTGTACCCAAGTGTTTCAGAGAGTGTGCAAAGTATGCCGATGTTCCATCTACCTGCACAGAGAACCAGAATTTATTCCCTAGTTATGTATTAGCAGCTGTTAAACGGGTCAACTCTGGGCAGATTTGCATGGCTCTGACAACAGCTCGTGAGTTTTCAGGATGGCTAAGAGTTCCAAACCAGTGGTTCATTTTGCATAGTTCTGTGCTGAAAGCAGAGATGCATAAGACTACTTTTGTTTTAGGCTAAAAACCTGTATGTGGATGTGACGCTGTGACTTTGCTTTGCACCTCTTGTTGGACTCGCTGCTGTCACCTAGTGAACGATGGGACTGCTACAAGTACATCACACAGGTAAGACTGCAACATACCATACCATGCAGCCACAATCCTGCATGCTTTTCTCTTTTTCTGTCATATTGTTTCCGATCTGTCAACTTAATCTCTTTTTTATTTTACTAATATTTAAAAATGAAAAGCTCACGCACATACACACATGTATGCATGCACAGTATTATCACCCCTGACCTTATTTTGATCAGACAAACTGTGCCAGCTCCATGTAAGGTGTGTCACAGAGCAATAAATCTCCTGAGAAAAGAACATGTGAATCAGATCCAAGCCGCTGGCTGCTGTATTCAGCGGGACGTCAAACACACGCCTACAAGGAAGAGTTTCTGAACATGATAAGACCTTTCTTTATTTAGCAGAGTATTTCAAAATGAGACTGCTGCTATTCTCAGATTAAATCATTAGGCCCTAAATACTTTTGGTTTGTGAGCCCTCTTTGTGTTCTTACAAAAATGTGCACATTTTAGTGTGACCTGTAGAGAGCCACAGATCTGGAAATGGCTAGAAAGCATTACAGAACTATTAACATCCTTCTCTGTTTAAAAAGGGTTTAAGACAACAGCTGCTACTAAACTATGTTGGATTATGAGCTCTGTATGACAGGGATTTCTCAAAAGCTTTGCATTTGAAGTCAGTGCTTTATTAAATTCACACTTCTATTTCCATGTGCCACTGCAACAATATAGATAGTAGATGTATATTTATATGTGTTTTGTGCATTTTATCTAGTGTTTAGGCCTCTATGTAAAAGGTCTGGATAGCTTTTGGGGAGTCCCATTTCACACATGACTATTTTATATGTAATCATGTCTGTAAATGTTACTTAATTGATTTATGAATAAACTACATGAAACTGTGGAATTTCAATGAAACCATTATTCAGCCTGTGGAAAGTTTTTTTCTATTGCTATGACCAAATTCATATAATATGCTGTCCAGCAGTGGATTGCTTATGTCTTTCCACCTTAAAATATATTGTAAATAACTATATTTCAATATTGAGATATTCAACTGCCTTATTTTAGTTTTACCATTACTATCATTTCTCTGTTTGCACGCCAAAGCCTTTTTTGTAAGTGTATTTAAACCACTGACAAAGCGTAAAGTCACACCTGTAGCTGAGTACATGCTGAAAAAATTTGCGGACGTTCACTGGAAAAAAATCATAAGAATTAAGAAATGTGGCAAGCTTGAAGTTGCCAAAGCTATAAATACTGTTATTAAAACTGACTGCAGCACATGCTTAAACAAAATGCTTTTTTAAATTGTTTGAGACCTGAAGAGATGCAATATTCAAATATACTGAATGGTTTTTGTGGACTTGGAAATGATCTGTGACACCCTTGTGGGTCATCTTGCGGCCCCTTTATGGGACCCAAGATTCACTGAACTAAATCACTTTGAGCTTTACACTCAGCCATCGATCAAGAGGCTGCACGCTTTAAAAGTGTTCATTTCTGAGGGTAAAGTAAATACAAGCAACATCTTCTGGTATAATAGTTAGTATAATACTAGTATTATACTAGAGGTATCTATGTGTGTAAGGGGACATAAACTATAGCTTTAAAGTGACCACAAAATTTCCAGCTTAAAGTTTAAAGAAAAAGTGTGCATTAGAAGCAGCGGTGGGTGAAATATTTTAGTTTAACAAAAGCTAAATAACTAAACATGATTAAAACACCTCCTTTTACTTAGTTCTCATTTTAATTTCAGTTTCAGTACATTTAAATATACAGATTAAACTATTGTCATTCAGCGTTTTCACTATTTGAGCCACTGTTTGTATTTCAGTAATTAAATCTATAAAATTAATGATAATGGTTAAAACTGGTAAAGTAAAACAAAGACTGGGGGATATATAATTATTAGATGTAATTAAAAGGGCTAAACGAATTAAGCAAATAAAAATAATAGATTTTTAAAAAATCAAAATTAATAAATAAATACAAAACATAGAAGTAACAGCAAGAAAGACAAAGAAAAAAGAGAAAACTCCACTGTGGCGTTAATTGTTTCAGATTTAGGTCAATTCACCGAGTCAGGATCACTACAGCAGGATTCTGCTGTTTGTTAGTTATGTGTGTTACATGCATCTGTCTAACGTCTCAAAGAACATTATTTTGTTCTCTCTCATGGACCTCTTGCACCAACGTAACCCAACTGTTACTCGTTGGGGGATTGAGTTTGAGCCATCTAGCTGCGATACACTTGAGTGCTACGGTGAGCAGTATTCTTAGAAAATATTGTTTTTGCATGTAGTGGCCACAGACTGTCTCTCCTCTGGTATTTGAACCAAAAGTGCCACAGTCAGATCCAGCAGAACATGTGTCACCAATACGTGACCGACACTGTCACATGTATTAGCTCATAAGACATAACAGACATAGATTTTATTTAATACAAATTCAAATTCATTCAAATTCAACTGTTACAGCAGCACAACGAATGGGAAGAAAAGTGAAACTGATATATTGGAGAAAATTTAAAAAAAGAAAACAATAGATAAATAAATAAATATGAAAAACTAGTGTACAAAAAAAGACCAAAATGCTACACTATGTACAGATGGTTACTATATTCAGAAGAATACAGTCACGTTATTAATGTTATTAGTATTATTTGTATATGTACATAAAGTGCAGTGGGGGTGATAATGATTTGCATCTATTTTTAGACAGTATTAATCCTGTGTGGATATTTTATAGTCTGACTGCTGTCGGGATAACGACATCCTCCTCTCACCCACCTCCTCTGTGGGGTCTAGTTGACTATCCAGAACCAAGCTGACCCTCTTCACCAGTCTATTCAGCAGTGTATTACCATAACTAACTTCCATTTGAATTCTCTCCATGCATTGCAGGTTATTAGGTGCATTTTTGTCCCACCTATCCTTTCATTTGAGCTTCCTAGCTTGTTTTTATCCAATGTGCATTATTATTATTAATAATATTATTAGTGTATATTAATCGCCCTGGTCCTTAGTTTTATATGTCAGGTAAAGGTAAATTACTGGAGCATGTTCCAGGGCTCTTGCAGTGCTCCCTCGACTTTTCCTCACACACAGGAGGACTACAACAGATATGGATGGATAACCTCCTTGTGTCTCCTCTGCTGTAACAACATGTATGGCCATCCTGAAGGGGTTGTCTAGTTGTTGCCCCTCCATTGTACCTATTGTCACTTTGATTTGCACCAGAGTAGCTGAAATTGATTCAAGCTGTTGAATGCTTTCTAACTGGGCAGTATGTTATGTTACTTAAGTTTAAAAGAATTGTTCTTATACTGTGATAATCAGGTTTATTGCCCCAAAAAAACGGGGAAAAATCAGTGTCTATTTTTCATTGTAAAACTTAATGTAAATGAAAAGCAGAAAGACTATATTTTGTCACCTGTATTGATCAGTGTCATGCAAGGACTTAAGGTACAGCCAGAAATCAGACATAGGCTACACAAGATTTTGTCCTCTTTTCATGGCTGCCTCTCTGCCCGGTGTTTTTCTTTCTCCTGGTCTCCGTGACTAAAAATTCAAAAGTAATTACCTGCTCGGCTTCCTCTGCAGGTTCACAGCACCCTGATTAATGTAGAGGCACGCACACCTGCCATTAGCGGCCATGAGAGGTGGAATGTTCTGACAGGACACATTCGCTGCTGCCGAAACCTGCGCACAGAGTTACACAGAATACATACACTCAGTGGTCATACAGTCACATTTCTGAAGGTAACGTCAACTTCATAAAATCCAAACGTTATTGAACCAGTTTTCAGTGTTTCTTTTGTGTTAATTTTACAGTGTAGTATTGCACACTAATTCCCAGCTTCATGTTTTCACTGGGGACACAGTTACTACTTTATTTAAATGTGTAAAGGTTTACTTCACTTGAGTTTAAATTTAACCTAATTTTAACCCGCTTATTCTATAACATACCATGATTGTTGCTGCACAGCAGTGAAATGCTGGTGATTTCTCTGTATTATCGTAGGGTTTTTACCGTTAGAATATAAAGCACCTCAAGGCGATTCCTGTTGTGATTGTTGCTAAATAAAAATAATTGAACTAAATTGCTTTTGGGAGTATTTCTTTGCTCTAAGGGTTGTCTGTCTCGGTGCTTGGCTCCAGTGTCCACTTCCTGTAAGATAATGTGTTTTAGATCCACAATAATGAAAATGTGACACCCTATCCTGAGAATTAGCCTCAAGTTAAAAAACTTTTAAATTCTAAATAACATTAATTTTAGAAATCTAAAACCACTACTACATCAGTTTTATTAATAGCAGTACCCGTTGGCCTAAACGTGCCACGCTTTGCAAATTTAGAAAAATGCAGCTTGGTTGTGTTTGTATAACAACCACGGCCTGGTTCAGGTGCTGGATCCTGCTCTTTAAAAGGAGCTGAAAATAATTTCTGATTTTTTGTCTCTTTTTTTTGCCCATTTGTTATATGTGCAAGAGCAGATTTTAGATTACTTCAGCATTTCCAGGTTTCAGTGGGGTTGGAAAAAAATAAAATATAATTTTAAGCACCTCAAGCAGCAGTGGGCTCTGTTAAGTCAGAGTTAACAAAACAAAAGAAACACTTTGAAGTAGCAGGAAGAGCAAATACTGCAATAAGTATATGGACTTCATACTTTCAAAGAAATCATATTCTTTACTCTGCTTCAGTTTCTTTTATCATGCAGATAAAGATTTTACACACCAACCTTGCAACCATCTATAACTGGATTGGTGTCAAATAAACTGACAAGCACTGTATACTCTTTAAACTAGCACCACGCACGCAGGCTGAATTTCAAATACTGGAGTGACTACATGTTTATATCTGCACAGTTATGTTTTCAAGCCTGAAGGCAAGTGATGGCTGTAGTAATATATCAGCCATCACATCACATTGTTATTTCTTATGTATGAATGATATGTGGATTTATTATAGGCCTGTTTGACAATTCAACCTGACATGTCAAATAAAAAGCTTTATTTCTGTTGATCCCATGACATAATAATATTATGTTATTACAAAGTTATTAACATAATAATAAGGCCTTTGGTTTGCACTTCATTTTTACTGATGATACCTTTATATTTTTGACTTAAGTGATGTGACCTTGACCTGCAATCGAGTTTTTTTTTATGCTGTGCTGTTCATACTCACTTTTGTAAAAATTCATGACTGTAGCCATGTGGCCAAGGTTGCTGTCAAGGTTGCTCCTTCGTTCACTTAGAGGTGAACTCTCCCATCTCTCCTCCCGCTGTCCAAAACCCATAGATTTTTATTTTGGGTAATAAATGTGCCAATACCACGAAAATGTGACAGTAGCAACAGTAACCTTTAGTGTGAAGATCATTTTTTCTGTCAGCAATTTATTTGCCTGGCTTGTCAGATGCAGTAGCGGGTTATCGGTCCAAGTCTATAAGCTCGTTTTATTTCTTTTTTGTTAACAGTTAATGTATAACTGGGTGTACAAGGAATCAGCACATTTCCTTTTACCGCATGCACAGATCGATGCTGGTGTGGCTTCGCTGCAAGGGAGCTAAATGGGATCATTGTCAGGAGAGCAACGCTTCTCATGCTGGCTGGAAAAGAGAAACTGAATATACATTTACAGGTGTAATCATGTAGTACTGAGTGGTTTGGGGGTGTTCTTACAGTAAACTAAAGAGAAATATAACTCCAATTATTTAAGAAAATGCCGAGAATTAAGAAACGTCAGCCTCTCAGGTTTCTCTGTGCCAGCCTGTCATGATGAGCCCCGATCTTTCCAATAAAAACTGTTTTTACTACAAACATGAACTTTGATAGCAAAGGCCTCACAGGAGCTCCTCTGAATCCACTTTGTTTATATAAGTCAGCTTTTGAACAATTAAAATTCTGGCCTCATGCCACCTAATGTGAAACCCAAGTTATCTATTATTTCATGAGTAAAGAGAAAAGCTTCACACTCAGTCAACCATGGTGTCTGTCTTGTCCCCCTGTGAGTGCTTAAAGTACCTGCCTTTTTCCTTCCTTGTGTAGCTCAGATGTGACTCCCTATTGTGGTAATCGTAGAAAAAAAAGATTTATATATTTCACTTCTTTAAAAAAATCTAATTTATTGATTTATTTTGTCACAAGAAAGGTAAAAGACAAGTATATCTTACAGAAAGCTGCATACTTTCACTGTTTTGGCCTCCAGAGACTACCACATATGAGTAGATTTGAGCTCCTTATTATATCAGATTTAGATTTGGATTTATTGATCATTTCACTTTTTCATTTATTTATTTATATTAGTGAAAATAGTTTCACACATGTTAACGAACAGCTGGCATAATGGCTATGCATTAACCCACTGCTGCAACTTTAATCTAATATCCAAAATTACACAATTAATTTTGCCCATTCTATTTCACAGTTTAGTGCAGTAATGTCAAACTCATATTAGATCGTGGGACAATTACAGCCCACTTTGATCCTAAGTGGGCCGGACCAGTGAAACTCTTCTTTCTGTTAGTGTAAAGAGATTAGCTACACATTAAATCCATGATATATTTTAATATGTTTGAAAAAAGTGGTTAAAAAGAGTTTAAGTGCAATCATACATCTCAGTTTTCTACATGCCGGAGTAAATGAATCTATGACCGCTTAGGATTAAATTGTCAGAGAATGTGTTTTATAAATGTAAATGTGTCAGATTACACGCAATAAAGTTCTGGTAGCTCACTGACTTGCCTGTAATTATAAAAAAAAGAAATGTATTGTTAATGGTAAATGGCCTGTATTTGTATTGCGCTTTACTTAGTCCCTATAGACCCCAAAGCGCTTTACACTACATTCAGTCATCCACACGTTCACACACTGGTGATGGCAAGCTACATTGTAGCCACAGCTGTCCTGGGGCGCACTGACAGAGGCGAGGCTGCCGGACACTGGCGCCACCGGGCCCTCTGACCACCACCAGTAGGCAACGGGTGAAGTGTCTTGCCCAAGGACACAACGACCGAGACTGTCAGAGCCGGGGCTCGAACTGGCAACCTTCCGATTACAAGACGAACTGCCAACTCTTGAGCCACGATAATTTACAGGTTTTTTTAACAATGGACCCACTGTAATAAACAGATTTTTTTTTTAGCAGATAGCAGATGCCATTTAATTGTTTATCGAGTACTTAATTATTCAGGTGTAGTATGGATAAACTTTCTCAGTAGGAAAAGCTGTCAAACTTACACAAAAATACAATAAAAAATAAAAAATGATGCCTTCTTTCACATTTTCTAAAGCCATCCAGTGGGCCAGATTGGAGTCTTAACCCGCCCAATTCTGGCCCCCAGGCCTTATATTTGACAATCCTGATTTAGTGGTTACGCACATCTACAAACTATATAACACAATTAAAATGGCTCATTTAGGGTGTAAAATTGACTGAAATTTACATATCTGTTCAAATTGAGCACTCGAATGCTTTCTTACTACAAGCCTCATTCTCCCATTCACACAATCAATGAGGGGGGCAACTCATCTGTAGGTATCTTGCCCAAGGACACTTTGGGCAAGATACTAGAAAAGGCAGTGATTGAACCACCATCCTTCTGATTGACACATGTCTGACCTACAGAACCACAGCAACCCTTACAAAAACAATGTAAAGCTGAGGCTGATGGGAAGGCCATGTATCTTTAGTTGCTAATGATCAGCATATTTATATGAACATCACAATAGTTGTATACATATGCACACCTCGGACTTTCAGTACAACTCATGCCACCTATAGAAATACTATGACATTACTTCAGTTCTTGGATGTATTAGCAGGGCAGGAGCAGGAGTACAGAGCACTGATCTGGGAGGAATCATCTGCTTCTGAATGTGAATAAGAATCAAGAAATTGTCATCTTCAGATAGAAGAAGAGGTGCAGGTGTTGATGCACCTGGTTATCCACATCGACAACAGGAATATCATAACATTCATATAACAAGCGTATCGAGTGTGTCTGTGGACGGCTACTATGCAATCAGGTAAGAGTGGGTTTTGACTGCTTGGGGACAATTCAGCTTTATATTCAAGTATTCATATTTTTTTCACATTCTTTGTTTGTTCCTATAAATAATGACTGCCAATTGAAACAGGTGCTCGTGGTCCATAAATTGTGCTCCAATTGCTGTCATCAAAAAGCAGCTGGTGAGTTCTCAGGCAGTTGTAATGGACAAAGTGACCTGACAATTGCCCCAGGTAAAAGAGTCACAAGACACATGAACTGGTAGGCGTGAATACCTGTTTAAAATATTGTGCCACTACTTGACACCAAATTTCCTCACAGGAATTCTTGGTTACCACGTGATGCAACTTTGACTTTTTGTCTAGAGCCACCATGTGGAGGACATTTGTTTTGTTTTGTTTTGTTTTTTGTCTGTCATTTCTGAGTTATTCATTTATTGAAATCTTCCCTGAGAAAATAATAAAAAATTATCCGTTCTTTTTTTTTTATGTGCAGAGGCTTATGACATTAAAATGACATTGTAGTAAAGCTGGACATGGTGCCAACAGATCTGCACTCAGAGACCCATTTTCCAAACACCGCCCCCATTCTCAGCAGTGGACTCTGGACCTCTGTCTCCACGGTCCTCTGCTCATCCCTAAAATTAATTCATCTGCACATCTCTGTCCGCAGAACACCACATTAACCCCGACCGCAGGAGGCATCCTGACGGAAAAAATGTCCCTCGCTGGCATCATGGTGAAACATCAGTTTGACCTTTCCACCTCGGACCCTCTCTCTGCTATTTTCCCACCCTCAAACCCAGACTGTTCCCTCACACTCTTTAGCGGTTTGAAAGAGTCAAAGGTAAAGGACTAAATAAGTCCAAAATAAAATGCCATGCAAAAACTAACATGCAATTAAGTCATCTCGCTCTCTAAACATGTCATGTGTTGCCATGCATTCATTTCAAAGGGTCACGCCACACTGGCTGCTTTGTGGAGGACAGAGAAACTGTAATTGGGGGCCATTAGCTGCTGCCCAAGACTGGTCATGCAGGGTCAGTTTGTAGATTGAGACACGGTGACTGCACAGTCCCACCACCTCCATCGGCGTCCTCTACCTGTGAGACTTCCCCACCCTTCTGATCTCCATCACCAAATCCTGTGCATGCTACACACATACACACGAAGTAACACACACATACCACATACACATGCCTCCCCAAGCCCTTTTTTTGTATTGTCTACAAACAGACCTTGAGACACAGCAAAGAACACCCAGCAGCAATCACATAAAAACCCACTTTTATAACAGCTTTAAAATTCTGTCAGAGCAATCTAAACCCCATCAGTAAATCCCTGACAGCACCTGTACCACCCTTCTGTGATCCAAGGGTGGGTCTGCCCTGTGAATGTGGCTGTGTAGCATTTTTTACATATCAAATATCAGAATAGAGGAAATACTTTGATTTGAAGTGGATTTAGGATTTCATTTAAAAAAAAATACCATTATTTGTGTCGAATATGAGAGTAAATCAGCATGAGAAAGTTATAACCTTAGCTAAGCTATTTTAACTAAGAAAAGCAAAACGAAAACATTTAACTAAAGTTTTAACTAAAGAAAAATGAAACAAGTTATGTTAGGCTATAAGGATAACATGAAGCACAACTAAATGGCAAATGTTGCTTAACAGCTAAAGAGTGCAGCGGCAGTGATTTTGTTGCACAATAATTGTTTTGTTGCACTGCCAATAGCCTCACTACAGTCATAGCTGTGATCTGATTTCCCCATGCTGGTGCTGTTCCTACATCATAACAATGTTGGTCCAGGATCAACATCTGTTGCCCACTTGTGTGGGCATTTACTAAGAAGTTAGCTAAAGAGCACCACTCAGACTTCCTAAGCTGCCCAGCCTGCTGATGCTAGCACTGTGCTCCTGTAACCTTAAGCTACCTATAGCTAGCAGCTATATAAGTACCCATGAGCTCCACAGGAGGCAGAGGTGTAGCATCAGTATGAAAACTGCTATGCTGACCAGCTAAGTATCCCTTTCTCCTGCAGACTGCCCATGCTGTGTCCAGATTGACATTTAATTTGTAACTTCTGTCAAAATTATGTGATTTAATTGGCTAATTAGTAACCATACATACATTCTAGTTTACAAATCACAACAACAGGCTAATAGTATACACGTTTAATATAAAATCCTAAGACCGAAGGCCCCATTAGCTCCAGGGCCCTGGGAATCTTTCCACTTTCCATGCAATAATTCATGAGGATAAACTCAAACTGAGCCAAGTTTTAGCACCAAAATGCTAAGCTATAATAAAACTAAAATGATATTATTTTGTTTTAATGAAGTTTTTGTTGTAGGGTCTTTACCTTGCAATACAAAGCTCCTTGAGGTGACTGTTGTTGTGATTTTGCTCTATATAAATAAAATTGAATTGAATGTTGAACTAAACTGCTGTATTTAAACTAACCTAAAATAATCTTGGCTAAGCTAAAGCAGACAAAGATCAAATTAATCTTTAGCTAAAACAGTTTGTGAATTCAATTACTAAAGGTCTCTAAATCAGGTCTATTCTTTACTAATCTTTATTCTTTGTTTGGATCCAGAAACAAAAACTGAAAAAAGAACTGCAAATATATGTACTGCAGCCACAGAGTCAGTGCAACTGCAGTTTCACAGTCCGTCTCATAAAGAACTGCCCTCCTTTATGGCCCTGTTGCCCAAGATCACATGCCTTAAGAGCTGGGATATGATCTGAGATAAGGAAAGAAAGTACCGAAACAGGCTGAATCACTCTCCTTCCTCCTTGTGCTGCTTACACGGGTGAAAGAACTGAATGGTAACTTGCCAAAATTTAGTTTTCAGATTTTTAGGAATAAACACAAACTCTACCAAATCAAAAGAAATGACTTAAACAAGCTTACATCATCATATCTTAAAGCACTTTTAAGAGAGACTTAGATCACACTTCTTTGGAAGATATCAAAGAGAGTCTGATGCCCTCATTGCATTTAAATTTTGCAAATCATGTCTTCATGATAAGCTGATTGCCTTATCCTTGACGGCAGCGCACAGTGAGAGCAGTAAAGAAGCAGGATTACAAGGTGATGGTCCATAAAGGGTTTGGCTTAGATAAGATGCTTTGTGGGAAGAAGAGGGCCAGTGACTTTAGGGCAGGAGAAAACAGGTTTTCTGATTTAGAGTCAAAAAAGCCAGAGTTTGCGCTCACGTTTTTTTAAATTTAAGGATCAATCGTGAAGTTCAGTTTAACCAGGAGAAAAGTTAGTTTATGTGTTCTCAGGATGGTCTGAGCAGACAAGGTCATAAAAAATACCGCGGCCCATGAAAGGAAGCCATTTCAACCTTTAGCCTGTTCCTTACTTAGTCATCTCGAATGTTTGCCAAGACGGGAAATTACTTTAAAAGTGTTCTCTGAGCTTCTCGCATAAGTTTTAAAAACATTAAAACTGAGGTGTGTGTGTATTTTGGTTGTTCCTTCTCCTGCAGTGTTTTGCTGGCCTGATTAACGTTGTGTGTGCATTGTTATGCCAGTAGTCTCAATAAAATTCCTCCCCGCTGAGGTCCTCCTTTCTAATCTTCAGAATGCCTCTGTTAATGAGCCTAATAGCATATGAGCGATAGCACACCTAAATGAAGCCGCACAGGGTGACTGCTTCAGCAACTTCCCGCAATGCAATGCACACCTTCATGGCTTCAGTCCATTCAGAGGAAACCATTAGAACAAACTGCTCTTAGGTGCAGCAAAGCAGACCGGGCATGATCATTTATGAACTAGATCACCTCTGGGTGCCCTACGGAAGGACAAAGCACAGACGGTCTGCATTAAAACTCTCACACGCTTCATCTAAGGAGCAATAGAAGTGGTGAAGTCATGGAAAAAAATGTATTTAATTCTCATGATCAGTGTAATCAGTAACTAAGTTTCCCTTTAGTCATGGGAATTTTTTCCCCTCTAAAACCTCTTGTAGCATTTCATAATTATCCATTAATGTGAAAAAATATTAGGTTAGAATATGTGAAAAAAGTGCAGGATGTGCAGGGTCTGTATAGTTTTTTGGTAAAGTCTGTTGTTGTGCGCCTTAGTAATGTAGACAGATGACTAAATGTCAACAACCTCATTATGAGGTAGGAAAGTTTCCTGGTCTGAATGTTTGTTCTGGGGATTTGTGGCTTTTCACAGGGAAATAAAAGGGAAAATTCAAATGTCTGAAATTCTGAGGAATCACGAGGTCATGCATTTACTGACACTACAAAATAAACTTAAAGCTGAATACTTTTTCACATTTAAATCATAATGATTTATAAAATGTTATTAAAAACTGTTTAAAAACCAGTTTATTCTCATTTTATATCAGCGATTGAGTGGAGTTCTTTGCAAAGAAAGAGAAATACTTCCCTCATCTGGTCAGAGTGTGGAAGTGCATAAAAGACAACAATGTCTATCTACACTACATGGACCAAACTGTTGAGCCACCTACACATCACACCTACTGGAGCATTTTCAATCCATAGATAATAATATAGAGCTGGTCCTTTTGCTGCTACAGTAGCTCCCAGTTTTTCGTTTTTGTTTTTTGGGGCGAGAGGGCTTATACAATATTCTGAAGTGTGTCTGTGGGAATTTTTAGACATTCTTAAAGAAGAGCATGTGGGCGGACAGACACTGGCTCCAAGTCTCCATTCTAGTTTGTCCCAAAGATACTTAATGGAGGGTATCCTTGGTATCCTTGATGGATACTTGGTGGATCACGCCTTTATAGACCTTGCTTTGTGCACTTGGGCACAGTTGTGCTGGCAAAGGGCCTTTACCATATCATGAAGCTCAGGTTTCATGGCATGGGGAGATTTGGAACTTGCAACTATTGAGTGAGCAGTATTGGTGACTTTTGCACACTTAGCTCCTCAGCACATGGTGACCCTGCCCTGTGGCCAAAGGCACAAGGTTGTGGTCATACTATAGCCTTTAAGACTGTCAGTCAGGTGTTATTCAGATTTCACTAAATAAACAAAAGAATACCTGAGTCACAGTTGTATCAAACATCCATGTTAAAGTTTGGGGGTTTAAGTCATAGACTGTACAGTACTGTGCAAAAGTCTTGAGTCACTCCTCATTTTAGGGGTTGTCCCCTGCTGGCCTTCAAAAGGAATAAACAGGGATGGAGGTTTTTCTGGTTCTAAAAATAAACCTGCTTAGGAGAAACCAAACCTTACAATTGTTATTATCTAATTGCATGTATTTTCACAAGTTGGTACTGGTGATAGTCCCAGACCAGAACTGGGTCTGTGTATGTTATTTGTGAACTGATTATTGTGTAGCATTGACAGCAGAAGTCTGTGTGATTTCAACTGAAAAAACACTGTGGTGAACAGAATCTTTGGACTTCATCTGTCAATCATTGGTGAATTTCTTACAATAGACAGTGGACTTCAAACTTTGGGGCTAGCAATTTATTGGGAAATCAGATGTAATTGTGTGGGTATAGATGGGCACTTAACTGAGCTGCTGTTAATTCCACATGTGCTTTCCCTACTGTGGTACTGAGGTGATAGTGATTATGTTTCATGTAAAAAATAAATTTTAAAAACATGTATGAAAATCACTATGGGCACTATGCAAAGAATAATTCAGGGCTTCTTGTGAACCTTTTTTCAAACACTAGACATTCATCAATCACAACAATAGTGGACAAAAATGTTCAAGGATTTTCATCCAATGATGAATTCAAATTTGACTTTCCCGGACAATAACACCACATACTTCAACCTACGCGCAATGTAATTGCAACCAGCGAATCCAGTAGCTTCTATTAACACATGAATGTGTTTCTCAACATCCCTGATGTTTGAATCTGAGTCATTTGCCTCCTTGTTGTGCCAGCGTGAAATACGCCCACTGGTCATCTCGAAGTCTATGAGGGAGCTGCAGAGCATAAACATTCACCACATCAATGAGAGCCACGCTCTGAACAAAAGAAAGGGGTATTTTCAGCCAGCGCCAAAACATCAGCCTCTTTAGAGCAATTCAGGTTATTCACATGCTTTTCATATTGAAGCTGTGCTGAGCTGAATAGAGCTATTTAAGTGCAGAGAGGTAAAAATGTTGCCATGAAAGAGTCCTTTTAAGACTTTTTGCAGATTTGGATATGAAAGCTATTTAATGACAGTGTGAGATGGAGCTGGATTTAAATGTGCTTTAACACTATGAGAAAGTTATTTGGTAGAAAACAATACTCTTTAAACTGAACAAGCCACAGTTCAGAAAAATACCCCGAATTTGTGTCAAAGTGTGAAACATGGCTCTAGATATATATTAACTGTGTGACTAGTTTTCAAGCAGCAGGGGTTAGTTTTTGGTCCAGTCAATTATCTATGCTGTCTACATGTGAATGTGCTCCGACCATGAATTACAGCTCTGTGTGGGAAGATGGATGAAGGCAGCCAGAGGCTATGAAAGAGAAAGCAGTCAGGTATGTGGAAGGGAGGGGGGGGGGGGGGGGTGCTGATGGGAAAAACAAGAATGTAAAACAGCAGCGAAGGCTGGGTAGAAAAGCAGACGGGCCTCTGACGCACTTCTGTTTAAAGTGTGAGTGAATGTGAGACTAATGATACATCACGTTTTTAACAGCATTCAGACTCCTTATTCGTGCCACTCACTCGTGGCTTTCTTGCTCACTAAACAAGGGCTGCAAGTGAATCCCAAATATTTTTTAAAAAGAGGAACTTTAGAGCGAGTGTGATGCAATGATAAGTATCAAAAGAACAAAGCCTTGCTTAACTCCAGCGAGCATCTTATTTCATCCACTCTGACCCCAGTCTGTCGCTACGAATTATTCATTAGTCACTTGTTCTTTGATTTGTCTGCTTTCTCAGCTCTGCTGGCTTCGTGAGCTCTTGTTTCTACAGATTTCCACTTACAGACATCACGTAACTGCAGCACGTTACACAAGTGCCACCCGACTCATGCAGTTTTTATCAATGAGAAAACAACAGCCAAAGGCATGAACAAGATCTCTCTGCAGATGGTCTTTTTTGTATGCTGTAGTGCAATCACAATTTTTGCAGAGAAACAAAGCACACAATAAAAAACCCCATAAAATCTGCTTTTCTGTGATATTAATACACAGTAATGCATGCCATTACACCAGCCCTTAGCCTGACACATAACATCTTGGCTGAAGGAGTTAGTTTCTTCATCTGCCACCTGTCATCTGCCGACAGGTTTTAATGCACGCCAAACAGAACCGGCTCTGGCCGACTGCATGCGAATCAGTGAAATCAGCTGATGTAGTATTTAAACATAGATTTAGAGAGTTTGGGTGATTGCAGTGCATTAACTGAAAAACAAAATGATTCCATAATGACTGAAATATAGCGAAATATAGCACCACATTGTTGATCTGTTGAAACATAACTGACAGCTCATTTGAAATAGCTGGACTTTAATTTGCTTATTTTAAAAGGGTCAAAGCTTTTTAGTTCTACAAATGCGCAAACATAAACCCATCAGCCATTTCATTCAAGGTGCTGGAAAGATTCCTGGAACATTTTGGTCCATATTGACATGACGGTATCACACATTTGTCAGCTGCACATTCACGATGAGAATCGCGCGTTCCACCACATTCCAAAGATGCTCTGTTGGATTAAGACCTGGAGAGTGCCGAGCCCGTTTTAGTACAGTGAAATCAGTGTCATGCTCATGCTGAAAGGGACGGACATGGTCAGCAACAATACTTAGGTAACCTGTGGCATTTAAATGGCACTCAGTTGGTACCGAGGTATCATCAGGAGTATCATTTTGCTTTAAAAATGCAGCCTGGTAAGTCACCCTCAAGTTTAAAAATAAAAAATACTGTGAACACCAACAGATTTAAAGTCAGACACTCGCATGCACGGGTACAAAAAACACTGTTGAAGCTCAGATTTGCCTCAGAGGGACAGAATGAAAGACCACAGTGTAATAAGTCAACATTTTATTTTATCGAGTTACATGGTTTTGGTTCTGTAGCAACCTACTGTATTTATTTCTGATGAAGTGCAATTGTACTCAAGCCAGTTACATTTGAGAGCAATGACAGGCACACGTTTTGTGCAAATTTAACAGCATTGGAACGGCTCCTACATATACACAGCAAAAATACATGCCAGAGGAAAACAATACTAAATCAGTTTACATTGACAATAGTTAGGAAGACGTCCCTCAAAAAAGAAAGAAAAAAAACTTAGAGAGAAACGATGTCAAACCAAGCTAACACTCGAGATACACATTTCACACGTAGCTCACATAAAGGAGGGAACATCTGAGAAACATTCGGCCTTTATCTGTCATCTGGCTCTGTGCACGAAAACCCTCAAATCTGTCCTCACAGACAACATATTTAATCAGAACGCAAACACTGTGCATCGCCATTTCAAACTAGTTATGCAGACATTACAAAACGAAAAGCCAAAAATCTGAGATAGACAAGAGGAAGCCTGCTTCTTGTTGCTTTGAAAAGTCCCAACTCTGAATGCTTTGTCCTTACCTCATGTCTGGCAGTACACTGGCAATGCAGAACTAAAGGCATTGTGGGGGGGATGCAACTTAAAAAGGTAGCCACAAAAGACGTCACAACCTGAAACACATGGGCGTTGGTAGCCTTGGTGGAGTCGGCTGCAGATGCTTCATCTAAACATTGTCCTAATGCTGCTTTATAGCAATTACTGGGACAAGACACACTTAGCCCAGGCCATTATTCACAAACTCAAAGGTTTAACAAAAATAATAATAAAACACACAAAAGTGTCCAAGAAGAGCTTCTGTTTGTCTCCTATATAACGTTTAAATAATCTGTGGTAAAACATGCAGGAACACAGGATTATAAGACTCGAGTCCGAGTAGTTGAGATGGGAAATTTGGGTAGCCAGTCTCTAGTGTTACAAGTCGTACATTACAGGTTAAGGTCTGTGTATGGGAGGCTTATCGGCCCCCATCGTTCTTCACAGTGAAAATTTAAGAGCGTTCAAACTGAAAATCCCTGCAAATGATTGCACTGACTTGTGTTGGGTCCAAAATGTGACATCTTTTCTGAACACGGCTGCAATAATTTCACTTCTGCTGTGGGTCTGTCTTAAATCCCAATTGAAAACAGTGGAGATACTGAATGGCGTGCATCTTCAAGCAACATAATTCCTTGGAAATTGGCAGCAGAGATAACAAACCCCATTATTTGTTTTCTTTATATGATCACAGGTTAATGTGGACGATGATTTGCTAAACCGGTGCACGCGGGATGGTTTTACCACCAAAATCAACATTGTCTCGTAACGGGGTCTGGCAATGCCACTTGAGAAGGAAAGCAGATGCACCACTACATTCTACAGCTTTCCTTTCACGTAAAATCAAGGGCCACATTGAAATCTTTTACAACCTAGAATTTAACAGCATCAACAAAAACTACTTCCGTTGCATTCAAATGGCAACTATCAAAAAGTAAACTTACTGTAACATACATATTAAATAGTGTATAGTCCATGCAATTGCGCATGGCCGGTTTTGCATCGTTATGGTATGTCGTTATTAGTGTATGGGAGACATCAGCCACCAGTGCATTTCCGATTTAGGTTCAGGGAGAAAAACTCCTCAATACCCATCAGAAACTTCTCAGCCTGACTTGAAGAGCAAGATGGCCACCTGGCCCAGATAAAAGTAAATGAAATGCTTTGTCTCGTGGGTGACGTAGCTGCCGAAGTTCCTCCCGACAATGCAGTGCCAAGTGGGGTTGTACTTCTTGTCAAACTCCTGAAAAGAGTCAAGAGGACGACAGCAATCAGGGTCCAAGTTACTTTATATGGATTGGATGGATTTATATTGTATAGAGGTCATGCCCAACCTTAATTTTCCTGAAGGACTAATTAAAATATTATTAGTTACAATGACATTATAGCACATTTAATCCCTGCTTTTTTCTATATCAAACCAGTTTTAGTTTCAGTTAAAGCTATTCAATAAACTGGATAACTGTCTCCACACTGTGGTCCTCAGCAGGAACATGGGAGTTGTATGATCTGCAGCGGGAAATGCAAAAATAGTTGATAATCTGTAAGCACTAATTTGTTATTTAGATCATTTATTTAAACAAGTTTAACGTTCATGCCAATATGCTGCAGGCAAGTGTGTATGAGAACTAGAAACAGACTTGCAAAAGCACACAAAAACCTGCTTAGCCAGGCTTTTCATAAGAAAAACATTATTACTACTATTGCTTTCCTTTTTCTTGTTACTTTGTGCATTAGCAGCCAACAGTTTGAAGTTTTTGTACTTCTTCTTAAAGCACTCTATAAAGGTTTGAGTTCCACTCTTGTATTGGGAAATTGATGCACATAAAAACAAACAAATCAAAAGCTTTTTTTATTCTAGTTTATGTAATTTCGTGTAAGAGCATGTGCAGAGGGGGCCTTACAAACATTACCAATGGGCTAGAGTGGAAAGGACCAAGGACACATAACTTATTTACCATCAGTTTTAATGCATTTCTATTAGCCCCTTTCCCCTCCAGTATATTCTGGATTCAAATGTTATACTTCAAACCATTCATTTTAAATCTTTAATAACTTATTTTTGCTTATTTTAATCTACTGATGTCCTATAAGTTAAGTTGAAGCCAGTTGACCAATTAAAATCATGTCCAGTTGACACATTAAAGTAAAACACACATTAATGAATCAATGATTGTATGTACAAACTGTATAGGTTTGTGCATAGTGACAAAAACTTTTGTATTAGTACTCAAGTACGATTATGCCTTTAAGTAAGAAGTCAGTGACTGCCATACAGTCTTCATGCTCTTGTGTTGCCACTTCTAACTGTGCCATGTTTCACCAAATTCTAAAAATCCTGGAAACGCCCCTGCTTTGGAGGAAGGATTTTTAAACGTGCCAAATAAAAAGAAAACCCTGACTATGTCTTTGATCACGTGTCTCATCTCCACGCTGGGCAAAAATAGATGTGAGAATGTGTTAGTGTCTCAATTTGCTGATCATGCTCTGTCGGTGAGAGCTCTGCTTGGATCCATCCAAGCACCCCCTCCTGTCTCACCTTCTTGATGTAGGCTGCAATGTCCTTCTCTATGTTGTACTTCTCCATGGCCTGGGTGGCACAGTCCACCGCGTCCTGCTGCATGTCCTCGGACATGTCTGCGTTCTTGATCACAGCTTTCCTGTCAGTCATGGTTGAGGATGCCTGCGGAGGAAGAAGGGAGCACGTTCACGCACGTACCGCACTGAAAATTAACACCGCACGTGGTGATGGGGACGGTTTAGGCCAGCCCGGATCATCGCAAACACCACAAGCAGAAAACTGGCCATTTGGCAAAGCGTTTCCCACCAATCCCACTCATCTGAATCTACAACTCGTGGCTGTGTATTTGTGCCTATATGTTTGATCAGACGTTGACTTGAGCGTTTGCAAAGATTGAGTGCGAAACTTGATACAAGTGGAGTTAAATTACTTGGCAAAAATCACTTTCGGATTAAAGCAGCTTGTGCATCAGGAGGGCAAAAGTATCAAAATATGCCCACTCAAATATAGAATCCGCCAAAATACGCCAATACAACCTACATATCCAATCATTCAAAATGCAAAGAGGCATACAGGAACAGATCATCATATAAGAACAAGAAAAATAACTCGAATCAGAAATATGTCAAGACATGAGAGTCAGTCTTTCCCCCCCCCTCAGATTATGAAAAATATGCAACCCACCTTTTCTCGAGCCACCTGAAAACACTCCTTTCCAAAAATAAGTAGCCTATTTCAGCCAGCCGGTGGGTAAGGTTAGGATGATGCTGCGGGTAATTGCTTTTTAAAGATTTACACAATAAGCATGTAGGTAGGTTGGCTCTCCGCTGTGCTCCAGCAGCTCCCCGCCCCTCTGCTGTATGCTGAACCCTGCCATTGGCTGGGCAGCAGCTTCCCCGTGTGTTGCAAGCGTTTTTCTCCAGCTCCTGTCTGCCGGCATCTTATTTCATCCCACAATGCATCATTCACGGTATACACCACCGACTGTGGGCTAAAAGGAAACGAGACCACGGCGCACGGCAGGCATCACTCGGCTGTGCGTAAAAGGCCCTTTCATCAGTCACCGTCACAGCTGAGGGACACGAGAGCTTTGAATAATGAACACGGGCAGGCTGCTGTGGTGGTGTTTCATGTCCACAGCTGCTGCTCTTCCTTTGTTTCCTAACTCCATGGTTATCCTTAGTTGGTTTGGTTACAAACGTAAATGTAATGAGGGAGATCAAACAGGTTTATTTTATTAATGGTAAAGAATTCGTGCTTGGGTTTATGTTGGAAATAAAGACAAACTAAATGTCCTTGTTTCAAAGTGTTTTATTGAAAATGCTAAGAGGAAGAAAAAAAAGATTAAGCAAAATTAAAAACATACAAACTACACCCATGTGAAACCCCTTTCCCAACCTCCCCAATTTTAATTCCTTCATACCAGGCATCTACGACTCCATCCTTTGATCCAACTTCCTGGTCCTCAGTTTCGTTTTCTTCTAATAAAGCCATTATCCCTGAAAACCTTTAAAAGATAGGCAGGATGGGGGCCTAATAATAAAAAAAATGTTCTGAGACTCCCATTTGTTTGTTTTTTTCTTTGTTTTTTTTTTAAGTTCTGATATCAACTCATCTGAATCCTGGAAAACTGATCCCGTTCCGAGCATCCATCCTTGCCTATCCCTTCCCTAATCGATCCACTCATCCAGCTCCAAGGATTGGGATCCACTGAGCCACTCCTCCAATCAAAACCTTGAAATACCAGGAAGAAAATCAGAGGCAGACCGTTAGAATAAAATGTCAAGATTTGGGGGCCTATTTTTTTGTTTTTTTTTTAAGCCATGTTGAAGCACTCATGTCAGATTCAGATTTTTAAATGCCACTGAGCACAAAAACAATCACTCCCTGAAAACATTTAAAGCAATGAGGATATTTAAGTGAGACACTTTGCATCAAAGTAGTGAATTCACTTTTTTCCCCCACATTTGACAGCAAAGATGTTACACTTACATCACAACACTTGATTTAGGACTGCTTATTCTGTCACAGGTCAGAAGTAGCATGTTAAAAACTGTATATATAACAAAGTACAGTACGTGGCTTTGTTAAAATGACATGCATGATACAGCAACCGATCAGAAACGTTCAATTTATGGAATATGAAGCGTACCATTGCCTCGACCTGATTGCTCCTAGATGTCCTATCCTGACCATACAAATGAAATGTTCTCCACAATGGTTTTATTCCAAATCACTTTAATCCTTCTCTTCAGATGTCTAAAGGAAGACACAAGGGTAAAATACAGTTAAGCATCGGGCTCCCCTTTCAAACAGCCCACCCCACATATCCAATGAGAAGCTTTTTTTTTTTTTAATATATAAGAAAAAAACAAAACAAAACCAAAAACAAAACTTTAAATTTTCAGTACTTGCAAAAACATTGAGTGAAGGTTATAAACAACTCAACATTTTTGAAGTTCGACACAGCACAACTTCTACTTTTGCAAAACTTTAGGACAGAAAAAAGGGAGCGAGAGGTGGAGAGAGAGGGGAGTGGGAGGGAGGGGGGGAGAAGAAGGGACAAAGCTGCAGGAGACAGAGGGAAGGGTTGAAGCACGGGTGGGGGTGGTACAACTACATACCAAGATCATCCACAAGGACACCAGGACAAGAAAAAGGGGGGGGGGGGAGAAATTAAAATCAATAGCTGACATCTGGAGAAACTCATAGGAGGTAAAAACAGGAGGGTATACATCAAAAGGAGCAAAACATCGACGGCAGAAAAGCTTAGGAACGGGAGCGAGAGCGGCTGTGACGGGGTGAGTAGCGGGGAGATCCTCTGCCACGACCACGGGAATTGCTGCGACTGCGGCTGGCGCTCCGACTGCGGCTCCTGCTCCGGCTGCCACGGCTGCGAGAGCGTGATCTTCCATAACTTGGGCTGCGGGGACCGTCTAATTTCACACGAATGTAAGCAGTCTCTCCCTGGCGGACACAAGAGAACTTGACATTGAAAAGGCATACATTCCTGCCTACGGTGGAAATGCCACAGATGGAATTAAGGGCTGGCTGTTGTTCTCGACACGTCACATTTCCTGACGTACTCACCTCAGCACAGCAAAGCATAGAACAATCATCCATGATGCTAAAAATCATACACATACCTCATGGGAGCGGAATTTGGTGTTGTCCAGCTTGCGAACGGCATAGGTCATGTCTTCTTTGCGCACAAATTCTACCACTCCAGTCCCGTCTCTGTAAACGTCGGCGTAGCACACGTCGCCTGCCTCACGCATGTGGTCCTTCAGGTCCTGCCAGCTGCCGCTCTGAGGGAGCCCTGAAAAACACCAACATTACGTCAACACACACAGTGAACCCTCCAGCTGTGTTTATGCACACAAGGATGAATGTTTAAGAGCCCCAGAGCTGGTCTGTTTCAGATTTAGTCATTTAACACCAAGATACACTAAGATTTGCTGGTGCATTAATAAGTAAAGGACATATTTTATTTAAAAATGTACTGGTTCTGAATACTTTTACATATTTAGTGTGCACTGCAGCAAACTACCATGAGACTGTTTTCTTTTTATACAGATTAAGGGAAATTTTACTCTATGGCCAGATCTACTCGATAAAAATAACAGCTCTCTGATGTCTGCTTTTTGTGACTGTCAACTTGTCCACTGAGAATTTACATCACAATCCACCCCCTTCTTGTTATACTTCAAAGCAGTATTACAGGAATGATTACTCGACCGTCAGTATTATCGAAGCCCTAGATGTAGATATCAGTGGCTGCCACCAATAAAGAAAATCACATTTATCCTTAGGAGTTTTTGAAGTTTTCTTACATCTAAAACATTTTTACCACAACGGGCTACCTAACACATACACAGAAATATGAATTTACTACCCCAATCATGAAGTCACGTCACTGGCTCCCAGTTCAATACATAACTACCTTTAAAATCTTTCACAAACATTTAACCGTTTGGCCCATCAGTATGTCTGACTGGCTTAGTGTCTATAACCCAGTTAGAAGTTTCAGGTAATCAGGTGCAGATCTTTTAAATGTTCATAAAATTAGACCCAATGATGCTGAGGGTGCCTTCAGTTATTGTTGTCCTGTTTTTTGCAACAAAGCCGCCAGCTGTCCTGAGGTCAAGTTCAACTGTGTCTACATCCAAAAACTTTTTATTCTGAGTGGTTTACACTTAACTGTGTGTTTGAAATGTAGTCTTATTCCCTTGTAAATTTCTGTTGTTTTTTGAGGTTTTCTTGCATTAAATCACTGTAGAGCTATGCAATTTATTTTTAACTTGTAGTTAAGCACATCCAGTTGATGTGTAACGTGCTATATAAACAAAACTGACAAAGGGAAATCACCATGTGTGTGAGAAAAATATTTAACCACTTGAAGTTATCAAATGGCCAGAAACAACAGCAATACATAATTTTGTCCCCATCTTAACTCTATCCAGGTAGATTGTGCTTACATGCAGTCACTGCCCAAAGGCTCATTGTGGTTGTGCAACAGCAAGTTTGCATAGGCAAATGCATTCAAAGACAGTCTTAAAACCGCTGAAACACTCTACAGGAGATTTTGTTTCCATAACATAAACACAAAAACTTTCATGTCTCTCAAAAACTACACTCACTATAATCATAAAAATAAAAATAAAATAAGCCCCCCCCCCCCCCCCTTCAGACAGACAAATAACTGCCTGGCATTGCATATTTTTGGTTTGTTTACCTGACACAACGACTCTGTACTCAGATCGTCTGGAAGGGGGTCCATATCTGCCTCTGGGCGCTCCTCCGATCCCAAACCCTCCTCTGGATCCCCTGCCGCTCCGAGGAAACTCCACTCGCAGTCTGTAGCCGTCGTAGTCGTATCCATCACGTCCATAGACGGCATCATCAGCGTCCCTATTAAATAAAACAGTTTCGCCTTAGACATAAACAAATGCACGAACGAACAGGCTTGCAACACGCAAGCAGCCATGTTAGCGGCTAGCTTTATTACTTAACGTCTACTAATCCGCTTTGCAAATGCAACTGCAGCATTTTAGTCTCATGAAACTTTTGTTTCATGAAAGAAATATAACGATTGACCAAATTAACATGTAGCAAAGCGTAAAGCTGCGAGTGCTTTGACGCAAGTCGTCTGCAGCGAAGAAGTGAAGCGGGTGTATTAATCTCCAGCAACATGGACATTAATACCACAAAGGCACCAAGCTTCAGCGCAGGAAAAACGGGACACAGGCGTATGCAAACCAAGTCGAAAGCGAAAGTAGCACGCGCGCACACACATACCAAATTTAATTACGGGAATAACAGAAAAAAAACATCCAGGAAATAGTCTGAGCACTAAGCAACGCGTTAGCACACACACGAGTTTGTTAGCAACACAATGGGACCGCATCGGGCCTGGCGCGGCTAACCGTTAGCGTCTTACCTGGGGTCTTCGAATTCAATAAAGGCGAACGGGGGTCCCCCTCTCCGGTTCTTCAAGTCGATATCTCGAATCGTCCCATACTTGTAGAACACGTCTTCCACATCTTTTGTGCGTATATCTGGCGGGAGGTTTCCCACGTAAATTCGGCAGTCGTTGTTCCCAGCGGGGCCTCGCACAACACCCGACATCGCTGCTAACTCAAGCTAACAGTTCGCTGTTTCCAGGATTCTTTAACGCCTGCTGGTGATTAGGCCCCGAGCGCCTGCGAGTGGTCGAGGCAAAAAGAAAAACGAGAAAGCAATCAAATGAGCGCTGTTTTACGCTACACTGTGAAGGGTATTTACTGAGCAGACAATACTCCCGACGAGGTGACTCCTACCCCAGCGCGTTTTTTTTAACCGAGCAGGGTATTCATCAACACCGGAAACACTACAGCCGAGTCTGACACATCCGCCTTAGAAAATAGTCCGACCATATCCAAAGCTAATAATGTTTTTGTTAATAACATTTGCCGTCAAATAATATATATTACAATATCATATAATGCACATCGCTTATAATGCAAGACTTGCTATATTGGTATTATTTCTATATAATATAAGCATCAGCTAAATAATAAATGTTTTATAAATATAGACACTTACCAACAGGCTTATAATTTTGCTTCATTTTTACCAGTTGTTAATTCAAGAATATAATTAATATAATTTTTTCAATAATACAGCCCAGAATGGGGAAGAAAAGTGATTTACGTGATATTCAATGTCGCATGGTTGTTAGTGTATGACAGCCTGGTTTGCATACCTCAGAAACTGCCTTATGCTGGGATTTCCCCACACCACCACCCCTAGAGTCTATAGAGAATGGTCTCAAAACAAGAGAATATCCACTGAGCAACAGTTCTGTGAGCAAAAATGCCTTGTTAATGCCAGAGGTCAGAGGAGAATGGTCACACTGCTTTCAGCTGATAGAAAGGCAACAGTAACTTAACTTCCACTCATTACAACGAAGGTAATCAGAAGAGCATCTCTGAAGATAAAACAAATGAAATACTGAACAATAGATAATAGAAAATCGGAAAAATGTTGCCTTATCCGGATCCCCACCCAGTGGCCCCACCTGGCAAGACTGCCCTATGTTGATAATAATGTAATAAGGTTGCAGAAAAGCTGCTGCCAATCCCTGGACAGACCACTAATCCTTTTTTTGTCTTTACTGAACAGGTTTGCGCTTAAAGCTAACTCCATTCTGGGAATATGAATCTTAAGCTTCTTCTGTCAGCTCTGCTGAGAATCATTAAAGCAATGGGTGGAATTTCAGCCAATCAACCAATCAATTAATCAATCAGTTAAAGCAGATTATTATTGATTTCAAAATCTTATTTGGTTTTCATATATACCTATTTTCAGTGACATCAACTTTAACAGTGGAAAATTAGGTAGGCATATCATTCTTTTCTTTCTCTCTTTTTTGCGATATTTTTCAACTATCCTATATTTGACAACAGCATAATAAAACTGGAAATTCTGTTTTTGGTGTATTTCTAGTGGCCCCATATGGCCACCCCTATGAAAGAAATTCTGGAGGCGCCCTTGGTACCTAGGTTCAAGTTAAGGACAAAAGGAGTCTGTGTTTTTGAGGTTGTGGCTCCCAAGTTGTGGAACTCACTTCCAATGCACTTAAGATCTGTGGACACACCTGATACTTTTAAAAAGAAGCATAAAACCCACCTGTGGATTGCTTTTATTTAGTTTTAGTTTCTTTTTATACTGTCTTTGTTGTTGCATTTTATTATATAGTCTAGAGCCCTTTGTGAAAATAGGGTAAAGCACTAGAAAGGTGCATAGGTGGGAACTAACAAAGTACAAATACTACATTACTGTACTGAAGTAGACTTTTCAGGTATTTGTACTTTATTTAAGTATTTATTTTTGTGACAACTTTTTACTTTTACTCCCTACATTTTAAAACAAATATCTGTACTGTCTACTTCGTACATTTTCAAAACAGACTCATTACTTTTAGTTCAGCGGTATCATTTATAGCTTTTTTTATAGCAGGCCGGAGGGAGTGCAGGAGTCCATTAGTTGTGTTTGCATTGCTTCAAAATGTAGCTAGCTCTAAAGAAAAGGAGGAAGCATGAAGTGAGTGACGTTTTTTTAACTGTCAGGTAATTTCAAATTCAACATTTCTATCAGCTCAACAAATATCAGCAAACACACTAACTGTTTGTGTGCAGTTAGTCACAGTATGTCTGGGAGCTGAAGGTGTATTAGCTAACTGCAAGCTAAAGGTGTATTCTCTTGCTGCTTGTGTACATACTGAGTACATTCATTAGAATTTAGATTCAAATATTTGTAATCTCATGTAGTAATATTATTATTATAGCACAAATAAATTAAATCCAGGGTCTTTCTGTGTGGAGTTTGCATGTTCTCCCCGTGTTTGCGTGGCTGCTCTTTAGATACTTTGGCTTCATCCCACGATCCAAAGACATGCAGTTAGTGGGGTTAGGTTAATTGAATGTGAACGTGAGTGGGAATGGTTGTCTGTCTCTATGTGTTAGCTCTGGGACAGACATGCGACCTGTCCAGGGTGTTTCATGTCTCTTGCCCTAATACAGCTGGGATAGGCTCCAGATATATATACTGATGTGTCAAAACATTATCAAGGGTACATCACACTGTTTTGAGTAAATTTGTTGTTAGTTTTTCTTATTTAAAAAAAAGACTTGAACCGGGCTTGAAATGAAAAAAAAAATGTCCATAAATATTTGAATGTGACATTTTGAACTATTAGGAGTTACACGTATGTCAAACTACGGAATGGTGGAAATGAACTGTAACTGACAAAGAATATCACAGAAGCGCTCCAGCATCACGTGTCAGATGCCTTTTCTGGACATTTGACACATTAGATAACATATAGAATACCCTTAAATTACAGGGTTTGAAAGATGAAAAAAAAAATGAAAACGAATTTTCTCCACATAGTGAATCAGTGTCTGTCGTCTTATAAAGAGCGTGACATACCATTAACCTTCATAAAACAAAAAATCTCAATCAGACTTTACTAGAACACAGTTTTATTGCCTAAATACTTACATTTGAAATATGTTTATTAGACATATAATGCTACTAAGAATGATAACACACATCAGCATGTGTTGTATATTACTTATTGAGCTGATTGTACTTCATACCTGGGGACTGTAGATGCAATTTAGCTTCAAGCTAATTCTCTTACAATATGTCTATTTGTGCATGTTCACTGCTGAACTAAATAAAGAAACTGAACTACACAAATCCACTTTCTCTGTCACACAAGCACAGAAGCTTCACATAACAACTTCTAAATAATAGATTGGGAGCTGTATCATATAGATTCAGCTTCTTTAACTATTTAGTTAACTGTGTTTTGAGTCGAACTAATATCATTACTGTGGAGCACATGTTAGGCTGGCATTGCAATATTAACTGCAGGATTTAAAGCTCTAGTCAAAGTACTGCTACAACACAAGTAAAGCATGAGCCTTTCATTCAGCACATGTGTTAGAAACACCCAAGGCCATGTTCTGATTGTTCTCATTTGTCAAGGCAAGATATTTCATTTAATATCATTATGTAGGCCAATATTCTGAAATAACCTAAGAAAATGCAGTACATCTCCTCTGTAATATATCTTGTTATGGTGTGGAAGAACACACTGCTAGTTAAAATGTTCTTTTTATACTCTTCAATATGCATGGCAGGAACCGTAAATGCGCTGGCCAGCCTCTCCATAGTTATCTCCACCGGTGTACTTTCCCTGACATGCCAGACTGTTCACCTGCAGATACAACAGAGAGCAAACAAGCAGAGAAACGTCATACAAATAGCAGCTGGTTCTTTTTTTTATGTGTGCATTAAAAAACGACTGGAAGCTACCTCTGCTCTCTTGATGAACTGTTCAGTGGCGGCTTTCTCATTTTCTTTATGTCCTCTCCAGGCTCTGAGTGCAGACGCCTGCAGGGCTCGTCCGAAGGAGAACGTCAGGACCCAGGGTTTGGGCAGAGGGCAGTTGTTGATGGCATTAAGGTGGAAAGAGGCCTCCTCTTCACTCTGACCTCCTGACAGAAAAGCAATTCCTGTGGACGAAAACATGAATTTGTTCTGTTTGGTTTCTGCACACGTTTCTGTTTCTAAACCTCTAAATGAGAGCATCATTTTAACTTACCTGTCACAGCTGGGGGAACTGTGCGGCGCAGAGCAGTGAGGGTTGCCATTGCAACCTCCTCTGGGCTGTATTTGGTGGAGCAGCTGTGTCCAGGAGTGACCATGTTGGGTTTGAGCAGAGTGCCTTCGAGGTACACGTGGTGGTCTGACATGGCCTTGTACACTGCAGCCAGGACCTGCAACACAGACACTGTTTTACTAAAGAAGCAGCAGAGTGGTACAGAATGTCTGAAAAACCCATAAAAGTAACAGTGCAGCCACTCCCTACCTTCTCAGTGACATACTGGCAGCGCTTCAGATCATGATCACCATCAGGCAAAATCTCTGGCTCTATGACGGGCACGATGCCATGCTGTTCAAGGAAAGATAGATGATCAAACACTGTATATGCATTAGATCACAGTGATGTGTGGATAAGCATTTAGGCTTTATGATTTGGAGTTCTGACCTGCTGGCAGATACTAGAGTAACGTGCAAGAACATTCGCATTTTCTGTGATAGCCAGCTTTGATGGATTGACGTCACTAATTTTGAGCACACAGCGCCACTTTGCGAAGACAGCACCGTCCTTTTTATACTGCGCACAACGCTCAGACAATCCATCCAGACCTGTGGAGAAGTGTAAAAAGTACAAAGAAAAAAACAGAGAAGGGAAATGTTCATAAATGGGAAATTGTGGTGATGAAATGGTTGATATCAGCAGCGGTCCAGTGTGAGTCGGACTGACCCTGTGTGGTGGTTTCTCCACAAGTTCCTGCCAGGGGAACAACACCTTTGTCAACCTGAAGAATGCAGACAATGATTTGAATCAAAATCCAAACCTATTATCATAAAAAGTTGATAACCTAAACAGATTGAATTCTAAGTGGTCAGACCTTGACCCCAACCAGGATTCCCCTGTCCCTGATCATTTTGACAAAGGGAACGCCATTATCAGAGTGTTGGTACAGGGTCTCGTGGAAGAAGATGACCCCTCCGATGCAGCTGTTGATGCGATCGTCCGCACTGAAGAGGATCTGCCGATACTGCCTGCGGTTCTCCTCCGTGTTCTCCACTCCGACTTGAGCCAGCCGCTTAGCCATACTGCCTGCAGTGGGTGTATTGTCAGTGACATTTAACTTACACTGGTGATAACTTACACTCTTTGATTGGATTGGACATAAGGTGTGCACTCACTAAATGTGCATGTTTAAAGAAGGAGCGCTACAGACCTACAGACTCATCTGCAGCCAGGATGCCCTTCCCTGGAGAAACTATGCGTAAAGCGGTCTCATGCAGCTCCCTCTTCTGAGCCTCGGAGAGCGTTGGGAACTGATGCGTCATCCTGAGTGACTGATTGTCTGAGCAGCCTTTGGAAGAAGATTTGACTGATTATTATTCAGTCATTAGCAGCTAAAAAGGGCAGACACTGAAGTGGAATCAAACAGAAAATTAGTCCAGTTTTATCTAGATTTAACACCCGTCCTCCTATCATCTGTCTACCTTAAAGATGTGAGAGCTTGTTTGATTTGCAGGATACAGTAACAGCAGATTGATCCATATTGGTACTTTTCCAATAATGAGCTTGTCTGCAGCTGTTTATAAAGCTTTGAGTGCATCGTTGTTTGGTAATGTGAAGAAAAGGTTTATCACTTTATAGCCCTTTAATAGTAAGTCCAGGCTTGGATGCCATTCAAATATTTTCTGATTTCCAAATGTGATTTTCACAGCACTAGGAAGAGGCTAATTAGGTGGGGAAAAACACAAGACCACAAAATCTTTCATCAGAGTCAGATACGCAGTTAATCAAACACTGATAGCAGTGTAAAAAATATATGAAATTGTCAGAGCTGCTGCACAAATCTTCAAAATTTAATAAAATCTAAAGGCAGCTTGTATTTCAAGTTTGTGAAGACAGCATTAAAATCAGCTGAATATAAAAATAACAAGATAAAAGCTCTTACCTGAAATTAAAATGGGTCTCATCTACTGATGCGATGAACACTGATGGAGCCTCCCTGCCAGCTTTAGTTTGTATCCAGCTCAAGTGTGTCACACCTCACAAGCCAACACCCCTGGGCGGAGCGTGTACGCCCACCTTTGCCCCACATGAATAAAAAAAAAAGTGATGATTCATTGTTCTATTTAAATAAAGTGATTTTTTTTTTCAAATTCATTTAGCTTCATCTTTATCACATTGATATAGAATTTTTCAGATGGCCACACTCACTTTGACTCAGCAATGGTTAGAAACCTGGCGTTTTAAACTGGTTTACTTTATCTTTTACATGCAAATTGTTTTTTTAATGCTTCCCACATGTTCAGGTTGCTTGCAAAACACAAAATCATGTATTAAGTCAGAACCTTTTGTCCAATAAGGGCCTAAATGAGGCGTTTAACCACACCCCATGGTGTGCTATTTTTACTCTAATTAGTAAAAATGTGCCCTGAGGATGGCTTGAAATCTCCTGATAATTTGATCTTCACCCTCAAATTCTCAGGGGTGTTTGAGTCTCCGAGCAATTCGTGCACTCAGTGGCTTTTCCGCAGCGCTTTAAACTGTGAAGAAAATGATGGAAAGTTCCAGAAATAGAAATCATTTCCAGGTTCCAGTCAGTGTAAAAGTGGGCCAAAATGGGCCAAATCAGAAGGAAATTAGGTCAACTGGATCATTTCCACTATGAAGAGCAGGTTTTTCAACCATTTTTTTTGCTTCTTTATTTTGTGTAATTGGCTTCTGTTTGAAAATGAAAAGTTTCAAATAATAATACTTTGAATAATAATAATGTGTATGGTTTAAAAAGTTTAAAATGCAAACTTGAACGAAGCTTATCATCAGCCAGTCGGGATCATTTCATGGCTTTTGAATTTGATTGTGACTACTTGCGTGTCAATCTGTGTCTTTCTGCACATTTGCAGGATAAGCTGCAACTGATGTTTTCTGTTGTGTTCAGTTATGTAATGTTACTATTTGGTGAGAGTCTGTGGGATGGCCCTCCAGGATTTCAGGGGACTCCTCTCTTCACTATTGTGGGTCAGTGTGCCTCTAAAAGCAGATATGGGTCAATGGACTGCCTGCCACTATACAGCCACAACACAGGCATGGTGGACCTGTCTAAGACAAGGGCCTGAGAGGGAATTCAATGTCAGGAGGCAGTGGTGGGAGGAGCTGGTGCACTCCCATTCAGGAGATACAGTTTTAAATAGATTCATGACTTCAAGAAGTACAGCAATTATGTGTGGCTGCTTCCTCTGGGACCCTCGACTTTTTCTCTGTTACCTAATTAAAAGCATCTAATGATGATACTTTATCTGGTCCTCAATTTTCTGTCCTATTATTGGTTGTCCTCAGTGGGTTTGTGAGCACTCCTGTAAATAGGCCAACCCAAGGCTGCCTGAGATACCTGAGATAAGAAAAGTGCCCAACAGAAAATACAGCAGGCTCATTTATGTTTTTGTGCTAGTGCTGATATACAGAAATATAAAAGAAACCCTTTCAGGTTGGTGTTCCCTCATTTTTATTCTATAGAAGTAAAAACGTCCAACCTAAAAGAGAGCTGGGTCTTTACAGTGTATGTGACCTCTTTCTTGAACTGCCTGTCAACATAAAGTTCCCTGAGCAAGGCAGGCATGATGGTTCAGGGTGACCTGATCCAGTCCTAACTATAACTAATTAACTAACTATAAGTTTTAAGTCTAATCTTAAAATCCAGAAATGGTTGACTACACAGCAATGGGGAAAACAAGAAAAACATGGTCCACCATTAAACACAGAAATATAAAACCACCGTGTAGCTCTGTGGTCTTTAAACTGTTTCCAAAAAAAGTTAAGGCCCCGCAATTCTTTTATTAATCATTAACACACCCAGTTTAATCAGTGAAACAAAGGTCAGGAAGACAGTGTTCATTCAACTCAGTGTCACTCATTTGTTTTTCATCACTGGTCGGTCCTTGTAGTAGCTCTACTCCCCCACCCATCATAGAGTATTAAGAAATAATAAACACAAATAAATGAATACTTGATTTAAAAAATTAAACTTTATTTGAGCAATTGCATTTAAAAACAACAGACAATGTATATTAAACAACTGTTAGCAACAACATAAAATGATATACAGTTAATACAAGGACACATGTGTATAGAGACATCAAAACCTCACCTTCAACTGCATCATGGGAGAGACATGCTGAAGTTTCAGTTAAAAATGCATAACATGGGGCGATCGTGGCTCAAGAGTTGGGCGTTCGCATTGTAATTGGAAGGTTGCCTGTTCGAGCCCCGGGTCAGACAGTCTCGGTCGTTGTGTCCTTGGGCAAGACACTTCACCTGTTGTTGCCTACTGGTGGTGGTCAGAGGGCCCCAGGATGGCTGTGGCTACAATGTAGCTTGCCATCACCACCAGGATGAATGTGAATGGGTGCATGACTGGATGTGTAAAGCGCTTTGGGGTCCAAATACAACTTTCAATTCCAAGAGGTAACATAAGTCTGTAGAGAAACAAGTCTGTTATGGAAATGCCATCACATGCAGAATTCATGTATCTAGTATCCTTAAAAACAGATCGATTTTTCGCTTTGCAAGTCTGCTCTGCAGCCGATTTTAGGTCCACACTGGCCAAAGTAGGAGACTTTGACTACCCTATGACTTCACTGGGACTCACGGGGGAGTGAAGGATTTGATCACAGTCAAAGTTATCAAAGTAATCCAATGAAAAGCCTCTTGCGGATTTGGCTGCCCAGTCGGGGTGCGTCCTAAGCTCCAGGATGAATTCAACCGGTGTCTTCTGGAGGATGTAAGGGTCGAATGAAGTGCCACGGAAGAACGTCTGCATCTTGAAACACTCCAGATTACGAAGGCGGTTCATCGGATTCTTGCACAAAAGCTACATCAGTATGGTGATAAAGAGATGAGTATGTCACTATAGCTCTAAGGTGGCACAAAGTAAAAAGAGCAGTGGATACTGACCTCAGTAAGGAGTAGGATCAGAGCAGAGCTGAACGTCTCAGGCACCACATAAGAAAAATCTCTGACCTTTGCCAGCATGCGACAGTGGTCTATTTCTGCCATTAGTGGAAACTAAAAATAGAGAAACAAGTGGATTTAAAGCAAAAATAATCTGCACTTTCAGGCACTTTTCTACACACAGAGCCGTGAAATAGTGAGTTTAAGTGTCTTCACCTTTCCTGTCGCCAGTGAGAACAGCATAATCCCAAGAGACCACCAGTCAGCAGCATGGTTGTACGGACCCCCGCTCAAGATTTCAGGAGCTGCTCACCCAAAACAGAGATCCACACATCCACATATATGTTTATATATATGTGTGTGCATAAAAGGAAAAAGTTAAATGCAGGGCAGAAAATACCTCTTAATAATAGAGCAAAAAGTAATAACATGCAGAGTACATTACAGGTGCATCCCATTCACAACTGGGTCAACTGAATCCAGGGGGAATGAAACGCAGGTGAGGCTCTCATGTTAATGTTAGTCATGGAAAACAATCACAGAGTATCTGTGGCACGACCACAAATCTCACCCATGTACTGGATCGTCCCACATATTGTGAAAGCTCGCCCTCCTCGTTTCAGGCGGCGAGACAGACCGAAATCAGACAGTCGAAGGTGACCTGAATAGAGGCAAAAAAACAAAGAGAGACTGATTTGTAGAAATAAAACCATAAATGTTTCCGTAAGAGGGGTCTTGAAGTTGTCAAGTTTATATTAAAGAGATTTTAAGTTAGTGTCTTGGCAAAGCTCCTGAGCTGTGATGTCATGCTTATCTGCTGTTACCTGCATTGCATCTGTACTCATCTAACCATGATTTCTCTAAATACTTCAGTCTTAAAAGTGTATCATCAACAACTGCAGAAGAGCATTACCTTGATCATTTAACAGAATGTTCTCCATCTGAAAAAAAAAAAGCAGCAAAGCCATAACCATTAAAAGTTCTAAACACACACGTGTGGAAGTTACAAGAGTGATTAAAATGAAAAATATCATACTTTTATATCTCTGTGCATGATTCCTAAGTCATGTAGAAATCCTAGAAATAAATCAGAGACAGAGAGCAAGAATTAAATGACATTAATCTTTTTTTCAAAGAAAAAAGTGTACTGTGCGCTCAAGCATAATTTCTGTGACAGTACAAGACATTTGATGAGCACTAACCTAGTGCGCTGCCCAGCTCTGCAGCAATGAGCCGAACCTCTTCCTCCCCAAAGTGGCCCCTCAGCAACCAACAAGTGTGCAGGTCACCAGTACTGCAGTAGTCACACACTGCAGAGGACCAGACACAAACATACTTCTCAGCACTTTGAAATTGGCAGCGTGGGTAAAGCAGATCACTAAAGGTGGAAATAAAAATAAAATAAAGCAATCTGCAAGGAAACGTAAAGTAAAAGAAAACAAAAAATGATTTGTTCATCCCACTGTGGTTTGGGAAAGGAAGAAGTCAGGAAGAGGGTTAAGTCTAAAACACACATGCTCTTTGTTTTGTTAAACATCTTTTAGCCACTTCAGTAATCTTAACTGAAAAAAACCTGAATTTGTGACAACACTAGGTAAGCAAAGGTCACACAGCAGCTGCAGCCACAGAGGACAGTTTTACCCAGGACGCTCATTAGATGGCACTGCACCTCTTCACTATCCAGAGATTTTTTTTTAGACTGCTTGGTTTTACAGTTGACAACTTTTTATTCTATGGGACCAAAGACGAGGAAAGGGGGAACTTCTCGGGAACAACAAAGGATAGCGGAAGAAGGGAGGGTCGAGCGGTGCCATCGTTTCTATTTATTAACTCACTAATGAAGAGATGGCGCTGCGTCTGCCAGCAGTCCTGCAGATTGTGGATAAAAGGGTGTTTGAGCTGCCGCTGCAATGCAACAGTCGACACACACAGATGAACAGTGAACATTTAGTGAGGGATGCACAGAGAGTTTCCTGCAGCGTGAGGACTACGGACTATGGACAGAAACTATGCCACACCACCTACTGTAATCCTTTAAGTGGACCTATTAAGTCATTACTTATTTACTGTCTTAAACTGTTATAAATGATGCTCATATTATAGCAACATTTTAAATACTGAAGTCAGTGTACAGTTCATCAGACTGGTCATCGATTTTTGCTGTGAGTTCTGAGAATCCACCCACCTGATGACAAACCTTGTGTTTGTAAAGTACAGCCAATCAGAACAAAAGCTCCCGACAGTGGATAAACAGAAGTGGTGGAGCAAAGCTATGTATTAGACAGATAAGGATTATTTTGAATTGTGAGTCATGCTTTATGCGGCACTCTACAGTCAAGCCTTTGAGTTTATTGTTAAAGTTAGATCATTACCACTTGTCCTGATCCTGATTCTTGCATCTTATTTTTCATATTTACCCTTAGCTTGGCTCCGGTCTTGTCTCTATCTCCTGCTCAGTCTGCCCAACAATGCACCCAGCCCTCTGGCTCAGCCATCAGCCTAGACGCCACCTCCGGCAACCCCAAGGCTCATTTCACCTTCGCTATTATTTATTAAAAATCAGCTTAATTTATTCCATTTCCCCTCAGCTGTATCTACACCTGGGTGTGCCTGTTTGCACTCCCTTTCTGGATAGTAGCATCCAAAGACGGCAATATGAAGCTGGAAATGAGCATAATTGGTCCACTTTTATCATCACATTTATAATTGTACATAGTTTGTGCTTTCCTATAATAACCATATAACTACTATTTGCATTAAATTTAGAAATGTTTGCTTGACATGAATACATTCCTTTCAGCAATGATATCCTCTCCAGTTTATGCTTTGAGAAGCTCTACTAAGAATATTGCATTTTGACCTATTAGTAAGTATTTATGGCCAGCACATAGACAGTTTATAGCACTCTATAATTCAGCTGTATGCAGATGTAATATTTGTTTATTGGCATAATAATTTCTCGTTTATCATTAGCCTCAGCATAGGGGTTCCTACAGGAGCTTAAATTTTGCCCATGTCTGTAAAAAACAATCTCTGCTACAATCCCTATTTACTTGTGTCATGGTTAAAAAAAGCTGAACAGGTGACATAAACATTTATTTGATTATTTAATTTCAACTATTTGAATTTTGTTTCTATCAATGTTGTACCTGAATGATGACTTCCTCTTTCGACTGCTCCAGGACTCCGTGCTTCAATAACTCAGACTTTGGCAGAACCTGTATGACAACACAGGAAGAAAATTACACTAAAGATGTCCAAAAGTATCACATTTTTAACATCTTTAGTTAATACTGGATTGACCTTAACTGCATAGATCTTCTCTTTGGAAATATCTTTGACTTTTAGGATGGGTCCAAATGAGCCTTTAGCGATGAAGCCCAGGATCTGTAAGCACAGAATTAGGCCCTGTTATCTTTCTGTTTCTCCTAAAGAACTTCTTCTCTTTGCGTCTTTAACTGGGTTGTGTTGTGGTCCGCAGTACCTGGAAATGATCAGGACATCTACGGTGTGGGAACTCGGGCAGAAAGACAGAGATAAAAGCCGCAGGAGTCGGGTCTGCGCCGGACGCCTCAGCGCCGTCCTCTGGAGGCAACAGGAGTCTGATGGGCTGCCTGCTGTCTGCTCCCACAGGGCGAGAAAATACAGCTGAGTGTCCGAGTCTATGAACGATGGAGACCCCCACGTTCGAGAGGAACCCGTGGCTGAATCGACGCTGAGCAGCCGGCCCCTCGCTCTAGATTTTAAAAGAAAAAATTATAATATATAATATATATTTACTATTCAGATTTTATTTATCCTCACTTTATGCTGATACCTCTGTACACGCGAATCTATTTTGCATACTGCATTTGTTTGAAACGTGTAACTGCAGAGTATAACTCTGTAATTAAATCTGATAACTATTTGGGAAACACTCCTTGGACACTTTATTAGGCCCAACTGGTCGTTAATGCAATCTAATCAACCAATCACGCGCCAGCAACTCAACACGTCTACGCATGTAGACGTGGTCAAGATGATCTGCTGGTGAATGGAAATACTGCATATAGTTCTATTCAGTTGCAACTAAAATCAGTAATATTTAATAGTAATGAAAGTGTTTCTTCCACTCTCTGAACAACAGCAATATGTTTTGTAATACAGCCACATCACAATTATTAACAGCCGGTAGAACCAAAATTTGGCAAGGCAGGAAACCAACAAACGTATCCGTAGAGACTATAACAAAAGACTAAATAAATAAATATAAATAAAATCTGCAGGAAAGAAACATCTGTGTAGCCTTGGAGAGTTTGTGACTGAACACTGGAATAAGAAGGATGCATGATAGGAAGAACATCACCAGGACAGTAAAACAAGGAGGCGGCGCTGTGCGTTTGTGGGGGTGTTGTTGTTGTTTCTGGAAATGAATGATGAGCTGGCATCACGAACTCTGCACGACCTGTCCACAATGTGCAGACTGAGGTTTTGTAATGATGCTGACTTAGGTTTTGTTGAGATTTGAATGACGTAAAATACAGTGCGTTAGTGAGCTGAAAGCTTTTACACAGGAGGAATAATGTGAAATACACTGCAGTTATGCTTTTGACTTTATGAAATATTGATTTAAATAAAAGCTAAACTTTAAAGCCTCAAAAATAACTAAGAAATGCAGCGCTTGGTTAGGTTTTTAGTTGGCATCACTAACTAATGTTGGAGGTAAATGGGGTAGAAACATTTTGTAGCTCATAGATCACACATGACCCCCCACAAATAAATAAATAAAGAGACGATCTGAAGCTGATTTGAGCCGCAGACTGAAGGTCTGTGTCCACTTGTGTGAGCTGATCGGTGCAGAAGAGACTTTCAAATACCACTGCCTTCATCTTCTCTTACCCCATCTAGGGGTCGC
Source organism: Copadichromis virginalis (assembly GCF_057382275.1). Lineage (NCBI taxonomy): Eukaryota > Metazoa > Chordata > Actinopteri > Cichliformes > Cichlidae > Copadichromis > Copadichromis virginalis. The sequence continues at coordinate 31,652,782 of NC_140631.1, read as the reverse complement.
TACACGTGACGACTCCATATCTACAGCGTGTTAAAAGGTAAACAACTCCGATCTGCGCCTCATCATACTGACTCACCTTTCGGTTTTTACTGACCTCACCGCCCATCGCATCCTCAGAAACCGACAGACCCAAGTAATTCAATCAAAAACTAAATAAATAAAATATGTAAGACCACCACAAATCCAGCGTCTCGCCTCGCGTCTGTTCTCACTGTCAGCGTCGCACAGTTGCGTCTCGGCCATGACACCCACGTGTTCGCGGGAAGAGCGCTATTCCGCTCCAGTTATAGCTGTCAGATCTGTGATCGATCAACAGACCAAACACACACACACGAGCACACACACTAATAACACTTATTGAGAGATAAGCTGACACAAATGGGCCATGATACGATCCTTTTAATTGAAATACTCAGGGCTGATCAGAAATGTGACAAACATCAGGATTTAGCAACATTTCAACGGAAAACAACCGCGGTTACAAAAATATCAAAATACTTTGCATAAAAGTGCTTTAGTGTTCAAATTACAAAACACACTCAGCAGTTAGGTGCAGCACGCATTCTTTTTTTGCCACAATACTGTCACACACACCAAGTGCCACATTTTACCACACATCACCATGTTTTTGTTGCTCTTTTCCTGTCATATTGCACTGAGGTGAGGTACAGAAAAACAGTGAACTGAGAGGAAGCAGGCCACCATTCAACATGGAAAATATAAAATAGCATTTTATATGGGGATAAAGGCCTTCCTGTCAGCGACAGTCATACAGCCACAATCAGTTTCTTTAAGCTTTAAATGATAAAACATATTCTATGATCAGATTTGTTTTTTTGTTTTAAACAAGTGACAGGTGCTTCAGTTAAGTGTCATTTCTTCAAGCAGAGTGCACCGTGTTCCTGAGCCCGCAGGAAGTAGCATGTCGGTCTGGGATTTTCAGCAGAGGAAACAGTAACAGTGAAGTGCCAGCTACATACTGTAAACCTTCCTCGCTACATTCAGTGCAACCAAAGCGGTCGTTCTTTCCAAAGGTTGCAGTTAATGACACCAGAGTGAAGTTTTTAAATGGCACACAAATAAACAGAATAATTTATATTTGGTCAAAATGGCACTCCAGTTATCCTGGAGCTGCTTGAGATTCAAACCTAAGACACAACAGGAGTTAACTGAAAAAAAAGAAAAGAAAAAAAGAAAGATCAGCAGGCTCATGTGATACAGTAAGATGTTTCCTAAATCCACTTGAAATATTCCATCGTGCCCCCTTTTTCATCCTGATTCACAAAGCAGGAGTGATGCTCTTTACTTTTTCCCTGCAGCTGCTGTAGACGACTATCCACTCAATTCCAGGCGTCACTTATGTCGTCTGAATATACTCTTCTTGCTGGAGCTCTTGTCTGCAGTGCTGAGACCGATGAGGAGTCGTGCTTTCTCATCTTCTTCCTGCTGCTGCAGGCTGTTGTCCGCCTTCCCTTCAGATGCCTTCCCCCTCAAGTCTGAGCCCGAAGCTGGCTTCAGACGCAGTTTCTCTTTTATCATCTGAGCAGCAAGGAGCAAAAAAGACAAGTTTAAAAATATCAAAGATCTGCCTGTCCTTTAATGAAGAGATAAGAACGTTAATGTACCTGTGCTACAAGTGCTTTTCGGCTGTCTCTTTTAACAGCCATGGCAAAGTCGAGCCATGTCCATGTATTGTTATGGTACTCCAAGCAAGGGAGAACCAGATTCAAGTCCTTCCAGTCGACACTGTTCTTTTCACCCTGAGAGAGACGAACATTTCACAGGCAAACACAAGATTAAAGGGGATCTGTTCTCTTAATGGATATTCATTGTCAGCATTTTAAATAATAATGTCAGTGTTTGCACAAACAATCACTGTATGTAATATGACAAGGTTGGGCAATGCAGGAAATGAATGGTACTAAAGCTGAGCTTCAATTTTCTTATATCTATGTTTAAAAAACTATGCTGGTTAAAGATTTGGTGTGTAACGTAGAAATTCTCTATTTTTTTTGTTTGTTTGTTTGCAAACTATGTAAAGAAAACATGGTATGCTTACTAACAACCTCTGGGTGTTTGTCGGATGCATTCATAGCTCAGTACAATCTTTTTTGAGCCACAGATTTCTTTGAAGATTCACCTGTTAACTGTTTAAAATGGAACCAATCCAAACGTGGGTACCTGTGAGCCAAAAGCTTTTAAATATATTGTAGCTCTTAAATGATGTCGCACAGATCTGGCTATGAGCCACCACCCATCTGCTGTTCAAACCTTGTGTTTGTAAGCAGCCTATCAGTGTAAAGTTGGCTTAAAAGGAGGATTGGCTTTAAGATGGTTTCAGACAGAACTGAGGGCCAACCTAAGGCCCAGTGCAAGGTGAGACCCTCTGTGCTCATATGAGGACATCACATTTAGGCTTTTCTCCATTTTATTGATATTGAACAGAATGAAGCAGTGCTTTATGCTTTGTTAATGCTTTGTTAATGCTTTATTGTATTAAGCTGTGAAATAACCCTCTTCTCCTCACATGAGGAGATGCATTTTTAAAAAAAATTACTATCCGTTTAAAGATGAATGTTTTTATATGTATGATCCAACGATCTCAAAATGCATCTCAAACACAAGCTTGGGTCAGAGGTTAAAAATTGGTTGTTTTGTTTCTGAAAAACAGAAAGATTTTCACCTGGTGACAAAGTTAGTTATATTCTAATATCTAATATTTGGCAGTTAAACAATGCTTAGTCAAACATATTTTGTATGGATGATTTTTGTTGATCTTTGCATTTAAACCAATGAATAAATGGGTACTGAATCTTACTGTAGAGGTATGTAGCAGCTGTTATGCACAGAAACCCACCTTATAGCTGACACAGAGAGGCACTTGTGGAATCTTGATGTAGATGAATGAGTTGTTCATTGCAGCTCGCTCTTTCATCTTATCAATGTCATCGACAGGATGCTGAGTGACAAAATATAAAGTCTACTTACTCTGCCTTAAAATAAAGTTCTATACATTTTAGCACACATAAAACAGCATCTCTACCTCTGGAGCCTTCCTGAATGACCTTCTAACCCCAGCAGTGCGGTTCAGTCCCTGGGTGACACCTTTGCTGGGACCCATAGCACCCATGGTGTCCTCTGACAATGGCCGAGGTTTGACAGGGATACCTGTATCACGGACAATATTAGAATAAGCTCTCTGGCCTCTGGGTGACTCTACACTTTATACTCCCACCGAGTCTCACATCAAGGTCATATTCAAAGTGGCTGAGGCTCTACATAGAGCTCAGAGGGATGACATAACAGAAAAGCAACTTGACACTGCAAGTCTGGTAGAGAAAATGGAAACTATTGATCATTTAGGCAGTATAAATTTCAGGCTGATGATCACACAGAGAGTCTGGAGATGAAGTGCTACGGTTATATTACAGCTGTTGATAAAAGCATACCAGTAGTAACCAGCCTAAATTTGTCTTCTTCATCTGTGACCTCCTCCTCTTCAACATTTCTCCCCGGGAAGAAAAACCCCATCATTCGTTTGAAGAACTGGTACATCAGCTGGATGGTGAGAGGCACCACATTCACCTGATGATGAAAACAAAATAGTGTTAGAAAAAACATTAAATCAAGCACCATAAAAGTGTTTTAGAGTCTTCATTCTCACCTCAAAGTGTTCCTTCACAGAGATTCCTCCCACAGGGGGGCGCACTTTGCTGAAGATCCGCAAAGCAAACTGGCGTCCAGACTGGCAGTTACTCTGTGGACGAAGTACGACCTAAAAGAGATGAGAGAATTAGATTCAAACGCATGCATGCACGCGCACGCATGCACACACACACACACAAAAGTGATTTGATTTGAAAAAGCTCTACTGAGATTGAGTTTGAAAAAGACACAAACACCATGTTTCATTGATGAAATGAACACAGGAAAGAAGGCAGACACTGTAAGGTTGAGTGAACTAATGGCTCAAACATGCGTCTATGACTCAGGTGCACGTGCACAATATGAAACTTCTCTTCACTGTTCCAGCTGTATACATACCCTCAAACGCTGCACAGAGGAAACCAGGCACAAATAAGTTAGTTATCAAATTGATGTCTGCCATGTATGTCACATTGTGCTTGGTTGTAAAGTGACACAATGCAAAGTGGTTTGTAGAAGAGAGGACTGGCTAGTCTCAAAGCTTCAGCAACCAAAAAGCAAAGTAAATAAATGTAAAGCAAGTGAAAATAAGCTATTCGGCCTAATCTGAATATTCCGATGAAGTTATTTACCTTGTACGCTGCGTTCGGTAGCAGGTTGTTCATTGTGAACCACCCAAGCTCCAAAAGATGCTCTGCTGTATCATCAGACTTGTTCAGCTGCAAGGAGACATTTTTCAAAGTGGTTATCACTCAGTGATCTTATCAGCAGGAGAATATCAAATAACATCTGTTAACCTCTTATCCAGTTTTTAAAATGCACTAAGGAACTAAAGCCTGTGAATTTGTGGGCTGTGGTGAGAGGCAGATGGAATGTCTCCAAGCTCTGGATGGATTATCAGCATCTGCTCACCTTGCTGTACATAAATCTCTGCAGCTCCAGCTCAGCGATACCGAGCTGTCCGTCCTCTTCTGTCAAACACCAGCGGGCCTGTGCAAAGTAGATCTCTGTTCTCCTCACTACACTCACATCCTCGGGAGGTTTACGTAACTCCAGCTTATTTGCCCGCTGCAGCTGGAAATCCTTAAAACATCTGGAAAACAGATACATTTTTGTTTTTTTAAATTTTCGCCATCTCTGCTCTATCCTGGATGCAAATCAGTGCTGACATAAGACCTGATGAGGATGTTGAGCTCTTCACTCTTCATCTGCATGTCATTCTTCTCCTGGTTCAGCTGGTGCTGCAATCGTGCATTAATCTCGTTCAGTTCATCGCAACCCAGTTCCTCAGATTGCGCCTGCAAGATGAAGAAGAAACAAAGTGTTTCATTGACTTAAAAGACCCAGGCACTGCACTCCACTAATACAGTGTCACATGTCCAACATGGTGCAAGCTGCTATAAAAATCCAGTGTTCGAGTTACTCAGATATTGCAGTGTGCTTTGCTTTTAATGGGTTAAGCAGAGATGATTAGGAGTTCCACAGACCCAGATAGTCTTTATTTTCAAACTTGAAGACACAACTGCTACTAACGTAATATTCTATGCAAAAAAAAACTGTTCACACTTCAATGTATAAAGCATGCAGTTTTACTGATGTGTAAAATTACCTCACGTGCTTAAAGATTAAGAGTAACAATTCAGGTTTACTGTTTGACTCTAACAAGACCTTTGGGATATGTAAAACAACTACACTGATGGTCACAAAGGACTAATTTTATGGACTTAAAGACAATTAAAAACACAGTCAGCTGTGAGTAACTTCTGGGCTTTTACACTTAACTTTAAATTACACGCTTACCCTGATGTTTGAATAAATCTGTTTCTCAAGGCGTCTAATTTGAGCAAGGTGTTGCCTAACGGCCTCCTGAAGATGCAAGATGCTGCTGCGCTGCTCCTCGGGGTTACTGGAAATCTCCAGCTGGAAACGCACTCGCTGCTTTTTCTCACTGTGCTCCTACAGAATCACCACACAGAAGAAACACAGTCAGCAAAAGCTAAAACATTTATTAGGCCATGGGAATTATGAGCTAGCTGTTGCGTCTCTAGCCCACCTTGCGTCTGGGCTCCACGTGTAAGAGCAGGTTGTTGACAATGTCCAGAATCATAGCATACTGAACTGGGTTAGTGGATATCTCAAGATCATGATGAATGAGAGTGAAGGTGTCCACAGCACCTGAAAAAAATGAAAAATGAAAAATCACTCTCTTATTAGAAAATTAGCACTCATGCTTAAAGATATGTGGTCTGTTGGTGGTCACATATACCAGCCTGTTTCTTCAGCAGGTCTTCCTTCTCATGGTTGTTCCTCAGCTCTGGAGGCTTAATCTGAGTGGCCAGCTCTGGGTTGATGTCGTGACTGTAACTGATGTAGTGCATCCGGCAACTACAGCGCGAGATGATACGCTGAACCTGCTGAGACTCGTTCACCTGTGCGGGCTGGTTCCAATCTGCAATCAAAGATCAAACAATATTTGAATCAATCAATAACTACAATACCCATTTTAGCTCTGAACAAAAATATAAATATGCCAGAAGACTTGACAGTAAAAGGGTTTTTCTCAGTGTATAAATGTAAACATCCATGCACTCAGTCATGTTTTTTATTTATTGATTTTTACAGCTGTAGTTACTGTGTGTTCAGTGTCCTGCAGTAAAGGCCACACCTGTTGTAGTGCTAACCATTCCTCCCACAGCCTGGCCACTCTCCATCAGCTCCAGCACCGAGTCCAGGTTACGCTGCCGGTGCTCCTCAATGTTTTTCACCTAAAATAAATAAATAAATAAAAAACTCAAAGCTATTATGACAAAGCTGTTTAGTTAAAAAACAACAACAGACAGTTATTGTAAATCTTGTTTAATACTGTGGTAATTCTTTTCTCTAACAAAATGTTTAGTCTATAAAACATCAAATATGTCAATTACAGCCTTTCAAATTTCTTTATTCAGTCAGCAAAGACTGCCCTTTGTCAATTTCTCACTTTCTCATTTTGCAGCAAAAACAACTGAAATGACTTAAAATAAAGCAGCTAATCAGTTACTTGTGTCATCTTTTTAAATACAGTGTCATAACAGTACAACTTCATGGCACTCAGAATGACCTGTCATTGCAATTTCTAAATGAAAACCAATGTTTTAAAGTTTAACTGCAGACAACATCTGTAAACAACAGCTAAACCCTTAAACTTTTTGTACGTGCCAAATACAAATTTAATTCTTGAAAGAAAACATTTTCTTAAATGCAAAAAATATATAATAATCTCAAGTACAAAGTCAAATAAAATAAGATATATGCAATCTAAAACCTTTACTCTGTTCTCTTGGAAGGCTTTCTGGCATTAATAGGAGGCAAGTTTTTGTGCTGCTGAAAACAGACTTTGAGATTGTGTAGACATTAATTAATATTAATAATAAATAATTGCCCAACCTAACGACCCTTAGGTCACTGGCTTTAAGGGCTTCTGGAGGCTTTCTACAGATTTTTCACTGTATTAAACAAACAGCAGTGGTTGGAGCAAAGTTTGCTTTTCTTCACATCAGAGTTTTCTAAAGAGATTTCTGCTGCAGGCCTTGCTCGTGTTTATATCGTTTATCACATCGGTGCGCAACAGAGCTGTGCATTAAACAAAATATTGAAGCAGAGAATTTGTGTCGAGAATCTTTTATAATCAAATTTTTCAAATTACTCGATGAATCTTTGCAGCCCTAATTCTACGACTGGGTTAGTTGACCCCGTGAGAGCTTAGCCTACCTCCAGCCACAACTGTCGGTCCTCTTGTTCAGATGGGTTGGGCTCCATGGTGGCAAAATACTGCATACCATCCAGCAGACAGGTCCAGGTGGTCTTCTGCTTCAAGGTGTCGTTATACCAGGCAGGGTGATGCTCACACTGCAGCAGTTGAGCCTTTGCTGCAGACACCAGTACACAGCCGGCAGTCTCTGTGCCACGCAACATCATCTAAGTAACGCAAAGGATGATTGAAAGATAAACACCTGACAATCAATCTGCATCAATTAATCCAAATTTGACAGATTAGTTTTCAAGTAAAAATAGTGACAATCTACATGAACATCATATGATGGGTGAAGAAAAGTGGCAAATTGTTGAAATATAACTGCTGTTATTACTGCAGTTACCTGACAGTTGACCAACTCAATAAACCAGTTGCGGTTATATACATCATCAGTCTGACAGGCTGCAATGCCACACAGCTGGTCGCTGACACCTGAATCCTCTTCTGAAAACACCACAAACTTGTCTGTCTCCTCAATCAACTTCTGAAGCATCGATGTGCCTGAAAGATAAGTGGAAAAGCAATCAGTTAATAGATGTTAAAGCCTAAAACCGTGGCCTTTTTGTTAGTCAGGTGACTTCCTTACCTTCATTTTGACTTTTTTCTGATCGGTTGACAGAAGCAACAACTGGTATGGTAGGAGCTGTGGTGGGGGAGTAGGTGGTAGGAGAGCGTTTGAGCTTCTTTGTCTGCAGTTGTGTGTCGATTCTCAGACCTTTCAAAGCTTCAGTGGAGAGATTTCTTTTCAGTACAGATGCCTTTTTGTAGCCATCATATAGCCCAAAGGCTATGTTTCTGTTTGTAGTTGTCCAGGAAGCACGTAGATCCACCAGACGCAATTTGTGAGTATAAGAGGCATTTGTTTCATCCTTTGTGTTCACCTCCTGACAAAGAAGATACAGATAAGGACATTAATTATTCATGCAGTCGCAGTGAAAAATACATTTAAACTCCAGCCCTTAGGCTCTGGCTGCTACCTCCTCCATGCGATTGCTCTGTCGTTGGTAGCTAAGGGATGACAGGCTGAGCAGGTGAGTCTTCTTCACTTGAGTGTTGATCTGGTGGTCAGCAGTCTCATCCCAGGTGGAGGCCATCAGGTGGACTGTCACCTGTGAGAGCTCACTAACCATCTGAGTCACATTCCACTCAGAGATCAGCCTCCTCATCACAGTGCCAGCTGAGACACCACACAAACACACAAAAGCGCACACATGTAAACTAATGAAGAGTACTTTATGTGATGTTGTGCATCCAGCACATCTGTAAGTAAATTGCTTTTACCCTGTGGAATAAGTCTTTGTGTGCCCCGAGTGAAGACGTGGCCTTTGTTGCACTCCAGTTGGATACCTCTCTGCTGGGCAAAGGAGGCCCAATAATGCACCTAAAGGGTACACAATATATAAAATGTGCAATAATCAAGAAAAACACTAATATAATGAACAGTTACAAACTGAGGCATATTTGATGGGAAAAATGCAAACTTTGACCCTGAGACTGCTGCTGTTGCACACACTGAAAAAACAAAACAAAACCTACTTGTAGTTGTGGAAAGGCAGCTGTGTAGGACATCTGCTTGTAGTGCTGACCAAGCTTCTTGCGAATTGGCTTGAGGCTATGGAAGAGCTTGCCTCTGCAGATTGGCCGAGATACGCTTGTCCAGGTGGCCCAGAAATTTTGCATCCAGCGCAGTGTGCTGCTGTACAGGAGGATTCTGGGCTGATAAGTGTCTACAAAGAAAAAAAAGAACAAAACCTTTAACTCACAAAAGTAAAATAGACATAAAACACTGGTTTGTAAGTGTTTGTAAATTTAGTTTACATAGAACGATGATTGAATACAGTTTGACAAACCTGTGCCACAATGCTGGTTAAGGTCCATGGTGATGGAGAGGTTGAGATTCTCAGAGCGAAACGCTCTGTAAGAGTCGTGAGGCTGTCCTGAGGTCACGTCTGCAATGTTCTCCGCACAGCAGAGCATTACAGCATGGTGGTCATGGGGATTGCCATGGCAAAGCCATTGGAGATCAAGGGTCATACACAGGTTGGGTAGGTGTAGAAAACAGATATCATCATACCTGGAAAAAGATACTTATTAATACTGAATGTTTCTCTGCAAACACTGCTTTTATTGCTTCCACTTACTTTGACGCGGTCCTGACATTTACATCCAAGTCTCCTTTAAAAGCAAACTGGCCGGGGTTCCAGTCAAAGTTCAGCTTATTCCACTCCCAGTGCAAATTTTCCGTGGTATTATAGGGATCCTGTAAGAATCATAACAAATTAACCTGTTACTAATTTTGCTTAGCACAGTGGTTCTCAGACATTCTCTAGCATGTTCTACCTCAACAGTCAAAAACACCCCTCAGTTTTTATTAAAAATATAAAGAACCCAACATGAATAAACTTAACCAAATGGCAGTGCAATATCATCAGAAAACTCTTGTTTTGTTTTCCCTAAAAAATATGTTGTTCATCTTAAATCTAAAGTAAAGTATTTATAAAATATACTTTATATTTTTGCCAGGCTACCTGTGCCACAGCTTCAGTGGCTCCTGCCCCACAGTTTGTAAACTGGTTATCATGGCATTGCTAACAGTGTCAAAACATAAGAATTACTTTAAACAAAATGGAGAAAGCTGCCAAAAACATAAAAATAAACTGATATTGATAATAACCTGTCACGGGTAAACATAAATACTAAGAAAAAACAATGTTTTACCTCTGTAGCCAGCTGATGAAGATTGGCCTGATCAATGTCCATGACCCAGCACCCGTGCAGAAGGAGACGACTTTTGTCCCACCAGGCCAGAAGAGGCGAGGGATCAGCTGTGGGTTTGGTCAGAAGGTCAACTGACTGGCCAATCAAAGTCCAGGCAGGGTCCCAACATGGCCCCCAAACAATAGTGTACAGAGAGATGTTGGCTGGGGAAAAAAAACATGTAACAATTCCTGTGTGAAACATTCAATTCAATTCGAATTCAGTCATAATCACTGAGTAGTCGAATACTTTAAAAAGAAAAGTGTACACTTTTCTTTTTTAGAAGAGTTCTAGTTTTGTATGTTCAAGGACAAGGACACATTTCTCTCCTCATTTACTCCTGAAAATTCAGTCTTCTGCTTCATCAGTTTTAGTCTAAACAGTTGAACTTTTAAATCACTTATTGGTCATAGTCATAGGATTATAGCAGATTCTTCTGCATATCTAGACAGGATTTTGGGACACTGACCAACATTATACTCATAACTCACATTTGAAGTCATAGTAGAACTTGAGTGGTGGCATATTCCTGTGGACTGTTACATCTCCCCACGGTGGTCCAAGGGGGACAGTCTGTTTGCGCCGACCTCTCAGCTGTCCATCTTGCTCTGTGCCAATCAGACGCCCCGACAGCTCCCAGTCACGGATCTCAAACAGGTAGCGAGGGTAGTCCCGAATTCTCACTGGTACAAAGCAAAAGTAGTAAATACTTTACTACTTTAATACTCTAGTAAATACTAGTAACAATAAAAAAACTTTGAAAAAAATCCTTTGTTTTTTGCCTTAAATGGGCATATAAAGGTGCTCTTACCCAAAAATGCAGCTAGTTTAAACTTGACTGCACGGCACCATTGGACGACCAGAGGGAGCCCATCTCTGGGGAAGGGACTGATCCCATCAATGTCCCTCAACTGTTCTCTCACCCTGTCGGGGCCATGAAGGGACTGATCAGCAATGACGACAAGTTGTAAGTCTGAAACAGTCCAGGTCAGCAGCGACTTCCTCATGGGTGTGTTTGCATAGAGGCGGCGTGAACGCTGGATGTAGATCTCTATATGCTTTTTCTCCAGTGAACTATACAGCTCTTCTATCTTTCTAGCCGGGAGAAGTTCTCCATGTTGCTTGCGGAGATCTGCCACCTTCTTATCCAGAAGCTGCAGACGTTTTGCACTCTCTTTACTTTCATCCTTCATCAGTTCATAGTTGTCTCGCAGCTTGATTTCGAAGACATCGTCCAGGAAGACAAATGAGAACTGGCTAATTTTGAAGATGAGGTCA